>NC_134916.1:13884019-14514019 GCF_051014615.1 Bombus vancouverensis nearcticus | reverse complement strand
CAACTTCGTGGCTCAACATCGTTGTTGCATCTGATGTGCCGGGACTATCACACGCTCAAGTTTTTCTCCGAAAACGATGCAAGTAGGACGTTATTCTTCCTTTATTCTTTTCTCTGGCCTGAATTTGCTCGGCGATGTTCGGTACGTTAAATACAGCGGATCTGTCTATCTTTTTCCTCTCCTTTTCGTAGAAGGAATATATATTCCTGAGAATGTACGCGTATCTCGTAGAAATCACGATACTCTCTTCACCTGCTCACGTTGAATCGCGCCTCGTATTCCTTTTACACGTTTCGCATCTCGTCTACCATCACTGGTGCAATTAGAGTAACAAGTAAGAAAGCTGATATTGCAAATAAATGAGTCAAAAATATTGGAATATAAAGATTTTTACAATTGAAATATTCTGTGATATTTTGCTAGAATCGGAAGATTATTTTATTACCAATATTTTGCCAAATAATCAATACTCTTTTCTCTCTCTGCTAAGTTTAAATTGTGCTGTTAGTTGAAAGAATCGATATGTATTTTATTTTCTTTTTTAATTAAATTTCTTTCCAGGTTCTTCGAATGATCTAATATGAACGAATATCTTGAGAATATAAATGAGCGTAAGTTCTGTAAAATATACGTATCTAGAGTGTACAGTGTGCCACTATTCGAAGCGTACACACGTGGCTTGAATGGAAATTACTACGCGGACAGTGTAGCAGGAAACGTATCGGGTCAAAGGTTAACATTGTGTTTAACTATTGATACTTTCAAGATCGAATTTTTTTGAGGTAAGATTAATTTCTTATCAATAATAGGAGCACGTTTCTTCTTACATTTTATCGAATGAGATATCCTAATAAAAGATGAAGCTTCGAACGTATAAGTTACAATTATAAAACCCAATTTACAATTTTAACGTAGCAATGCTTTAATTACGACTACTTCGAAAAATACTGAATATGTAACTCTATAATCGCGTATTCCTCGTAAACAGCATAACGAAACCAATGTAAAAGTTTCAACTAAATCAAAGACACGAGGAGGCAACCTTACACTCTCCTTTTCAGTTGAATATTACTGAAACACTTACACAATTCCCCCTTAGCGATATGTTTTATGTAATTGAACTACTGAACGCTTGCAAAACTTTAATCGCAAATATCTTAAAAACGGAGGCTCATACTGAAAAACCCTATTAGGATTTTGCAACGCTCAACATGCGCTATAATTTGCACCTAGTCATTCTAACAACGATTTTCGTAGCCGTCCCTTCTCCGTATTAACTACGCGTGTTATTTGAGACGAAAATTATAAGAATATCTATAACGTTCGAAGCACTCCGGAATAATTCCCATAGTAATTAAAGAATTCTTCGATCGAGAGAAGATGAGAAATATAAGACGATCTTAAATTTTCAAAGACGTTCGATGAACACAAAAAGTTGGTAGGATCGTTGGAGCAAAGAGAAACATGGAGTCCCGAGTGTAACGCGCCTCTCTCATTATCGTCTTCCCCAATGCATGACGCTATGCTTGATGCACTGTTATTGCCGTGTATCGTATACACGGCCCTGGCATAATGACTGTAACCCGCCGCATAATCCTGTGCTCCTCCCTTTGTCGTCGTACGCCTCGAAACACACCGAGGCACTTGAATCGATGAATGTTAATCCGTGTCAAAGAGCACTTACCGCGGAAGCGTTCGGGTATTTCGCGGCTTGATATCGCGAACACATCGTCATCCGTAGACGTTTCCGTAGCCGTGGATGCTGCTACGAGTAATTGCATCGAGGATCGGTTTAATCGCGGAAAGCACGGTTTGTTCGTCGAAAGGGGTAAGAATGAACAATGTAAATAGGAATTGTGACGCCTATGGAAGATATCTTCTTTTCCTCTGAGCTAATGAGTGATAAGTGCAAGCAAATAGGACGTACCTTCGTATAATTCATTGCAACATTTCATTTGTAATCTCTCTTATCTCACTTTATGTTATTGAATACTAACTGTAAGTACTCTTTTTAACTTTGTAACTTTTTCCTCGCTACACATTTTCGTCATTCACGCGTACGTTGCAGCCACACACGAATGTACTGATATAAGATGAAAGCGTCTTCCTCGTCGTTCGACGTTTTAATAATGAGACAAAATATATCTTACTGTACGCTTCGTAGACTGAACATCGGTGTAAACGTTCACACCTGTCGTCACACCTAATGAGTCACCCTTATGCTTTTACGAAGCGACGTTTCGTGGACAGCGAGTCTTAAGAATGGTAGAATAATTTTTTGCTTTGTTGGAAAAGAGCATAAAAATTTTCACAAGTATAATTTTCTTACGTGCATCGTCAGAGTACTACTATCAGATAAGGTTAAGGTTAAGGACATAAAATAAAAGTGAAAAGAAGAGAGATATTCGAAAGCTGGAAAAGTTAGTAGAAACTAGTAGAATATCTATGTGCGCACGGAAAAGGGGGAATCAGTCTCCTAAGAGGATGAAGAAATAAATTTCTATAAAGCATCGATAAATGCCAATCTCGCGATAAGCAAGAAACGAATATTCTTCGTAACAACGATAATCCGCCGTTCGATCGACATGCGCACGCTCATAAAATTTTATCGCGCTGTTATATCCTCCTGTGTCTATAGATGTTCCACGTTGTTCATTATACAGCATGTTTTCATAATCGATACGCTTCTTATCAATGTACTTTAAATTAATAAGACCGAACACAACCGCATTTATAGGAACAACCGTCTAGTATATATCCACTCTGTGGGAAGGAACAACGATTTTCTGCTGCGTCTGCTGAAACCTCTCGCAGTTCGGGCTCGTGATTGATCAATTCCTTAAAAACGAACACCGTGACTTCCATAGACCATAGGATACACAGAGGCCGAGGAACTAGAAGTGGTGGTAAAAACGCTTGTGTAAAAGGAGGGTAAGTGGGCTTTATGTTCGCGAATGACTTCCTCTCGATCGATCTTCCGGGTTCGTACGGTAAATGCTCGTAACCGATATCGTTTCCCCGAGCTCCGACTCTCTATTGTGCTCTGAATGCTCTCTCGTATGAGAGCATACAGAGAACGACAGAGAGGGGACGAAGGATAGGGACCACGTGCTCTCCAAGTATCCAAGTTAGCGCGGCTACACGGTTTACATAAATCGTGGAATTTCTTCGTGGAGAAATTGCTACGATTTTGTCGACCCCTGGTACGTTCGTAAGTATACAAATCATGGACCAAGTGGATTTCAGATATTATTTTAAAATATTTCCGCCAATATTGCGGAACAGCCGTAAAACAAGATAAATCCTCTGCCTCCGAACGTTTTTGTAGCGCAGTGGATCTTCCGGGTCTGTCGAGCTCGACCATGGAGAGTTTTATGTTTTGCGATCGAGCGAATGTTAACCGTATTATGCAGACTTTTTCTCCCGATGGAAAGCAACGAAAGCATTCGCCATAGAAAATGAAGAACACGCGAGAAAAACGTGACGAGTTCATTTTTGCTAATCTCCTGGTTTCCTTGCCACTTGGTATCTGAGATAGATAGAAAAAGAAACTGGTAGATTCCAGAGATAAATCAAGTAGAAAATCAATTTTAGTATGTTCAGTGGGATGCAAAGATGCATATTTAATCCGACAACGAAATAAAAAGACAGTTTTGATAAGATCGATAGATGGCTAAAATTATAAGATTGATTAATGAATTTTCAAATTCTTTATAACGTTCTTTTTTACCTGAAAATATTTAAATCTTTAAATACTTAAACTCTAACTATCTTCGTTTTCGACATTTCCTTAAGTCTTGGTGAGTTTACGACCAGTGTCTCGAGAGAACATCATTTTCCCTATAAAATGGCTCATGACGATATTTCTTCGATGTAACCGCGCGTGTTAACCGGAGATTAAGCAATCAAATTGATAGTTTTGAATCTCGAAGTCATTTGCAATGAAATTGGAAACCTAGTCTATAGACGGTATAAACATCGGTACATCGGGCAGCACGCAATTAATTACTGTCACCCGTTTTATGAGAAACAGAATCGACGTTACATGCATCACTTCCGTCCAGTCGATCTTCCGGGTTCCACGTAAGTAACGAGCAGCCCGATTCACCGGTATTCCGTAACGACCGACTAGTAGAACGAGTTTCGATTCGGTACGACGTTAAACCGAGTGATCACTCAGCGATCTCTCTGCTGGATAAATGCGTAAACATTATTGAAAAAGATGGAAGTATCTTTTCATTCATATTTATCGCGCACTCGTTTATGAAACTGGTCGATCCTTCCTAAGCTAATCGTGAAAATACCTGAAACGAACGAACGAAAATCTTGTCCACGTTATTGCTTAAAAGCTGAATTCGTAATCTTCCCTTTCTATTTACGAATATTCCAATATAATAATATGCCATTTTATTGTCCAATGCCCTATATTTGATACAAAGCGTGTGGTACTCGAAGCATACGTATATTCGTTTCTAAGAAGAAAAATCGTTTAATATACTACGCGATATGCTATACACATTGACGTAGAAATACACTATAAATGTTGTAAATTGGTATCAATCGTAAAAGTCGATATCAATTTCACTAAAAGCACTTGCACGTTTGTAAAATTAATCAGAATAAAAAATCTGCTTTTATTTCTGCAGATCTGGCAATACTGGTGTTAAAACATTCGAAATATTCAATTACCCACGCGCTATAGAACTGCGTTTATTTAAGTTTTATTTAATACCCAATCGATTTACCGTAAACCGTAAATTCCTATTATTCGAGCGAGAAATCCTAACTAATTTGAAAAGTCAATGAGCTCCAATTACGCGAACCACTTATGACTCAACCAGTTCGAATAAATGCGGTTCTACTAGAAAATCTTGAGGCAAGATTTTTCCATGGAACCGCGTTACGCGACACGGTTCAAGTTCGTGTGGGCCACTTCCGATCGATCGGTCTTCCGGGTTCCATGTAAGTAATAAATGCTCGACTTGCCGGTAACCGATATCGCCCAACGAGTAAAACTCGTTTCGGTACGGCATAAGAGGGGCAGGCAAGCAGGGCAGAGGCACTCTCTCATGGATGGCCGTGTAACCCTATAGGAAACCTTTAGCGAGTTTCACTTTGCACGGCTCGCCGTTACCGGACTCGTCCGTGGCTCCTTGTCACCGTGGCACGTAGGGGAACGTAACGCGGGTTGCAACGAGTTTGAGCTGCTTGGTCGGCCAACGCTTCGCCTTTTGCTATCCGTACGCAGCTATCGAGCGCGTCGCCGAGCGAGAGCGCGAGCTAGAGTCGCATGGCCGCGTGTGAATGCACTTCTAACAACGCGAGCAACGCACCGGTCTAATACGAGCACGACTATGGCCTTATTCTTTCGTCAAGAGTGTCACGCTTATCTTGGAAAAATAGAGAGGACGACCGGTTACCGAGTTGTATTCTTGTTCCCCTTTTTTTTCCATCGGTTGCTCCAGTTACACAATGTTTTCTTCTCTTCTTTGAATGAATACTACTTAGAATCTTTGACTTCGTTATGCTCTCTTTTTATTAACTTCGAACGCTTCTCGTCCGAAGTGTGGCAATAATCCTTGGCGTTTTATACGAGTAAAATTTTAACGTGTTTCTGATGAGTTTTTAACAGCTTCGCGATTATAGGCAATAGGATAGAACGCTACGAAAGTTTCGTACCGCTGCTAGTTGCGCGCAGTTCACGCGCGATTCGTTGCTACGAATCCTCCGCGTAACTACGGAACGGTGCGAGCGTTCACTTTAAAGTCTATTGTAATCAAAAAATAACTGTTTCCACGGATGCCTAACAGCAATCGTACGCTTTCCTCGGTGTACAAGTAATACGTGGCACGCCGTCTCGTTCGCGGTAGCTGTCTACGACCGTAGAATTCGTAGCGACACACGATCGTCAGCCGGAGATATCCGTGGTAGGCGCGAACGAAAGTCGATAAATTCTTCGTAATCCCGTTTTCTATATGTGCTTCGCGCCACTCATATCGAGCATCTACTTTTTCCACTGAAATACCAACGCTCGCTCCGACTCGTATCGAGCTTCTCGATCGCGCCTAAAGCAGAGTGCCTCTGTTACGTGTCGTCGTCGCAAAAACCAAGAAGGATAAGGAAGAAGAAAAAGGCCAGGTACAAGAAGATACAAAACAAAGAATACGCACGTACGCTACATGTGTGTTTGATATAAAAGAAAAACACTGTCGGTCGGTAGAAATATCATTGTTCACGCGTATCGTGAATTATCATCGTAACGTGATCGACGTGATCTAGGAAGATGGTGATTTTTGTTTTTCTTTTTGTTTTTAAATCGCGAATCAGTATCGTCGTAATCGGATCGATACGAGCAAATACTGCTTGCCGTAGCTTCTGGTTGATGTATCGATTCCACGTTTCGCTTTTCCGTGTGGCAAGGACACGAAACAAGACGGAACAGCGTAGGTCCCTTTTCAACGCGGGGATGCACTTTGGATAAGCCGTGGAGGGATCGAAGACAGGAGGGTAACGCGGCTGGAATTAACGCGGAATGACTAAGCGACTGCTTAGAGGCCGGAACCGAGAAACGAGCGTTTCATGCGCGTATGCTCTATTGATAAAATGTTCTTCCTCGTTGGTACTGGTATATCGTCGTACTACGTATCCTCTGCATTTTCGATGTCTCTTACGCTCGTTATGTAATCCCGCGCTCTTTCACGTTGCCTTCCTCGTGTTTCGGCGCCTTGCCATAGGGCAACCAAGGTATGCAGTCGCGGTGTAAGGCTCGAGAGGGCGTGTTCCCTTGCTGCTCGGAAGTTTAATCCATAGATCGTGTGTTACCACTGTAGCCTCGCTATTCCGTGTTACGTATTACGTTGGATCGTTACGTTGCTTTGCTACGGGCGTTCTTCTATGGATTTGTTGTTTATTATACGGGAAAGATGATATCTTCGAGGTGAATATTCATTTCCGAGCTCAGAATCGTCTGCTTCCGCCCGTGATGCCTGTGGTATCGCGTGTTTACGTAGAACACAGGATTTTTAAAAGTCACTTGGAGTCAAAAAGAATTTACAGTACGATTGTGTTACGATAACATTCTTACGAATAAGATTCAGATAAGATTTTTGAATTTTGATAACATCGTCTGTAATTACGGGATTAAAGTTTAATAGAGACGAATCGATTGGAATTAAATCGGCTGTGTAATCCTTACCGATGTAAGTACGATACTATAATTAATATCTAACAAAACTAACACGTAAGAAGATTCTTCGAGTAAAGTCGTTATTATATCGAAGAAATTGGTAATTGGTAAGAATCGATAAGAATTGCACGAGTTCGCTTATCTCGGTTAACAAATTAAAAGATACATCGAATGAAACAAAATTTCCGATATAATTCCAATCGCATTACGATAATCCAATAATACCAATATATAATGTCGATATCACAAATGTTCGCTCCAAAGTAAACTAACATTCCAAACTAAAATTCTCGCTAAACAACGAAGTAAAATACGATCTCGTTGTTGGTAAAGGTGTCGATATGCAGTGCGGGTAGCCGATAAACTCGAAATACGCGTTTCGTTGCTATTTGTGATCAGTTTTTGTGGCCTTCGGTAAATCGGGTGCGTCATTCTGATATTCAAATGAACCTGGGACACCAGTGGTGAAGATAGCTAACGACGAGCACGCGAAAGCGAAGGACAAAGACAGAGAAAAAGGGAGAGGGAGCGAGAAGAGGAGAACAGAGGGGGGTTAGGAAGAGAGAGAAAGAAGAGGAATAGAGAATGACCGCACTTAGGTCCTTTCGTTACGGAGCAGAGGAATAAGCCTCGGTCAATGGCTGCGGTATCCGCAGGTTCAAGGAAAGCGGGCTGGTCCGATTCGACATCATGTCGTTCATGGGGAAACCGAACAGGTGACGCGCTCATGAAAATACAGGTTAATAGAATACCAACAGCCACGCTTGGAAACGTTTTAAAATGGATATCGTAAAACATCGACATGTACATGGAATATCGACAGGGAAAAATATTATAAAATAGCAAAATGGAAGAATTTGAGGATATTGCTATTATTAGAAAGGAAAAATTGTCGCGTGATAGATTCTGTGATAAATCAATTGGAAAAGCGTCGAAGAATCGTACGTGATGGTTGAAATAGAAATCATATATAGGAAACAGAGAATCATATTAAAAGGTAACTATAATACGATAATTGTTTCGGTGTTATTCGCATCATTATGGCAACAAATCTCACGGTTGCGAGTGCTTTTATAAAACCACTAATAAGCGAACCTAACCGAGGTTCGTAGAAGCTTATCGATCACATACGCGAAACAAACTAGCAATTTTCTCGTCGCGTAGAAATTGAAAGATTCGATTACGAGCGAAGTGGCGGGCACAACGCCCTATGCAAACAGCGATCGCTCGATGAAAATGCCATCACGTTTCTTCTTTTTCTCTTTCCTCGCCTCTATGCTACACCCTCGAACGTAGATTATACGCGTATCTCGCAAACGTGGAACCCGAGATCTCAGATTCTTCCATGGTACAACCGTGGTACAAGCTCGATTCCACGTCGAGAGAGTTTTCGAATACTGTGAAATCGATTCGCGGAGGCACAGGAAGTGGGCGCGTTTCTTCGATTCGCCGTAACGTTCCGTGAACAAACATCGAACAAAAACGGGGTAAAATCATAAGCTTCGAGAACGAGTGGATCGGACGAGATGCCGGCTCTCGGATCGCGCCGACTTTCTTGCCTCCGTACCTCGAGGACACTTTGACGAAGTCCGCGTGTATCGCCGCCAGTCCCCCCGCTGCATAGCAACAAACCGATCGATCGAACCGCGAACATTTTCACGGAAAAATTTCTCGGTCCGTGTACGTCGGCTAGTGGGGCGATTGGCGGTGTCGACGAAAGCGAGAACGAGAGCCACACGAGAGGCTTCGAGCCTCCTCATGGGACGCGGCTAGCTATCGATCTAAATGTTTCCCATACCGGTGCATGAAGGCGGCAGTCGACATGTTACTATCCATGGGGTGGTTCCATAAATCGCAGCCCTTCTACGGCGACACGGCTTTTTAACACACGCCCGTTTTCCCGCCGTGGCAACCGTTTGATAGCGTGATTTCCGTGGAGAAAAGGCACGTTGCAGGACGATCCCCGGGACGATTATCGCGCTCTTAACGAATACTCTGTACGTACTGCCGAACTCGTTTCCCCGGGGGAATTACCGGCGGATGAAATCGGTCGTGGATGGCAACAACCGTTTGCCAACACCTGCACGACTTGGCAGGTTGAAACCGTCGGCTGAACTGAAGTCAGAATGCGCATTCGTCGGTTTCCATGGTAGTGGCCGACAATGCTGGTGGTGGTGGTTGGCGACGGTGCAGGAGGCGTCGGCGGCGGTGATGGTGGTGGTGGTGGTGGTGGTGGTGGTGGTGGTGGTGGTGCAGTGGAGGAGCCCGGTAGCACCGACGATGGTGGGGATTGACAGAACAAACCGTCTGGCCGGCTCTGGCTGGTCTGGCGCGTTCACAACCAGGTGCTGCCATGGAACCTAAGGTTCTGTTCACATGATGGCCTCTGGTCCAATTGTTTTCGCCCATCGAACACGCGGGACACACCTGACTCTGCTGCGGTTTCGTTTCATACGCAGTCTCGTTCGAACGTTACTACTTCAAATTGTATATATAATTGTCGGACCTTATATCGGCACATTTCGAATATTCGAATTCAAATTTCCAACCTTGTACGTTCGAACGTTTAATTCTAAATTTCAAATTGAAAAGGTTCGTAGCAGGTTCTAGGATCGTTATAAAAATATCGAATATGATTTAGTTAGTCTTCGAATCGTTGGTTCGATCTCTTTAACGTCTAGATCGTTCGCCGTGATGCAATAATAGAGAATCTTGGCCGTTCGCGGCGAAGAAGTTACGGGGGCAAGTCGTTTTATCGAAGCGAACGATTATTCGCGGTGTTCCCTTTTTCGAACACTCAACACGTGCGTTGAACTTTAATAACTTTCTTGTGGGCGCTTGCCGTGGTTACAGCATCGGGATAGCGAAACCACGCAAATACGTTTTCCAACCGGCCATCCTTCCTATCTATTGCCTATCGTGTAATCACTTATAAAGCAATCCGCCCTTTTCCTTTGCCTTTTTATCCGACGAACAAACCTCGCCTCGTGCATGAGCGAGCGATTCGCCAGCCGTGTACACGCGGTCGTCGAATCGATAAATGGATCTCGCCAGGTATTTACATGGATCTTTATTCGTCGTGTTTATCCAAGATATAATAAATCACGCGGTAGCCGGACTCTTCGTTCCACCCCTCTCAAATTAAAAAAAAAAAGACTACTTTTTCCTCGTCGGAACAGCGTAAATCCTCTGGCGGAGCGTACAGTTCGGATAGAAATAATAGCGTTCAATAGCCGTGGAAAGCTTTATGCGTCGAAGCGGACGACGTTTCTCCGGACAACGTTTCGTAGACAACGACGAGAAACTGTAAAGCTTAAATGCAGCTTCTTAAAGCATCAGTTCTCCTGTACATCACCTTTTTTTTATTCGTCTTCGCCATTATCTTTCTGGAACAAACATCGGCACTACTCCAGTCCGACCGATCTTTGCACGAAAATACCAGCTAGACGTCTCTCGCTCGCGAACACAAGAAGCTCGCTCTCGGTCCGAAAACTCCACATGGAAATCTCGACGAAATTAAAACACATCCTATCGCGTTTCCCTACCATCGAGAATCCGTTCTACTTGCTCCGTATAACCACCCGAGATCTAGTGCATGTAACGTACTACACACGATCTAGTGTACATGTATACGTTCTAGTTTCATTCATCAAGCGACCCTTTCAGCGTCCTTTTTATTTCCCCTATCGCATAGCGAAGAAGTCGAAAAGAATAGGTCACGAACACACGGATACAGAATCTTCTCTTGGATTCTTTTCGTTATTACTACTACCCTTCCCTTTCCTATTTACATAATTCCACTCTTCTCCCCTTGGTTTCTTTCGCTTCTTTCGTTACTCCCTGTGCGACCCCAGCCCAGGAGGTGCCTAGGTGGAAGCATCAGGACTCGCGTGCGCCGCCTCGTTCCGCTGCTCCACTTTCCGACCCGCGAGATTTCTACCTTCGAAACAAGAATGCATTGCCATCGGATCGGGTATGGCGTGGCGCGCTGCGCGGATGCACACACCGAGCGCAGTTTCGACCGAGTAAATTAGCGCCGTTGTATTTTTTGCGATGAGTAACGGTGAAACACAAATATTTGCCAAGAGTGCGCGCAAAAACATCCCCCGTGGCTCGGTTGATTAATTGACGCGCCAAATAAAGCGTGTCCGAGACGGTCCACGCTCACGCTGAATTAAGCATGATCATCGCTAACGTAATTTAAGTTCCTCCGTTTAATTCGACCCGCTCGAACGATTCTCTTATCTGGCTCTTTATAACCGAACGCTTTACCTTCCTTCCACTTGCTTTACGCACGATCTAATTGAAAATTTTCGATTTTTCGTTTTAACGGTGACTCGTTACAGCGGATCCGTGTTCCCACGAAAATATCATTTACGATAACGATTTACAAGAAATAAAAACTCAGTGAGAAAAATCGATGAGAGCTTATTAAAGCCTGTGACATCTTTATTTCGTTCGAAACCTTGTGATATAAAACATCTTTATTAGTTTACGTTATAATGAAAATTTCATTGATTATAAATCAAGATTCATCGAGAACTGCCATAAATTTCGTCTACGTATTCTGAATTTCTATCTTGCGTGAACTCGTCATTTTCAGCGATTAATTCTTTCTTCGATGTAGTTTGATCATATTACGTTTTTCCATGAGGCGAGTCGATGTCCTAATACGAGTCCTTGCGAGTGTATACACTTTGGTCTTCGGGTGTTTCATTCGTCAGAACGCGCATCTATTATAACCATAAGCCGAGTCGTAAATTTCGATTTTTCGTCCGATGCTTAATAAGCACAGGATCTAGAGATTGTTCGTTGCGACGATTCGCTATTATTAGTATGGTGCGTTCGGCAAAATGTCGTATCGCCTACAATGGCTACGTGACGCAAACGCGCGATGACATTAGCTTGCATAATAGTACGGTCGGTCTCAAGCCAATTGCATTGGCCTACTCGCAGTTGCCTTTCCGAGTTCGACTACAATTTAATTTGCAACCGAGCACCTCGCCGGCTGAAGTGGCACCGGAGTTCTCGGTTTCACCTGAACCACTCCACCGGTTCCGGCCTATTCGGATTTAATGCTCGAGACGAAATCAATACGTAGAGATATCTCTCGTCTCTACTCTCGTGCTGTATCTATGCACCGGCAGCCGGGGTAGACCCTCATTTTCCCTCGTAGGTTGCATCGTCTCTCGACAAGACGGTCCAAGTCAGCAGGCCGGAAAGTATGTCAATAAAGAGAAAAAGAAGGAACGGAAACGACGAAAGACCAGGCGCCGTAGGAAATTCAATTTTTAAGCTACCCAGACATGCAAATGTCGCAGCTCGCCCGTGTTCCCCGTCGACTAATTAAACGCTTTTCAAAGCTAATATGTTTACTTCCATTAAATATATTTCGTATCTTTAGTTAGCGAATTTTTATTGAAAGTATTGAACAAAATCTGTGCTTATATGTGATCTTTTCAGAAATCAAATCGATTACCTCCTTTTTTTATAAATCAATCTATTTCAAGGAAAACGTTAAAAAATCCTTCCTTCTTTACTTTATCGATGCATCTTTGAGGCGGTTGACGTATAGAAGTTATCACTGGCAACTAAGAATTCCCTTTCGAGTCCGTACTCATAAAGATCTAATCAACAATATCGTCGAAGCAACTACTTGTAACAGTTCAAAAAGAATCTCTGAAGGTTGATCTGGAAATCCATGTACGACTGTACTTACTTTTTGGAACTTCGCAAACGTTACTTTACCCCTTGAAGAGGAACAGGAACAACTACCAGACAGTTACTCCCGTTGGAATTTTCGCAACGAAACAAATACGCAACATTAGCGTAGATCAGGAGACACAGCCGAATCATTTGTCTCGATTTCGATCGTTCCTCCAGTCGTGGACGATTTTCAATTGTCAGAGCGTGGGACAGCGCGCAAGAAACTCCAGAAAAGAATGGAGGGAAGTAGCCTGGTCTGTGTATACGTGGGTGCGCTGTTCACCGAGATCGGACCACGAGACGAGTAGTATTATCCCTCGGTAGTGTGTTGCGATTCATTCGTCATTGTCCGAGGACCCTTTGTGGCAACGCGCGAGAATGGCTCACGCCGTATGGGCTTATTCGGCGCAGGGAATGGTTAACAGCGTGTATCGTGCACGCACGCGTGCGTGGGATTGCGACACGCGTTTATACTTGCAGAGTTTAGTGCATCCAGAATGGCAAAATGGCGTGAAAACTTATCGTGTGTATGTGAGCCGCGATGAGCACGCTAATCTCGAGAGGCGAATAACACGAGGACGGAAAATCGCGGTGAAAGTCGAGCCTGAATTAGAAAAACGAACGGAAGAAAAAAAGGGAAACGAGCCGAAAACCTGACGGGGCGAGACTTCTTTCGGATTTTCAGCGCGATTAACCGCAGCGATTCTGCGGATTGCTCGAGTTGTTCGCGCAGTAATCGCGCGGCAAAAGTTTCAATCTACGGTTGAATATGTGAAAAAGGGTGGAACATATGAGAGTCTAGATAGGGTCTGGGTTCTTTGTGGTTACGCTCGGTATTTCATCTGTTTGATTTTGGGGCGATGAGTCATGGGTTATGCTTCGCTACTATGATGATAAGAGGAATTCGCGAGATTTACGATATGTTTCTCTTCTCTCGTAAAACAGTGATCTGCTCTTGACCAATCAGTGCAACAGATTGGAAAGATCGATAGGTAGGAAGTAAGAGAGAAAAAACGTGGAGGATGGTTAAATGGAAAATTGCACGGCACGCACGGGTCGTTCGAACGCCTTGGGAATGGCAGCCAGTCACGCCTCGACGCAAAGACTCGCGTAGGGTGACGCACGCTAGGGTGAATAAACCGAAAGGGACGGAAGGACGTGACGAGTCGTACAACACCATGATACATACATACGTACGCGCAGTGGAAAATTACGAATGTATACATCGACCAGCATGGAAGGAATAATTAGAATCACGGTATGGAAGGTGCGGGACTAGACCCAGGAAAATTTCATCAAAACTCGACGATAGAGCAGTTGTGGAAATATCGCCTTACCATGACACAGGGATTTAAGCGACAGAAGAAATTTTCAACAGGATTGTACTCGACGTCTCTGGCTCACAGAATTTTTCCGTCGACTGTACACCTTGCCCTGGGGCCGTGGAAAATTTGGCAGAAACTGTTCTCCCTGCACATGTACCGCCGTGAATGTTTTAAAACGCTAAGGAACAATGTTTCTCCGTGCATTGTATCGCGAATCGAATAGAATTGTCGAAACATGCTCGAATACACGTATATATGAATCGTATAATTTTGATAGGTATCGCAAGAACTTTATCATAGACTGTACCATCGTTCGATAATTAAAAGGAAACTAAAAAGCAGGGCTGATAAAATGCGACGAAGGTTTATTTTGGCGAGACGCCTGGATTACGGGAACCCGTCGTGCTTTAATGCAAGGAGACTTGCTGCCTGACAATAAAGGGGTGAATAAGCTGTAGGCAAACATACAGTGGGAGGCAGCAGACACGCAGACTTTCAAATGCTAAACTTCGATTAGAACGTCGAGCAATCGTTCGATAAACCGTTTAGTTTACCATTTTCATTCTATTTTGCAATTCTACGTTGCGCGTCTACTAACTCTTTTTTCTCCCGGTTGTTCTGTTCGATAAGTTCGTTGAAATCAACTACGATGAATTCTTTAGGTAACGGAATGTGATTTGAATGATTGACAAATATCATAGGTTCTTCGAACGGAAAAGGTAGAAACGTTGAAGCAGTTCGAACAAAAATTTCTTGCCTCTGCTGTACCACCAATGACCGTCTGGAATATCGACGCGAAGGGTTGCCTCTATGCGACTCGGATTGGTCCACCGTGTCTTTGTACCGGTTGGAGATTCGCAAACGTGTACTGGTTGTTCCCAAAACAATAGCTATGTACGCTCTCTCATTACCGAAGATTGTAGCAACGTTACTCGACTTTTTTTCCTCTTTTCCAGTAAAACACGAACGGTTCCGAAGAAAAGACGAGCAATAAGGCATCCTGGTATCGATGCGCCTTTATTTCTCGCAAATAGATTGTTTTGTACCTTTAATAAGCGGCATTTTGCAACGCGCTTCTTCTTCTCATTAGCCCTCCTTATACATATACATGGTAGCGTCTAATCAGCTGCTGAAATTAATTTAATTTCTTTACAGTAGAGCAATTATTCAAGATATGAAGATAAACATTCTTAAAATTTCTTTTCTTAAACTTATGTAATTTCAAGGGCATTTCAAAGTTTCGTAGTAATTATTAAATTAGTTACTTTCATATTATTATAGCAGCATGACGCTCTTCGTTCAACGACTCTCAATCGACGTTTGAACTTCGAATATTTACTGCCTCTTGAAATTCGTTCTATCGTGAAAAGTTCGTGACAAATCCTTTACCCTTTGAACCATTCCGTGCCTGTCTGTTTTATCGTTGGATAGACAGGATATAGGGAATACGAAGGGGGTTGCCTGAATAGGATTTGCAACGAGGAAACGTTCTGACGCATGTACATTCCGTTAACCGAATTAAAGAACGCGATTGGATATCTCTGGCAAAATTTGACGAACTTCTTGTTATTCGAACGGAAGTATTCTCGTACAGTATCTCGTCAACCAATCGATTTATAAACCAGGAATGTCACCAAGATTCGCTTCGCGAGAATAACAATAGAATAATTGAAATTCAAATTGGTTTTAATGAACGTTTGTACACATTTTATATATATTACGCGTGTAAGGAACGTAGTGCATTTTACCATACGAATTATATTTATAAAGTACGCTATGTATAATATTAAACTTAGAATACTTGGCGTATCCTTAAAGATTACAAAAGAACAACCGTAAAACAAAGGTACATCGAGTATAATACTAAATGTAACAAAAGAAAAAAGAAATAAAGGAAAGAAAAAGGAAAGAAAAAACGGAAGAACGGTGAGAACTGTACATTGGAAAGATGCGCGTGAAGATGCATTTTGATTCTCGTACTTCAGCTTAGGTACACTCAATGACGATGACGTTGATTATGAATTCATGAGTCGCTCGAGGACGGCTGACATCCACTTCTTTCTCTTCGTTAGCTTGTCATGAAAAACGAAGTTGTCTTTTAAAGCACATCACTCTCTCGTCATTCTATCATCTTGAAGAGAATGCACGAGAATACCATGCCAAAGAACTGTAGGAAAAAGAAACATTAATAATAACGTTGGACATCGCGAAAAGAATCATATATCTGTGCATCGAAAGTTTCTCTAATGTTTTCTACACGTGTAATTCTCAAGCAATTTAATTAGAGACGCTTGACGTTGCGTTAATGTCAGAATTATCGCAACAGTCGAAAGTGAGTAAAAAGGAAAAGCTCGCGCATCGGCAATACCCGATGGAAACATATTTCTTAATGGATTCTGGCTGGTGTTGGAACCGATTAAAATGCAAATGAAACAGAGAAAGTCCTACCATCAGGCACGCGACTGCAATACCGGCGCCACCCATGATCGTCGCGTGCTTCTGCATGTAAATCTGCGTTCCATTGATGCAACCGACGAGATAGGCATTCGAAGGATTCACCGTGTCTGCTCCAGCGTTGCAGTTGAATCGCTGCAACAGAAGATCGATCGGGTCTCCATGAGAAACAATTCGGCTTGAGAAAGTCGATCGAACCGGATGAAAGCGTGAGAGGCGATGCGGCGAACTCGGGTCGCGATTAACGGATTACCACAGGACGAATGCATTTCTGAACTGTAATCGATAGGTCGTAGCCGTTTCGAAATTCCGTTGAGAACTATCCGAATCGGGCTTTCCTAACCGAGGCCATCTCGAATTGCAAATGCTATGAACTGGAATTCCGAATCGTCAGGTTCTTATCGTTGGTCGGTACTATAGTAGATATCTACCGAATCGGCTGTTGGTATTTCTCGCTAATTTTCATGGTATAAATAAAAACCAGAAGTAAAAGCAAACTTTCTTTGCGTCCATTTCTATTTTCTCTTTAAATAACGAACAAGTACGTTGAAGCACGTATATCTAGAAGCAAATCTGAAGCGTAAAGACCGGTGTTTGTAAACCATTCGGTCATGAATTATGCAAGCAAATACAAATCGAAAGCAATCGCACTAAAACGCGAGAAAGATCCTCTTTTTCTTTCTCGGTTTTTAGAATATCATTGTATCTCATCACGGTAATAACGCTAGACTGCATAGCGACTCGCGCGCCACGTGTTCCGCCCGCGAATCGCTAATTACTGCGATTACGTATGCACGAATTCGCTGACGGCTATTTCGTCTGCTAAGACGAGCTGGTTAAGAAAATTAATCTTTACCTGGCCAGGTTGAATCTCGCGACAGCAACTCTGCGGTACGTTGAGTCCCAGATTTCCCCAATCCCTCCAGCCATTTACTCCACAGCAATGGAGCTAAAAATCACAGGAACGGGGAAAAGAAAAAGAAACGTTATTCCAAGTCAGACGTAACATCTTGCACGATGCTCGAAATAATTATCCGCATGAAATTTGTTGCGCATCGAGTGTTTCTTTTTTCGCGCTTACCGTCGACTGCGTCGTGTCCCAGGCCTCTCTGACTACTTTGTGAGAATCGTAAGTTCTCATCGAACTCGACATTTCCCTCTCGAGTGTGTTCACAAGTTTTTCACGGAACACATACGCCAGCACTCCGCCAATTAACATGGTCACGAACAGAAGAAACACGATGATGAAGTACTGGAATAATTTTTTTATACGTTATATAATCTAATCGGTAGATTTCTTCTAAGATCGAAGACTGAGTCAGAGCGAAAAGAAAGACCACAAGATTTACCGTGAGAAGCATGCATTTTACTTCTCGGGATGCACCGATACAACCAAAGAACGATACTATAGCGACAACGATACCACCGGCCAGTAGAACGTAAATAGCGCCTGTTAGCAAATCGTTCCCTACTAGTTCACCTATCCATGATACTTTATCCAAGAGAGCCCACGTCGCTAATCCAGCTATCACCAGGCCACCGATCTAAAACATTGTTTATACGTTGTTACTTAAAATAGAAGACCATTAAATATCATTGTGATAGTTTACATATATTCTCATGCTTACGAAGATCACGAAGTTCACGAAGAACAAGGAATATTTCATACAGCGACCGCAGCTGTCCATTTCTGTTCCGTATCCCATTTCTCCTTATGTCTCGATCTACAAATGAGAAAAGTAAATATGAATGCAGGAAATGATGTCAAACCGTGAATGTTACGTTCTAAAGTAAATACAACGAGTCGTAGAGGTTGTAAATTGTAAACGTGAGTCATCGAAATTGTTTTCGATCGACTCACGCATGTTGCTCGAATGCGATTCGCCTGGAATGTAAACACGAATTTATTTAATTTATCGTCTGATTTATGACTAGACGAACGTTTTAAAATTACATTAATGCGAACTTCTTAGTCGATACTTAGAAAGCCTTGAGACGCTGTTTTGCAAGTGCAACGGTTGTTCCACATCCGTATAAGGATCAAACAATCGCGTAATCTTTGTCATTGTAATTCTTTAAGACGCGATCAGACATCGCCTCGACGGTTTAGTAATTGTTTCCGCGCTGATGTCACGGTATGCAGAAAACTCTTTCGTGATTTCATAAAGTTGGTGATTTTTTCTTCCCGTCGACCCACATTCTTACTAACAATTAATCGTGATTACGCCACCGTCTCGTCACCTTTAATTTGGAATCTCGATCGGCTTTCAAATCTCCTTGAATCTGAATCAGCGAGACAGAAAATTCTGGATTTCGCAGATCAATGATCGTACAGCATCCGGAAACGCGTTTGAAGCTGCGTCTGAATTCTCGAGTAACACGCAAATGGGACTGTTTTGGCGAAATCACTCGAGTCGATACGTCTGCGTTCCAAACACGTGTCCATCAAACGTTTATTACACGACCTCTGAACTTTGCTTATATATAGGCCGAGACATCAATGCATCGTGATTTCTCAGAAAAAGAGATATCAAGAACGCAACGATATTCACGTGTCCTTCTGATTAAATTCTCGAATGGCCTTCAGGCGTAAGTTATTTGTTTCAACGGATTATGGCAAACTTACTCTATATCCTAATCGCAAATCTTAAGCAAAAATGACGTAATCCAAAAGTTCCACAACCAACAACTTCAATTATGTAATACTGCCAGTCATAAGCATTAAGATACTTGTTAAACATTTTGTAACTTCTACGTACATGATTGAATTTGTAATTACTTGTGTGATCATGATAGTCTATCATTTTATAGGTCATACAAAATTTACTTCCTTGAACCACTAGCTCTTGAAATATCTCCTTAAATTGCGTATCATATTTCTCTTGATTCATGGCAGAACATTATTGAATAAATCAGCCAAGAACAATAATCTGCAGTTTACGATCTATAGATATATCGTATACCATGGTATCTCGACTGCCTAATAGCCTCGTGTATGGTAGACCGCGTAAATGCATTCTTAACAGCCAGACGCCTCGTGTTTTCAAGATCGTCATCGATGCGATGAGTAAAACCCTGCTCGATTGTTACGTGAATCATCACCGTGAATTATACACCATTGCTCGTAACTAACTCATGGATCTCTTTCGTGTAACGTAATGGATCACGATCGATCCGTTTTGCATGTCGTGATCATCGAGCCCTGCCGGTCATCCGTTCAGAAACACATCAACGTAGGTTTAAAAATACATAAAAAAAAAGCTCCGCTCCCCAGAGGCTTAAACCCAAAAACTGCATCATACAACGAAAAATGTAAAGCGCCGACACATAATACCTTTGCCTCGGTACCTTTGCCTAACATACCATTACAAAAATTCATGTTTATTGTGAATAATGTACTTAAAATCTGTATTTTCCGGGCTCAATAAACCCCTTTGTAAAAAAAAACATCAACGTAGGTCTTACACCATCGGTCGTTTTGCACCTGCTGAATACGAGGACGATAAACGACGACCTTCTGGTAGATGAGGGCGTACCGACGACTCCTCTTAAGGCCAACGGAACTAGGTCGTTTGGAACCGGTGGCGGTGGTTAATACGTTGTTATGTTTATCGTCGCACAAATGGTATTTACAAAGGTAGCTTGGTGCTATGCTACCTTGTATTGCGTATTGTTTGAAAGCGTATCAGGGATCTATTGTATTCGAGGTATGCAGTTCGGAGAATGGTGTGCCGCAGTACGTTACTCTTAAGCCGTTATAAACCGGATTTTTGCTCGTTTATGAAGTAAGAGAATTATAATTAGTTGGAGTTTTTTTCAACTTAACACTTTCACGATCGTTCGAATAATTTGAAATTTATTTAAGTAAATTTACAATTATCGTTTGCAATTAATAACGTAACGAAGCGATGTACATATTTTAATAAATTACACGTTCAGCGTTTTTTTAATGTGTGTATAATTAATATAGAGGCACGAAACGTGGAGTAGAGTCAGATAAATGAAAGCGAAAGTGTTGATACGATATGTAAGAAGAAAGTAGTACTAATTGCAATAAAAGGATTGCTTGAATCTACGCAAATATCCTTTAAATTATAAAGCGTTATAGAGGGATAGTTAAGATAGGATTAGTATTTTATTTCAAGCACGAATATCGTAGTCTGTAATATTCTCTTCTCTCTACGATTCTTATCGCGTCTTTTCAAACACGTGTAATATGGAGAAATCCTCGATCTGGAGGAATTGAAGTCTTAACTGATCACAGAGGTTATTCGGTTATCATCGCGCGTAATCTCGAACAATTTTCCTCAACGAATTTGACCTAAATAGGGGAAACTCGAGCTAGTTCAGGAACGGTGCGATAGGAAAAAGAACTACGTTATTTATACGTGGAACGATAGTTTCCTGACACGTCCGTACGCGCGAACATATCGATTTCCGCCTTGCAATTATACACATTAGCTTCCTTACACAATCCTTATCGGGAAAACCGTGCCGCTGTTATTTACAAAGCGTTCTACGGTCGCCATTCGACGCTTCTAGCGTTTCTTTTATTTTTCATTGCATCGATCTGCTATCTCCATCGTAACCAGGCATTTTATTATGAGCATCGTGAGCTTATGCGACTAGAATTTCTGGTTTCGGATGCTGATATTTAATCCATCGTATAAGCCACGATTCACTCGACTATTATACCGACGAAGACCAGTCGATCGGCAAACAACATTCGCTTTAGAATTCAATTCAAAAGATCGGCACGATAATAAAGAGATCCTCGGCAATAGTCCTCGATGGCGTCTCGGCTATTGTTCATCAAGGATAATAAAAGCGAACTTACACCTGGAGCATGGAAACCGCGTTATTTCACGTTTTCGTGTTGCGGATAAATTAAGGTCGTATATTTAATTGTCGTGTGTATGCTGTTCGTTACCCTTGATTTACTTAAACTTACATCATAATTAATGCACGTCTCCTGTCACGCAAAAAACAGGGAGGGGAGAAATAATTCTCTTACGTCATATCGCGTGTAAACCCGCCCCTTTATCGATAATCCTTGGTTATCGTGGTCGAACATTTCAACTTTTTGATCGCCACCGATGTCACAAAACGCGACCCGTTCGTCCAAGGCTACTTAAAATTTTAACGTTCCAACCTTCTCGTTATCTCAACGATCCGTTTAAATCACGTCAAATTAAAACAGCATACTGAATTTACTTGAAATTGACGCAACGCCGTCTAATTCGCCGAACGATTAAAAAATCCCCTTAAACGCGTAAACGTTATGTAACGACGTAAGTGCAACGATATCGTACGCTGGACGGTCAACACCGGTTTTGCAACGTGCTGTAGTGGTAGTACTCTTGAGAGTAGGCTTGGTCACGCACCGACATACTGCCTCAAAGACACGTTATACGAGAGAGAAAGTGGCGTCTCCCCTCGCATTAAGTAATCCACGGCTACTGTAAAACGTAAAAATAATAGAGCAACTGAAGAGACGAATGACGTCATCGGGACATTTCTTCCTTCCTCGTCCTGGAGGGGTAATGGGCAACCGGTCATCAAGGCGGTACTAACTTAATTAGGGCGCTGTAGTTTCCTCTACGCGTCGTAATTGCGACCGTTCGAACGACTTAGACTCGTATCGATCACATTTCCGTCGAACTCTTGTCTCCCTCGGCATCCAGTAATAACGCGTTTTTTCCCTTTTTACGAACGACACGAGTTCCCCAAACGATTACGATCGTTTGAATTTAACCTGCGAACCAGGTCATCCCTTAACCAGGAGTATTTATAGTTTCGGTATTAAAAATTAACCCTCCGTGAGCAAACAAGCGGAATCTACCCTTAATCTTCTTCGAAGAGAATTATTACTTTTATCGGAAAAAGCATTAAACATTTGAGTCGGTGAATGATTGTGTAATATAGTAGAGATATTGATAAATATTGTAGAATATTTTTTAATTTCCTGACAGCGTAGAATATTAAAAAAATTGCCTACAAAGAACTAAAACAGACAAATTAATTTCAGTTAAAACAATTTTAGTTTTGGTAAGTTCTGTGATTTAGTTTTAATAGATAAAATTATTATGTGCCGAAAAGATTGATAAATTCTTTTCGGCTTAAGAACCGATTTAAATTTACGAACTGGCTTCACAGTGTAGTAATAACGATAGGTTAATTAGGTTAGTAACGATTAGAAAATCGTGAGTCGACTGTTTAAAAAGCACAACTGTGTAACATTCCAATTTCAACGTTCCTATGTTAAATGATCATCGTATGATTCATAAACGCAAGACGAAAACAAACTTGTTCGAATTGACATCATGCATATACTTGCGCCATTGACGCATAGGGCTGTCGAGTTTCTCGTCGTGAATCGTTTTCTCCAGAAGACATTAGAAATGATTTATGTGGAAAACGCAAGGCAACGATAAAACATATGCAGAACGGTGAAACGTTGAAGCGTTTCAATGAATTAGTTCGAAGGTTAAGTTAACGACGACAAAATTGTTAAAAATGCGTTTCTCGCGATCGAGCTCGTTCTTCGCAATGTCATGGGCTAGGAATTCCCAGTATTCGAATAAATTTCAGCTATTTGTTATGAAATTCTGATGTCAGTGTTCAGAAATTTCACGCATCTTTCATTTCGATTAACATCAAGTCGAGTGATATTAAAGAGCTTAAATACGGAATCGAACCGAATTTTAATCAAATACACACGAGAATGAGAAACATGGAAAAATATGTCACAATATGTCATATGACGTCTGACCTGGAAAGAAAGCGAGGGTCGATGGTTAGGAAACGAAAAGAGGAACGATCGAAGAAAAAGCCGAATGGAGGGTTCTCCTTTCGACCGGTCGAAAGTTACGTCGAAACCGAGGTCGCCAGGTTTTACACGGTCCGCGGAGTGTTGTACGATCGCCGAAACTCGCGCGAACATCGTGAGTGCGTCTACGATTATGCTGCCCGCTTTTTCCTTCTTTTGACTCGTAACGACGCATATAACAAACCTTCGCAACAACACGCTTCGTTACAATATGGATGCTGAGACGTTCTTGACCGCTACGATACGCCATTTATGATGATGCCTTTTAGCACTCGATGCGAATGCGTTACAGTTTTCAACGGTTGTTATCGTACGAATTTATAAAGAAACGTATCACGCGTGCGCCGCCGCGAGAACGCGTCGTTCACTACGATCGACCGTTCGAAATCGAAATTACTCGCGCGATATGACGAAACGCAATCGTAGCTCGAACCATCGCCACTTGCAACATCGCTGACCATCGTAACTTCATGGAATTTGTATCCATGGAGGCGCAAGTTAATCCGTGCATTATCGGTCGAATATGCTGAATCGAATGTATTTGAACTTCCTGACTAATTCACGATCGTCGAAATGGATCGTCGCCACGCTGTGCTTCTATCGGAGGAAAAAGCTGAGTTCTATAATTTCTGAATTTACGACGAACGATCGTACGGATAATGCGATTGAAACGGCAAAAAAATTTTATAACCAACAAACTGAGAACGATAATTGACGATTGAAAACTGATTGACACCATCGAGTATAATCTCTTCTCAGTAGGAATTCAAATTAAATACATATAATCAATATTAATTGATAACTAACATTGGTAAAGGTCATCGAGGAATATTATTATGTGTACTCACATGATTTTATGTTTACCGTATGTCAGCCTCTCTCTTTCGTCGTCACCGGTATTGGTAGCGACCGAAAGATAAACAATTTCTGAAGTCGATGAAACGTGACACCGTTTCACTAGCACGGTCGGATGTTATTTCAATAGCAGCGGAATGCAAAAATCACTTATTGTTAATCCCACGGTTTCGTTTAGTGATATAGCAACGACGAAGCGCTGCAGGGTGGAAAATTGTCGCTTTTAATTCAGGCACGAAGCTGCGGCTCGAGTATCTGTGTGGACACGCGCGATTTCAGACCGGGTCTGAGTGAAACTGAAATGGTAAAACCGACACGACTTCTTTCTCTCTCTCTTTCTCTCCCTCTCTGTTTTGCCCTCTCTCTTCCTCTCGTTTACCGTGTTGCTCAGTCTCCCCGATTATTTCCCTCTCTCTTTCATATTATTTCCCTCTCCGTTTCGTCTTCTTCTTACTCTCTCGCACGTTTCGTCCTGTTTCTGTTCTTCGTTAGTCGAATCTCCCTTTTCCACTACGAATGATCGTTTACCGTGTCCCCATCGTCGTACCTGTGCGTACCCGTGCAGCATAAGTCCTCGCCTCTACTTACGTATATGCTGCGTGTATCCATTGTTTGCGATCCAACGTGCGGAAAATTCACGCTTTGAAAGAGAGAGGGGCAGAGGCAGAGCTACCGAAAGTGGAGTACGAGGTGCGCGTACGGCCGCGTCTTCGACCATAGCGTGTCAGATATATGCAACAAGGCAACGAGATACATCTCGTATTCTTGCATAGCGTCGCATGCTAATTATATATGTAGTTAGGTAAAGTACATACATAATCGCCATGGTGTACGTACAGAACTCTTATATCAGCTATGGAGAAACGAGATTCAATGAAATTGTATCGTTTGTTATAGGCTGTGTCTATAGATATAATGTAGGTCTAATTTATTTCCACTTGCTCGATAATCATCCGTGTATTGTCGTCCTCCCTGGGTTTGATATGACTGACGAATGAAAACGACACGACGGGTGTACGTCACGCGATCGAACGACGTAATGTATTGTACTCGATCGAATCCTTACGATCATTCGGTGTAAGTACACGTGATTAAGAAATATTCTCATTAATAAACTGCTGCGCATGGAACTCCTGGATAGTATTATGATTCTTTGATATGTGGAATTGTAAATGATTGTTTGTGTCTGTTATCATGATATAGTAGGATACATGATGTGAAGAGCACATACGTAAATATAATGTGTATATATATGTATACATGCATACAAACTATTTTGCTCTTAAGAATTCCATGAAATATACGAAACGACAGATAACGTTCTATGTTTGTACTCCTAAGTAATGCCAATAATTCAGTCGATGCGTTACCCAAGTTATAAATGGTAGTTTCGCGAAAAGATGTAATGATGTTATTTATATTCGATCTAACACGCCTTTAACATCTTAATTATTTTTCATTTAGGAGATCTGATCCAGTAGTATATAGTTAATTTCTCTCACTCCTATAATATATAAATGTAGAATTAAACGACTAGTTTTAAATTCATGTATTTTTTAAAGCAATAATTGTATTTTCGATATATCTCGATGAATCTAGATAAAGAACAACGAAAATAGAACGTTTATTTCTATTCGATAAGCATTTATACAATTCTTATGGGTAATCTATGACAATCATGGAGTTGTGTACACTCGGTTCGTGTTGGTGCATTGGTAATATGAGTGGGTCATATTCTTAATCGTGCTTATACCGTTCCGTCATCTCCGAAGTTAGTTCCTGTCTGATCTAATTTCATCGTTTGTTCAAACAAGACTCCACCCGAGTAATAATCATCAGCTCAAATTGATGTCTTTCTTATTCTTCGCCACCGTGAGGTCTATTGGTAGTAGTGGTCTCTGTAAAATTTATCGATCGTAATTGATCGTAATTGATTTACGAATTGTGTGAAACATTCTGCGTGGTCTTACTTGAGGTCACATATATTTCGGATCTTATTTTGAATTTTATTTAAGCTTACACAATGGTTATAAGAAAAAAATTATAATTCAATAGATTAATAAACAGTTTATCAAGTTATTTAATGGTTAATGATATTGTACTGTCTTATTTAATATTTTTATAAAAGCTAATGATGGAATTTTAATATTTCGATATCGCCGATGATCCGTGGAATTTCAAATATGTATTCAAAAAATGTTACACTTACTTTTCCCCAACACTCGATTTTAGAACTTAGCGTGTGCGACGTGTATTCATGACACATTTTCCGCGCGTGTGTGTTCAAGCATGATTTTCAAATAACGATGCGTTACATTCAATTAGTCTACTTATCTACTTGAGCTCTTTTGCGCGATTTCTTCTAAAATCTGCGTGAGATTACGTTTCACTCTAATTCTGTTTCAAGTATAATTACTTTGTAACTATATATCGTTACATAACCTACTACATATTACATTTGGAAAAAATTTTAAATCTATATGTACTTACATTATAAAAATAACATTACTTAAAAAATTTTTAGATAAATATAAAAATTAATGTTACATTCGTTTATAATCTGTAAATGACATGTAAATAAATGGTCATTTAAGACTTCATATATGTATTAAAGGTTTAAAAATCCAATAAAATGTCACATGAAATGCCAAAAATATCATTTATTGCTAGACAATAATACCTGTAGTAGCATCATGTTCAAATAACGAACGATGTATCGATACTGAACTATTGCAACACAGTACCGATATATCGATCTTAAAATCACAGTACACTAAATGTTCAAGATGGTGGCGAAGAATTCGAGGTTTAATAGGCGCGGTTCCTTTTGTTCGTTATTTGGACAAGCAAAGTGGTATTATTACATATAATAAACGATTCCGTATATTTATAAAAGTAGCTGATTTCAATATCGGAATTGTTTGTACTTCGACGATTTGTTCTATATTGGTTTAAACGTCAGCTGACACATGTTTATGTACAAGTCGAATGTACGCATGTAACGTATATAAAATTTCACCTGAGAAAGTCGCCGAATCAAAACGGTCGTTCCATTGAAAAACCTGGCTAGAGAGCGAAATGACGGTGCAAACTATGGAAAAGTTGAAAGATAAGGGGTGGTACGTATAAAAAGTGACGTATTTCGTCGTTTGTGAACGTCGGTGTTTAAAAACACGAATAAATTTTTATAAATTTGAATGTACAGATATATATAAATGTTTGGATTAGGTACATTACAGATCACGGGTACAATACTGCAAGAGATTCTGATAGTGTTACTGATATACAAAAAATTATCAAGCGATTATTAGATGTAAGAACAACTCCTTATATAACTTTCTCCTAAAAACAAATAATTATTTGCATGTTTTAAATCTTTTTTATGTATTGTATAGCTTGATTTAAGAGAGATTGGTAGTGGTCAAGGAGATATAGTTCAGGGTAATATCGTATTACAAATACAAAAAGTACGTAATGTAGCTGCTCCTAAAAGCAATGAAGAATCTCGAGCAGCTCCACGCTTGTTAAAATTCTTTTTGACCGATGGTAAAAATAATTTTCAAGCTATAGAAGTTGAACATATTTCATTTTTAAGGTATAAAACCATTGCTTGATTAATTATATCTATAAATAATAATTGTCTTTTTATAATTTATATGAGAAAATTGATGTGATGAAATTAATTATTGCAGTTTAAATACACCTCCCGGTACAAAGATACTAATTGGTTGTGGGAATGTAACAATGTCCCATGGAATTATTTTGCTAAGGCCATCGAACATAGCACAAGTACTTGGGGGAAAAGTAACAAATCTTGTAGAAAAATGGGAACTGAACAAAGTATGTCGTATCATTCAATTCTAATATACATGAAACTAAGAAATATATTTTGTAACAGAAATTAGCACTACATACGAGAATGAGATCTACGGAAGAAGGTGGTCCACCACCATGGATACCATTTGGGAAAAAAATTATAAAAGTTTCTGAACATGACAAAAACTTTAAAGCTTTAGCAGAAAAAGAAAAGTCTAGTAAAGAGAATACAGAGTTTGAAGCTCAACGTAAAGATGCTATAGCAGAAGCTGCTAAACAAGGCAGCAAGAAAATTTTTGGTGGAGGAAATAAGCAGGTAATTTCTATGAAGTATCCATAATATAAATATTTAAAACAATTTTTACTCTCGTGTAATTGTTTTATAGCTTCTAGATCACAGTGTACAAAGAATCATAGATCAAGGCTTTTCTATAGAACAAGCAGAATATGCCTTAAAAGTTAATCGAAATAACGTTGATAAAGCTTTGAAAAGTTTGCAAAAAACAGATAAACACAAGTATATCTATTTTCTTTTATTTTAAAATATTAGTTTTTACGACTTTCTGACTATCAATCCTGTTTCAATTATTTTAGTACGTTTAAAGAGCCACGAGAATCGCGTGAACCACGAAATAAACGATTCGATAAAAAGGTAGAAGAAGGTAAACCAAGTAGTGGAAAAATATCTCTTTTTGATTTTCTGGAAGATAAATTACCTTTACAATCTGAATCTACGGAACCAACCAATCCACCTCAGAATAGTTATACTCAACATACGGAAAACAATTATGACAAAATTGAACTTAAAAATAATGAATCACAAAGTGGAAAAGGTGGAAGGTATGCTTTATCATGGGTAAAATTTTTACAATAGTATAAATTATAAGCATATTCGTTGATAAAGGTCTTCTTTATGTAGATCTCAAAAAGGAAGTCGTGAGTATCAAGTTCCTCCAAGGCATCTAGAGGAAAATAAGGGTAGCAAAAAATCAAACTTTAATAGTCCTACTACTCAATATTTGCAATATAACGGCGGAAATCATTCGCAACAAAATAAACCACCAAGATTTCAACGAAATCAGGATAATCATAGTTATTCTCAACAAGATAATTTACATAAAACGTATCAGAAACCTCAGTTAAATGATTCTCGAAATTCTAATGTACAAATACGTACAGATGGGGCAAACGTTATGAATAGTAATAATTATTATAAAGCTCCGCAAGACCAACAAGGCAAACATTTTGGTGCTGGCAGGAGTTATAATCACTATGAGACCGATACCAGAAATAAACAATCTTATGATTCTTATGCCAGGCATAATCGAGCACAAGAAGATGGAACACATAGAGCTTATCCTGCAAATACAACTGATAAAAATTACAAAAATCAACTGAATAGATTTCAACCAAATGAGTCTTCTGGTGGCAAGGGGATTGTAGAATCCAATAGCCAAAGGAGACAAAGCCAATACAATCAAAATACCAATGTTCCTTCTGTTGGAAGTACCTGGGTTTGGCGCGTAGGTGATAAATGTCTTGCTAAATACTGGGAAGATAATAGGGTAAGATAATATAATTATTTATACATTAAAAGCTTATACTACTAGTAGTACTTACATTTAATTTCATTTAATGTTTTCAAAATATAGTATTATAACGCAAAAGTAACTGGGGTATCAGATAGGACATGTGTTGTTCAATTCAAAGGGTTTGAAAATTATGAAGAAGTGCTTCAAGTGGATTGCTTACCTATAACAGATGATGTATGCAAAATATATGTAATACTTAAACATGTGTCTTCAATACCGTATATAAATAACAAATGTCTTGTATTTACTTGTAGAATCAAGCTGTTCAAGATTATGTTATGGATCAAAAACAATCGGATCAAAGATTCAGTAATAGGCAGCTGCGATACGACCAAGCTCAAAATCACATAACTGGTAAATTTATAATTTGTTTACGATGATTATTTATATTTAAGGCACATAAAGGTATATAAAAGTTTCTATAGCAGGTATGGAATTTCGAAGAGGTGGAAGTGGTGTTGTTCCTGCAAGTAAAGCTGCTTACAACAAAAAACGTAATCAGCAAAGAAGCACACAGCCCATTTATCAACCACCGGCGCAACGATGTCAGAATTCTATGCCTATGAATACTCAAAATAATTCTTTACTTTAATGTATTGTCAGTCTTTTTTTCGTAAAAGTACTAAACATCGCTGAATTAATTGTAGTTATGTTATTTTTAAAGACTGACCTCATGAAAACGAATAGTCCATACTTGTCATGTATGGTAGTTTAAATCATAGGTCAATCAATTAAAACGCGATGTAAACGAATCCTGTGCCACAAATAATTCATAAATGAAAGATGTAATAAGTGTACAATTATAGTATGAATTATTTCCTTACACAGTGAAAGTGAAACTAATAATTAAAAATGTAAATCTAAGGTATTTATTATAAGAACTAAACATCAAAATATTTATATTGTAGAATAATCATATGATAATATCGAAAGATCGTGCAGCATTTCAATATTTCGTCCAATTTCGCTAAAACACTAATCAATCCGCATAATGTAAAAATTGTGCTGTATATTATTTGTAATTAATTTGTAATTATAGTTATTTAGAATGAATTATAGTTACGGAAATTGAAAACACGTTTAAATTCACAACAGATTTGAATATTTTTATTACTGACCTATCTTTAATTCATTATAAATTAATCATTTTATGAACATTTCGAATAATAATTAAGATGTACTTAAAGCGCCATCTACCGAACTCAAAACCATATAAAATTTACATATGGCGAACTCGCCATGTTATTTCTATTTACTAATTTATTGATATATTTACTAAATACATTTAATTTCGAAGAAATTGTATGCAAAAGAAAACTACCATATAGTGATCGTGGTGATTAAAGCAATTATATGGTTTTATGACTCGAAGGCCGGTGATGCCATCGCTATCGGGAGTTTTTGGTGAACAAATAGAGGTTAGCTTTTTGAATTTATCCGCTTACATGTTTTATTGTAACGTCTAATTAGTAATTTCTAATCGTAGGACTACGAAGTATTAAACTTACTTGGGAAAGGGGGTTTTGCTAGTGTATATAGAGCAAAATGTTTGCGCAGTGGTATAGAAGTCGCAATAAAAATGGTAATCCAAATAATCCTTTAAATTAAATATACGTACACATATCAATTGACATGTATTTAAAACAATTATTGTAAACAAACATTTAAATAGTTATTGTAAATAATTTTAGATCGACAAAAAATTGATGCAAGCTGCTGGGATGGTGGATAGAGTGGGTCAAGAAATAGCAATTCATTCGAAATTAAAGAACCCGGCTATTCTTGAACTGTACACAGTTTTCCAAGATGCTAATTATGTTTATTTGGTATTAGAATTATGTCATAATGGAGAACTTCAACGTTATTTTAAAATGCAAGGCTCTCGTGCATTGTCTGAAGCACAAGCTGGTCATATAATTAGTCAAGTAGTGCAAGGATTATTATATTTACACTCATACCAGATACTTCACAGAGATATGTCTTTGTCGAATTTGCTTCTGACTAAGGACATGCAAGTGGTAAAAAAACCTATTTAGTAAAATTATATGATCTTTGAATGTGATAATTAAACTGGATGCATTAAAAGTAATTTAATCTTAATTTATAGAAAATAGCAGATTTTGGTCTAGCTACCCAATTAACAAGACCTGATGAAAAACACTTAACTATGTGTGGTACTCCTAATTATATATCACCAGAGGTCTGTCAAATAATTTGTAATTATATGTAAGGAATATAGAATAATTAGAATATAATACTAATTGCTTATATTATTGTAGATAGCAACAAGGTCGTCACATGGTTTGGAAGCAGATGTATGGAGTTTAGGATGCATGCTATATACTCTATTAGTTGGCAAACCTCCATTTGATACAGATGCTGTTAAAAGCACTTTGACACGTGTGGTGATGGCTGATTATATTATGCCAGCTCATTTATCAGATAATGCTAAAGACCTAATAGATAAGTTATTAAAAAAGAATCCAAAAGATAGAATCCGCTTGCGTGATATTCCGAAACATCCGTTTATCACTAATATAAAAAAAAATAAATTATACAATGTAAGTAATAAATAAAAAGATCGTGTAAAAAATCAACCAGCTTATTATAGATATTTGTATTAATAGGAAAAGAATAATATGAACAAAGGATTATTGGGAGATGGTATCATTGATTCAGGGGTTGGAAGAACATTGTCTTCATATGAAAGGCCAAGAATGCGTTGTAGGTCGGAAGAGAGAATATCATCAACACCCATTATGTCTAGTGCTCTTGGACCTATGTTTAGCGCGAAAAGTGATCCTTCATCCGAGCCTGTTGTAAGAATGCATTCACAAAGAACAAATGCTATAGATTATCGCGCTAAAGAATATCCCGTATTAACTGGAATACCATTAGTACCACAAAGTAAAGTTTTCTCACAATGTGAGCTTTATACCAGTTCCAATGCATATCAGGAAAGTGACAAACACAAGTATGATAAACATAGGAAAAAAGAAAAAGCTGAAAATTGTTCTGAAAATACAGAAAACGGTGGAAAATTATCAGTCTCACCTTTGTCTTCTAAAAGATTGCAACCTGTGAGACATAAGACAAAAACTGCAATTCTTACTATTTTAGATAATGGTGAAGTTTGCGTCGAGTTTATTAAACGTAGAAATGGCATGGTATGTATTAAAAAATTAATGTTTAAATAAATTTTTCACGTGAATATATATATAATTGCCTTTCTGTTGTAGGAAAAAATAAGTGAAGTGTGTCGAATATCGAACGATGGTTTAAGAATTATTCTCTACAAACCAACATCATTAACGAATATTGGTAATCAACCACTCCCGTTACCGACTCGTGGGGCAGATAGCATTTATTCATACGAAAATTTACCTGCCCATCATCACAAAAAGTACATATATGCTTCTCGTTTCATAAAACTTGTAAAAGCAAAAACTCCGAAATTAACGATGTATACTGAACGATCAAAATGTCAGTTTATGGAAAATGGACCACATCCAAATTGTGAAATTCACTTTTATGATGGAGTAAAGGTATAAAAATAAATATCATAAATTATAGGTAAATATTGAAGACATTAAGATTTTTATCCTTATAGATTGAACGTGTTGATGGTATAGTAAAAATAATGGAAAGGAGTGATGGTTCCACTTATGTCGAGGGTGAATTTCCATCCCATTTAGATACATATTACGAACACTATTCAGAATGTTATCAGCGTTGTTTGTTGATAGAGTCTACTTTAACATCTTTAGAAACAGCTACTGGATATTCCTGCTTTCCTATTCTTATTGGACGTAAGCCCAATACGGCTTTGAGTGATTCTCCTTGTTTACAAGGAAAAGAGAATATTTCGCAAGCAACAAACAATGCACCCGTCGTAAGTAACAAAATACGTATAATTTCTTTAATAAAATATACATAATTTTATAAATTAAAAAAAAAATATTAATAATATACATAATTGATTAATATTGTAGATGCCATCTTTTGATGCTAGTTCTGTTATTTCGACGGTAGCATCGCGGTCTCGAAAAATGAATTCTATACGAAATATTGGTAACAGTTTTTGTAAAGTATCAATTCCAGGTATAGGTACTGCGACAAAATTATCTTCTGGAGACATTCATGTTGATTACAGAGATGGTTCTACTTTAACTGTAGGTATATTTATAAATTACATTAATAATATTAGAATCAGTAAAATGAGATAACATAATTTGATCAAATTTATTATTTTAAGCTAAGTCCTCAGAGCAATGGCAATGATATAATCTATAAAGGTAATAATGGTATGGTTATAAAATATAATCAGAATTATCAACAAAACGTGGAAGTACCACATATTGTTAAAGAAAAATTATGCCACCTACCTGGAGTTATTAAATACTTTGCTCAACCGAAGAGTAAGAACATCCGGTAGTTTTTAGCTATACATTTAGATATAAAATGTTTTGTATAAAATATAGAGAGTGGGCCAAATAAAATATTCTAAGCTATTTCTACCCAAATTAGTGCAGACACGGACTTTTTTTTTGAACTATTACATATCTATGCAACAAATTTTTCTTGGGCGACTACTGGAGGAACAAACGAAATAATATTTGCCATTTTTAACAGGCAAATAAGATATACATAGTCTAAAAAATAGTGACGAAGAATACTTTTCTGATTTAAAATTTATAGAAAACTTTATTAATATATGATAATATTAATATAACTTTCTATTATAAAAAATAGGAGGAGCTCCTCTTTGTTCCCTCAGCAAATTACTCCCTGGCTTTCCCATCCCATTTAATTAAAAAAAAAGTGGAGCCTTGTTTGCATTTATTTCAAAGAAAATAACTTGGAATACCTTATTTAACTCGCTCTTTGAAAAGTAATTTTCTTATAATAAGAGCAAAATTATATTTTTTATATTTACATAGCATATATACAATATCTTTTAAGTAGTTGATTTTTTAAATATAAGGAGGTAGATACATCTTAATTTTTTTTCTATATTTCTAAACTTATATCAGAATTTTATTATATAAGATTCTATAATAAAAGATTTAATATCTTTTATGCTATCATATACAAAATATAAAATCAAATGTAATTTTCAGTCAAATTTAAAATAAAGGTATCCAAGTCAATAAAAACTACAGCTATAATTCATTACTAGAATAATAGTTGATTGTAGTAAAAAGGAACAGTATGTTTGATTTATTACGTGCCCTACAATCTATAATCGAGAGGACAACGATCCCATTCACTTTTCCTTTTGTCGCCATATTGGTTTGTTTTAAAAGCTTATTCAAAAACAAATGATATTCTCCAAAAATACATATATTTTACTTAAAACGCAATAATTACTACACAATATTAACATATCCAGATTTATTCTGCTAAACCAGACAAATAAAGTAGAAGAAAATATTTTCGAAATATTCTAAGGGCCAATTAATAATAATAGTCTGTCAGAACCCGTAGAATCTCTATTAACAAATGGTGTAATGTGCTGATGTGTAATTACGAGAAACGTGTAGGATGTTGTTCACTAATACAGTAGAATGACATCCAATTACGACATTAATTGAGAGAATTCTAGCATTGTAGTCTCAGAATCTACAACGGGCAGTGCCCACCTAAAACGAACTTAACCTTGAACAACATTAAAATCGAAAGATGGGTAAGCAACAAATTTACAACAATTGTTTATTTATGTACGATAGTGATAAAAGGTCTTCTCCCTCGAATAGAAACCTTTCCTAGTAACGATCTAATATCGCGGGTAATCGTACGATATGCATGATAATCTTATCTGTCATACATATATGTGGAAACATTACTCATTCATCGTTTAATCATCGCTTCATACTTCGTTCAAACGAATGTTAGAGTCATTTATGATTAAAGATGAGGAACGATCAAGATGCAAGTGATAGTTTACCGTTACGTAGACGGTTTAATAGTAATATTAGTATAGATAGATTTTCCGAAAAAAGTCTTCATATGCTTGATTATGAATATCGATCTTGTAGTAAGTTCTTTATAATATAAACTTACGTATATGTTAGTATACAAACTTTAGAAGTCAGTAATAACCTGTTTTATAACTTTTGAGACAATATCATTAATTTATATATACTAAATCATTAATAAATTATTTTTTTAACGTCTGTAGGGAGTATGTGCAATGATTGTATGGCCAGAGTACCATATGCAACTCTTATTGCAACAATAATGTGTTGCTTAGGAGTTGGTATATTCTGTGGTACAATGTATAGAGGTGTTACATTGGGCTCTTTAATGATGGATCAGGTAAGTTGTCACTATAATCCTATTATAATGTTCTTTTTATATACATTATACATTTAATGTGTTTGTTTATAATTATGTATTTAAGGTATTTCATTTAAGACTTGGATGGTTAGAGCCTGTTCAATTGACTTTTGCAACACTTGGTGCTAGTATGGCAGCTTTAGGTTTTATGATATTATGTGTTGGTTGTCTTGCAACTGGAGCTACAAGACATAAAGTATATAGAGCCTGGAGGTCCAGAGTTGGTGGGCGTATCTCATGTGCTGTTGTATGTAACTTTAATGTTATTAGTTATAATATCACAGTATGAAGTAGCATAAATAGAATATTCTTTACATTTTTTAGTTCATGACAATTACTTATATATTACAATTAGGATGGCTCCTAATATTTGCATTTTTGGTTATAATCGCTTGGATTTTTACTATATTCTGGGGTTTATGCAGTAATCCTCGTGTCCAGTCTCTTGATCAATGCATTGATTTCACTCAATTTAGTAAGTACAATTTATTTGTGTTTTAAATGCATTTATTAATTAATTAATTACTATGGGTAGATAAAATTTCATATACTATATTTCTTGAAGGTTTTATATTTCCAAATAATACAAGAGTAGAGGATATGAAAGTATGTGGACCACAAGAAGTGAAATTATTTTGTAAAGATTTTGTTGAAAAAGCAGAGATCATGTTTATTTTAGCAACAGTAGCTGCCATGTTGGTTGTATTAAGTCTCATACATTATTTAATGTGTTTATCTGCTAACTATGCACATATTAGAGATCATGAGAAGTTTCAAGAATTACAAGAACTTCAATACCTGCAAGATCCAGGAGATCCAGATTCTCCTCAACCCGGTATGGGAACTTTGAGCTCGCACCATCGTGTCAAGGATAGATTCTAGGATACGGCCCGCGAGATCTTCGCGATGAACCCCCTATAACTTTAACATTCTTGTTTACGAAACATTGAAGACATCTACTCTAGAATTAATAATGAATTTGATGTTATTCTTCTCTATGTACCTAAATTCAGTATTCTACTAATTGATTAATGTTGTAGTAGTTTACTGATCGAGGATCTTGCGGGAACATTTTATGCCGTCCATTTTCTGCGACTGTCTTGTTAGCATTTATTTTGTTTTAAAGGTATGAATTCGTTAAGTAATGTTTTAAGGCAAATAAGATTTCATCTTTCATAATATTAATTCCTTCGATTATTTGTTGAACTTCTATGTATGCAGTGTAAGACATACGAGAACATTCCATATTTCGTACATATTTGTTGATAAAGTATAGTTTATTTTGAGCGAAACTGTATATACGTGCGAGATACGAGTAATATAAGCGCACAGAGAGTATTCTTTCTAAACTATTTGCTATACAAAGATATGCTTATATATACTTATAATTCGTACTCACAAATTTCTACTATGCATTAATATATTGTTTCATATTACAAGTTTATTTAATATTATCTTTATATTATGTAAGACTATAAATGCAGACTGCATCTATTTGATGTCATTCTAACAGAGATTTTTTTTACATGAAAGGTGCAGCTTTTTTGTACCTCTTTAGGATAAAATAAGAAAATTACTGATATGATGTATTACTAGTGAAGTATTTTAATTATGTTTGAGGAAAGAGCCAAATAATTATATTTTAAATTTTCTACTTATATTTAGTAAATGATAAAAATACTTAAAAGATCTATAATTTAATAATTATGATTTTTTCCAACATGCATAGTTCAGTTTTATGTCACAGATCTATTGCTATTTTATAAAAGATCAAATTATACCGTAAAAAATGTTAAATGTTAAAAAGACAATATGAAGATAATTCTAATTATACTTTATGCACAAATCTTAACTGTGCCAAATCTAATACGATTTAAATTATGAGAAATTATCACGTATATTGTACGTTATCGCTAAGAGACAGATTTTAAAAATGGATATATCTAAAATCTAGAATAGCAAGTATAACTTGCAATAATTTCGTACTTGCTCAAATTCTTTAATAGCAATTCAAAATACCAAATCAAATTGGATGTGCATACGTTGAAAAAAATTCTGTATATTACATATACGTAATAAGAACATATCAAACTGAGGATTGTACTTTATCTACACAAATTTGCAATAGAATAATCAAATAAGTAAAATTAATGCACAAATTACATATAATAAAAAATGTGTTTATTGTTTTCCTCGAGATACATTCTTATTTCTTGAGATACATTCTTATTTCTAAACAATTGTATATTTCTGTAAGATCGAATAAAAAAATACTTTCTACTCAAATTGTATGTTCAGTGTTTACAAATATTTCTGAAGTTTCTTTGAGAATGGTATAATGTCTTTATTATATGTACATTAATAGATAAATTTAATTCTTCAATATGTACAATTAATTACAATTTGTACAATAGTATAAATTAATGTCTATAGATTATTCATCATCAAACTGAAGATCCAATTCCAAATCAAGAGCACACACTTCTTGTAAGGTATTAATGAATGTATATCGCGAAAATATCATGTACAACTTTCGAAACCAAACATATTGTGACTTGTGTGCAGCCATAGCCTTCTGTAAAGGTAATTCCTATATGTTAGCAACTATGATCGATATGATATGAAATTATATATGTTAACTGCACACTTACTTTTATACTATTTTTTTGATCATATGTTATTAAATACCAATATGAAGCAGATAACAAACTAATTGGCAAATCTAAAAGTTGTACATACTTTCTAATTATATTCACAGATTCTAAAACATATAGTTTACAATCTGGAAAGAGATTCAATTATTTAAAGTGTTTTATATATCAATTTAATACACCAATAAATAATACTAACAATATGGTACTTTTTTTTCTATGCATAATGCAGCTATGGCATAGTATAAAGAAATGTGATTCTTATGTTTGCTTATTCCATGTTTATCAAATGTTACAACTGCATTGATTTTATAAATCTCTACATGTTGCAAAACACATTCTGCCACTACCTCTGTTGGCCATTGTACATTTTGATCATCAGGTAACTCTGTACTCCTATACATGTATTTATTGAACTAAGATAGAAGATTAAAAAGGTAATATTGAACTGTATTCAAATAATTACCAAGAAGTTATTTTGTAAATTAGATAGATGAAACAATTTCTTACATCACTATAGTTACATTATCTTCTGGAATTCCTAATAGTTTTGCACATTGCCATAATTCTTCTTTCCTCTTCTTATCCCCACCTAAAATGATATGTAGAGATTTTTTAACATCCAGAATATGAAAATTCATATGGGATTAATAAACGTACCATTGCTAAGACAGAGGAGGTAAATCTTACTAGCCTTTGATCTTGTAACCCAGTACATCAGTGGACCAAAAAACATGACCTCATCATCAGGATGAGCTGTAACTAACAGTATTCTGGCAGGTGGACCCGGAAGCTGCCACACTGTGTGGTTAACTCTCTTCAAGATTGAATAAAGAGAAATACAAACGCAAAAATACGCAGTAACAGCTATTAGCAACTGCCATGAAATTTCATTGATGTAAAACCACCACCAACAAATTATTTCATTAATTTGTATACTAAGATATTCTCTAATTAAATGGAGATCTATCATGTTGAATATGGTGATATATGAACTATTTTCACTTACGAATATTACGGTCCTGTCATACTTCTGGAAGAGTAAACTATTTCGTTAGAATTAGAGACAACATTTCTTTTGTTTAAAGGACTTTGCAAGGTTATGTTATACGAGATAATAGGATTGAGCGCCATACTTGAGTACGTTAATACAAATTCACTATTGTAATGCTTGTATACTCTGCTCCTGAGACTATTATTATTTGTTAAATTATTTTCTTTTATAAATAAAAAATCTAGATATTCCTTAGTACTTATTCAAATTACTTTTACTAACATTCAATTATATGATTAATGTGTAGGAATTTTGATATAATTATTTCAAGTTTTAGTTATTTTATATATCGTTAATTGTTGTCTTTCATAAAATTAAAAATTCACTCAACAATGAAGTCTATGGCAATATTGATTACGTTCTATAAGGAATCATGTAGTATTTGAAATAGAACATTACTAGAAGTTTAATTTTTAAATCGTCTTGTAATTTATGAATTTATTTCTTTTCTACAATTGTACGTACAAGTCAGATTATATTTGTTCATTAAACTTTGTCTTCACATTATTTTGAATCCTTTATCACGGGTAAATTGTTGATATTACAACAGAGTTACCAAGAAGTAAAAGTCTCTAGATTTAAAATTTTGACTATAGATCTCTCGAATCTTTTTAAAAGACAGTAATCTTTTATCATATATTCTGTAATTGTATGAAAATAATTATTTACTTCAAGTAATTTCACAGAAGCGCACCTAATTATTTGTAAGTTATGCAATTTATATTTTGGAAAAAATCGATACTACGCCAATGAGCGTCATTTATTATATCGAGTAACTTTACAGATGCATGAAACTAGGTTATATTTAGTATTCTGAAAATTTAATAAACAAAATTTCTACCATGGACATAAAAAAAGAAGTGGATCTATACCGTGATACACCTATCAGATATTTGGGTAATGAAAGACTATTGTAGTCGCTTTTTTAAACAGTTTCTTATTATTTTCATTCATTAACATTATGAATGACATTTTTGATTCCCTTTTCAGGATATGCAAACGAAATTGGAGAAGCTTTTAGATCTATAGTTCCAAATTCAATTGTATGGCTCAGTTACGCTGTAGCCAGTGGCTACGTTCTTGCAGACACAATTAACAATGGCTTTAAAGCTTATCAAGTAAGCAATTCATAAGAAAAATATTATTTAAACATACTATACATATTAATAAGACTACTATAAATATGAATTGTATGTTTCAGGATAATGTAACTCAAAAAGCAACAAAAAATACTGTACTTTCCATGACAGACACTTTATTGTGGCAGTCATTTGCATCTGTAGTTGTGCCTGGTTTGACGATTAACAGAGTTTGCGCTGCTGTTCAATTTGTACAAAAAAGAAGTAATAATGTGTTCTTAAAAAGCAAATGGATTCCAACCATTATTGGTTTAGCATCCATACCTTTCATAATACGTCCTATAGACAATATAGTAGAAGAAACAATGAATGTAACATACAGAAGGTGGATAGGATACTATCCAAAATGACCATTAATTAATAATATATGATTATTCAGAGCTGTTCGAGAATAGATCTTAGATTTATTCGGTTTTCGAATGAAACGAAAACATTTTCGCTTGTACATTACTCTAGCATAAAAATGCTAATATAATATTACTGAAAGTTATCTATTTTATTATACTATACACGTTGAATTTTGTATTGCATTGCTCAATATCTTGGAACATGTATTCGAAAACAAATCCGAATGCTTTGTTAAAAACAAACAAATAAAATTCGTTATTGTTATTTTTGTTTTTCTCTCATTTCATTTTTGTGTATGCCAATTTGATCAAAGATGGTTTTTTTCTACTAATATCTACAACAAGAACAACAAACGAGCATATAAACATTATAATTTTCTAATATTGCGCTGATACATCGAACTTTTTTATTAATCATATATTACTTACGTTACTTATGTCGGTATCTATCACTTCAAACTAGAGCGCGCGAAGTAGAATTGTCCAATATATAGTCAGACGCACTGAACATGCTTATCAAGCTCAAAATTCTAAATCGAACGCAACAAATAACACATATTATTACATTATACTGTTTATTTTGAAACAACTGTACCTTACATAATAGAGAATATGTTTCATAATAAAAAAATAACTCGTCGAAAAAAAGAACGACTATCTAAAAGATATTACATAAATGTTTCTTTTCCTTCTTCTATTACCCTCGTATCTTTTATATTTTTATTTGAAATATCAGTTCATAATTTTCTCTCGTTTGATCGCGAGACTTAAATAAACGATGGAGATTCGTTGAAAAATCAATAATAATTACCGTAGACGGAAAATCGTAACTCATAGGCCACGTTCATTTTCCCATTTATCGTCTTGTCGGGTCAAACGAGCTAGCCGCAGAACAATGGGTCGACATTGCATAGGAACGAATAGCCTGTCATACCTGTGACATATATTTTTTCGTCACAGGTACAATCACTACGTCAACCGACAAGAAAAACTAATCGTATTTCTTTGTTCGCGGAACTGACTTCGCGATTTTGCAAGACGAACTACGCGCCAAATACGGATAGAACATTTTGTTCCTACTACGAATCTACGATTTCAAGTACGATACGCATCGTAATGTGTACGAATCGGCAAGGGATTCATTTTTATTCCATTATCGTTAGATTGTGGTTTTTTTAAGTATTTATGGGGAATTTGAAGGTGCAAAATACACAGATTGCGTATAACATACAAAAATATATAAAATATAAAAATATATGGTACTCGTTATAATATCAAGGAAACTAAACAATTGCCCACCTAAATTCCACTTTTTAATTATACGAATTTGCATAAATATCTGCAGCCTAATTATCATATCTTTTATATGTTTTCCATTTGTTTTCCTTTTTCTGTGTACGGAACACGAGCGCATACGGTAGTGAATTTCTCATTTTCGTAAAATTAACTATCCTTCTATTCGATCTACTAAAACGCCTTGTAGACGAGATACTTGGAGGTTAAGTAGAATCTGATTTGGGAAGAGGCATCAATTTCTCGCTAATTAATTCTCATACAGTTATTACGTATTATAGCATTTTATTGCCTCTTAAAAGTTGGCGCAATACGATTTACTGCTGGTCGAGTTGCGGATAAAACGTGCAAAAAAATCCAACGCCCGGGGATTCTCGCGATTATGAAATTCCGTATATATGTCTTCGTCGTTAGATTTACAGCACAATAATAACAGGATGCACAAAAACGGAAGCATTTTAATTCTGATGTTCAAGTACTATCGACGGTTGGTAATCGGACAAATTACACGATTAGGAGATAGTGCATTGTGCAAATTAATAAAAGTCGACGATAAAATAAAAAAGATGTGTTAATAACATTTTTTAAATCGTTAAAATCATCGAATTGTTGACAACTTTGGTCGTGTAATTATTTGCGATGGAACATTTCCTTTTAAACGAACAATTGTAAAACTGAGTACAAAAACAAACAAAAACATGTGAATTAGTCAAAAGTCACAAGTTGATCAACTTTATTTTTTGAAGATTTCTTAATTTCGGTATCAGAATACATGGCTAGCTTTTTTAAATCAATTTTTTTAGATGCCAAACAATTAACCTCGATAAAATACGTCAAATTGTCTCCTATGTAATTGGTATATACGTAGATTCAAATAATTGTTTCGTTCTAACCGAATCAATTTCGAAGTTTCGATGTATCGTTTCGATCGAAAATTGTTTAGTAGATGGGTATGCAAGACTAAATAAGATAGAGGAAATTCGATTTTATGAGACTTTTTCGAAAGGATATAATTGTCCGCAGAAGGAGGATAAAATAGGACGAAGGACTATACTTACACAGGCGCTGGGTTACGAATTGACACATTCATGGGTCGGTCGATTTTTCACGGGACCCTATAATAATCTTGACAGCTTTTCAGTAGTCTATGGTCGACCCTCGTAATAAGGTTAACCAGTCCACCGTGATATAATTTATAGAGGCCACTTGTTTACGGCTAATTATGGCGGCACGCGGGCGACGAGTACGTTCTTTTTTCTCGTATGTCGTATGTCACGCGTTTCCGACAGCCGACAGTGTCTCGAGTTCGATGAAATTTAAGAACGCATCGACGTAAACGTACAACTGAGATCTGTTATCACGACCAGCGAACATATAGAGAAGCATAAACCGTGAAACCTAAATTCTTCGCACTGTTCTTCGTTATAACAAACGGGAGCGTCTATCAAACACGACGAAAATCACGCGTAGACTCTGTTCGAGTGGCAGCCGAACGCTATAAACAATGCTAATGGGCCAGCGAGCCTAACGTATTTCTCTGGTGCAAGATCGACGGAAGATAACTCGTAACCGAGAGAAAAGCAAAAGTCCACCGGTATCGATCCTTTAAAACCATCGAACAATAGCTCGAAGAGGTCCTTAATCGATAGAAAGCAACGCATTGCCTCGGTACACGCCTCCGTCACAAAACGAGCCTCGCGATAAGGTTATGTCTCGTGAGTCGAACAGAGGGCGCGTACACACATGCATACGGACAGGTATGTGTGCTATCGGCGCGAATAACGGAGCGAGGAGGAAAGAAGATCCGAGGAACGTCCGCGGGAAGGAAAGCGACGGTTTAACAGGAAAAATAAAAAAAGAAGGAAAGATGCCGTGGCCTGAGAGGAGGATCAGGTAAAGGCGAAGAAGCGAGAGAAGGAAGTAAAGGAGAAAGGAAGAAGGGTAGAGAGAGAGAAAAGTAGACTGGCGAGGGGGAGTAGGAGCGGGGGAGGGGGACAGAGGGATACGTATTTCGCGGGCTCGAGTGGTAAAGATTCTCTGAAACCTGTGGCATTTCGCGAGGTACTCTTCTCTTCGGTATACGCCGAAGGGGGATCGATAGCGCGTCAGAGACGAGGAGAATCAGGCGGCAGGCTATTTCGAGCAACAACACGGCGGCAGAAGCAGCAGAAGCAGTAGCAACGACAGAAGCGTCCCGTCCGCCGCCAGAGATCCGCAGCCATTCCACGGCCATGTCTGACGGCGCACGGGGTTGGCTACGCCCGAGCGGGGTCTAGCCAGCCAATGGGAACGGAGCGCGAAAGGTCCCGCGCCGTGGTCGTGTCCAATGGGCGTAGCCCGTTCCAGCTAGGCGCGCGACGTCTTGTCCAAGTAGAGGGGGGCCCTCGCGGTTGTCACAGGTGCAGCCAGTTGGCTGGCGAACTCGAGGCGAGCGTGCTCGAGGATCGTCGCGTTTCACGTTTCGCGTCGTCGATCAAAGCGCAACCGTTTGTCCGGTAATCGTTCCATCCACTCGTACGCATCTTCCTCGGTCTACCATCTCCATCCAAGTTACGTTCTAACGTCATCGTTTACGTCGATCCGTGAAACGCAATTTAAATAAAAGAAAGAAAGAAAAAAAGAAAAAAGACAAATAACTGGAAAGAGTGCGGATCTCGAAGGAGAATTCGTTGGCAAAAATCAGCGCGCGTCGTGTGGTTGCTTGCACGGCGAAAAGTAGGCAACGGGATCATCGCGCGAAGGTAAAACGCGCACAGCGGCTCTTGATGCGGCCCGTCGCGCGGACGCGCACGTCGCGTCTGAGAGATCTGTCGCGATACCGGTCTGATCGGCGCCATGATCCATCGCGGAGTGTCTAGATCCGAAGGGAGAAGACGATCTTAACGCGACACAGGCTTCATCACGATGTGCCGGCGGTACCGGCTGATCAGCTGAGACACGCGAACGTTGAAACCGTTGGAAAATCGAGGATCGAAAACTCTCCTGACCGAGTGATTGCTCGTCGAATCCTTATTAAGACAAAAAAGAAAAAAAGAAAAAAAGAGAGAGACTGAAACGTTTGGACGTTTCAGCCTCGAGATAAAAATCAAGCCAACGTACGAGTCACAACCGTACGGAAGAGACAAGACGACAACGACGACCAATCATCTATAATCCGATAAAGTGATTAACGAGAAACGTGGTTTTACGTTAGACGCGGATAAACGTAAGATAACGCGGACGCGACTGAAAACTGGGAAACACAGGAACAGAACTCGGGAGGAAAAGAGGAGCGAAATTTGTCAAAATATCGAGTGTGTGCTGGGAAAAAAACTGGCAGCCAAGGGGGGAAGTGTGAGAAGTGCGATTTAACGGCCGTTGGGATAACACCGCAGTAAAAGTGGGTGCACTGGGGCCCTCGGGACCGTTCGGCCGATACGGGCCCGTGGAAGGTGGGCCTGGTGGTGGTCCCGGGCCCGGCAAGGGAGTGGGGACAGGGGTGGCCGCAGTCGCGGCTGGGGAGGTGGAGGGCTACGGGGGTGCCGGGGGCGGGGGAGGGGGCCCCGGGGGGGTTGGTACCCCCCGGATAAGGGTCGCGACCCTCAGCGGGCCCTGCTGCGCACCCCTGCCCGTCACCCAAGCCTGTAACATAGGTAAGTAGATGGTTTCAGTATTACAACGTCTATCTAATATATACATTTTATTCGTATCGGTCGCTTTTATCGCGAAATCAGAGGAAATTTCTGCCGAATCGTCGAATTATTTTCCAAACGTTCCATCGAACGTTCGCAGAGACGTTTCCGACTCGTCGATTGTTTTAATTTCGAAGTTAGATCGAAAGGGAGAACGCGCGTACCTTAACAATAAGAATTCGCGGATACAGAGAGGATTTCGGTTCGTTTATCGTAGAATTTCACGTACGAAGAATGTTTAGGAGAAACGTTTCGAGGATTTCGATGGATGAATTTATTCCGCGGCTTGGCTCGCAGGATCGTGCGAGAGTTTTCACGGAATTTCGTGCAAGTCAACGTCAAAGTGGTCGGTTCATTCGTTCTCCAAGAGATCTCTAAGAGATCGCCGTTGCTTTTCGCGAGTAATCGGTGCTTTACGATCTTCTTTCGTCGAGAAATATTTCGATTATAAACAGCGAGAGGATCGGAGGATAACGTTGGTTTAACACCTCGTAAGCGCCGGCGCCAGGTCGAGCTCGCGTACGCACCGCGGAAGGTCAGAGGGTTTTCCTCACGGACACGTCGAGTTTCGAGCCGAGAGAAACGGTCCCTATGATATTTTTCTCCAGGCTTCTTTTTTCTCCTTTTTTCCTTTCGTAGACAGTAGAAACGCCGTTCGTTCGCTTATCGTGATTGATCGTACCGTAATTTGGATGTCATAGGAATGCGCGTTTTTTATCCGCGGGTGATGGATTGTCCCGCGGTTCGGATCTAACGAGGATAAATTTGCCTCGGACAGGGTTGAACACTCGTCGAAATACGCGTCATTGTGCGTAACGAACGACCGATTCGAGGAAATTGTAATCCTCGTCGATGCAAATGCAAGCGGGACTACGCGCTCGGCCGACAGATTTCTCTCTGACCTCGCTAGGAAAAAATGAAACGAACCGCGAGAGAAAACGGATCGTTACGGGTAAAAATTACCGACCGATAGCGAACGAGTTCACGAGCCAAAGCTATATTACGGTAAAAAGAGTGTAACGACTTCTATGAGAAATACGCGATTTAAAAGATCGTCGAGAAACGATCGATTTGAAGTGACCGATACGGCTATCGAATTGTAGCGACGGGAAAGTAATATCCATCGTATGTTAACGTTCTGACGACAAACCGATAAAACAAGTTATTTTATTAAGTCTAGTACCAAGGCAGAGTTATCGAATGATAATGAAAAATTGTCGATAGCTGTCCGATACCGTACAAACGTTTTTCTTTTTTTTTCTTTTTTTTTTTCTCTCTTGTTAATTGGCACAATCCGCGCTTCGAACTTTCCCTCTACTCCTTTGCGTCCTTCCGATGTTTCATTATGCGGCGTCGTATTCTTTCCTCTTATCCTCCGTGGGCTGCATCCGTAGATAGCGCGAGAACTTAAACCGCGGAAGGGTTTAAGAGCGACGCATTAGCATATTCCGAAGGGGCGAAGAAAAATATCGACATCGAAGGTATCAGATCGCGTTCGACTCGACGGATTCGCGTAGCGTGGCGATCGTATCGATTGCGAATTTCACCGCGAGCTTTACGCGTTTTACGTTAATCGTCGTTCTCGTTTCTGCAACTGTTGCGCGTACGAATCTTCAGTCGACTTTGAAGTTGCGATTCAAATTTTTCGATAGTCGCGAACATCGTTCTTCGTACTCGTATCGACGTTAAGTTTCTGCAAAACGTCTCGACGCTTTGCAACGTGAATACGGAAAAATTCGAACGTTAAGAACGGAGCGAAAGAGAGAGAGAGAGAGAGAGAGAGAGAGAGAGAGGAAGAGCAGAACTTTTTGATTGGATAAAGCGATCCTGGCGAAAGGTGGCACGCGTCGTACGGTTGATAGAAAAGAATCGGATTAATGAAAGCCCGTTTCCGTTCGGGCTTTCGTCTCACGTACGCTGAATCCTAATCTGGTTTCGACGATTCGAGGAAATCGTGCCTCTCGTGTCCTCCGTTTCTTTTTCACGCGCCACGGCCGTGAAATCGTTTCTCGCGGTATCTGATTTAACGAATGGAAGGTGAACCACGTTAAGGAGATGTATTTCAAAGACGCGCGAGCTATCTCTTTCAATCTCCTTCGTTGTACATGTACATTTTCCATATCTTTCAGCGGAACGAAAACTTTGTCAACTTTTTCTCTTCCCTTTACGGTTTATCGTGGCAAGTAGATTTTCCGGATCAAAGTTTTCAGTTTATCAGGGACGTGCATCGCGTGTTTATCGCGAGTCGAACGTTTGCGATCGTATTCGGTTCGAGCATCGCGTACAACCAGAAAATATCCCGTGGGAACTGGATTTTGCCGTAGGAATTATACTCGTGTAAGTCGATTTCGCGTGCAAACGATTTAAATCTCGAGGTAACCGCGGGGTGGTTCGACTCGGTTCGGCTCGGCTTTCTCCTTTTTCTTCTCGCCCTCCCGCAAAACGGAGGGAGATGAGATGCGCAAGGTCAGACCTTATGGGGTGGGAGAAGGGTTGCTAGGTTGACAACCCCGCCGGCAGGGAGGAACTCCGCCCATTGGCGGAAACCGCGAAAAAAAGAGAGGAGCGAACCCCCTAGAGGGTTCAGCAATGGCGAAAAAAGAAGTCAGAGGTCGCCGGTACGAGAGAAGAGGAGACGACGTGGCAGCCGTCGAAATAGACGAAGATAGAAACGGGCAAACGAAGTAGGCGAAGAAAATGTAATAGAGGGCAATCTCGTCGGCGAATGTTAATTAACAACGAATTGTAATCATCGAGCGCCTCGTTCGGCCAACGATACGCTCGCTTCGTGGCTATTGACAAACAATTACGATACTATAAAGATACAAGCGCGATCGTTAAATTTGATGGCATAACAGATTACGTTGTTACTTTGGATATCGTCGTCGTACATCGTGTTATTTGACTTTCCCATCGTTTTCTCCTCTTTTCTCTTTAAAAGAAATTTGTCTCCGGACAATGGCGTTACCGAGCTACGATACGATACGACAAGCTTGTTTTTCCTTGTCGTTCTTTTTATTTTTTTACTCTATCGTCGTGGCATATTGCTACCGATCATCCTCGAGTCTTACTTATTATTTTAGTCGTCGGGAAACGCGAGTCGTTTACGCGAGACGTAGATAAGGCTATATCGATATCAACGACGAGGAGGTCGCACCGTGTTGCGATTTGCTTCTCCGTTGTCTTTCGTACAGTTCGGTAAGCCGTGCGCGGTAATCAAAACGTTCGAATGACAAAAAGCGTCGGTGTATAACGCGCAGTTTGTTATGCACGTGCGCAGCCACGGCAAGTACGGCCGATTTTCTTTCGCCTCGGAATCTATAATCGAGAACGTTTTAAACCGATACTGCGCGTGTCTCGTTTTCTTCCAACGTTCCTCCGATTAAAATATCCACGCCGGTGGTCGAATTTTTCTACCGTGAGAAACGCTTCAGAATTTTCTCGAATTCCGCGTCGAAAGAAACGTTCAGTGTTCCAAATGCGTTTCTTTTCTCTCTCTCTCTTTTTTTTCTTTTTTTTTATTTCGCGATGGCGCGCAACATCAAAGTAGGGTATGTACTCTGATAACGCACACACGCGCGCAATAGACCGAACGCTAGTTGAAACACGGTGTCGCAGAAATTTCCTCGTTTTCCACGTTTCGTTTTTCGGACGATGACGCGGGCGTTCGAACGTGCGCGAAATTAAAACGCCTCGTCAGGTCGCGGCAGCGCCCGTTCCATCAACTTTTCCCGGTGCTCGACGTTTTCACCTGTACCGGTATTTTTCTGTCCAATCCTGCCGCGTTTTGCCAACGACGTAAATTCGCTAAATTCGAGAAAATGAACGCTCGCCACGGCCACGTCCAATACGTACGAATTATTAAAAATCCTGCTCATACACCTAGTATTTATTCGAACGTTAACCACGTTAACCGATCTCGTTATAATCCTCTGTATTCACAGATGCTCTCTTTCTTTTCGAAGCAGGGAGACGTGGTCTGGCGATGATCCTGTCATGTGCAGGATGCGAGAAACCAATTATGGATCAGTACCTGCTGAATGTTTTGGACCGGGCATGGCACGTCGAGTGTGTCCGCTGCTTCGATTGCAGAACCACGTTACAGGACAAGTGTTTCTCCAGGGAAGCGAAGCTGTTCTGCAGAGAGGATTTCTTCAGGTAGGTAACTTGCCTACGCGTCTATTGTCTATCCTTGCCGTCGCGCTTCCGCGTTTACGCGCCCTCCTGATCATTAATAAACGATCGTGTCATTGAAATCGTCTTATTCGATAGAACAGAAGCTGCTACGACGAGCTAGTTTACGGACGAATGGCTGTCGAATATCGATTGGACGATGCTTTATCGCGTAACGAACGAGACGACTCGAATCGTCTCCAAGGGGATATTTTCCTATCGGTGTAGATTTTACGATAGATATTCGAAGGTACGCGCGTTTATCGATTTGCCACATTTGATCGCTGTGAATGCACCGCGTTAATTGTTATTTTTATCTTGCCAGCTATAAATTACCAGCGATTGTTAATCTCTATCTTAACATTTCTAACGCGATATTTGAAATTCGAAACGTATTTCGAGGATTTTTTCAAAGCGTGCAGCAACCGTATAAGTTGATTAATTGCTTCGACCGCGTAAGAACCTGTACAGGTATTCGGAATAGGGAAAAAAGCTTCCGCGGAAACGATACAAACAGGTATACCATTAGTTAGCGATTCGTCAGGCCAAATCGTCCCTCTGCTTGTCCGTACGTACCTGTAATTAGGTTTCTATTATGGTTGTTGCCATCGATGGAACGCAACACGATCGATCGTTAGAAAAGTCACGGGGCAGTGGCTTTTTCTCTTGTTTCCTTCGGACAGAAGAGCGTACCGGCATCGCGACGAACTGTTTTCTAGTTGCATAATTAAGTAAACTGTCGTATCACAACTGGTACTAGTCCGTCGACGCTGTTAGGCAAAATCGAAAGATTTACGATCGATGCATTGGCAGACAATCGTCGAGACGTTTATCTTTTCATCTTTTTTACACATTGTCTATTTCTTTTTTTTTTTTTTTTTTGTTTCTTTTTTGCGCTGAAACGCGTCGATGGTGGAGCTGCGTATAACCCGAGAGAAAAAGCATTTCGCGACGAATGGAAAGGAGGCCTTGACATTTTCCCAGACAACTGCTGCGTTATTTCGCTCTATCGAGCTTCCGAGCAAAAATCACTCGGTCGATCGAGAGCCGTTCCGCGAGCGAAACACGCCAGCGCTATCGCGATTCGTTACGCGGTCCATCGACGTTCTATATTCGTCCTACTATATCCTCTGGTTGGTAGTCGATTTCTTGGTTCGCGATTCCACAGACTTCGTGACTCCTGTTTCTTGCCACGTTCCGAGGAACGAACGCGCAAATAATATCGATACCTTTCGATCGGCTCTCGAAAACCACCACCCTTTCGTGTCAAATTTTCCACCTTTCGTAAATCGTGCAAGAAATAAAACCGACGATCGACGTTAGGAAGAAATCTGTGCCTCGAGTTGCCTTTTTGGTTCGGACTTAACGATCGAACGACGCTGAATTTGTACTTTCAAATATGAAAAAGCGAAACCGAAAGACACCCTTTTGTGTCAAATTTTCCATCTTTCGCAAAGCGTGCAGAAATAAAACCGACGATCGACGTTAGGAGGAAATCTGTGTCTCGAGTTGCCTTTTTGGTTCGGACTTAACGATCGAACGACGCTGAATTTGTACTTTCAAAGTTGAAAAAGTGAAACCGAAAGACACTTTTTTGTGTCAAATTTTCCATCTTTCGTAAATCGTGCAAGAAATAAAACCGACGATCGACGTTAGGAGGAAATCTGTGCCTCGAGTTGCCTTTTTGGTTCGGACTTAACGATCGAACGACGCTGAATTTGTACTTTCAAAGTTGAAAAAGTGAAACCGAAAGACACCCTTTTGTGTCAAATTTTCCATCTTTCGCAAAGCGTGCAGAAATAAAACCGACGATCGACGTTAGAAGGAAATCTGTGCCTCGAGTTGCCTTTTTGGTTCAGACTTAACGATCGAACGACGCTGAATTTGTACTTTCAAAGTTGAAAAAGCGAAACCGAAAGACACTTTTTTGTGTCAAATTTTCCATCTTTCGTAAATCGTGCAAGAAATAAAACCGACGATCGACGTTAGGAGGAAATCTGTGCCTCGAGTTGCCTTTTTGGTTCAGATTTAACGATCGAACGACGGCGAATCTGTACTTTCAAAGTTGAAAAAGTGAAACCGAAAGACACTTTTTTGTGTCAAATTTTCCATCTTTCGTAAATCGTGCAAGAAATAAAACCGACGATCGACGTTAGGAGGAAATCTGTGCCTCGAGTTGCCTTTTTGGTTCGGACTTAACGATCGAACGACGGTGAATCTGTACTTTCAAAGTCGAAAAAGTGAAACCGAAAGACACCCTTTTGTGTCAAATTTTCCATCTTTCGCAAAGCGTGCAGAAATAAAACCGACGATCGACGTTAGAAGGAAATCTGTGCCTCGAGTTGCCTTTTTGGTTCAGACTTAACGATCGAACGACGGCGAATCTGTACTTTCAAATTTGAAAAAGTGAAACGAAAAGTTAGGTTCGTGCCGGAAGATCTAAAAGAAAGAAACCATGCGATATGGTAAACGCTGCTAATCTAGAAACGATCTGCTCGCGTTTGTCCCCGACGATTCGCAGATAAAATCAACGTGTACCGTTTTATCGGCTTGTCAAAATTCGCCTCTTGCTCTGTCAAGCGTTCGCGACTTTACGCGAACGACGATCAACGAGGCAACGTTAAGAAGCTGCTGTTCTCGATCGAACCAAAGAATCGCGAATCTATGCTTCTTTCAGAGACACTCGCCGGGTTTATTGAAAAACCGTGCGAAACCATAAACGGAACTAACGCAGAGGCGATCCGCTCGTATTTGTTCCTGGTGAGTCAGAGAGCCGAGACGAGACGAGACGAGACACGGAACAGGATCTTAGGAAGATCGTCGGTCACGTCGTAAAATCTTGTTGCGAGCGTTGATTCACCAACTTCCATCGAATATTTATAGCGTGGTAGTAGAATTAACGATCGCTGGTTCCACGTATCTAGTCGTCTTGGATAAATCGCGCGAGAAAAAGGAGAAAAAAGCGCGACCGGTGTTCCAATTCGCGCGATTATCAGCGCGGAGGGAGCGAGCTGCAGTCGCGGAAACTTTTCGTTCTCGCGAGAGCGAGAAGTTCTCTGCGCCGGAGGACCTTGACGTTCGCGCGAGGAAGCGATCCGAAGGCGCGAACATCGGTTTGCGCTCTGTGCGAAACGATCCTTCTTGATTTTTCCATCGGATCACGATCTCGAGAGCAACTAGCGCGAAGAAGCGGCAGCGAGTCGCTTCGATTAATTAGCGGCGCGGACGAAAAATGTGGAAAGTTTTACGGCGAAGCAGCACCCAGGCGACGGTCATTTTTTCTCTCGGTTTTCGTTCCTCGCGCCGCGATCACGGAGCCTGCAACATTGTGTCCGTCAGCCAACACGTAACGAACCGGAGGATACAAAGGGTCGCGTAAGAAGCTAAAAATCGTAAAAAGCCTGTGACGAAAGTAACGAATCGTGGCGCGCGAAAGGGTTGCAGCGTGGCGATACGTGAGGGACTCGATCGAGGATGATGGTCGTGTGAAAAACAGTGATGGTTAGGAGGAGAAATCTTTAGTTCAACGCTGGTCACGCGTAAGTGGAAACTCGATTATGTTTGGATAACGAAGATGAGGATTGAATAACCAAGAATTTTCAGCAGTCACCGACAAACTTTATAGATCGAGATCGTGGATAAAGCTTCGAAATATGCGGTTTCAACGTCGTTTCGATCATAGTATTCTATATATTTGTATGTATATCAAAAGATGACGAATTTCCAGTGACAATGAAGAATAGTCGCGATCGCTGGATGCGATAGTGAACGCGACTGTCCTTGCTTATTACGAAATAAAATAGCGATAATTATAATTTTAATAGATAATTTCGAGATCGTTTCTATTTTAGTTAACAGATACGTTAAACTAGAACGAATGAATTTCCACTGGCAGCGAATGACAATGACGATCGCCGGTGCGATAGCGAGCGTCGCTGTTATTGTTCCTGTTTACGAAGAAATAAGATCGTAAGAATTACCTTGCCGGGTATTTGGAGATGCGTTTCTCTTTCGTGACTTCTGGAAGCGATGAACGATCCCCTTTGTAGCCAAAGATCGGAGTACCGAGTACACGCAGAAAGTGGGGAGGGCGTTTAAAGGGGGGCCCTTTGATACTTATACGAACGGGTGTATAACGAACGTGTTGTATACTTTACGAGGCACTTTGCATTTCATCCCGATGAAAAATTCATTAGACGTAAGACGAACGGTTGGCTACGCTCGAGCGGCGTAGAAAAGCTTTTCGGGTCAAAAATAACTCTCGCTCCGGCGTCCCGTTAATTAGCGTTATCCTCTTTGCTACCGTTACACGTCGTGCAAAGACGTTCGATCGGTGATTACGCATTTTTTTTCTTTCTTTCTTTTAAATCAGCCTTTAAGATCCAATTTGCTCACCGAGGCGAAAGTAGAGGAAATCAGAACGAAATTTCGAAACGTGCAAACGCGATATTCACCGGCGAACGTGTTCGCAAACGATGTTCGTACGACGTGTAACTCTACGATCTTCTGTTCGAGCGAGAACAGCGGCGGTTGGAACAAGTTCGTCGACGACTTTCGAAACGTACAAAAATATTTTATATATCGATATATCGATGTGTTTCGATAAGGTGATTGGTAAGAAGCGTGGAAACTTGAACTATGTTCGCGAACACGTTCGGCTATGTCGAAGTAACTAACTTCAAGAAAAACTCTACACCTTTTCCTTTGTATATCTGGAGATCGCTGATACGATAGATTTAGCGAGACAAACAAATTCGAAATAAGGAGAGGTCCATATTATCGTGGCCTTGAATATAAATTTTCTTTTGGATTACAAGGTCTAGAAACAAAAAAGCTATAAGACAGTTTCTATCGCTGTTTCTTGTAGCCTTCAGCTAAAACTACAAGGTTGACTTTTTGGTAATGTCCTTTGCTGTAAATAAATGCACGTGCTCCCTATCATAGCTTCTTCCTCTATCGTATCGTAACACTGTAAAAATGAGCATCTGCATCAGCATACACTGTACTTGTACCTATATTTATTTCAATATATTTTTCTATTACAAATTCATCCACTCGTTCTTCTACCAGTCAACCTCAACAGGCTACGATACGCGATACTAACGAACAGAGTTCGAGATTGCGAATGCGACGAGAGAAACAAAACCTCGGCAGAGACGCGTCTCATCCGTTAAATTTTATATCGATTATTTCGTTTTTCGCGTTTTATACAGGGTGGTTGGTAACTGGTGGTACAAGCGGAAAGGGGGTGATTCTACGCGAAGAAAGAATTTGAAAATATAGAATAAAAATTTTAAAAAAAATTTTTTTTTAAAGAATTTTTCATCGAGACAACGATCCGTTATAAGTGCACGCGTACCGAGCGAAAATTCAAAGTCGATTTTCTCGAAAACAAAGCCTCGAACGAAAAATGTTTATTCTATATTTTCTACTTGCTTTTTCGCTTAGAATCACCCCCTTTTCGCTTGTACCACCAGTTACCAACCATCCTGTATATCTTCGCACGATGGGATACGTACTTTGAATTTCCTATGTACGTCCAAACATCTACCGACCACGAAGATGAGAATACAAGGTTGATAGTGGAAGCGGACGTATCGATATCTGGAATTCTGCACAGCTACGAAAGAAAGGAAGGGAAACAAAACGAAAGTGGCAGAGTCTGAACGACGAAACCGGTAAACGTAGGAAGAACGTAGAGCAGAGAATGCCGATCGATTCCCACGACGACGCGACGAATCTATCGATGTCGTTCCTCCAATCGAACTGTCTGTATCTCCCACCTACTTTCAACGAATCGCTGTTGGGAATACTGTAACACCTCCGGGAGGTCCGAGGTATCGGTCGAAGGAACGGTACGCGCGGTTATGGTAACCGGCTCTACGAGTCGCAGCAAGGTCCTTAAAGGTCGATAATGGCCCATGGGGGCCCGAAAGGGTCCAGGATCAAAAGCACCGATGTCCCCGTTTCAGCGCCGCCTCGACTGCCGTAGCTTGCGGTCGATGGCCCGGTGTGTACCCACCAAGAAATTATTACCTTAAAATATGGTCCATGCCGTCGTCGAAATACGCCCGATGAAAACATTAACTCGGGGCTAGGGGGATGGCGGCGGTGTCACCAGAGAGCCGAGACTAGCACCCTGCTAATAGTCGGCCAAAGAGTTGCCGAGGGACCGGATTTCGCTTGCTCGAAAAGTCTGTTTCTTTAAGCGGTTACTCTCGTTTGCGGCAATATTCCACGAATTAGTCTACGTTTACCGTGGACGCGTGTTTCGACCGAACTTGGTCGTTGCGACCAAGTTGCGAAACGGACATGATCCAATCTCTGGATCGTAGAACGCGATATCGAAAATTCAGCGAGAAGCTGATCGCAATATTTTGCAAATTTGTTAATTTCGTTACGCGACTGCGCGATTAATGCTCGATCGTCGAAGGACGATAGCTACGTTATTGTCCCGTTTCTCCGACATTATTCGTTGCGAGAGGACGACGTAAACGGTAGGAAATTCGAAGGAGAACTTAAAGAAGAAGCGTTTATAATATCGGTTTTATCTACTTTTCGGTTTATGGAGTTAATCGGCGAGTCTTCCGAGCGGCACGTATTTCATTGTTCCGGCGTATTTGTTAGGATGCCAGTTCGTTGAAAGAACGCATCCGCTGTAACGTTGACTGCGCGGAATTATCGTCGCGTATGTGATAATCTATCGCGGTATTGATGACGGCGACTGGTATAGCTACGAGAATTTTTTTCTTTTTTTTTTTTTACAACGAAATAAATCATAAGGCGTGTCGTAACCGAGCATTCGCGTCGAATGTCAAGCATCGAGAGGGAAAAGAAGCGATAATAAATGGATATTGTTAATAAACGCGATCGACCAACCATACGGATCGATGTCGTTATTTTCGCGAAGAAAGAAATTCAATCCGGAGCCCTAAATATCTAACGATAGATCGAAAGTTGGCATTAATTAACAGTCGTATCTTGGGAGCGACTCTCTAAACTGAATCTACCGTTGCCTGGTGGCCTCTTTCCAGTTGGTACGAGGCAAGTTCCGGGCCGCGGGGGAAAACAGACTGAAACTAGACGATGGACTCGCTTGGAAATCAAAGCAAAACGATCGAAGCCAATCATAGATCGGCGCGGCTTTTCTCGGGCCGGTTCGAAAGGGCGCCGACGAGTGGTCTCCATTGTCCTTGCTTTCCACCCGCGGTGCTGGCCTCCTCGGGAGTAGACCCGTCGAAACTCGAACGTGGAAACATTATAAATGCGGCGTGACGCCCGCTACGAACCGTAGGAGAAGTTTGTTGGGCGTGACGGGGCCGGCGCGGTCGAGAATAGAAAGAGAAACAGGGAGAACAGAGAGGGAGGTAAAGAGCGAGAAAAAGAGAGAAAGAGCGAAAGAGCGAAAGAGAGAGAGAGAGAGTGTGTGTGTGCGCGAGAGGGAGGTATGGAGTTGTTTCCCTTCCAGGAAGGTTCGGCAATAGTATACATATATCGCGATGCGTATTCATACGGGGAACGTTTTTGCCAACCACCGGATTCTTGCGTCACACTCTCGAGACAGGCCCTCGTTCTGTCATACGTCGTACGTAGGTCATAAGTAGTCGCAGTTTTTTCCCCGCTCGTTCTTTTCTTCCTTTTTTTTCTTTTCTTTTTTTTTTTTTTTGTTTCACCCACTGCCTTTTTACCAATTAGCCGATCGTCGTGACGGAAAGTCCAACTACAATTACGTAAGCAGCGTGGCGTAGTAGCGCGAGTTGCTTTAACGACTCGTTTATCATGTTGTTACGCGCGGTATTTACCCGGGAATTGTTGCACGGAGAAAGTGGCACGAAGCCGGACCGATGTACCGCGAAAGTTCGATGAAGAACGAGGATGAAGACGAAAAGGAACGGCTGCTGGAACTTTATGCAAACGGCGTTTTACGGTGTCGCATAGCCAACGCCGGGGCATTAGCATAACTGTTATGAATCGTTTCTCAAGCATGCCTTCACCCCCTTCGGACGGTAATCGACGATATTTCACGAATTAATCGGCGCCAGCTTGAAACTCGTCCCGACAACCGGACCGCGCCGTACGCGTTACGATCCATCTGCGTGTGATACAGCGCGATAAAGCGAAAATCGCGTCGACTCGCTTGACATTCCACCGTACGATGGAATTGCCAGTGGAAAGACACCTTCTCTTCTTGCTTCTTCGTTCCTTCGTGAAAATCGTTCGAACGATAGCCGAATAGGAGAGAGACCGAATAGCGGAAACGAGCGTTTGTTCGCTCGCGCCACTAATTGCATTCGGTTAATTAGACTCCCGCTTGGCGAACGATATCGCGCGACTGTTTATTTCCTTTAACGTCGTAACCGAGACGTCGGCGCGCGTGCACCGACGATGAGAACCAACAGCGGTGAGAAACGAGCAAACGAAGGTACGGCGACGTTCACGACGTCGGTCGGATCGGTTTCTAGAAAAATGGCGAATGCTGTGGTAATTAAAATTCTTTTTGATCGATCGAGAGGCGCGATTCGACCCGCGCCTCGGTCATCATCGTCCGATCGACGTTCGATCGTGCGCCGAGGAAACTTTCATCCCAGGATCGATACGTCTCTTCCTGGTTCCTCGCTTCTCCGGCCGTTCTACCTGTTCGGTTTGATCGGTTTATCGCCGGGTTCACGAGGCGTAGCCGCGGCTGATATGGCTCCCCCGTTTCGTTCGATTCGATCGGGAAACGACGAGAACGTTACGACGAGCGTCGTCGTCGCGACGAACGGATCTAGTATACCGAAGGGAGCCGTGTACGCATCAGGGTCGTAGAGGACCGTGTGGAACGAACGCGAACCACATACATAAACTCCGGGCTCCGTGGCAAATCGTGGCCCGGACCCACCCCCTTTTTTTTTATCCCAGCCCCGCTGTCCTATATTTCTTGCTACACGCCAGAATTCCTCGCTCTTTACGCTCTCCTCTTTAAGGGAGCCCGAAGCCCACACCCCCTTCTTCTGCCTCTGTCCTCCCCTTCCATCCTGCTGACCTGGTCGCCCTCATCGAACCGCTTTCTCACACACGAAAGCACCACGTAAGCCTTTCTATTAATGATTTTTACGGCCGGCCTCCGTTTCTTTTTCTTCCACGAGGAAGAAAGGACCTGGACCGGGCTGCTGCCCTTCGCGCGCGCTCAAAAACAAGAAAATCGTTAAGGGCAGACGCGCGTCCAACGAGCGAGAAAGCGAGGCTAGCGAGGAGGGGGAGAGGGGGGGAGGAAGAGGAGGAGGAGGAGGAAGAGGAGGTAGAGGCAGGGGCGAAGAGTAGAAAGAGGAAGAGAGGGATAAGGAGAGAAGGAGCCGGTGATTCGGTGACGTATGCATTCGGGGAAGTTGACACGGGATCGGCTAATCGCTATAATTAATTAAATAATTCCTGTAATTAGACTAGAGGGATTGCACCGCGAGGCGAAACGCGCAGCGTCGGACAAGGATAGACGTGGCAAACGGCAGGACGAGTTAGAAGGAGACGCACGACGCGCGAGAGAGGGAAGCTCTGGCAGCGTAATGACCGTTGGTCAAGAAATATCTCTGGCTTCTGCTTCCGTGAGAAGATTGTTAGGAACTGCGCGTAGGACTGCTAATTTGGACAGGTTGATGAATAGTTTGAAAAAGTGTGCCGGTTGATTATAGGATATTCCGCGTAAGTACTTGGCGTAACAGCTACGGACGATCGTGTCGATCGACAAAAGGGAATCCTTGTAATTTATACTTTCCCCTCTGCGCTTCTTCTTTTCTCCGCTTTCCATTTTGAGCAAAGCAAAACCACGTCGATGTCGCAGCTCGGTAAAACGATGCACCGACGAGCGCCGCTTACTCGCCGTTGATCAACGTTCGCGTCTTAACGTCGAACGAAAACGACGATGGAAAAAGGTTGCTGTAAACGAGGAACGGAGATTCCGTGAACTTTTCTATCGCGTTGCGGTGATAGGTTTTGCCTGTCCCCGGCTGAATAATAAAATAAGAATCGACCACGTTAGCGCGATGTAGGTCGCGGGTCACGTTGAACGCTTCTACTTCCGGTCGGGAAACGCGATAGCAATAAAATAATAGCAGCGGCGAGGGTGGCGAACCGGGTCAGCCGATATTATACGCACGGGCGACAGGAAAATTCTGGCCTACTGGGAGGAGCCAGCCACGGGAATTTGAATGCGTTTGTTTCGTAGCCGCGTTCCGAGGCCGCGTTTCGAAGCCGCGTTTCGAAGCCGCGTTTCGAAGCCGCGTTTCGGTCGGAAGTGCAACGCAGGCATCGATTGAGATGTATTTACTTTCGAAACGCGGCTGCCCTAAGGGATCGCGGTAATTGCTATAATTAATCGCGTGATTCCTGTAATTAAAAAGATCGGAATTACTAACTGGCAAGTAACGTGGCTCCGATGCTTCCGTAATGATACAGTCGCGGGAGGATCGGTCGGACGAATCGTTCCGGCTAGATTTATTAACTGGCTCGTGAACCGTGTTGCGGCCATGCTGGAAGACCACGGCCGGTTCGACGCGTGTTTGCACAACGAGCTTTCGTTTCTTTTTCGAGCAAATCGTCGGTCAATCTGCCCCGTCATTTTTTCTCTTTCTTTTTGCCTCTTTTCGTTCGATCGATCCTGTTCCATTCGGAAAAACAACGCAGTTTACCACGAAAAAACATCTCGTTGGCGAACGACGAAAGAAAGAGAAAAACGAGAAGAAAGAACGATTAATACGAAATTAACAAGTAGGACACGGCGGCAGTAAAGGAGTAGAAAGAAAGAAAAAAAAAAACGAAAAAAGAAAGGAAAGCGAAAATCGAACAGGCGCTGGCTGGTAACCGCGACGCGCTTTTACAGCACCGAAGGGTTTTAACTTTTTATGCCCTATCGGGACGTTAAAGTCCCATCTCTTTAAAAGCGCCATATTTCTTTTATCGACGTTTGCGAGTGGAGCGGCTTAATGACAGGACTTGTAAGTTTCGAGTCCAATAAACGTCGCCGTCGTACAACATTGACTTTCCTTTTCGTTCGTTCGTCCGAATGGCATCGACGAGTGTCCACGTGTTCGTCGTTACCGATGCGAAGCGGCAGAAAACGAAGGAACAAAGGCTACGAAAAAAACAAAGATCCGTCGTATTCGCGACGATCCTTACGACGATCGAACGCGTATAAATCGAAGGAAAGTGAATTTTACGTATCACGGTTTTATGTCGTTGCGGACTAACGCGTTACGTAATATCGGCGCGGATCGTCAAGAAGAACCGAGCGAAGATGAAAAGAAGAAACTCGACGGTCGAGATTCTTGAAGGCGCGTCGAGAGACACGCGGCTACGGAAAAACCTCTGCGCAAGATTAATCACGAGGCGTGTTCTCGAACGAGCGAGGTGACGCGTGCGCTCGTTATCCGGTTTTTCAACGCGGCCGACGAATCTAAAAGTTTCCCCTGTTCTTCGTTGTTCGTCGTTATTCACGTGGTTTGTCGCGGCGTTCTGTTTCCAGGCGATACGGCACGAAATGCAGCGGTTGCCTCCAAGGGATAAGCCCTCAGGATCTCGTGAGGAAGGCGAGGGACAAGGTTTTCCACCTGAATTGCTTCACCTGCCTGGTATGTCGGAAGCAGATGAGCACCGGAGAGGAGCTCTACGTCCTGGACGACAACAAGTTCGTCTGCAAGCAGGACTACCTGTCGGGCAAGCCGCTGCCGGACACGCATCACGTGCACGGTCATCATGGTGAGTTACAAGTGTCATTGTCCCTCGTTATCCACCGCGAAGAGAACGCAGCATCGCGAGATATTCACGATGCCGCGCTGCTTTGTTTCGTTCGTTTGCTCTGAATCCGATTTGCGGCATTGTACGATACGTACGTACGGTTGGCTCGCGGCACGTTATCGATTGTACCGTCGTTTATTCTATTCTGCGAGCTAGGGACTTTGTAGGATTTAAAACGATCGCGATTCTCCTATGGAGAGTAGGAAGTCGATGTGCCGCCACGTGCTCTGTTACAGCCTATCGCGACCGTTTTGTAATTTCTATCGCTTTTGATCGTCAGGGGGATGCTTATCTTCGCCAACAACCGCTTCTAAGAGGCTGACCGAACTTCCAACAACTTACACCTCGATTTTTCGCTTTGTTTCCTGGCCGTAGCTCGATTCTTCCATACTATTCTTCGAGTTGATCTTATCGTTTCGAAGATTTACACACTCCACGGGGATAAACTCGTACCTTGTCCCGTCGTTTTCGCGCGTACGAAAGTAAAGCTCGATTACAGCACGATCGAGATTCTTGATTTTCTTCTTTCTTTTTTTTTCTTTTTTCGAAGAGAAAAAGGGGGCCAGAGGGATGACGACTAGTCAGGGTGGGAGCACAGTTCAACGCGTCCAACGCCCGAGATTTCACGAAGTCGAGCTCGTTCTAAAAAAGGGAGGCTGGGGGTAGGTTTTTCACGGGGGTTTTACCCCCGTGTCGGAACGGCAAGCTGTGAAAACAGCGTGTATGTAACCGACCGTCAGCTACCGGTCGAAAGAGAAACAGAGAAAAGGAGTCTGGAGAAAAAAGGGCGAACGCGCGACCGAGAGAAAGGGACACAGACCGAGAGAGAGAGAGAGAGAGAAAGAGAGAGAGAGAAAGTAACAGCTCGGTTTCACGAGGATCTCGCCGGTGTATAAGCCGTGAAACGAAAACCGAAAGGTCGTTAGGCAGGGGCAAACCTTTTGTCGCTTCGATGCCGACGTCGAAACCGCAAAATGTCCGGCAAACTCGTTTCTTTTTCGTTTTCTTTCGGATGACAGGAGCCACGGTGCTTTTTTCCTTCTTCGAGATGCGAATTCCGCGAGGCGTCAGACCGTTCTAATCGTTCCGTTGACGTGTCGTTGCTCGCGATCAGTCTCGTCTCGTTATAGAAACGCAAAAACTCGATGAAACGTACGCAGGATTTATATCGCTCGTACGAGAACGTTTTCCAGCGTTAATTTCCGTAGCGCGTTCGAAGAAGCAACCGGCTACTTGCGAAAAATATATACGCACAGAAGGTGGACAACGATTACTCGTTTCGATGATCAAACATCGTGACGTCCTGGATGTTCCGCGCGTTTCCGATATTAATCTCTATCACGGTGCAGCTATTTGTCAGTTGTCGAATTCACGGTGATCGTCTGCGGCGAATGTGAAAAGCGCAGCAATTACGCGACGAGCGTCGATTAATCAGCAACGTTTATTGATAACTTTTAGCATCTTTCGTCGTTGAATGCGCGACACTGCGGTGGGAAACGCGGCGGAGGCCGGGGAAAATTGCGAAATTTCGAAAAATCATAATGAACTGTGCCGGCGCTGGTACGCGCGTCGTATACGTCCAGAAGTGAATAACCGTAATCACGTTTAATTGCTAATTTCGTATGGAACATCGACAAATTTACTCGTCCTGCTGATAAATTATGTTCTATTTACTATAGCGGATATTCGCTGCTTTGAACGTCTAAACTTGACGTTGATCGACGCAATTATTTTACACAAACGAAATTTTATAGACGCGATGATAGTGTGCGACAGCGATCACGATTTATTTCTTGCGTCGTTATTAGCTATCGCCTGTTGTTTCGAAGCACGCCGTTTTGTTACTTTGAAAAGAAATTCTCCGTGTTTCGAAACGTTGCTCTCTAACAAGAATAAAATCAAAGTAGTTCGATCGAATCACCGATTTCCAAAGCAATTGTAAATCTTTTCTTCTGAAATCTAGTGGTTTCTTAAACGTTCGAAGCGTAAATATATTCGAGGCTCGCGCGTAGTATGTAACGAACACAAATCATTGAACAGAAAAGTGACTGGTGCTCTTTTCCAAGTCAATGATTCGACGAGTGATGTGATTAAAACGCACGATTCGGATCGTTCACGAGCAGAATCGTCCAACCTGTCGACAGGAGGAGACTCGTTGATGGGTTCAGGATCGGAAGACGAAGACGAGGATGGTAGCGCTCACCATCATCACAGTGGTGTCGGTGGCTCTCATTTGGGACCTCATAATCTGGGTCCAGGTGGTCCTGGTGACCAAACGGTTGGTCATACTGGCGATCTACCTCTTGGAAGCGATCCTTGCAAGCAGGAAGACTCCGAGGATCAAGGTAAGTGTCATTTCCATCGTAACACTTTCGACAGTAAACGTTTAGATCGTTCGTTTTACGCGAGCGAGCGATTAAAAACCGATCGAAGTACGTCGAAACACGGTTATCAGAAATTACTATTATTGTTAGCGCGACAAACTCGATTTTGAAAGGACGATCGATCGGCACCGACTAACGACTTAATCGCGGCCAATCTTCCCCTTTCGTGGAACCCTCGAGCGAGGGTGGAAATTCAGTGGCTTGACCTGGAGCGTCAGTACGAATTACTAAGCGCGTCAGGTCTTCCCGGTCTATTATTCGCTTCTGCTCTTTTATCGCGAGCGCAACAATGACCCCTTCCCTTTTACCTCTCTCGAAGCACCGGGTACAAGCAACTTCTATGCTTCGGCAAGAGGAAAAGAGGGGTGTCTTCGAGAAGGGTGGCCCCTGTAGCGCGGTGTGACACTGTCCAAACATTTTCTTTGTCCCGTGGTTAAGACCTCCCCGGGTATATATAGATTATCGTGAAGAGTTGGGCTCGAAAACTACGCGTATATGTGTATAGGTGTGTGTGTGTGTGTGTGTGTACGTTACATGCGTACACATTGCACATCGTTCGTGTACACACCCACACGTACACCTCATGGAGTGTAGCTTTCGAGCGTAGAACAGCCACACGATAATCCGATGGGGGTTTCGTATCGCTTCCGGGGGATTGGCTGCGATTGTTGTTACCTCGATCCAGCCGATCCAAATTCCGAGATACGTATATTATGCACGCGTGTCCGTGTCTATAGATTGTTAAGAAAGCGTCCGCGGAAAACAGAAAAAAAAAAAAAAAGAACGTTGCCATTCATTCGGCCCGTAAGCGGGATCCCCCGGAGACCTCCGCGCAAAGGGAAATATTTAGAATGAAATTCTAATCGGCTGCCGATATACCGCGAAACCGGTGAAATTAGGCTGAATAATCAAGGGCCACTTGTTTCGCGAGAAACAAGCGTTTACCCTCGGTGTGTGGGATCGATTATTAAACTGCTTTGTTTGCATTGGCCGAAGGTTCCCTGGACGGAGATCCCGAAACGAGGGATAGCCAGACGGAGAACAAAAGTCCAGACGGTGGTGCCGGTGGTGGTAGCGGCGACGGCGGTGCCGGTTCGAAGAGGCGAGGTCCGAGGACGACCATAAAGGCGAAACAGTTGGAGATTCTCAAGTCTGCCTTTTCGTCCACTCCGAAACCAACCAGGCACATCAGGGAACAATTAGCGAAAGAGACTGGCTTACCTATGAGAGTGATACAGGTTCATAGAATCTCATTCTTTCGTACTTACGATCGCTTGCAATCGATTTTAACGCGATAGTTCGTCTGCTACGTTTACTACGTTTCTGTCGTACTACGTATTCCGAGACTTTATGCATAGCAACGCGAGATTCTATCTTCTTACGACGAGCGAACGAATTAAAAGAACGATTCCTTCCCATAAGGCCGGTAAATCGAATGAAAAACAGCGGTTCGTATGGATGTTCGCAGGTCTGGTTTCAAAATAAGAGGAGCAAAGAGCGTAGGTTAAAACAACTGACGTCGATGGGCAGGAGCCCGTTCTTCGGCGGCTCCAGAAAAATGAGGGGCTTCCCCCTGAACCTGAATCCCGGTGCTTTGGGCGGCGAGGACGGACCGCCGCCCGGTTTTCCATATTTCGGCGCGGAGAAGTTTGAATTTGGTTACGGCGGGCCCGTGGCATTTCACCATGAATTCTTTGGTGCTCATCCGCCCCCTCATCCACATGGACCGCCCTTCAGTGGACCAGGCAATCCTGGTGAGTCTCGACGTTTGATTTCTCTACGAAACCTTTTTCTATTCCGCTCGATTTCCTTTCACCGGCAAAGATCGTAAAAGAAAAGAAAAGAAAATGTCGTTCGCGATCGGTGATTTTATTTTCGTGGCCAGCGTAACACGGCCGATCAATGACGCGGTCGTTGGAAGGTCGTTGCAAGAGTTTCGAAACAATCGCCGCTGAAATAGTCGATTCACGTAACGCGTAGATATTCCACGTTTTACTTCGTACGATCTATTCATATTCGCGTTCACGGAATCGAAAGCAGAACCTTGTCTCGAGTTCTATCGCGACTATAATAAACATCGTAGCGGGTAGGTAGGTCGCGATAATTATGACAGCCGGGTTCGGAGATAGCAGGCCGGATACGATCCTCTCTGAATAGTACACGTAATCTGTTTCTGACAGGTTTGGACCCGGCGAGTTTAGCGGGTATGGCGGCCGCAGTGGCGGTGACAGGGGAATATCCACCTCCGGGTGCGGGAGGCGGCCCTCCGGAATTTCTCACGGGCCCTCCTGGACAGGGCCCCCCTGCACCTCCTAGCGGTAGTCCTGGAGAGTTCCTAGCACCTTCAGGTACGATTAGATTCTTTTGAAAGGTTACGCCTTTCTGACCACTAGAAAATTCATTCTTTATCCTTGCTGTACCTCCGTCACAGTCATTTTCTGTTTCGTTGATTATATTATAAGTACAAAGGTAGTCACTAGTATTATAGTAAAATTGCGATACGACGTAACGAGATTTCGAAGCAATAGTATGGGGTGTTAGAAACATAAACTTAGCATTATTATTAGGTCAATCCCACGAGTAATATCGTTTCTTACTCGCTTCGAATTCCAAATAAACGCGCGTATTATGCTTCGTTCATGCGTTTATAGCAACTTCGTCCTTTGTTTCTTAAAGAGTATCATGTGCGGATGGTTCGTAACGCGCGTACGAAACAGTCGGATCGATATTTTTCACGTTGAAAGAAGTTATAAAATACGCGTCGGCGGAAACTATTCTCGACGAGCTATATAAATTTTAAAAAAGCGATATAACCAAGGATACTGTTAAAAGGAATCGCGAGGTACACGGTGACTGTATCCCGAATGTGAGAAAAAGTCGAAAATGGTTTCCAAGTGGCAACGAACGAGCTGAATGAGTTTTTTTGATTCAAAATCACAAAAGTTTGTCGAAGATAAAATCGAAAAGTTAGTGGAAAAATGGGAAAAGGTCAAAGAGAGCGATGGTCAATGACATGGATGACCAAAAATAAACGTAGGTATTAATTTTGTCCACATATTCGGAGACAAAAAACGACGTTATTTATGGGACGACCTAATATAACAGAGATATTCGAAGTAAAATACACGAGAGACACGGTCGGGGATAAAAATAAGTGGACATGTAATTGAAACAGGTATCGATGAAGTTTCGTTAAATCCGGCCGGTTTACACAAATATGTAAATATTAATTTCTATTATTTACTAAATAATCTATGTACTATAAGGCTATGTAATAAATAAAACTCAAGTATAACGCTAGTACTGAGATCGATTAAATTTCATTGATACCTATTTCCCCATCACATATTTTTCTCTTCGATTCTATAAACGAGATAAGATAAGACGTAAATCTCGTAAAGTAAGATATACAAACGACACGAAGTATTACATAATATCTCGTAGACGAATTATCCTGTAAGATCAGGATCTTTCTAACACTCCATAATGTTGGATGAAAGACGAGGTTGGTTTCGTATCTTTTTCTTTTTTCTTTCGGATCCCACGTTTCTCGGGATAAATCGAAGCACCGAAAGGAACCGATTCGATGGGTTTGATATTTCTCAGGTGGAGCACAGGGTAATCCCAGTGCCGGTGGGAATGGTGGCGGTCCAGGTGGCGGCGGCGGCGGGGGTGGGTTCCTGGAGCCGCACCAGATGCAGAGCGAAGGGCTGGCCTGGTAGTACGAGTTTTAATTAACGTTCATTTCTTTTCGTGTTTTGTTGCTTTCCATCAGCCGAGCGAAAATCGATCGAGTTTCGGCGAAAAATCGACCGGTCGCGCGCACCTGATGGAGAGACCGTACGACTTTGTTCCGGCTCCAGAGACTTTTGCCCGCGAACAAAATGTGGCGAGAGTCGTTCACGTCGAGCCACGTCGATTTTGCATCTTGTACGTTACGTTTCTGTAAGATACGCATATGATAAGACGACCGATCGTTTAGCTTCGTTTCTTTCACGGTTATCATTGTCATTATTAACATTATTATCTGTATTATTATTAATATTATTATTATTATTATTATTATTATTATTATATTATTATTGCCGTTGGTCAAACACCAGCGCGTTACTATTTTATTATTATTTTTATTACAATTACGAATCATTAAATATTATTATTAATATTATTGTGTATAAAATTTCGAAATGTCCTATCGTGTAATATTATACCCTCCCTGTTGATTAATTTTCGACGTTACTTTAAGAGACATCCTGTAGATATCTGCTGTTCTACACCTGAGAAACACGTACGAAAGAGACACGTAAAGATCATCGGAAAAATAACACGACGTACATCTGGATATACGTAAAGAGACACAGCATTACAGAATACGAACAGGTACACCGCGTACAGACGACACACACAGTACACATGCGTAATTCTACACTTAAAAACCGCTGTACTATTTATCAATAAAGTATAAATATAAATAGGAATGTGTAACCTGTAACTGTTAAGGCGGCGATCGATGTAAATAAATATAAATCTGTCTTTTTTTGCGGGAAGCGCGCGATACAATTAGTCGACTGATTTCCGTCACTGAACTGTGTAATTGTAACTTGCATTACCAACGTCTTACGAGAAAAAGAGACACGCCGCCACGATGCATAATGATTATAAATATTATTATAATAAACCACCTCGTATTTCCGTATACGTACAGTTGTGTGCATTTCTTGCCTTTCGTTATCTTTTTCTCTCTACCCGTAGAAAAGGTTGTGCGAGTAGGAGTCGCAACATCAGAGACCACAGAAAAATGGTAAGTAAATGTTTGCGTTAAAAATAAATAAATTGATATACAGTATCTTACGAGAGCATTCGAAGACTCGTGGAAACGATTAACGAATATATCGCCGTTATAATCATGTTCGATCATCGTGATTACGTTGGAAAAACTTGAAAATGTGCGCATGATATACAAAATATTTTGGCGCAAGTATACGTTTCGATACGCGTCGACATTTAACGCAACTAACTTTAACGCTTGTTACATGTTTGACATTCTTGCTGCGCGCTACTTTTTTACCAAACGTTTTGAAATCTCGAAATATCTCACGTAACAGCTACGATATACAAAACTTTTCTGTGCCAAGCGTTCGAATACTTTCGTCAGCCACTGTATCACGGTTGCCCGACAAATTACATTGGAACATCCTTCGCATCTTATTTTTGAGTTTCTCAAACTTGTCGTTGCAGTTGTTAAACCTTCGCGTTTGCATGGCGAGGATATCCGAACGTTTATTCCTAACACGTTCTCGTCCCCATCGAAATCTCAGTTTCTTTCGTCCCCAGTGGGACAAACACCTGAGACTGTCGATACTCGAGTCTCGAATACTTTAGCCCGCCACCCCCTTAAATCGCTGTCCGCAAACGCATCTGCGACTCAGGGGTCCTAGCTTTGGCCTAACATCGTTAACGGGTGCAATGTCGTTTTCCACGTTGGAGAGGGTGCGGGAGATTCGTTTTCCTGGACATCTGGTGAATTCGATTTTGATGTGTTTCTGCCCTCCGGGGGTTGTACGGCTCCTCGGGGCTGCAACTCCGCCGTTCCCGTATCCCTGACAGTCCCATTGGGGACAGAAACGTTGCCGTGCTACGTCTCGTCCGTGTGTTTCGAGCGTTACAAGCGTGTGTACACACGTGCTATCGACCCCCGCGCGACCGCTCCTACAAGTGTGTCTCCCTTAAGTACTTACGTAGTGTCTGTGGTCCGCTGTCACAGTTTACCATCGTGTCCCCAGGTAGCTATGTATTTTTCAGTGGCGCGAAAACGTGGCGCCGCAAACGCGACCGAGCACCTCTTTAATATTGCAGCGAACGTTTGTCTTCCTGACGAGTTTCTGGGACATGCTCGTTGACTGCTAACTATTTCTTCTTTTTCTTCTTACATTCTGCCAGCGCGTTTATGTCTTCTTTCACATCTCCTCTTCCTCTACACGTTATTCCTATTCGTTATATACGTGATTCGTCTTATAGACGTTACGGATGGATTTTCGGTGAACTTTGAAGCACTCCGAACGATTCTTGAATGTTTCGCGAGAAAGGAAAAGACGATCATCGAGGTTCAGTTGCGCGGATTTCCAGTAACATAACAGCGAGATTTTAGTTAATTACAAATTATTAATACCGATAGATTGCCTTACGCGAACGATAATCAACGACCGTGGTAATAAAATTGGAGTATCGTTGTCGATTAATTAGCAATAAATTGTACAAAAATAACGATATTATCGAATAGCGACGTTCGAATAAATCGTAGAAATGACAAATAACCGTATCGATTCGATTCAAAATTAAATACGAAAGACGAATTCACAAGCTACGACTCGTCGTTCGTCGATTCATCAACGTTGTTAACAAATTGATACACTCGGGTGCGAGAGTTAGCGTAGTTGCTTTAAAGTTAACGACAGCAACGATCCGAGGGTGAGATCGTTTTTCTGCAAAGCGTCCTCTAAATCTTTTCATCCCTTGTCGAGCTACGTAGCCGCGTCCTCGCGGGAGTTTATCATGGAATTTAACCGGATAGAGTACCGACCAACGTACAGCGTGTGTACATTGTAACAGCGATTCGCAGGGCGAAGGGCGTCAGCGTAGCGTGTAATACGTGTCCTGACGGATCTCTTGCAGAAGATCCATCGGGAGATTCGACAGATGCGTGCCCGCCTCCGCGCCCCAGGAACTACCACGGGGGTCTCGCGGGAGTCTTGCAGAGACAAACCGTCCCAGCGGGTCGGTATACACCCTACCGTATCATTTTCGTTACCCTCTCGTTCGCGTAAGGAGCATTTCGGCCACGGAGGAATTCTCGCGCAACGATTCCTCGAATTAAATCTCCATCTCGTTCTAATATGTTTGATACAAACGTCTCTAACAAGCAAACTATCCGCGTGACAATATTTTTTCCATCTACCGTAGCAACAGATGCGGAGGATTTTCTATCTTTAAAGAAGCAGAACGTTTCAATTTGCATCAAACGTGCGAAGAAGCAATGCACGTTGTCTCAAGAATTTGTATATCTGATCGTTCCGACATACTTGTCAGAACGACGGTCCATTGGAGCACGTATTCGCTCGCCTAAACCGTGGCCTTGTACGTTGAACGAATGTCGAACTTGTAGTTAACACTTACGTAGGCGACCAGCAGTTAGCCGACAAATGCGTAAGAAGCTTTAGCGTTTAAAACTTTTGCGTAAATTACGATGCAAAAGTTTGCAAGAGGCTGCGAGTGTTTTCATTAGAAAATGAAAGATCGTTGAAGGAGATATAGAAACGATTACCAGGGTTGGCCAGGCTGGAATTAAAGGAGAACGCGAGATGCGTTTGGAAGACCAAGATGCGGAGAAGGGGATCGTGTCACAGTCGAAAGCGTTCCGAACGCTCACGTGCCGGAGCACGTGTCGGACAACAAGCCCCTGTCGTGCAAACCCTCGCGTCCTTCTTCTATCATTACGCAAGGAGGCCTTACAAATCATGGCGGGCTTACCGCGCACGTTCCAACCCCAGCGCTCGTCACCGGCACGAATTAACGTGGCAAAGCTACCAATTAACCCTTGCTGTTGTCGTTTGATCGGCGCGATTTCCTCGGCAAACCAGCATCGATTATACCGTACGTTGCTTCGTAACGTTTTCCAGTCATCGGCCGTCCGGCTCGTATCGTCCCGTAAGAAACGACAATACGTCGATACGAGTCAATTACGTGTCATTGAGCGTCGTATAATTTCGGATTATTTGTCTGCCTTTGAGAAACCTTTTGAATCCCGTCTATTGTCGTATACGCTTCTGATTCGATTCTTCCGCGAACCGACTGTTCTTGGAAGCGTATAATATTCGTGGAGGAATATCGGGACGACGAGCGGATGTACAATGGAAACGTCTAGCGGCCGTTGTCACCGATCGGAGACGAGACGCGGATGAAACGTGTCTTTTTCGTGGCGCGTAGACCGACTTATTTTCGTCTCGCTTCAACCGGACAGACGGTAGAAGTGTCCAGAACGACCTCCTGGTGTTCAGGCTGGGCTTAGGCTAATCCGAAATCCGGATTACTCGTGCCTCAGCTGGTCCAGTCTTACGGACACGTCGTGTAACAGCGATAGCTGTTCTCTTCTTTTTCTTTTCTTTTTTCTCAAGTATTAAAGGTCTCGATCTTGGCCGTATACGAATTTCGTTTCGGTAGGAAAAAACTGGCCGTTCCATCCGTTTCCGAACTCCACGTTTCTCGTCAAGAAGAAACGATCTGCATAAATATACTTATGCTAATTGCTCCGGATTGTCCGCCCGTTGATCCGTAGATCTGCTGAATCACGTGCACACACGCACGCGGTAAGAGTGGCCCTGTACGGGTGGCTGGCCCCGGAACGGAAGTTCTTATGGCATTCCTATTACCGAGACACCCGGCGACGTATGTAAATAACGTCGCTATGTGAATCGCTTTATTTTCGCCTGTAAAGTACCTCCCTGGTTTATTCGTCGTATACGCGTCTCGGGTTCGATGGTACGGCGCGTGTACGCGAATTTTAAACACGCGAAGAATTTTCAAACTTCGTCCAGTGTAAATAGGCGTCGAAATCTTCCGTTACGCGCGTATCGTATTAATACCATAAATTATAAATACGATCGCTGGCTTCTTTCTTTTTCTCCGTGCATTTTAATTTGACACGAAGAACGGCGAGAAACGTCACGTCACGCGTCTTTCCTCTTACATTTCTCAGTCGTAGTCGCGTGCTCGTATCTACCCTCTCGGCCCGCTTATCGGTACTTCCACCCTGCCTCGGTAGCGAGATAAGTATTTGCTATTTAAAATACCAGTCCTCGTGGCGTGGGCCCCAAGATAAACTGTTCGTACATCTAGGAGAGGGTAAACGGCGTGAAAGAGAACGAGAGCGAGAGAAAAAGAGGGGTTGATTATAAACCGAAGGCAGCAGGCGGGGAGAAGGATGACGGTGAAGGGCGGTGGAGTGTGCAGCAACAGCAACAGCAACAGCAGCCACGGCGGTCCAGCGCGAGGGTGGTTTATGGGGGGTTGTACCGGGTATTGTTGTATAAATAGGTTTGGCGAGTTAGGGGTTGCTACCCCCGAGGGAACTGCACATGTCCGCATCGATTATACCACCCCTTCCTGACCCCCCTCTGTTCTTCCATCTCGCTTCTACGGTTCGTTTCTCTCTCTCCTTACGGGCCTCTTCTCGATTCTCTGCCACCGGTGGGTGGTTTCAAACCCCCTCTGTCGTACAACGTGTCTCCATCCCTCTCTCGATTTTCCCTGTCTTTTTCCCTCGGCCACCCTCGTACGTCCATCGAAAGCTTTCTCCCCGCGGAGCCCACGGGGCACACCGCTCGGTTATTTTCAAGCCATTTGCTTTGTAAACGCACGCAATCTCGACCAGCCACCCTCTCCCTAGACTTCTTCTCCGCCAAAATCTCACCCTCCTCGCACCGTATTACCTCTTGCGAAAAAAAACTTTGAATACTTTTTCAGCGACCGGTGATCGCCGATTCCGGAATAAAAAAAGGAAAAGAGATAGATGTAACGCGAACAGGTGGCAAAACTTTCTGAAAATCGCTCCCTTTTCTATCTACGTGTCCATTGTTCTTCGTGCGACAACCCGATGATAGAACGTCAAGTAGTTTAGGACCGAGTTCCGAGGTCAGCCCCGACGATTATCGAAACTTCCAAGTAGTTTCTGTTCTGGTTGCCCGACGATCGACCTTCGCCAACTCCGTTGTCGGGAATTATTTATTCCAGGCACTGTTCGTACGCGGCTGTGTTTACATATCGTTCCCTTTAATAATGTATTCGCGCGTTCTTACTAAACCGTGGAGCAGAGACGCGTGTAGGGTTGTTCCGGGTTTTTATCGTACGGACACATTCATAAAATATCTCCGTTCATATTTCTTCTTAAGTCCTCGCAGTGGCAGGCTCCGTTTCGATTCGGGGCGCCCGTACGGGCCACCAGTCGATCGAATACACGGGGGTCGAATTCACAGACGAAAGGGTCGAAACGTGTAAACGGGGTGAGGCTGCTGCGAAGCGAGCTCTAACGCCGCTTGGGGTGAACAGACCTCGAAAATAACCGGCTTGCACACCTCCGATACCTAGCTACAAGTGGTGGTGGCCCTGACGAAAGCCCCACTTGACTTCTCGCGAACCACCGTGAACCTCGGTAACACCCGTTAGAAGTTCCTAGCGTTGCAATCAGCACCGCCCTCGCCTCTTCCACCCCATGGACACGAGGATCCTCCGGCACCTGGCGCATGACAGAGTACACTCCAGTGAAATCACACTTCGCTCGGAAACCCGATTCCCCCCTCCTCGTTCCTTCCCTAGCTGATGATGTTACGGCACGTTTGACCTCGTGTTTTTATTAACAACAGGTACTATTACGGTCCATCGGCGATGACGACGCGATTCCTCGAGCGACGAGACGCCCTTAGGGCTGTCGATAGGTAGACGAAAATCACCAACGATCTAGTCCTCGGAATAGCGATTTCGTCTGGACAATGTAAATAATTTTCTCTCGAACGAACCAACTGACGAATTTACCGTTCTGTTCGCCGCTTTATTTTTTCCCATTTGCTTCTTTCTGCAGTGTGTGTGTGTGTGTGTGTGTGTAAGTGTTTTTTTTGTCCCTTTTTCCAGCCTCTTTTTTTTTTTAATTTGTTTGCTCTCGTTTAATATTCCTTTTCGTTTTTAATTTCGCGCGCACAATGGATATTTCAAACCGTTCGTTTAACTTTGATGTCAAATAATTTGATTTCGCGTCGAGCAATTTCAATGTCGAGCGCCCATTTATTTGCACGTTTCTAGGTAAATATTATACGCGCGTTGATGTTTGAGTTTGCCGGTGGAATCATTGCTTGCCGGGCTACACGCAGATATTTCGATCAACCTTCCGTGTGCCAGCCTGCAATTAACGAACTTTTCATACGACCGGGCGATATTGTCTTAGATTGCCGACTGAAATGCATTTTCCTTTCGCTCCGGCTCGTTCTCCTGTTTTCTCTTTCGCCTCGTGTTCCGTCGATTCGTAATTCCAGGATGCCGCGCCACGGGCTGATTCTCCGACCAGGATAATTACGTTTCCCGTTGTCCTAATTGTGTTAGCAGGTCTTATAGGGGGATTAACATAGTTTGCCAGAGTTTGGTATACAGTTTTACGGTTGCTACTGGAAAAATATTCCATCAGCGGGGGACCAGCGGATGTTGGAATTTGCCAGGAAATGAAAATCCCATTCGAATATCATCTTCCTTGTTGAGACTATTGTCGAACTTTTCATCTAATTCAGCGCCATGGGCATGTGCATTTTCTGTCAAATCGACGCGTTACAGGTCGCTATTCGTTATCAATTTTTCCGAACGTTGGATCCAAAAATTGACCCCGTTCTAAATTATCCAATGTCTATATCGATCGAACATCATCGTTCTTTGTACGTTTGTCTTAATCGTTTCGTTCAAACGATCATACATGCCAATAATACTGGGGTATCCGCCGTGTTCTTTTATCACTCGTCCTCCGAAACGTTTACCGAGCCGTAACTCGCTTTAGATCTTCGTCGTTCCCATCCCATTGTCGTTATTTGAGATTTTCGAAAGTCACGCCGATCATCTCCATCGATCGAAATGCAGAGAAAAATAACAATTCCGAATATCATTTTCTAAAATGTACCTTGGAATCTGCGATTACTTATGCCGTCGCTTAATGGCAAGTGCATTCACGAAAAACAGTCCTTTGTTTTTTTAAACACGAAGAACCCTAATTACGTACCATGAAACGAGAATTTTATAAAGAGTGGATAGTGTCGATCGGTTTAACTTTCGAGATGCTTCGTCTGTTTTCAATGATCTTACTGCCGTGAATGAATAAATAACGAAAAAATGGTTAAAAAATTCTCCGAGTATCGAAGAAACAAATATGTACTGTATCAATTGTACAAAGCAATTTTTACGACCGCAACTCGTCGCGTTGCGATAATGGCCAATACATTACGAACCCATCGCACGAACGTAACCCACCGATTCCGCGACAATTACCCCGCGCGACACGATCACCCGTTATTGCTATAATTTTTCTCTTTAGCAGCTCCCCTACGAATGGCTGGTATTCACGGGGCACAAAACGAATCGGGGCAAGCAAGGAAGACACCGCGGTCATACAGGCACTTACGGTGCGTGCACGGGGGTGGAAAAGCGTCGCACAGATATGCAGAGGCGTCGGCAGAGATACGCCCCCCATCTGTCCGCCCTTCTTGATCCCGTTGCTACATCCCTTCACCGAATACGACACTTCCCTCCCATTCGATAGGCGATGGCACGCGTTCAAACGGGGTGAACGGGTCACCGTCAGGGGGTGTGATCGCCGAGGGTGATTTCTTTGAACATTCTAACCCGTTTAACGCGTAATATGCAGCAGCTCCGTGCATTCGGTACGCGTCGTTTCGCGATGAAAGAAATACGATGGAACAGGTGTCCGCGGAGGTTTCGGCAAAGGACGAAGGTCGCATCGTCGCTTCACGCCGTGTTATGGTAGCGTTACGTCGCCACAAGGGGTGGATCGTGGCGTACGCGTGAGATTCGCCACGGCGCCGAGGCGTAATCTCATTTCTGCGTGGTAATTAATGGAAGGAGGCTGACTGACGACGGCGGAACGAAACCGACGCAGATTCTGCCGTGGTTGGAAACCGTCGCTGGAGAACGTTAAACCTCCGGTACGTACCTAGCGAACCAATTTACGTTTCGATGCCTCTTGCCGTCGTATCGCGTGCAAAGATCGAACGATAAGAAGCCTCCATGTTATCGGCGGTTGCTCGTTGTCTCTCCTTCGAAAGTTGTTCGACACGGTAAAATGGTTATTGATACGTTTCTTTCAAACGGGATTTCAACGCGAGAGACTTTCTTAACGTGCCTCGTGCGTCTACTAACCGTTGCGGGATAAAATTTCGCATCTACGCGAGCGAAAGAAGGAGCGTAGGACGAAGAAGAGCGAGTATCGAAAGGGGTACGCGAAGGGAAGGAAAACAAAAGGACGAAACGAAGAAAGGGACGGAGTCTCTGAAGGGAGTATGTTATGCGATATCCCGCGTTGCAGTCGGAAAGGTGGGGTCGCGAAAGGTGTACGGAGTAAGATGAAGAAAAAGTTGGCAAGTAAGGGTGCGGGGGGTGGGGCTGGGAAACGGGGGTCCCGGATGACCCCATGGCCCGGCACGTATGAGGCCCCCAGACTGCTGGGCCCGACTCCTGACTCCCAGCTTCTACCAGAAGGCTAACCCTGAAGAAGCGAAGTCTCGGGGTCCCTCTTTCTTCTCGTTTCTCCTTCGTCCACCTCAACCCACTTGCCTTCTCACAGCCTATACTTATCCTCCTACTAATACCACCACCACCATCACCACCACCACCACCACCACCGCCAGGTTTACCTCCCCTCCGCTCCCCTTTCTTCGTCTTCAGGTTACCTTATACTTATTGCCTGTGGTGGGCTCCGGGGCCTGCCCCTACAGGGTGTGTTATTATTATCTGACATTATCTATAATTCCGAAGCGGGCAGGAAGCCCACTTAGGGATTGTGATAGCCCCCGTGATTAAACCACCCTCCCCCGACCTTTACCCCCACCTCTTTCTATCCGAGTGTACACCTACACGGCTAACCGACGGTGGACGCGGTTAGAAGCCGGTACAGGGCCTTTCAATGCGATCGCCGATCATTTTTCGCCACGTGAGAAACATTGTCGTCTCGTGCGTTGCCGAGGCGCTGCTCGAGAATAGAAGCGGCAGTAGACAACAACGTCGACGAAGAAGATAGGAAAATAGACGTTTGGTGAAATTCAGTGGCAGTGAGATTCGGGAAAATGCTCGAAGTTGTATCAACGATCGCGATTATGATTCAAAGATGCCTGTGGAAAAACGTAGCCAGCTTTAAGTAAAAAAGATACGAGGCAAGCGCGGAGATGTCTGTGCTCTGGCAGATCGATGCACTCTCGAAGAATAATAGCGAATTTCAGGACACACCTCCGTAATATTTCTCCTTGATCGAGCTCGATTTGTCAGGGATAACCTGTCGGAAGTGTCACCGTTTCAGAATAAAGATAAAAAATCAGGTGGGTGTCCAGGCAAGGCTGGTATCTGATCATCGCTGAAGAGGCCTGTATAGGAAAGCTACGCCTCTAATCGTACACCCCCGTCGGGCCCGAGTCGGAGGGGAAAGGAGGGACAAGTCCAACAGTAGGCACCCAGGGACCGGCCCCAGGACGCTACTTCGGTAATCGCTGGCCGATTATAAACCGAAAAAGCCGGAAACCACTTACGTCCGAAACCGTGTGGCGTTTATATGGCAGTTATGTCGGTGAAACCACACCTTGCCAACATCGGACGGATTGTCTTGTTCATGGAACGCCAACGAAGAAAGAATATAAATGTCAATACCTTTTTTCCGAGTCGAATAAAATACGTTCAAGCGTTACCAACTGAATAATTCTACGCGTGTGTTTCAGAAATGTTAAGTATGGCACTAATCTTTCTATATCGTCTCGTTTCCTTGAAAATTTTAGTTCCATTTAATTTAAACGCGAGATAAAACGAGTAAAGCGTGTCCGCTCTTTTTCAACGTTCGACGCGATAGCATTTCCCATACGAATCTTCTGGACGTACTTCCTGGATAGAGAGCGTATCCTCTATCTTTTCGCCGTCTGTCCTTGACTCGTAAGAGGTGCTAATTTAGCAGACGATGTCTGATCCGTAAAGATCATCATCGGAGGGGTCTATATAGAGGAAAGAGCAACGGGTAATAATCGAACATCCCCTCGGGCCGAAAGGCTCAACAGTAGGCGGCCAGGTCCAGCCCCAGAACGCTACCTCGGGTAATCGTCCGCCGATTATAAATCGAAAAAAGCCGGAAACCACTTAGGTGGAGCGGCGTGGCGGCCGTTTATACGGGCAGGTTACGTCCCTGGAACCACACCTTGTCGCCACCACGGAGGACAAGTTCTTGCGCCCGCTAGAAATTCGACTTGGTGTCGAAGGAGTGGGTGTCGATGCATATCTCGTGCCCTGGACCCCCGCAGCGTAGAGGGCCCCTGAATGTCTCGTCGAGGGCCACTTATGGTGATCCTCCGGGGCCCGAGGTGGTGCTACCGTGCACGTGTATATCGGCCAGGAATCTACGCCGGGATATAATCGATCGTCCCGATACATAAACAGGTCTCGGCGCGTCTATGGATTGACACAGTTCTCGCGACGCGATGGATCAATGTTTTGCGAGGGATCGCTTTTTCGATATATTCGCTCTGTGTACTCTCCTTCCGAGAAGACATATGTTTTCCGGCGATGCTCTGCCATCGTGCCGCGTTTGACAAATTACGTGAAATTTATCTTTAACGTTTGCTACGTTGATAGCGTATGAAACGAAGAGGGTACGCGAGCACCGGTCTTACGAACGCAACGCACGTCTGACCAAAGTACTTTTCAAAGAACGAGCGGACAAGAGGCCAACGACGAGAAGAAGAAAGGGTGGCACGAGCACGAAATCGAAATCATCGAGGTAACGTCGAAAACACGCGAGCCTCGCGGGTATCCATGTGGAAACATCATCGGCAGCTGGGATCGCGGGGTGGCCCTTTCAGGGTGTATTTTTGGCGAAGTTAGAAGGGGGATGGAAGGGAGTAACGGCAGTCAGTCGTTCCAGGCGACCGTGTAGGCGCCCCTAAGCCGCCCCAAAGCGCGACCACCAAAACCCTGCGGAGCTTATTTCACGAACGACCGGCCACCCTACTCGACTCTGTGTCTCTGCACACACTTTCTCCGGCTCTTCCCTGCCCTCCCTCCCTCCCACCCTCCTGCAACCACCCCCAGAAACCCCTCTTAAGCATGCGAGAAAAAGAGACGGAGAAAGTGGCTTATCTGGAAGCCGCCAGGACCGGAGACTCGGTACAGAAGCGAAACTCGATCATCCTATACTGGGTGTGCTATATCCTGTCGAAGCTAACGATACCGCGGCCATTGCCCGAGATCGAATCGAGCGAGATCTTTTTCTCCCATACGTTCGCCAACGATACGATTCGACGATATTCTATATCGTATTCGCGCTGTTCTAAGCTCGTGACGAGTTACTATCGGTGCACGACAGTTTTCACAGCGACTACCTTCTCTGAAAACGAAGCGCGTACAATAGCGTTTACCACGACAATAACCTTCCGTCCCTTCCAAGTCATTGTTTCGACGTTCTTCTCTGACGGCTTTTCATATTTCCTACGCGACTAAAAAATCGCTCATCGAAATCCATCGCTGTTTTCCTCTCTATTTCTTCGTATTTTTCCTTTTACTTCTTCCATTACGTTTTTTTTTTTCTTTTTATTTCGACGTAGCACGAAAGCACACAGTCAATTCGACGACTTCGACACCCAGTATAGGACAGGGGTGTAGCACGGAACGGGGGAACGTTATCTGTCGGGACCCAGGCTGACGGGGTTCGCCCTTCGGGAATAACGCGGAGATAAGCACCCCCGTAGCCCACTCGCCCACCCCCGTCGTCCGCCTAGCAGAGATGCAAAGAGATCTTGATACGGGCTACATCGAGGCCCTCTTGCTCTTCGTCTCTCTTTTCCTCTCTTGCCATGGCACCCCCGTAGATACGGCCGCCCCTGGCCTACGGGAACTCCCCGGTAACTTATGAGTCAGATTTATCTTACCGACTGGTGACTGATCGTCCCCACGAATTTCCAAACTTGGAGCTTCGACTGGCCCCGTCGCCGACCGTGGCACGATCAGGCTGAAAGAGAATTTTGTGCCAGACGCCTACCATCGCGCGGATGTCCTCGTTCCACGCTGGTTGCTTCTTCTCGAAACAAACGCTGCTGCGTTTCCGCGAACGCGATTACTCTTTCTGCTACGAGCGTACCACTGCACTGGCTGGAACTAATGGCACAGAACGAAGAAATGGGTTCAGCGGTGCGTCGAGCCACTGCCTGCTTACTTGGTCACGTTGAATCACGTGTCGACGACGTTTCCATCGTTTGGAGGCTTTTTTACGGTTAAAGATACGACCCGGTAAATGGAAGTTGCTGGAGAATGTGGAACACGTCATTTCGGAGAGGTGCATAATCGAATAGGTGCATAGAGATATCGTTAATCTTCTGCGATATCGATGGTACAAATAAGAAATTAAGTTAGAGGAGACGCGCGTTCGTGGTCGACGTCAGGGTCGAGGTAATTTCTCGTTGAGATGCGATGCCGGTCTCGAAGTTAGCGATGCAGCGACGCTGCGTAGAACAGATACTAAGAATCTCTATCGATTCCCCGATACTTTCATAGTGACGTTCATACGATACGCGTGCAGAAATCGGTGCTACGTAGTCGCCAGATATGACGCAATAGAAAATAAGTACAGAATACGCTGCGATTATACTTTGCAATCGGACTATATATACAAATATAACGAGACTTAGGATGACGTAACACCTTCAAAATTCCCAACATTCCCTTTATACTTGGAGAACGGAAAGTGGCGTCTAAACGCGGCGCAATTGAATCTATACGCTTTATAGTCGAGGATAATCGAACGTACGCGATACAGAAATCTTACGAATTTTATTGCTTCAGGGAACAGAAATCGCACGAAAGGGAACCGCAACCTTTGTTGCTCGATAGGTTGCGACCAAGCGAACGTACCATGTATTTCGACTGTATCTTACGGTGAAACGATAGGATTCGCGTGGCGCAAAAATCTTCGGAATTCCATCATCCCTATTAGGGCTCGTAACAAACCACAGAAGCTAAATAAAAGAAAAAGTTAAAAAGAGCAGGTAAACAAAAGCAAATGGGACGAATTTTTGAGGAGGCTCTCGTTTGGATTTCAACGAGTGGCGGATCGTGTTCGGTGTGGATCCCTTTTGTTTTCGTAACACCCGGTGCGTATCGGTGGTCGGTCACCGGCAAACGAGCGTAAAACTCGTGCGGGACAATAGAGCATGGTGTGTGCCGTATTTTGGCGGCACCGCCTCGTCCCGTAGCCGCGTGTAAGTGTACATCATTTGTGCGCAACAGTGGTTTCGATCGTGCATTATAGGGCGTAGAAGGCACGCCGGGCTACGTCAGCCCCGTTGCACGCATGAATCAGGTTAATCAAGTGGAACTGTCTGCCGGTTATTGCAAAGGGCGCGGAAGACAGACTGGCTGCGTGAGCGACGGACGGCACCTACGCGATAGCGTGCAGGTGCCACGATTTCTTCTGTGTTCCGTTATTTCGTCGGAAACTGGCGATAAGACCGCCCACCATTATACACGTATATCGTATTGATTGTTTAGCCTATGGTTCTTCGGTAGATCGTTGAACATTTTGCCAACAATTTTATCTTTGAGCGTATTCTACGTTTTCACCCTCTCTCGTGTAAGATAAGCGTACGGTCTTCCAACAAATCAGGTCGAAGATCTTGCAAAGTTGGATAATGCCGTCGTTGAGTTAAACGTCCTTCTCGATCGATTAAGTTCTGACTTAGGGTAAGATTCGTTTTATGGTCAAGAAGAGGAATCCGTCGTAAAGTAGTCAGCAAGGAGGATCGACGAGTTCCCAGGACCTCCCTTTTCATCCATCCGACTCTCTCTCGACAAGTATAGTTTCAATCTTCAATGGGAGAGAACGTCATCTGCTACGTGATTCGCCTCGACGATCCGCAGCATCTCTCTCTTATACCCGTCACGGAGTGTTTTACATCCCAGGAACCAGGGAAATTAGCGCAGGCTGTCGATACTCGCGAATGAAGACAGATGGTGGAACGGCAGGGTGTGTCTCTAAGGGATGTACGGCGTGTGCCGGCACGGACAGAAAGAAACACCACCGAGACGGTTCTTAAAGGTAGAAGAAAGAAGAAGGGGAACGCCGGTCACCAGATGACAGAGCCATGACCTAGGAAATCCCACGAAACGAAGGGGAAAGGGAGAGGTTGAGAGCCGTACGTCGGACGAGGCACTGAAAAATTGATGTTCCCGCGTTGGTCCCACCCCCGAGAGGATCGAGAGGGTGGTGGGTAGAGGCGGATGGAGGAAGAAGAGAGGAACGAAGGTGATGGTGAAACACGATGACTGGCGATCCGTTTTTTCGAGATCAGGGCGGCGAAACTTCAAGGACCTTCACGAAGGCCAGAAACACTCGCTTGGCCCCCTAATTATCACTACGGGGGTTCCCCTTTCGGGCGCAAGGCCTCTTCTGGTACAAAACTGCGCAGCAGGGGTCCCGCGTGGAGCCCCCTTTAACCTCCTCGTGCACCTCCTCGTCCCTTCTTACACTCGTCGATCGACCCACAAAATATCTTCTCCTCTCTGTCTCTCATCATCCTGCCCCGATCTTTGCCCGTTTACTAATATTTTCGTTGCCGAGGAGCGGCAAGTGCAGCTTCGATGGGAACAGGCTGTTGCGATAATTGAGAGCCAACGTTGCTCGCTGATACCAAGGGAATCAAACGGACGAGTCAATTGATCGTTCGGTCGGCTGTGGAACTCGAAGTTCGAAAGGGTGCGCACTCGTTGGTGCAAACTACTTCATTAAGAATCGAGATTCGACGGCGCGGAAACGAATGACCGTATCGGTCCAAGGTTCTTTGCCTTCGAAATAATTCTAATTTCGAAGACACGACGTTTACGACACCATCGGCGATACAACGATGTTACTTTAATGAGATTCGAATCTAGGAAGAAGCTACTTAATCCCGTTCCGACCAAAGACTTTCCTCGTTTCCTTTCCACGTGACCCTAACACCGACCAACATCCTGAAAACGTACTCCGCGTCACGATTACGAAGGGTAGAAGTTAGCGAAGGGTCATCGACAAACACCGTAAGACCATTCCTGCGGCCTCGGAGCAACCCCATACGCAGGCCAGGAATGCGTCCTGTCCCGTGCACGCATTCAGCCGCCGATCCACCCCCGATCCGACACTTGGCCAGCTCGCGGCAGTTACACGCTTCTCCTCGTCCTTCGTGCCGAGGGGTGGCCCACGTTCGCTTAGGGTGGTTAGCTTGATCGTTGATGTTTTGCCCCCGTATACTCGTGGAAGGAGGAGACCGCGAGAAACAGAGGAAGAGAATCGTGTGCGGCACGATAGTCGACGAACGAGAAGCAACGTATACCGTATACTACGGAAATACGACGGGGGGAAAAAGGAGAGTCGTAGTGCATGGGGGGTGCGTCGGGTGTTTCGACGAAGAGGAAGAGACCGCAGGGAGAAGAAGGGAAAGGGGACGTGCACATTTCGTGTTTCCCACGTGCTGCTCGGTGCAAACGTCGTGCATCGCGTGCTCACCTATACGTGCAACCGTCACTCTCAAAAGGGAATGGGATTAGTCAGGGGGTTGGCTACAATAGGGAGGAAGAGAAGAGGGCGATAGTGACGGCGGTGGTGGATCCGTGGATGATTGCAGGGACGACCGCGTGACGGTAACTACTGGGGCTTGCCATGACGGACAGCCCCCGACGGCACACGGCCTGCACACACCATGGTCACGCGCCTGTCTCTTTGGAAAACTCTCCTTCCCGCTCCGTCTTCCTCTGTCCAACCGGGATAACCACCTACTGTCGTGCGATCGTTTTGTGACGTGACACCTTACACGCTCGATGCTATTTGTTTGCATGTCGTTAGGGCGGATCTGCTCGCAGCCAGTTTAGATTTATAGCCGACCAAGATTAGCGCGTTTATTCATAACCAGCCACGGTAACGCAAAACGGTATCCGCAGACTTGTTGGCGGCCGCGTAGTTCGTCGCGATTCTCAAAATTTATAGCATCACGGCTGACGTTCCATCGAGCACCGTCTTTAAGTTAGGAACTCGAGGAAGCCTCGTTGGCGATCGTACTTTCTCAAAGTGACGTACGGCCAGGTGGAAGCCGCGAATAGAGCGGCCGCGCGATCGCCCGGTACGCACGTACCGTCAGGATCAATGAATAAACTGTCAATTATTATCAATTATCGCGTCTGCAACGACGTTGTGCCTTGGGCTGACCGATACTATCGTTTCATTTTACGGAACAGATATTTCACGGAACAATAATGATAGCCGTGGCACGTGATGCATGATTCTCGCGCGATTTTGAACCAACGATAGATAATAGATTTACCCCCTGCGAAGAATTCATCATCACGATCATCATCGTCATCATCATCATCATCATCGGTCCACTGATCGCGCACTTCTAACACTTTCCTGGGCTACCGGCTCACAATGCGATAAATTGAATTTCCCGCAACACGATAATGTTATCACTGACCGCGCATAAGGATGACGAATGACACGATTAATCACGTTAATTGAAAACTGTTCTTTTCGGGACCCACTAACATAATTTCATTCGGGTATTAACATAAGCGTGTTGATCTCTTTCGTTCTTTTCTTTTCTTTTTTTTCCTTTCTTTTCTTTTTTTCTTTCAGGTATACTCACGCTTCTAGCCATTCCTTGTATGATTTATAGGGGATAACGAGAAGAGCAGTTGGCAGAATCTTTATCTCGTCGCCCGTTTCTCGAGGTGAGCATAAACACGATCGACGTACCACCGTCTATATCGTACTTTCTGCTTTCTTTCTCCTTTTTCTCAATTTTTCCCATTCGCCAGACCGTAATATCGCATAATATCGGAAATTAACGTCGACACAGTTTCTAACCCATTCGCGGTCATCGATCGATGAATTCGGGAGTAATGTACGCGAATTACGGGCGACCTTGACTGCATCGGAAAGGCAATTCCAACGGAATTAGCCGCGATGAAGTGGCAAATGCTTTCTTCTTGTTTCACGCAGCATTCGACACAGGAGGAAGGCCGATATTTACTCCTAGCCGTATTATACCGTAATATGCTGTACACCGTTGTAAATTATTTCTTGGCCATATTTTCATCGTGACTCTCCTCTTTTTTTTCTTTTTTTTTTTTTGTTTTATAAAATTAACGTTCTTCCGATAGACGGTCTCCGACATGGACTTAATCGATCCAACTTGAAAGATAACCGTAAAAATTGATTTCAACTAGGAAGGATTAATATTTCGATGAAAAAATTATAACAAGACTCGTACAAACTTTTGAAAAAAAAAAGAAAAAAAAGACGAAGGATCAGAAATTTTACGCGGTTATATGTCAATATGATGCATGAGCTCAACACCGATCCTGTTTTTCAACGGCGGTCGAACGAGTCGATGTTAATTTACTCGAATTATGTCCGACCTTGGATGGTTCGAAGGATCAATTCGGGTGTAATCGGTTTTGAAGAAGCACCTAGACCTTCCTCACGCATGTATATGTACAACCAGTGCGTATACATAAGGAGACGAAGTCTAAGTTCCGTCGATCCCAGTGGAATTTTAATGGGGAAGCAACGAACGAACCTGCAGGCAGCAACGTACAAGAACGCTCATCCTTAACCACCTTTAACAAATTACATCGGACAATCGTTGACCGACAACAGGATGTGTCTAAAGTTTTGTACGGTTTTTGCCCGGCCCGTCGTATTTGCGAACATCGCAGTAGTCGCGATGCGGTATCGGCTATTTGTCATATTTGTAGCGCGTAAACAATCCACCGGTGGATAAATAAATTTTACGTTCGCTCGTGTACGTAAAACGAATTTCGTTGTGGCTTTAATAACGTTCGTCGTTTTATTAGTCGATACTATCGCCGTTTTACTAGTGTGAATTATTAGAAGCTTATGGAACGATACAGAAATATAAGAGGAACATCGATCCTCGAGATCGATCGGAGGGGCTGCTGCTCAGGTAAACAGGCACTTTCTACTGCTTTGATTAAACAACAGAACAAGAAAATCAATTCAAGATCGGTAAAAATCAAGTCAATCGTTGAAACACGCTATAAATTCACAATTATCCGATGTTCGTAGTAATAAACGTTTACGTTCTTTAATACGAAACCTACAACTTTTCTTTCTCTTTCAACAAATATAATTTAAATATCGGAACAGCCTCCGCGATACCCTAACCGCTTCTCGATCGACGGGCCAAAAGTCGCGATATACAGAGATCGTAATACGGTGGAGATTTTGAGAACTTTGATCTAGTCGCGTATTTGCATAATAACAAACGTAGAACAGACTATTTTACGAGAAATAGCGGTTGGCTAAATAACGCCACTGGGATCATCAGCTTTTCGATTCTCAAGCGAATTTAGGCGCCATTTCGATTCGCACCTTGTGAATCAGGTATAACCAATGGCCTTCTAAAAAATTTACCAATGATGCGCACGTGTGAGCGTCTGTGCACACGCGTGGAAAACACACGTGCTGGGCGTGATGCACGCACGCACATTTCCAGTAAGTAATCAGACGTGCCGCAGGGGTGCGTTAACCTTTCGATCGCAGATTGCCGGATTGCAAACACGCAGAAATAAATCTGGCTGAACAATTTTTACGTCATCGCGTAGCAGGGATCACGTTGTTCGCGTAAACCGAAGGAAATGTATCGGAATAGAAAAATAAAAAAATTGTCTTGTAATCCTTAGGATGAACAACGAAATTAGATATTCGCTGTGGACGTTGGCGGAGATCGTAATTGCGCCGACGATTTACCACGTAGCGCGGAACATCTTTTCCGATGCCGGCGTGTCGAACAGGGCATCGAACGTCGCTCCGTGCGATTCTCAAACCATCGAAACCATGTACGTAGGAAGAAAGAAGCGTGAACGAAAATTCGGACTGTACAACGGAGAAAGTTTCGATACAGTCGCAATATGCATAAAAAATATTGGCATACTATTTTATCTACTACGTTACGTTACTACTACTTACGCAAATGAGATAGTAGTAGATATGTATAGCGTATAATATACTAATTACCTAAACCTACTAATTAACTAGATTCCAGTATACGGAATTTTGTATCGCAAATTCGTTGTAAAATCGTACGGTAAATCGTACTGTAAAAATTCGACGTTGCAAAAACGACACGTTGAATCCGATGAAAAAAAAGAGATTCGTTAGAGACGATCCATTTTTCGTTGTCATCGTATACGGAGTTGTAAAAGAGAAATCATCCCCTGAAAAATTGCATCTATTCGATGCGATGTGCATGCGTGGTTGAAAAAGTTTGAAAATTTAGAGTAACTGGGAAAAGAGAAGTTCTCGTAGTAATTGCATCGACGATTTAGCACGTACGGTGGAACATCTCGTCCGGTGTCGGCGTGATAAGTAGGATGCCGCACTTCGGTGGTTGCAGTCGGTGGATGCAGACAGAGCTGCGCCCAGTACGCAAAGAGAAGCGTGTGTTGTGGGTTTCCATAGGGTCGTCCGGTGGCGAGTTGGAGGCTGGCCGTCACGAGGGAACGAGAGGGGTTTCCGAGGAGGGGGTTAGTCGGCCAGAAGAGGGGGTGAGAGGGGTGGACCGTGGGGCTTTAATGAACCAATTTAAATGCATGCGATGATCAGTTGGCCTCTGAGCCCTCTTCTTCTTCTTCTGCGGGCTCTTTCGACGACGACCGGCTACCTTTACACACGATAGGCCACGCCACACGACACACGCTGCCTTCTAGGACTCCCACCCTCCCATTCGTTTCTCTATTGCTCTCCGGCCCACCTTTTTCTCTTTCTTTCTTTCTTTCTTTCTTTCTTTGTTTCCGTCCGTTTCTCCACCTGGAAGCTGCTTGCTGCCGCCGTTGCTGCTGTTGCTCCATCTCCATTTTTTAATGAAATCGGAATTGCGGATCTCTCGAAAACGCCGCACCGAGAGAGCATTGCGCGTCTCTCTTTTCTCCCCTTGACACTGTGCACGCGGCGTTTGCACGGAGACGGAGGGAAAAGAGAGACGAGCGTTTGAAACCGTGGCCCGCAGCGACAACCTGGAATCGTATTAACCGGTAAGTGAGATCGTACGACGAGAAATTTCTGGGAATCGGGTCTTCGGATTTTCTCAGTGGGCTTTCTCGCGACCAAGCGGCTTCCTTTACACTTCGATGATCAACAGACATCCGCGTTTCGACACTACGGCCCGAACGTTCGCCGCAGCAACGCGAATATGCCCGATCGTCCTTTTGCTTCGTTTCTCTGTTCAATTAAATACGCTCGCGTTTGTCCCGGATATAAATACGAGACTGGTCGCTACCTTAAAATACTTGATAAAGGAGCACGAATGTCACCGTGGTGCGTGTACGCGCGATATTTAAGAATGAAAGAGAACGAGAGAAACAAAACGAAGGAACGAAACGAGCGTAGGCTGTGGGGGAGCCGGAGCACCTGCCCGTGAGTCCCATGCGAGGGAATGATCGCAACGACAAGACGTCTTGACACCCCATAAAAAGAACGATACGCGTCACTGTATGGCGACCCCCTACGACGCATCGGCACCCACGTTCGCGTTTGTCATCGTCACTGCTTTAGGATTGACGAGTTTTATTGGTGATTAATGTCGAGCCGACCGTGTAATAATAATTTTATGAGAGACGTCCCCGTGCTTTCTCGTATCGACGGTAGAGGAACTAACAACGGCCATTCTAACTTCCTGCATCGAATCTTCCACAAATTATTCCACAGTCCATTCGCATTTTTTATCTCGCATTTTTTATCTCGCATTTTTTATCTCGCATTTTTTATCTCGCATTTTTATAAGAGACATTTATTTCTTCCGTTGATTTATAGGAACGAATGTAAGTGGATTTTTCGACGAGTAGGTCATAAATGTAATCAAGGAGGAAGAAGAAGGAGGAGAGCTACCTTCGATGACCTATTTATCCAACGCGAGAACGTCTAGCGGATTTTCTTCGCGTAATATTTCACCGGGAATGAAAATAGCGATTCACGGAGACACGACTTCATTTATCGCGAAGCCGCGCCACGCATCGGCACCCACGTAAAATACGTAAACACACGTACAGGGCCGCTCGTCATCGTCAGGGGGCTGTCGAACCAACGTGTTTTGTCGATAATCAACGTCTATCGAACGCGTAATCGAGTGCAAGCGCGCCCACATTCCTCCTCCACCTCCTCCTCCTCCTCCTCCTCTTCCTCATCCTCCTCCTCTCCACTTGCTCCGGCTTCCTCGCCACTTTCATTTCGACCAAGCGAAAACGCTTCCATGAAAATTCGTTCCTTCGACATCGCCGAGTCGTCGTTTCCGTGCTTGCGACGCTGTCCTTTCACTCTCCGCCGTTGATTACTTCGCTCCTTTTCCCCTCTGACAATTTCCTCTCTTTTTTTTTTTCTTTTAGCCCTTCTCCTACTTACTCCGCCCCCCGATCATCGGAACCATGACGAGAAAATGCCGGGAAGAAATGTCGCCGACACGTCGACGAGACGATATTTTTATCCTCGGTATTTCCAACTTCCGCGTGTACCAAACATGTTTTACGTAAGATATCTCCATCCTTGGAAACTGCGTTCGGTAGCAACACCGGAGATGAGTGGAAACGATTCAAGATACACTCGCGCATACGTAGGTTTTGTTACACGCGCCACAACTTTGATCGTTCGAATCAACCAGAAGACACGCTGCTCGAATAATTGGAGTTTAACTTTGTTTCGTACGAGAGAAGATTATCGAGGTATTTCGAACAACGAATATCGAGATTAAACTCTTAAAATCTTTCGAATAAGTTGAATAAAAGCTTTTATATTTTAAATACGAATCCCTTTCGGTTTCTGTTCTTGTCCCCCGGCCTTCTTTCTAAAGAACGATCACGAACAGAAGTCTCTGTTAATCAACGGATTTCGGATAGCCGAGTTTAAACGATACTCGTATAATCGTTCTTTAAAGATGTATCTTCAAACGATGCTCCATGCGATAAGATCGTTCGCGTTAAAGCAACGAGAATCGAATGGAAGATGCGCAATTAATTTGCCATCGCATCGGATCGATACGACTCAGGTCGAACGTGCAGGGTTTAAACGGGAGAAAAAATCATTAGCAAGTTACTAATTAACCTGGATACGGTTAGAGTAGCTCGCGACAAGTAGAAAAAAACTCGCTTTCTAATAACCTGCACGCCCGCGAGAAGCTTTCAAGAAGTTGAATGGATATCCGTGGATGTGAGAGTTCGAATGCGCGCAGGTTACAGGAACTTCCAGTTCTCGCGGATCCGTGACGATAAGGAAAAGGCTGGCGCAAAACTACAAAAATCTTATAAACTGGCAATGATTTATGTCATCGGGTTGCCTTTCATTTACCAGGCCGTGGACCGTAAAGTATGTAATTGGTCAAAAAATGTGCAAGTCTGGTATAGATGGTTTCTTTGGTGGCCGCGGACGGCCGGCCGGCCGGCCGAGCTAGTGAGCGCCACGAGGCCGCCACGGGGGTGGGAGGGGGATTTTTCGCCCGGTGGCTCACGGCCTGCAGCCGAGCATCGCCTCCTGCAAAGTCACGGCAGTGAAATTTAGTGCCCCGCCACTAAATTTCTCAGGTATTCCAATATATTCCGCGGTGCGTATCTACCTGTTCCGCGCCTCCTCTCTCTCCCTCGCTCGCTCCCTTCCTCCCTCTTTCTCCTCCGTTTTCTTCGTCTTTTCTTTTACCTTACGTCTCTCGCGGAGTCCCTTCGTTCCGTTCGTTCGTTCGTTCGTTCGTTCGTTCGTTCGATCCCACTCTATCTTTCGCTTGCACGCACTCAGACACACACCCCTCTGTATGCTCCCAGTTTCCCTTTCTCTTTCTGTCTCTTTTTTCCCACCGTTTCTCCGTTTCTGTCTGGTTAACGTACGAGTAAGCGCGAGAGCGAGCGCGTTCACGTGAGACGAGCGTTTGTTGCACACGCTCGACTTTAAAAGAAAAGGCACGAGATGAGGATGGGCGTTCCCACCGGAGTTATTAATGGCTTTGACTTCGTTGCTATGGATATCCATAAGTCTTTGGCCTGCAAGAAAAAGAGAGAGAGACAACGAGCGAAAGGGAGGGTGCGAGCGAGAGAGACCAGCGGAGAAAGAGGAGACCGCCGCGCCGCCACGGTCTTCTTCTCTTGGACCTCGGACCGCTGCCGGACTCGAAGGACGTGAAACACGAGAAAAAGGCAGAAAGACGAGAAAGGGCAGACCGGGGGAGGTGGTACCATGGATTTGTCAATCTTTTCTTCAAAGCCGTGTACGATACTTCCGATCGATATCGAAATTACGATAGTAATGTTGTAGCGGCGCCGGCCGACCTTCGTATCGATCGCTAATCGACCGACCACGATCGATAATTTACCACGATTAGATGCGTTGCCACTGTCGCTTCACCGCGATACGATAACCACGTAATGAGAATATTCCGACATTAATCCATTTCAGCTACTAATTACGTGCGATCGGTACCGATAATAAAACCGGTGCCCAATAGGGAATCCATTTTCCCAGTTACGCAAATAGAAAAGCGGTGCCGGGACGCTGGCAGCTTGAAATCGAAGAAATCGATAAGAGGCGTCCGCGGTGCGTAGTGTTAAATATATGGGAAGAGAAAGATCTTTACGAACCGAGGAGAATCGAGAACCCGTTTTCGAAGACGATCGAGAGAGACGAGTTTCCTGGTCAAGCGGCGAAGCGCGGTGTGTATTCGAGAAAACGGGATTGCTCGTAACGCCTTCTTCGCGGTGTAAGCACGTGAACAGAGACCCGAACGCCGACGAATAAGTGTGTGTAAACATAATAGCAGAAATAACGTCCGCGAGAGCCGATACCTCTCCGAGGAACTCGCGTTCCTTTTTTTTATTGGCTTCGCAGAAGGCAAGGAGTAGTATCGGTGGACGATTGTGCGAGCGATTTCACGTGTGAGTAGTTGCGTTGATCGCGTGAAAAAAGAAAGCGAAACGTGAGCAAACGTAATAGCAGAAACACGTCGGCTGCGAAGCCCAACAGCCGAACGTTCGCTCGCCTTCGACATCGCCTTCGAGATAAACGCGATCGAGAGCTATGTAATAAGTATAAACAGTACGTAATTTATCGCGAACCAGTGCGATTTTTAAGCAACGAACAGAGAATACTTGGTCGCTCGAGACATCGGAAACGTTCTCCTTAACCGTACGCGAACGCGAAATATCGTCCAACGTCGATGAAATTCCCAGATATTCCAGATAAAAGTAGCTTCGATTTAAACAGTTTATTATCCGCCACGCGCATCGTCCGAAGATTTATCGTCGGCGTTGCCTTCGCAACTTCTCAAGGACAAAGAGACTCGGACCAACCATCGTGAGCGACGTGGAAAAGTTTCCGTCGTATCGATGCTTTTCTCGCATTGTTCAAGAGGAAAGTGACGTTTTTCGTCTTGGAATTCCGCGAGATTTCCATTCTCCTTATCCTTGGGGGAGGGCGGGGGGGGGGGGGGGAGAAAAAGAAGAGAAAGAAAAGAGAGTTCCGGCGACAAGAGGACGCTGCCGGGGTGTTATCGGCGAGACGAGACGCCATTAGGGAATCCTTTGAAAAGGTGGCGATAATAAAAAGAACCGTTCCTTCCGTCGTACCGCAATAATGAGGACGAAGTTCGGCCGTGCCGTTTCACGCGGAAGAAAAGAAATTCAAGAAGAGGAGCAGGAACTAGAGACGGAGGTGGGCGAACAGAAGAAGTAGAAGAAACTGCAGGAAAACGTTTTCCCGTGTCCGGATTAAGGACATTATGGTCCACGGACTTTTTAAAGGCAGGAGAAATTTCATAGCTTATCGGACCGTTACGATCTCGTTCCATGCGTCGCTACGATTCTTTCTCATTCGCGGAACAAGAACAACAGATTGTCGCGATTTTCTTTGACGCGGCAATTTCAACAAGCGACCGGAGCACGCTCCGGTATTTCGTCGACCAACTTCCATCCATTTTATTTCCATTCGAAAGACGGTATTCTCGCGGCCGGAACTTCTGCCGCGGGAAACTCGAGAAACTAGCGATCAGAAGCGTTCGATTCGCAAGGAAACTCAATTATCGACCGTGGAATCTGGAACACCTAGGGGAGTGGCAACAACGAAAGCTCCTGTTAGAGAAATCTATTTTTTAGTAGCTCGAATGGAGCCATTGCGTTATTGTTACTCGGCAACGATCGTACGGTGTATCGGAGTGACGGGCCGTAGGATTTTCATTTGGGAAAAATTCAGCGAAAATCGAAAGACAACGGGGGCGAGGAACATAGAGGGAAGAAACGCAATAAGACGATGAACGTCAAGGAGAAAGAGACGAGGAGCCACGGATCGACGGTGGTGAAAGAAAGACGAAGGTAGGGAAAGAAAGAGAGATTCCCGCGGTCGAGAGTTTGGCGTAATGAAAGAAAAAGAGGGAGAAAAAAAGGAGCAGCAAATTGACCGCTGCCAGCGGGAAGCCCAACGCGACGGGGAGTCCTCTTTGCCCAAAAAATCTTCCGTCCTTCTCCGTTCCGATTCTTCGCTTCGAGCACCTTCTATCTTCATCCCTTTCGCACCTACCACGAAGCACACCTTTTCTCTCGTTCTTCTCGTCGTTCATCTCGAAGCGAGACAAATGAGCGGCATCCGTCTGCGTCACCTGTCCGTCAGTCCGTTCGTAACTTTTGACTCGAGGCAAATCGACGAGAGGGAGAAAGGAACGAAAACCGACTTTTTATCGTGGCTACGTCGTCGGTGACCCGCGAACGTAACAACGTACCGTGCGCCTACCATTATGGCCGTTCGTTCATTTTGCTTCTTTTCCTTCGCAACGTTACCCTTTCGCGATCCGCGTCTACGTTTTCGAGTTTTGATAACGTAATAAGCGTACCAGCCGAGTAATACAATATCATCAAGGGGTTTCGATGGTGTGTGCCTGTTCCACCAACGATACTGGCAAGTATCGAATTGCCCGGCCAGCTACTCGCAACGTACTAGGAATTTCTTCCCGAAGGAGCGATCATAAAGTGAAATGGTTCCGGCGTATCGCGGATAAAATTGGCAATTAACAGGGATAAGAACTAAAATTTAAGTTCCTGGAGAAAGCCAATGAGCTGTTTTAGTCTTTCTCCATCTACGATTTTGTATTAGATACGTAAGAAATTTAAGACGGCGGTGGAGTACGTTCTTTTGCCCGGCTGTAAGGATATACCATCGATGGTACAGATTTTGTAGCAATTAATTTCTATCGATACGCGTAACCAAACAAATGAACCGCGGAACGTAAACAAATAATCACAAAATGTACATGAACCACGGAAAAGTAAACGAACGAATGAGAATATAAACAAGTGTAATTATTATTTATTAAAATGATAGGAATATACGAATAGGCTAGAGTAATCAACGATCGAGTTCTTTGATATACCGAATACAGGGCGACTCTCTAACGATTTTCTTATATAATTCGAAGATAAAAGCAGTAATATTCATTTTTCATAGCCGTTAGCGAGAGAAGCTTTATTAGGCAATTCTGCTGTCGGATTAGATCGGTAAGCGTTCTATAAATACGATCTGCGTTATCAGATAGACTCTCGATTCGCAGCAACATGTTGCGTAGATAGACGTATGAAAGCAACGCGAGAGCAAGCGGCGTCGGCAAACGCGACGGAGTTGCATACGCGCGGGAATTCGTCCAAGCCCGCCACTTCTCCGTAAGTCGATTTGGTCTCGCGGGATCACGATCTAGCGAATTTTTGCGCAACAGTTCGCGGCGAAAAAGCTAGCGCGGAACTGTTCGCTCTTTATCTACCGGTGTATCTTTCGATATACGCGTGAACGGTGTTGTAATATATTTTACAAGTGTTACTTCCTCTTAACCGTCGATAAGCAACCGAGTAGTGTAGCGCGTACCTCGCGGTTATCTTTACGGAGGCAACTAAAAACGTAATGAGAAATTATTTACAGCGGTGGCGACTTCGATAATCCTTTTCAAACAGTCGCGTTTAGCGTAAAAAAGAAATCGTCCACGGACCAAAAGCACGTTCTTATCTGGCCGGTTGTCGTTCCTTAATGTCGAATTAATTAAATCGAGTCGACCGATGGCGCCAATAAAGAAACGTAATCTTATCGGCGATGTCACGCTCGCGAGCTCCGAGTTCCTAAGACCGCTTCTCGATGCTACCGTGGCCGTGCCGTGCTACTCGTGGTCTCGTTCACATGGATTCATTAAGATAACAAAATCCGTATTTTCGTTCGTTTTAACGGAGAGGGAACGGGTACCCGTGGCGCGTATCCACGATATCGCCAGGACGATGCTCGTGTATCCGGTGAATGGAATGCAAAGTGACGATTCGTCGTCCGAAAATTATACTGGGTGGCCGGGAGGACAAGCTGGCTGTTTGAAAGGATATAATTTCGTAGCCATTACCGGTAGAAAAAGAAATCACGCCGACTAAAATGAACGGCAGGCTGGCGATTGGTTCAGGAAACGCGAGCCACTGTTCGAGGATCGAAGTAAACTTACGGACCGACCGTTTCCTATTCTAATAATCGGCGTTAATTGCCGCGACGAAAATCACCAAACTCGTACTTTCCAATCTCCTACTTTCGTGCGTATCGGCGATATACGGCAGCGAAAGTTACGACGTGTCCTTAATTGTTCCGAAAGAGGTATTTACTAGCTTAACGACACATCGTAATTTACGAACGATCCCTGCGACGAAACCGATCGGCATTTCCATGCAACGTGTCCACGGGAGAAACTTACGCCTAAGGTAACACGCATAAATCCTGCCCACGTGATCACCAAACCAGGATACTACGTTTAAAGCACCCGAATAAGACGAGCGGCTCGGATGGTCTCGAGATTAGGATCAAAACGACTGTTAGGTGTGTCGCCCTACTCGTTCTGAAACGCATCCGGAATTCCTGGTAGCTCTTGTCCACGTGTGTCGAACTAAGAAGTCGTCGTACGACGTCGTCCGACATCTTTATGCCGTTGCTTAAAAAAAAAAAAATAGCCACATAGACTATAGCGGTAAACGATATCTATATCGATCATTCGCGTCAATCGTTTCTTCAATGCTGTACAGATTTTTAGCGTTTATCATTTTTATAATCACCGACGAGTAGAATATACGATAAAAGTGTGACTGTACGAATTTATTTGTTTGCAGATACGTTAAATATTCAGCTTCTTCGATCGTAATCTAATTGTCAATTACGACCATGGTTCTATTTTGCGATGCAAGCTGAAATAAATTATTCTAACATTTACAACTTTCCTCGTCGTATTCCGCGCAGAATTTACATCCTTGTTCGATAAAATATCCTTTTTTTATTCTCTTGCCACTCACGTCGTTTACCATTGCAACTCCTCAATTCCTGTGGAAATACTTATTAAAGGATAGAAAGGAGAACTCGAAAAGTCACATTAAAGGAGACTTATGATCGTAGTTCAGTCAGCCATGGGAATTGCATCGGAAATCGGAATACGTGTCAAACGCACTTATCGCAATACCATAAACAGATCATAAATAACCAAGAACGTATTTCAGCGCGAGGCTCGTTTCAAACGGCCTCGCAACGATCACGGCATAGAAACTGAGAGTGATGAACAAACGAGGGCGCTCGAAAGGCTCGAAGAAATGTCGAGATTTATTTTCCAATGCCTGGTGTTATCCATAAGGAGTGCGATTACACACGTGCAAGGTAGAGAACGTTCGCGTCGAACGTTCGCAGAAATTCATAATTCTAATCGTTACGGAAAACTTGGTGGATGGAAAATGACACGGTGGAACGTGTTGGTCGAAAGTTACCAACACGAGGAGTATTTACGGTCGCGTTTTCCACGTGAAAACCTTCTGACCGCGTGACAAGCGCCAAACGTGTATCGGTGTTGGTACACGAGAGGCAATGACATGGGGAGGGGGAGAGGTTACGAAGTAAAAAGAGACGGTGTACGAGAAAATACTGAAATTACAGTGAAAACTGTGCCACAAAGTCAACTATACGGTTGTGGATCAAAAGCGGATTAGAAAACGAATCGCCGATAACATCCGTAAATTACACGTGTTTACGCAAATTCATATCTTGACGAAAGCTGACTGTAAAAAGGTAGAACTCGAACAGAAATTCGTTAAAACATATTGCAAGGAGTATCCGACTTTCGATACTTTGTACGCTTTTACATATTCTATCGTGACGATTCTAAATTTTACTTTCTTTCGTTATTTTATACTACAAACCACGCACGATAACGGAGCAACGAAATAACAGATTAATATTAAAACAATCAGAAGATAAAAGCAGATAAAAGCGTTCGATTTGCACCGAATATCGGCGGTTCTGTTGATACTTACAATCGGGCAGCGCGTTTAGAACGTTCAAATTTTCTATAAATACGAAATCAGCGCACATACTTTTCTGTAAATTTTCATAAACACGTGATTGAGTCGTTTTACGCGACGAATACAAAGACAGTAGATTTATTCGTAACAGTTTCTAGTAGCAAAGAAGGAAACGAACGTCGATCGAAGCATCGCGCGCCATTTCGAAAGCTTTGAACTTTAAATAATCGAATTTTTCGAACGATATTAGCTCGATGTGTCGACAATTCATAATGACGTCGTTTAATGATTAACAATACGTTGGCAAAGCGAAATGTGTTTGCATTTGTGCGAAGTGGAACTCGTACACACGGAGGACACACGCTCGCGTAGAACAATGCGGCGCAACGGGAGGAACAAAAATTCCGTCCGGGGCCGGCAGAGTCGCCGCGGGAAAGCGTTTCATGCAGAAAACAAATTGGTCACGATCATTAACGCCCTCCTCGTTTCGAGAGTCGAGCCTTTGGCAGTTACAGAGCGATATTTTATGTGGCCGTGCCATACGCGCCCCGTTTTGAGATAGATTAAATAACGTTTAATGCACTTGTTGCGATGTCGTTGAAATAATTAAAGCTGGCCTGCCGGTTAGGCACGTTTCCCGGGGAAAATAAATCGCCGACTCGTCGAAACGAATCGAGGATCTAACGTGGCTCGACGTCTCGAAAATCTGTCGGTCTGGCGATCATCGGCCGAAAATCTACGTGTACCGGCTCTCGTTTAATCCATTACGACGCGCACGTCTAACGAAAGCTTATTGCAGGAAAATTCAAATTGCCTCGTACGCCGTTTTCGTCCAAGCCATTGTATCTCTCTTGAATTGAATGTTTACCGGCCGCGTTGCCTGTTTGCGCTAAGCTAAACAGTTTACCCCGCCGATATACAGCGTCTGCGTTCGAGTTTCACCACCCTCGTCCTCCCCGAAACTATTGAAAATTGTAGGCACGAACGTTTCCGAAGCAGCATAAATCGTTCAGGATTATTAATAACCTGCTACACCCTCCCTTCCTTCTCTTTGCTACCGTCCTTCTGTACCTGGCCACCGTTGTTACTCGATATTTGGAAGCGGAGCTTTTGGTAACTACAAAGCAACATTTTATGCGGTCACACACTCGCGTTCCGAAAGTATTAAATAACGTAATATCGTTGAAATAATTAAAACGATATGCCAAAGAACGACATGGTGTCCGGAAAAATATAATAAACCGGTGTCCGGCTTGTTAAAACCGATCCAACCGAGTTTGAACGTTACGTTGCGACGCGGCGCGACGTTTCTGTTTCAAGGAAGAACGTACACGCGCGCATGGTACAATGTAGCCGATCGTAATTATCGAATGAATTAACTATACCGATCGAAAAGCCCGTAGCTTGGTGATCGACTTTGATACCCGTTGCGAGCACGATTCTTTAACGAGAAACAAAAGTTGACACCATTGATCATCGACGTTGACAAGTAAGTACCGCGGTCATACGCGTTTTGATACGTACACAAATATTCACGCACATATATACGCAGGTAAATACTGACACGCGCCTCTCTGTCTACACGTATATTATCTTCCTTTTGATTGATCGATTAAATTTTCGACGATGTAGCTTGCGCGTATATAAATATTCCATTTATAGGTGGTAATGAATGTTTCTCGCAGAAGCTCGCAATTAACGCCGCGAAGCTACTGATATTTCAATTAAAAACAACCCTTCCGCGAGTACAAAGTTGCGAGGCGGCAGGGAAAATCGAAAGCTGCGTTAGCGACCTACGTATATTCGCAATGCCTTTGGCGGCTGGTAACTCATGAAAAATCATGCGCCCGTCGCACTTTTTACGACAACGTGATTATCATAATTACGGCAACGTTGTATCTAGAGGCGTACCACGGGCAAAACAAATTGGCCACGATCATTATCGCCCTTCACGATCACCGAGAAAGCCAACCTTGTCAGGCATAGCACGTGTACTTTACGTATACGCGATTCATCGACCGAGTGTGAACTACGCTTAAGTTCCGCCATAGGTACGCACACGTCGACAAACGATCAAGTTTTACGCGCCAACGAAATTACGCGGCGTAACGTTCGAGGCGTGAAGTATTCCGTCTTGCCGGAACCGTGTTTCATTGTTTCGTCAAAAGTCTGCTCGAACGTGATAGAAGACCGCGAGTATCGATATCGGTCCGATCGATCGCTGTGTCTACGTGGAATTACCGACGTCGTTATGTCTAGCGTTTTTCATGTATTGAACTTGTCAGGAATTCAGTTACGCATGGTAGATAGATCGTTACTTTGCGATACGCTAAAACTATCGCCGATTATAGCGTAAAATTTCTGCTAAGAGAATTGAAACGGAAAGTAATAGAAACATGTAGCTACAATGTAAGATTCAATGGTATATTTCATAGATAACCGTGAAATCTGTCAAATTTCTCGTTATGCTCGATAGCAAATACGATATAACGAAAATTGTAGGAAAATGTACGTATATGAAAAAGAAATTTTCACTCGTATACATATTTTACAGTGAATCGTTAAAATCCATAAAATCGTTATTTCAACCATTAATCGTTCGATTACTTCTTATTTATCGGTGATCTGTGTCGCGTCACACCGATGATTAAATTCTTTAGTATCGAGTCGCTGATTCATAAGAGTATTTATCAATTAATTGCATGAGAAAAAGACGTATTAAAAAGCAGAAGATACCGATTAGCGATAGCATCTGTATATTGCATAACTGGTGGCTGAGTTAAAACGTATATGGGAAGAAACAGCGAACGCTTGAGATGACGGAGATTGTTGTCGTTACATCGTCCGTCGAGATTTTCTCGTGCTTCGCAAGCGAAACGTCCAAACCATCGGATCCTTGCCCCCCGTTTTCATTTTCCTGCATTTCGAAGCCGGCGTTTAATTTTCTCCGACGCATACCGCGCGTAATCTCGTCGAGCGAAAATATTTTCCAGCGTTATTAAAAAATCAGCGCGACTGCCGTCGCTGCTTTCGCCGAACAGTAGAAACGGAAACGATTTTCAACGTGCCCCTGAAAAATCAACATTTCTCTAACGAAAGAATTAATCGCGGCACGACTCTTACTATAATTTCGCCAAACGTTAAATTAAACTGCTCGCGTTTCAATCAAAGGGAAAGCCCGTAAATATTCACTAAGCTTTTTGTTGCCAAAGCCAGGAACGGAACACGGCGAGTGTATTGCACATCGACTCGGTGCTCTGACCCAAGGATAATATTTAACATTATTATCGTGCCGCGCCCTTTTGGCTTCGAACAATCGTCTCGGGTTTATGCAATGCCGGAAATCGGCCGTCCACGAGGAGGAAGCGGAGATTACTTTTGCATAAATATCGAGCGTCGTCCATCTTTTTATTCCTCACGGGTGAATCGATTCTTTGAATGAAAGACGACCGGATCGAGTAGGCATTTTAAAACATCCCTTTAAAACTACAAGAATTTCCAGTTAATCGATTTGTAGGTACGAGCAACTGTGTAAACATTTGCGTAGTTGGCATATGGCCGGGACGATCGTTAAGGAAGAAGGAATAATTAGCGTCGCTTGCCGAGTTCTTAATTCTAATGAAATCAGCCGCGGAATCTGACGTCGTATCCCGATATCGGCAGCGTTTGTGACATTTGCGAAATACCGAATACGTAAAGGTGAGCGCAGAATTGGAGATTCCATTCGATCGTCGGCGAGTCGCAAGGGGCCCGCGATATCTCGTGGCATCCTTGCAACCGCGTCGCTTTTACCTTTCGAACTCGGTGGTCCGACCTGCGGCTAAAGATTATCATTATCGCCTCGCCGCCTTTAACTTTGCCAACGACCGTCTTACGCAATACTTGAAATTGGCGCTGAACGAACACGGCGAGTAAAAGAAAAAATGATTGGGGGTGAGGTTCGAGGGAACAGCAGGAAGACGACGGAGAACCTGAAGAATGTTTTACGACAGTCGACTTTACGATTTTCCTGTGCAAACCTTTGGTATTCTCGCGAACGCTATTCAGAAAACAGCGATTTCTTTATTACTTTTAAATGCGCTAACAAAATTTTCAACTATTCCTTGAAATTTAAAACTTCTGTACGCACACACATACACACGCGCGCACACACGCACATACACACCCGAGTGCCTTGACGACCAGTTGAGTTGTAAAACATCGAAGGTGATCGATTCGAGAAAGCATAAACGCGTATTAGCGAGTCGTTGCGTGGCAAAAAAAAAAAAAAAAGAAAAACGACGGCACTTCTTCTTCGATCATCGCAAATAGTTTCTGGTTCGCGGACGATGAAATTTTCAGATAAATCATCGGGCAAACGAGATGCACGTTTGCACAGAGTTCGATAAGAGCCGGCGTTATTTGCTTTCTTCGATGGCAACAGCTTCGTCATCGTTGGCAGCCGACGATCTCCGCTGCTCAAAGTACCAAAGGATCGGGACCAGACGTTCGGTCGAAGGATCGAGGGCGTTTTGATCGTTTCGAACACCGTTCTCCTCGGGGCTCGTTTTTATTTCCCCTTCCCAACCCCGTAGATCGCTCCCTTCCTCGCGTTCCTGCGTGTCGTACGTGCGTGCGAATTCGATTTCACGCGATTCCTTTCGATCGGCTGCCACGTATAAACTATTCCAAAGCGATCCACCTTCTCGTTTCTTGTTTCTTGTTTCTTGTTTCTCCTGCCGCGGTACGTGTTACGTCGGAAAAAAGAAGACGATTAATCGCGCGGAGAGGCATGCGAGTTCGAGACTCGACGTACGTTGGACCGTTTCAAAACAGCCGTCGCCACCCTTGTCTCTCCTTTTCTTCTCTTTCTTTTCTTTTTTCCTTCCGACTGCGGAACGAGTCTGCCGACGAATAGGCACGCGTTTTCGATGGGCGAAAAGCCGATACCTTCGAAGAGGATCGTGCCCCGCGAGAAGATCGATCCCCTAACGTTAACAGGCTGCTTGTATCTAATTCGAAACTTAAATTGTACTGTCCGAACGAGCGAAGACAGAGTCGTTCGCGGAACGGCGAAGATTCGAGGCGTCTCGACGCGGGAACAACGGCAAGAAACTTTGTTCGTGCCTGCGATACGTACAATTAAGGGAAATAAAGGAGGATCCCGAGTGCAGAGAAACGGAGAAAGAGAAGGAAGACGAAAGGAGACGAAAGAAAAGTTTGGAAAAAACTAGCGAATGTTAACGAGGATGGAAAATGGGGATTGTTGGCACGCGTCGTTGAACGGTGCAATTGTTCGGTAAACGAGGACAAAAAAGGGCGGGCGTGAAAAAGGCGCGGAAGATCGCGATCTTAAATTGAAAAAGGATATTAAAGGACAGCGCAGTGTGGCAAAGAGGAAAAAGAAAGCACGCAGAAAACGGATCACCGGGTCTCCGGTGGAAGCGGAACGTCTGACAAAGGGCAAAACTCGGGTGACAGGTGCAAGTAGTATGCGACCGCGGCGGACGGCCAAAAAAGGAGGTCGTAATAAAGTTTGCGCGTTGGATCGTGTACCTGGCGTTGTCCTCGATATCGCAAACGGGCGAGATTAGAGCATCGATAAAAGCGACGGTTGGCACGAGATAGGCATACGAACGAAGAGCTGGGAAAAGAAAGAGGGTGGAAGAAGGGAACGTGGAAAGAAAAATACGCGAATGAAAATCGTTTTGACTCGAAATCTCTCTCGGGGAAACGAGCATCGTTATTTTCGCGGGGAAGACAGGATTTTTTCCCCGGCGTTATTTCCAGCTGAAATCTCCGCGAACAAAGAGCTTGGCGCGGAACGAGATTTCAAAGGGTGCGGTGCGAAGATGCAGCGGAAAAACGCTTCGCTGAAAACGAAGAGAGAGAAAGAGGTAAAATGAAGGAGAAAAGCATAGCGGAGAGGAGAATAGCGGCTAGACGAATTCAATCTTGAAAAAATGGATATATCCCGGTGCTAGGTGGGATGCGAAAGCTTTGAAGCCAGAAACGTGGCAGAGTAAAAAGGAGGGGAAGAAACGAGAGAATAAAAGAGAAACGCGCGAAAGGGATGCGGCGAGGAACGGCGTAGAAACGAACCGGATCGTGGAAGAATCTTCTCGCGGGGAAAATTCAATTTTCGGCGACGGATATTCGAATACCAGTTTCGGAATTTAAAAGTTTCCACTGATGAGGCGGAGGAAAAGAAACGAAAGGCTTACCTATTGGAAAAGAGGAAGAGGGAAAGGAAAGAACATCCGACAAGCACGAGATAGAGATGCAAAGTGGGGTTGGTCTTTGTCGATGAAACTGGAAGAAAACAGAAGAAGAAGCAGCCCGCGAGAAGCGGTAAAGAGGGAGGACGTAGAAGATGCGAAGCAAAGAAGGAAGAAGCGCGTCAGGAAGGAAGGAAGGAAGGAAGGGATCCTGGAAGGCGGATTCACCGCAGGATCGCAGGTAGTAGCAGGGTACGGTAGGACGATTTCTACGTGGCCCATCCCTCCGTTCGTTTTCTTCTCTTTCTTCCACCACGTACACCTCATCCTCTCCACCCTTCCGAGTTTCGTGCCGAACGAAAGCCGAGGTAAAGCCGGAGCCGAACGAAACGAAACACGGTTCTCTCTTATTCGCTCCACCTCCTACCTCTCTTGCATATACGCACACTCGGCTGCCGCTCTTTCTCGCGGCCTCTCTTCCTCGCGAGAGAAAGAGAAAGAGAAAGAGAGAGAGGAGAGAGAGAGAGAGAGAGAGTCTCCTCTTACTCCGACGTTCCTTTCGCGACCTCTTATCTCTCTCGTTCTCCTCTCCGCGATATTCTCGCACTCTTTCGCCGCTTCTCTCACCGCTTCTCTCGCTTCAACCCTCGAACAGCGGCGAGGTAAAGGTTCCTCCGTCTTCCTCTAATTCTATCTCGTTGCTCGTCTGTCCCTCTCTTACTCTCAGCCTCGTTCGTTCGCGCTCTATCTTCCTCTCTGTCTGATCCGTGGCAACCGCGGTCACTGCTCTCTGTCCCACCCTCGCTGTTCGCCCTCTCCGTCGCTCCATCTCTCGTTCTTGCTCTCTCGCTCGAACAACCTATCAACTCGGTGGGTAGACGCGAGCTCCGGACGACGATTCTCTCTCTCTCATCCCATCGACCGACCGTTCTTACACCGATATAGTCCGCGGCCTGGCTCGGCTGTGTTCGTGGACGGGAACACGGGTCGTTCTATACCGGGTGTCCGTGCAAGAACCGCGTCACAGCTCACGCACTTTCCTCCGGCCTCTCGAAAACATCCGTACGTTCGATAATCATAGACCGTCGAGTTCTTTTTTTCTTGCCCGGGTTCGATTCGAGTCGACAATAGGGACGATGTTTAAGAGCGAAGCGGGTCCGAGCGTATCGAAAATAGAAGATCGCCGGTTAATTGGTTTCGTCGCCGGTAGCATACCCGGACAGGCGATTATTTGCGCGACCCAAGGAGATTTATAATGCACGCGGTGAATTTTTATTTACAGGATTGAAACGGACAATGGGAGTTTCGTGCGGCAACTTCTGCATCCTGTGTGTTTGCATGGTTTCGGAGGGCCGCAGGTTTTTGGCTCGGTTCCCCGGGAATTTGTTCGCTTCATTGTTGCAAAACCACGGAACGATAATGCTTCGATGGACGAAGAACGAACGCAGCCAGCTTTCGGCCAGGCGTTTTTGCCCCGGGTAGCTCGTTTCGCCTTTCGACGCCGTTGCAATTTAAATTACACGCGGACAGTCGCCGTATGTCCAATACGGATTTAAAGTGCCGCAAGATCCGCCTCTGGTCGCGAATACTATGTTTGATAACAGAAACCCGTGTAATGTCGAATAGTGCGGAACCACCGATAACAGGTGTTTAGCTGGTAGCCGTCACCGGAAACACCAACCGCGTTCCGCGAAATATTAAACTCCACACGCATCGTGCATTACGATAATTAACCGATGTTACCGTGAATTTTAATGTCTCTTACAACCTGTAATTCTTTTTCCAGTTATTTCTCTAACTGGCTAACTCGTTTACTCGGATTGCTAATCTCTCGAACTTGATAATATTTTTATTTAAAAATCCTCTATTCCTTTTCTATTTCTGTTAGAAGCAGACTGCGCGATAGAATCTTGATCGATAGAACGATCGTCGAAACGTGGATTAATAGAAATTTAAGGATGATCCCTCGTATGGCAGATTGAAAAACAGAATAGAAATTTGTTCCTGTTTAATATCGACGTGCTTAAAACAGTTCGAAAGATTCGAATAACGCGTGTGTCACGATTAGACCGCGGATGCTTGCGCATTTATGGAAAATCTACAAATTTGCAGAACGCGCGTGACTAGAAAAACTATATTAAATGTCACAGCGAAGCGTGTTTCTCTATTTACGTTGTATTTTTTATATCATTTTGACGAAAATATGACTTGGCACGAACATTCGCAGTCCGGTCGTGATTAATTCGGAGAATAAAAGTTCCACCGTATCGCATTTGCGGTCACTAAGACTGAAATTAACCTAACCGGATATTGATCCGTCCCTGTTCATTTTTAATTCTGCGATTATAGAAGCTTCCATTCGAGGAACGATCCGATTAAAAGATCGAGCTAATCTTTGTCCCTTCTCAGGGTAATTGCCGACACGAAATAAAATCGAGAAGAAAAACACAGAACGATCAGGGATCGAATTTATATTGATTTCGCAGATGAGCAACCATAATCGCTAAGAAGGAACAATTATCCGCTCGTTCGATAACTTTTGTAAGTCTGTACGAGTCTGAAATCACGTTGCAAGAACGGGAAGATCGAAGCGTTCGCGGATGAAGCGTCGTGGTTCGCTTCTTTCCTTTGACGGGGCAAGTTTATTATTCGTCGTTAATTGTTTCGGATTCTCGAACGTCAAACGCTGAAGTCAGCGGCGTTGGAATAGCCGGGAATGCGAAATCGAGGTGCACGTGTGAGCACGTGCATAGCGAGTAACGAGTTCCTGCTAATCACCGCGAACCGCGTCCGTTTCTAGTACGAGAAAAAAGGACTCTCTAAGCAAAGTTCTGACGATGCTAAGAATCCAAATCGAAGGAACACGAACTATCGTTATACCGCGATACGCGCGCGTCTTGCTCGTAACAAAGAAAAAGAAAAATGTTGCAACGAGTATGCGCAGCTTTAGTAATTAGCAGATAATTAAAAAATCTAATTATTTCGTGCCAACGAATCAGCTACACGTCGGATAATCGCAATTATCGTTTGGACGTTTTACCTTCGTTTAACATTTCGAAAATTTCAACATTTAAACGTAACATTCGTTATAATTTGAATTAAAATTATAACTCTATGAAAACATTTTATTCGCTTCGGTAATTTTACATGTACGCGCGAGTAATGTCCAGTGGATTCAATGACAAGTATTCTACCGTAACGTACAACAGCAGATCGGAGACCAGTAGAGAAGTTAATCAATTCGAATCGCCAGGGCGATTCGGAAGATCGGCCGACCAGATTACATCTTACAGCTTCGACACAACGCTTTCATTCGTCGCACGAGAAAACCCCTCGGTGCGCTCGCGTGTGCGTGTAGAACGGCGACAATGCCGATTGCGAGAGAAATTTTCCGGGGCTTCGTATCGAATGTACGACTTCGCAAATATCAACGCCTACGAGGCACTCGTGCGACTCTCAATAGACATTCAAACTGTTCGCCAAACTTGAAACACACGATATTACACGTACGTATGTACTTGGATGCACGTGTGTACGATTCGGTTGATATTTCGTAATGATTTCACGCAATCGTGGAATAATTTCCGTTCACCCAGTACATGACTTTTTTAAAATGCACTTTCTGCTCCATTTTCCTCGAGTTATCGCGTCATCGTTATCACGCGATGCACCTTTCGGTCTGCTCCTGAATTATCGCCTATTGTACGGCGGGAAAATATGAAATTTCGTGCAACCGTAGCAATTTTTCTCCCCTCCCCCTGCCCCTTTCGCCATCCTCCTCTGCTCGTCCCGCCACCCAGGACCACCGTTTCATTCCGATTTGCGAACAAAATACACTCAACAGCCGGCGGCGCGATTGAAAAAGCGCGCCGGTCGAATACAGTTAAAGCAACGATAATAGGTGGCGATATAGAAAATTTTTCATCTCTGACTGCGATGCACACCGAGACTGAACTTTACAACATTTCCTGCGCCCCTCCTTCTCTTTCTCTCTCTCTCCTTTTTTCTCTCTTTCCCTTTGCCATCGTTGTCTTTCTTTTTTATCCTATGCCTTCGAAAACGTTTCACGCCGACCGATAAACCATCAATTCGAACGGCTTTACGAATCGGCGCAGAAAATATTTCCCGGCTACATATTAAAACATTCGAACGAACAAATTCGAAACGGGTGTATATTATTATTACGAGGAATTAATTTGTACAAGTTGCGGGAAACTCGATTGAAATGATGCGTCGATCTGATAAAATACAGATATTCGAAAAAGAACGTTTTCCATTGTTTTATCCGACTTTTCGCTCGAAGTTTTCGAGAAAATCGTACTCGCGACGAGGCGCACGCGAAAAATTTGCTCAAGGATCTTCGTATCACGTTTCATTCTCGCTAAATTAATTTCCTACGTTGGTTCTCGTCCGACATCGATCGGTCACCGTTTATTTTCTCAATTCATAGATCCGGAAATCAATCGTGCGTCGACGATCGTATCGAACGCTACGAAGAATGAGCGACGATAAAAAGTGCGGTTTTAAAGCCCACCCGGTACGTGTGGTGGCACATACAGCCCCGCGGTAGACGAAGCTTTGGGTCGCCGCTAGCTGCGGGCGTCCGGACCTCGCGTCTACCCTCTCATTTACCATTTGGTACCTATAGATAGGTACCTATATATACGTGCAGGTACCTAATGTACGTGCACGCAGACAGAGGCGCGAGCCGGGCGACGAAGACGAGCGTACGGGCCACTAACATGAAACACGTAGGTACACGCGAACACACGGATGAACCACGGCAGAGGACACACCGAGAGAGAGGTGGTGAACGGGCCGAGAGTGCAGGACTCTGGTCTCTCGTTCTTCTCTCCTTCTTCCATCGGTGCCGCGTCCCTTTTTCTCCGTATCTCCGTCTGTTCTTCACGCTGGGTGCCTAGGTGGCTGCATGTACTTATTTTTCTACATAACAGGCTCGCGAGAGCGAGAGAAGAAAACCACGTTACGCCTATATATATACGTGTGCAATGCTGCATCCGTATTCGCGTATATTATGCCGCCACGTTCCCTCTGTCCCTGTTAATCCCTCTATATATATATATATCTTTCTCTCTCTCTCTCTCTCTTCGTTTCTATCTATCGTTCTCTCGCTGTATATGCATGCACGCGGACCGATATTGCGCTGCCAGGTAGAGGACGAAGTAGAAGAGTAGCGCGTGGTTTTGCACACTGGCACACGGAGCACCTAGGCCGCGCGCTCACTTCGCTTGTCTTTAACAGAAAGAGCAAGATCGTAGAGAGAAAAGGTGGAGGTGGTGGCATTGACGTGGGGATCGGGACCGAAGCGGAGGCGGGAATGCGGCGAGTATCTCGGAACGGCGGAAGCTACGAGAGTTCTGCCCGAAGGGGCATTTTTTTGGCGACTCGAAAAGGAGGGACGAAGGAGGAGGGGGTGCACGAAGGCAACGAAAACGGGAGCGAGGGGAAAGAGATCGGAACGAGAAAAAGGGGGATAGGATAGAGGCGATGATGAAAAGGGTGAACGTTGGATAGAGAAGTTTCGGAGGGCGCGTATATATTTTATATATATATATATATATATATATATACGTATATATATATGTATATCTTTCTCTCCTCTTTCTAGGCGAAATTGATCAACGTCCTCGGGAAACCGATTAACCGAGCCAGACGTCTGCCATGAATTTTATAAATATATTTTCTTTGAGCTCTGCGCGCGATCACCATCAGCCCCACCTATTGCACCAGAGCTTTCCGACGATTTTAGTTGATGAGATTGCGCGTACCGAGCGTTTCTGCACGTACTAGCTCTGATTGCGTACGAGGTATCTCCTCTGGTAGATAGCTCCGTGTTAAGTTTACGCGTGCCGATGGAGATATTCCCCCTTCGATGTTTTTATATCGAACGAGAAATCGACTTGGAACAAGCTTCATTCCCGTGCAACGAATTGTATTGATTTGACGTAATGAATGTTAAATATAACATTATTAACCCTCTCACTACGAAGGTTGTTGTAAGTCTTCAAGTAGCAAGAAATCCTTTCGTTAAAAAGTACGTAAACGTTGTTTGCGTTGTAGAGAAATTCTTGTTTCCAATTACATATGTTATATCGTAATTAATTCTTCTCGTAATTAACGCTTCAACGTTCGCGCACATACGTTTCTCCTATTGACGAGGAGACTAGCTCGATCTCTCCATCAAAAATACCAGTTTCGATGAGAATTAGCGAAATATCGCAGACGTTCGCAGTAACGAGACAAATTTTCCATGAACGATACCTCGTTGTAAGCATCGAACAAGCCTCTAAAACTACGCGTCTTTTGTCGTTTGTACGGTCGTATAGAAAATGACGCAACCAGCAGGCAAGTTTTAATCGAACGTCCCTTTCATCCTATCGGATAATTCGGTTAGCGCGGACGACAAGCCTTTATTTGAAAATTGAAAAGAGTCTCGAAATCGCGGGTCACCGTCCTTCATCCTTAATTATAGCTTTCTGTTAAGGAAGATGTTACAAGCGAGGTATCGTTAGATGCGACAATGAATCACTATCGATGCATCGATTAATCATAATCTCTGCAATTAATGTCCCTTATACTCGCAAGGTGTAATTACGATCTCGGCGTGTACGCAGGAAAAATTGAACTTTTGTTTCTGGCCATTAGCGGTGTCTTCTATAAAACAAAAACGGGAAAGCTGTGTCGTCGCGTGGGAGCGCGACCATCGAGCAGCTTGAAACGTCGTTAACATCGTCCTCGGACTCGTTGGCTGGAAAATAATCGCGATCCGAGGCTACAAACGCCGCCGATATTTCGAATAATAACGAACAGAAGAAAGAGGGAAAAAAATCGTTTCGTTCGAATTGGAAAAAGACCATCGACCAAATCCGTCCAACCGCGAACTATTTCGCGAAAATCACGTTGCGTGCATTTCCATTCCGTTCCGTCCTCAAAGACACGCTTTAATTACTATGGCACGGACACCGTGAGAAAACCATTTCGCGGCTAATAAATAAAAAGAATCGCTTTCTTCCTCCGTTGCTTTTTTTTCCTGTAGCAATGTCAAAGCATTGGCATCAAAGTGGATTAAAAGGCCGAAATGCTAACTTCTCTGAATCGTTTAAAAGCAACGAAAGAACGTTTGATATCGGAAAATGGTCGGCCGGAAGAACAAAGAACGATCACTTTTACGTTTCACGTTTTACATCGAAATTCGATCGTTGCGAGTTGGCACTCGCCGGCGAATACGTTGTATCAAAATTTCAAGCAAATTTTCGAGAATTTTCTCCGTGTAAACTGCGTGATTCTCGTTCAGGTAGGTTTTAGTTCCAGTTTCGCGGTCAAAAGGGATACGATCAACGTTCAAGGCCGGCGCGAAACTTTACGATAACGAAGGGAATAGATTTTCCGCGGAACTCGACGCGCGTACAAAGTTTCTCCAGGAAGATTTATCATCCAGCGTCGGTCTTGGCAACGGTTCGCCAACTTCCTAACGAAATTGCTTCGTTGTTACGATATCGTAGAAAAAATGTACCTGCGCGTCGCGGATCAAGGAAACTGCGTCGCTGCTGTACGCCACCATCCAGGGTGATACATTGTGCGAATAACGAGAACGAGTAACGCGCGAACGCGTTCAAAGGCACAGCCCGTGTTCGGTTGTCGTTTTCTATCGAATTCGTCGGATTCATTTATCGTATTCAATTATCGGATCGGTAACGCGATTAAAATCGCGCCGAATACTAGGAGCCGCGTAAACACCCATTATAATATATTATTTTATTTAACGGTTATTTAATACCAGGCCAAATAATCGCGATTTATTGTTCGCATTTCGGCCAAGTTTCATAGAGCGTATAATGAACTTTCCGGGCAGAAACATCGAATGGACAAAAATTTACATAATACCAACGGTGTTCACTTCGTTTCGTCGCGAATAATCAAATCAATTTTCCCCCATCGTGCGTACCACCCGCCGGGGAATGAGGGACAACGATCAAAGTGAAAGAGGTAAAGAGAGGAGAAAAGAAAAAATTAACGCATCGTCGACTTGCATGCTCGAACAACTTTGTACATACTAACGTTTCGTTACACTCTTCCGCGAGTTCTTCGACTGGCTTGAATAACCCAGGACGCGTGCAAATTGAGTTTAAAGTGGCCAAAATTGCGACCAAAATTTTACTCGGACGCACCGGACGATTATGCCACAATTTACTCTTAATCTCTTCTCTTCTTCCCCCTTCTCCTCTGTCTTTTTTTCTCTCTGTCCGCGAATCGATACTTAATTGCACGCGAACGGTGTTCCCATTCGGTCGGCGTTTCTCGGAAGCATTAAAGTTAGCGGAACTTCTAAAAAGGACAAGGAAACGAGAGAAATTACGATCAGCCGATCGTACGATCGTAAAGGAACGAACGTCGCGGAAGAGACACCAAGGGTGCGAAACGCACACAAACTGCAAGTGTTAGAAGTCGAACCGGCTCGCTCTCGCAAGGCTAATCTGTCGACGACAGAAAATTTTCCCCGATGATTAAGCGCTTGTCAGACATATGCTGTCTTCATTGCTTCCCTTTATGGGGAGCCACGTGGTCCGTGTATGCGTTTCCGTGAAACCCAGCAACCCCTCACACTCCGTTATTGGTCGACTAATTTGTCGCTAGCGTAACTTTAGCTGGCCCTTTAAAGCGTGTCTTTTTTTCTCCTTCCATCTACTTGGCACCACTCTTTTTCTGTCCTTCTTCTGTCCTTCTTCTTATTCTCCTTCTCTTCTTTCTTTTCTTGTCTTTTCTTTTTTTCTTTATCATGTATAAGCGACAACCCGTGACGAGCGTAATTTCCGTGTAACCGTGATACCCAATAACCTTATCGCGATTTGAACTAATCGGTCTTAGGACAGGATCTTATCGATGCCCCGTTTTTTCAGCGACCAACGACCTAATGAAATTCATAGGACAATTGAAACTTACCGAGATTATTAGTGTTGCGACGAGCGATCTTTACTAAAATTAACGTCAAAATTGAAGTTTAACGATTTGAAACTAATTGTAAGAAGAAAGATGAAAGTGGTGTCTCAAAGGGAACTATTTCGAGCGCCGTGGCTTTTATTTGGAAGAAGCAAGGAATTGGAAAGCATTAAAATTGCTTTTGCCCCCGAACGAATTTATTTCTTCTTTTCTTTTACCAAACTTTTGAATTATGAAATTACAAGACAAGAATCGCCATCTTTCCCGTAACCCTCGCAATTTTTTCAGCCTTTCGAAATATCAAAAAACGCAGTCGTTCGGACAGTCGACCGGATTGTTACGACATTCTGGCATCAAGAAGACAAGTGACGGACGAAGACAAAAAACAATAGTGGAAGGAGAACGAGAAAGAAGAAGCAGACGGAGAAAGAAGTGGTGGACGAAAAGATGGTGGAGGTTGAGGAGAAGAGGGGAAGACGAAGAAGAAGGAGAAGAAGAAGAAGAAGAAGAAGCAGAAGACGGGCGTGTGGCGTGCGTTCGTCGTACGGGACGTGTTATTAGCCGGCACCCTCTTTCACGTTGCCCCATCTCCTCGAGCATCGCTCGTCTCATCTCCTTTTTTCTCTGATTTCCTATGCGGGGGCTAGAAACGCGTTTAATTAACATAGCTGGCGTGGCTGCATCCCTCTTCTCTTGGGTGCCGAGCAGACAGTCAGCTTTCACGGGCCATTGCACGCACGATACCACGTATTACGAACTATATTTCTTTCTCTCTCTCTCTCTCTCTCTCTCGTTCGCCCGCTCGCCCTCTCTCTCTCTCTCTCTCTCTCTCCCGCTTCCTCTATGTCTTTTGCTTTGAGTTTACCATGGTCCCGGATGTACAGTGTGGGTGTGATTTAAATGTTAACACGAAAATTCGAGATCGATGGCCCGCTGAAAAATACAACGCGGATGCATCTTGTACGGTCGTTAAGGATACATGGCTACATGATAAGTAGTTTGTTAGACTTGGACCATTTTGCCCGCGGATCGAACAATGATTTATCCTTTTGAGAGTTACATTATTTTTCGTATTGGTATAAGCGAGTTTTTTTTTTTTTTTAGTGTAATTCAGTAGGATAATATTATGCAAGGTGGAGACAGCAAGTATTTGCATATACCTACCCCTATTTTCCAATAGGGCGCTTTTTTATCAGGTTCTATATTTTAGTTTCATGGTATCACATTTTTGTTGTTACATGAAAGTATTGCTAAATGATACGAAACTTAATACACTTGGACTTAATTAATCAATACGTAAATGTCATAATGGATATAATGATGTGCGAATCACTTTCTGTAGCTACTCTAATTGAATTCTTTGATCTACACAGTTTACATTTAATTATATTCCGAATACCTAACGCCATTAATTGTTTTATTGTAACCGAAAATGGAAAAAAGACCATCGATGCCCTTATGATACCGTTCTTATATGCGTAAACAGGCGATTTAAAGAAACCTTATTACAAGAAAGAGTACGTTAACCTATTAAATAGAAACTTGCATAATCACAAACTTCAAAGTTATTGAATCAATAAATTATAGTCATTAGATCGACTATAGGTCTTGCAAATGTACTAAATGTGGAGTAATTTATTTAGAAAAATGGATATGAACGATATGTAGAAAAATGGAAGCACATCGAATTTGAGACTAGAGTTATAACAGGTTAAGTTCTTTAACTACTCGTGACTTGTAGTTTGTTATTTCTAATACTTCTAAAGGGAGACTTCCCATCAAATATTTTTCCAAATGAATAAATATAAATATTTCTATGAAATGTCCATTTAAATGATTTAAATTACAAATTTTTCCTCAGTTTCGGAATAATTTAAAAAAGTAGAACCGACGTTAACGTAATAACGCTTAAACAACACTGTATATGCAAACACATTTGCCGTGGAATACTCGGAAGGTGAATGCGCAGGCGTGTCTGCGCGCAAAGTGCCATGTGGCGCTCGGTCCGCGGAGGATATAATGCACGCCTACCACAGAAATGCTCTTTTTGACGGATCGGCCGACTAATTTGGTCGTTGTCACGGGGTATGCCTGACGATTAATGGCGACCACCTAGCTTATGCTACCGCGAATTCCTTGGAAATTCTTTCGTGCCTTCGTTCAGACGAAAAAAAAGTTGCCCTTAATTAACAGATCCGAATGGAAACAATAATAAAGTACTAAGGTCGCTATCCTCGATTTGTTGTCACAACTTGTAACTAAACACATGTGATAATGAAAAAAACAGATTCTATTGGAATTCGCGGTACTGTAAACGTTTGTTGATATACATATACGCATATACGTATAGTATTCGCGACGCACGTGCGATACTTTCTCACTTTTCGAAAGCATATTTCCTATTACGAACGATAGCATGATTTGTATATTTTTCAGGTTATACGTCGTTTATCATTAAGGGAATAGAAATTCACGTATTATATGTTTGATATAGTTATATGATAATATATACTCATCTGGAGCATGTAGCACTAAATGTATTATACAATCAAACTTTTTTGTGACGACAAATTGTCATAATAGTAACAAAATCTAGCATATGATACATTTTTTATTACATGTTACAGGCAGAAAATTATGTAATTCTTTATAAAATATGTATAAGCAAAGTTTGTACTTAACTAACTGAAGACTGAAGAATCGCCGAAAGCATGTGAAGTATACAAGGATGAGTGCCTCTGCGTGGACAAACACGTTCTCATTGTGGTTTTGGTGATTGATGCACTAATTATCACTTAAACACGTCTTGACAGTATCAATAATTACAAATAAACGCGACTTTATAACGGCGAACACGAGTGCTGCGCGCTATTTTCGTGAGTCGACTGCCAACCTCGCCATGCCATCTTGCGTACCAAACAGAAAATGATTTCAAATTTTATCGGCGTGCAATCTTTCGCGGCAAATTTGAAATTCGCCACATTACATCGTATTAGTGGTAAAGCGACTTTTACAGAAGGAGGCTAGTCGACAAAAGAGACAAATTGATCAGTCCTAAATTTTCAGTATTATAAGGCAATAAAAATAACTTGATAAGGTATAAAAATAAAAATATATATAATATTCTTTTTTCATTGTCATTAGCATAATTTTACTATTTTTTAATATGTAGTATACCTACTTACTTATAAGTACATATTTTAACGTTACATAATTATCACATATAAAATTCAATACAGTAATTAGTATTAGATTGAAATAAGCGAAATAGTTACCAGTTAACTAGGAACTTTGGACATTACTTTCAACTTTTATCATAACAAAAAAGAACACTTTAGAACGAAGAAACAAGATGTAATAAAATAAATATATGTTAATATGTTCGTCGCACTAAATGCTCATAAATGCGATGCCTTTTGTAATGATATTTGAAAATGATTAGCAGACATGACTAATTGGTTTCTTGGGAGCCAATTGACTAGTCGACTAGTTGGCCAAAACCCTAGTCGATACATTTCTACTTTATATATATACATATAGATAGTAAAATTTAGATTTTTCAAATTATAAACATAGAAAAAATGCGCCGTTACTTCCAAGTTCATTTTATTTCCAAGACAATAATGCAATGTACAGTAATGTCATTAGTAAAATATCGTCATAAACATTTGTGAATAATAAATTGGAATTGACGGTAAAGGGTAGTAGATAATAACAATATTGTAATACTGCCAACATAAAAGCGATTAGAGATAATAGAAATGATAAAATTGAAATAAAAATCCAGTAATTAAATATGTAACTGTTACAAGTAATGGTTCTATACCGTCCAATTTTACAATCATTTAAAATATTGAAAAATATACAAAATGATTAGGCACAATTTCAATATATGTAATACTTTTTTTAACGAAACAGGAATTTAATAAGAATATAATCAGTCTTCAATAACGTTTAACAGTTACAAACTGTTAAACATATCTCTTTCCTTTTTATCTTATTTTTTTGTATTTTTATTTTTTTACCTATAGTTCACTATAATTGAATAAGTTCTCTAAATTTTCTTCAAGTATATCCAACAGTATCCGTCACCGTGGGCAGAAAATCATGAACTACGAGTAAATGTAAAATATGATTTATGGTCTAATTTAAGGAACTGGAGACCGATTTCATTTTAGCCGCGTTAACAGCTGCAGCTAGTTTAGGCGCCTCTTGTAGAGCAGAATCGTTCGTTACGATCTGGTACGATTGTGCGATTTTTTCTTTCTCATGAATTGCTAGGCGCTGCCATTCTTTTTCCAATTTGTCCATCAAATTTTCCCTTCGCACCAGAGCCTCCTTGATCACGGATTGTTCATCTTCGTGCACCCATTTCTTCCACATGGCTTTTGCATCTTCACTAAAATAATATATACAAAAACAAAGATTATTAAAGATTACTAGAAAATTACAATAAAATAATTCTAGTACTTTTCATCATCCTTATGATCCAGGATTACTTATAACTCGACTTCCCAATTCTTTTTTATTATGTTTTCACTCATCTATCCTTGTACCATTCGCGTCTTTATCGTTAGAGACTCCATCGTAGACCACCTATTTGCGATCTATCGAGGACCGAACGTAAGGCGTACAGGATGACGAACGCCTTGGCACGTATTTACGAAACACTCGATGCGTGTAAGCGGTTGGTGCACATCAAGAGATAAAGAGTGAGGGAGAGAGACATGAGTGAGTCACGGCTTTCGGTTGCAACATCGACGAATCTCGACTAATTCGAGAGGTGCTATTCGTCGTCCTAGACCCTTAACATCGTTCACGGTCACATACCGATATTGTAACAAATCTGGTCATCAGATGAACATTAAAGGAACTTACAATACATTTGCAGATAAGTATTTTCGAGTTCTATTCGTACATATATAATTTTATGTATATTATAGTCGAATAATCTCGTTCGTCACCAACGGTCATGAAATAACATTTCCAACAATCAAATGAATCTATTATTGTAATTTGTTAAAATTTACCTGTACATTGTTGAATCCGTACAGACTTTTTCTCGTTGAAGAAGTTCCGCTTCCCTCTTATCGATGTTGACGAATCCCCATTTTCTCGATTCTTCGTCCAAATCGAGGTTTTCCGTATGATACATCCTCTTTTCGCGAATTAGTTCCAGCCTATTCTTCATATCCCTCAGCCGCAAAGCCTCGTCCCAACACTGCTTGTTGCACGCGTGCGTCTCTCTCTTCTTGATGTCCTCGATCTTGGATTTCAGCTCCTTGTGAGTCAAGTAAAGGAACATCTGCCTCGAGAGATTCTTGTCCTCGGGAATCATTCGCAACCAGGGCATGGTTTTCTCAACTTCGAACTGTCGAGTATCCCTCTTTTCTGTGTTTTGATCTCTGTCGTTATTGTATTTGTTTATCGAGCTTTCTACCTCACATGTATCCACACTATCTTGATCGATTTTTTGATTGGAAATATCATCCTGTTCAGCGAGATTCTTGGATTGTTCATCTTTCGGGCTGACTGGACTACTTCCGCTTATTGTGTCGTTTTTAGAATCGTTTTGTTTGTTATCTAGTTCTGTGGCGGACTCTTTATCATCTACACGAGGAGGAATTTCTCTATTTGGCGAAGCAGAAGCCGGAGACGGACTACTTGGGTGGTCGTCAGGTTCGTTAGTTCTCATGTTAGTATTTTCTAAACTTCTATGAGCATAACGGGCCGAGTATTTGGAAACAGGTCTGCCAGGTTCATGGTACGAATATCCTGGATACGGAGGATAGCGCAAAGGTTCTGGTTCTGTTTGTACAATTTCTTGCTCGTGAGAGGTCTTATTGCTATCTTCGGTCATTTTCGAGCCTCTACGACGAAAATTTTGATCGATTGGACGGACAACGTTTATCGAATCTCTGTAAGCACGAGAATATTGAAGATTGGTACCTCTGAGAGTGTCCCACCCCGTATTGGTCGATTCTTTGGGACAGACGAAGTAAGATTGATATCTTCGACAAGTTCTAGGTAGATACAGACTCTGTTCTGCGCGTTTCTCTCGTAATTTTTGCCTCAAAGCCTCTAACGACGTTTCTTCCTCGCGGCTTTTTACTCTTTTTCGTTCCTCCAATTCTCTTCTGTACGTCTCATCCTCCTCCTTCAACAAATTTCTCAATTTGTTCCTTCTGACATGTAACCTTTCCGCTTTTTTAGCCTTCTCGAGCTCACCTTTGGGGTCTAAATTCCTATAATTCCAAGAATCGTAGTGCTTGGCGATTCGGCACTCTCGTTCGAAGTATCTCGCGATTTGCTGGTAATAATCGTGCTTGAGCAACGCCTGGTTGTGTTTCTGCGCAGCTAGCTGGTATTGCCTCTCTCGATATCGTCCCACCCTTTAAACACGAGACAAGCTTCTGTTGATGATCTCTTGACAATATTTCGAATCTGATTGGAAAAAAACAAGATTTAATCAATCATCGAATAGAGCGATGGCAACGATGGTTTATTGATAAAATTGGTGCAGTAATTTCGTTTTATCGATGATACGATATTTTATAAAAAATAATTACATATCGTCTTTATTATCCGATTATTATATCATCGACGCGCAAAGTGCCAAAGCGTTAGTAGGTCGAACAGATTCATCGAACGATGTTCATCTCGTGAACGTCCGCGATGATCGATCCGACCTTCGTGTCGATCGGCACACGGATGCATCGTAAACAGACGTGGGATACGTCGTAGGATCAAGCGAAGAGGCGTTTCAACCGAGAGAGTCACCGAAAACATCCTAGAAGAAGAGGACCGTCTTCTATTTCGAGCTTGCGTCTTTCTGTGACGTCACGTCGACGAAAATATCACGCGGTTAGGGAGGTGCAGTCGTGGCCCTGATGTGTGGTCCAGGTCTCAATCTTTCCCAGACTCCCAAAAATTCTCAACCACTTCGCTCTTCGGTAATTCCTCTTGTCGACGTTGGCGAGGATCAATCGTTCGTAGATCTAAAAGGGATCCTAATTCGGTCGCGAGATCTCTTCGCTTAGGTCCAACGGGACCAGTGAACCGCGAGGACAATCCGGAAGATTTCCCGAGTGTAAAACGTCTCGAGGAAAGTGGGTCGTGGCTCTCCCACGTAAAACCGATCCCCACCTTTTCATTTCGTCGTCCAGGAGTCCGTCAGTGGCGCATCGTACACGTCCTCGAGAGGATCCTCGTCATTACGCACGCCCAGAGCCGATACACAGATCCCCGTGCCTCTTTGTCTAATTCCATCGACAGGTGGAAGTCGATAGGAAAGTCGAAGCTAAGACGAGAAGAGAACCCTGTGACAGAATAAAGAAGAATGCCTGGTGCCGGTGGTCAACCACCACCGCAGAGGACCACCTTCAGGCCACCTTGGGTCAAAGATGGTCCGTCACCTTTACCTATGCCTACTGCACCCTGGACCCTCAATTCCAGAAGAGATTCGAAATCAAAAGTCGAGGAACCACCTCCGTTTACCCAAGTTACGTTAAAAGTGAGTCTTTCTTTTCTCAATTTACTTTGTCATCTTTGTCAACTTTTAACACGCGATAAAATGGATTATACGAACGATACGAAAGAATTATTCGCAAAAGCCAATTTCAATTTACGTCAAACAAATTACACGTCCACCGGTTGAATTTGCTTTTTTTGTCTGGTTTCGGGATCGTCAGGGCGCTAGCTCATTGTCTGATCAAATACGGACTTATGCTACTAGAAACGACGAAGAATCAGGCCCGCCTTGTGCAGTCTTTTTCCATTCAGATATTAGGTTTCAAAGTCACCAGGCTTGACTATTAATAACATGCGTGGGTGTCGAGTAACAAGTTCTCGCGTATAGTCGTTTCGACAAGTAGAAATTTACAAGGGCGTTGCATCTGAATTATACAACGTAGTGCGATTATTATTAGAAATATGAAATTACGCTTGGAAAAACAGCGAGCAGCTAATTTGTGGAAATATTTACGATTCGTTGTATGCGCTTGTGTACGTGTGTAAATCAACTACGCCGCCTATGCCGATCATCCGAGTTATCGTACTTTTGTTTATTTGCATTTTTCGTCGTGCGACGATTCGAAAACGCGTACTTTTGATATTTTGGCAATGGGCCACGCGAAACGACCACGAACACGAATGGATCCTCGATCGTGCGAAAACGCGAGAAACGTGATGTTCGAAGTTCCAAAGACACGTGGAAACGTCATGATCATTCGCGTCACGCTATTGTTTACAACTGTCGCGAGTAGTTAGATCATCGACGAGTTCGATTGCAATTTACGAAATCCGCCATCACTTTCGCTACATCTCGATATTTCAGCGCATAAAGCGCATACGAAATTTTCTATCGAACAGTTAAGTTGAAAATTTTCCAACAAATACGAAATTCAGAAATTCCAAAAATATCGCTCTATTCATTCTCCTATGAATAATCCAATTAACATAATACAAAAATAAACTGTTTTCTATAAATATTCTGTTTGCGCTAGAATTTCTTTAATCGCAAACGTTTCATACGATAAGGAAGTTTTTAATCCCATGATTGGTAATACGATCGAGCTTCTCGGATGATAGAAACCTATCGATTCGTTTTAAAGTTTGAATTATGCAAATGGATTATCGGATTTTAATATAATTAAACGGAGATTTATTAGAATCGTGAAGCTGTTCGTACATCTGCCTACATGAGACATCAAAGGGATTGAATTAATTTGATTTTCTCGATACAAGCACGATCAGACAGAGAAGGCTAGCCTTACGGGTCCTCGCATATAAGCCTCTGGGTCACGATTATTTAAAGAACACGCGTTTCTATTTCAACTGTCTTGCCAGCTGCGTCTTCCGCCAGTTTCTTAACGAGTTTATATTACGGTTTTGCGTAAATATACCGATAAGTTGTGCTGGATTTGCAAATTCTACTGTAAAGATCTGGACGTTTCTGTGTTCCGATAATCATCCCAATTTTCGCACCCACGCTTCAATTTTCTTTCATAAAGCGATAGGATCAACAAAGAAGTAGTACGTTCTTTTCAAAAAGAAGAAACAGTACAATATCAGGAAAAATAATGATCGAAGTTTCTAGATTGAAAAGGAGCGCGGAGCAAGTGCGAATTAGATTATTTAAAGACGACCGAACGAACATCGATACTTGCCAAGAGAATTCTCGAGACTTTCTTTCTTTAGGAACGAAGGATACTAGGTGGGGGAGTACGGTCTTTTTCTTTTTATCTATTTTCCAATACGACAATCTTTCGCGGCACGCACGACGTACTATCATTTTCTTCCTTTTACCACGCGTCATAATCAACGAGTCCTGCGAGTAATCGCCAACAGGCTGATCTGAGATACAAAACTGCTGCGAACATAAATATTCGTCGATCGTAAACAGTAAAGTGATTGTAACCGAAAAACCGAGTACGCGACGACTGGCGATTGGCATGTAAATATTACTAGTACGATAAACGTAATATTTAGGCTCCTGGCGAAAAACGTCTCAAGTAGATGAAAATAGAATAAACGCGAAAGAAGTGGAAAGCATATTTTTAAAACGTATAAAGACACTACGAAGTACTGTTCGTTAGGGATAAGAAAATACTTTAACAAAATACTTTATAGAAGAGGGAAAAATTCCTAGTGAAAATCTTGATAAAAGGTGATATATCGATAAAATGGTAAGAAATTCAAAGGAGAGAAATAAAACTGTTTATTGGTTTATAGAGTGTATCGAAACCAGAAGCGAAGCCCTCGGCGGAAACACAGCCACGTAAACAGAGCAAGATCACAATAATCCCGTCACAGCCTAAAAGCGAGAAGAATACGAGCAGTCAACCGGCACCGACGAAGCTTCGCGAGAATGGACGACAAGAGCCAAATTCGAGGCCACAGCTCGAACGACAGGTTCGAATCGAGAGGTCCCGATCTCGAGGTGACACGATACCTCTCTCCAAGAGTGAGAGCACTACAGGTAACGGCATGAACCCCTCCGTAAAGACAAAGCTTAACCACAAACCATAAACATTCGTAATATTATCATAAACGTTACAAAATTATCAGATCTATTCTAATCGATACCTTTTATGTTGCGCCAACGCGACAGTTATATATCATGTTAAACGCAACAAACGTTTTCAACTAATTTAACTTTCTTCGCGGTAATGATCATGTATGAAACGTAAAAGGCACAAAAATTTGCGATACCATTCGGTCAGGATAAAAATAAAATTTTCGTATAAATAGGAGCGCCGACATTATCAAAAAGCTCGTCGAGGGCAGCGATCCCGCCACCACCACCCCCAAGACCTCCGCCACCACCTCCGAGTAGAACGATCTTGAAAGATCTTCCGCCACTAAACGACACGCAACAACAACAACTGGAAATGTTGAAACAGAGACCACGGAAACGTCCTGACTGGGCAAGCATGATGAAAGAAGTGGAAAGCGGAAAACCTTTGAGACACGTGAAGTGCAATGACAGAAGTGCGCCCTTGATCGAAAGGGTGAACAAGGTTACAGCTGATCCAGCAGGTGATCGTCGATCGAACTTCGATTCTACTCAGATTTCCCTTGGGTGATACTTTTCGGAACGAACAACCGATTTCACCGTGTTTGTCGATTAGTCGCTAGTAGAAAACCCTTTTGTTTTGTTACGCACCCCTCGAACCCTCTTTTTATCCTTGTGAATGTCGATCTAAAAGGGGCTCGTACGAGTATAATTAATTAAATTGTTAATAAGCTTTCATTCGATCAGCTTTTGTTTCTGAACTGTGATATGACCTGTTTGTAGTACACACAGTAGCTATTGTTCTGATCCCGTTCTCCTAGAAGAGAACCCCTCTCGTCTGTAGTTTAATAATATTATTATCGTTGAATTAACTGTTGTCTTCGTGTTTAGTGGGTTTTTATCGACATACCCTCTTTTTCCTATTTCCTTTATCCCCTAAATGAACTCTAAGGTTGGAATCATAGAGATTGTCTCTGAATTGTATTTATTATAAACGGTGGATGTGTGTCAGTTGTACTGATAGAGTGTTTCTAACTAGGGAAGGCACACTTTGTGTTCGAATCTGAAAAATCGAACATGCATAACCAATTGCTGAAGCAGATTCAGGAAGGTGTAAAATTAAAGAGAGTACAGACCAACGATCGATCGAGACCAATGCTACAGGGCTTGAGGAAATTCCGAAGGCAGCTGACGATAGAGGAGCAAATGCAAAAGTCTGAAGAACCCACGGATGACACTATTTCGGATGACATGGACGACATTGATGCCGTAAGGGATGACTTACAAAGTACTAAACAAATGCTTGCGCTTGAACTTAGAAATAAGGAGGCATTAGAAAAGGAGAACAAAAAATTACAAGTACGTTTCTTAAAGTATTGTTAAGTCAGAGTATCGTCGGAAAAAACGGCGACAATCTGTTGATTTTCCTTGATGTTTCCTACAGGCAAGGATTTTAAATCTTGAAGCCGAAGTCGACCATGCAAAATCTCAGAAAAGCGTGCAAGAACAAAGGAAGTACGACGAGCAAATTACAGAATCATTGAAAAGGGACGCTCAGCAAGCAAGAGAAGATGCTGAGAAATTTGAGAAAGAATATGCGATTGTCTCGGGCGAAAGAGACAAACTAAAAAATGAATTGGAGGAAATAAGAAGGATGTATGCTGCTTTAGAAAGACGAATGAAAGCTGGTACAAGCCAATGAATATTTACAGCTACTTAACTTACTTAACTTAGACTGGGCTACTTAACTTTCATTTCTACTTAAGATCATTCGCACATATTATATACGTAATACTAAAAAATCATGATCTTAGAAATATTTTAACAACATGCATAACAAAAACTTTTAATGAAAAACTAAATATCTGATCTGACTTGTTATTAGTTTTTCATTAATAGTACTAAACCTGCTTACGCTTATACTAATTTTGCTTCTTTATTAAACGCTTTGCAAATTAGAGCAAGAGTTTGAGCCTGTACCAATAATTGAGCTAGCAGATGATGGCCACGAAGCAGCTTGGTACAATGTTTCAGGAATGGCACTGGCTGGTTGTCCAAGTGCAAAAGATGTAGCAAAAATAGCTTCTCAAAAAAGTATAGATAAAAAAGAACCGAGTGAAAGTGAAGAAGAGGAAGAAGAAAGTTCAGAGGAAGAAGATGACAGAGATCCAAGGGCAGCAGAGAAACGGTTACAAAGAGAGATCAAACTTTTGATAACCAAGATTAAAAATTTCAAGTGAGTAATAATATATTAAAGTTTAATATATAATAAAGAAACTAATGTCAATTTTATCAAATAGGGACAAAGCTGTTAATGCCAGAAAAGAAAGACACGCGTTAAAAGATCAAATTAAACAGCAACAACAATTGTTGAAAGAAGAAAGGAAAAAGTATAAACATCTTCAGGAAGAAGTTGATAAAATGGCAAAGTTAATATCAGAAAGTGATGACGATAAGGATGAAGATGAAGAGGAAGAGGAAGAAGAAGAAACAGAATCAGAAGAATCAGAATCTGAAGAATCTGAAGACGAAGAAACTGAAACAGAAGATGAAGATCAATCTCTGGAAGGTCAACGAAATACATTACAGGTAATACAAACTGTTATACGATAACATGTTACATAAGAATCTTTTAATTGTATATATATTTTAACAGAAACAAGCCAAGAAACACGAAGGACGTTTAGCTGCATTAAGAAAAGGTAATTATCTGCTCAAAGCACAAGTCGACAGGCTGAAAGATGAATTAGTAAAACAACGGGAAGATAGTTTCACTCTCCAAGAAGATCTTGACTCTGTGTTAGCAGAGTTAGGTTAAGTTAATGTAAAAAAACATTTCTATGAATGATTATGAACAATTGTATACATACACATATAAATATTACATCTGAAAATATAGAAAATATTATGTCTGAAAAACCAGACGCAACTAATACACGCACACTCACCTAGCGCCTAGCGTCTTTTGTAGAAAATTACACAAATAGATTTTTGTTCAATCGACTGCAGAGCATAGAGCTACTATTTTGTGGTACCGGTTATTAAACGCATTAATTTGTTTTCTTTAGTATTTGTGGTAAATATCTTATGTACGCGTAACGATACTTACGCTGTACTTAATGACGTAACGGTCTAGAGATAAAACATTAAACCGTATTTATTGATCGAAACAAAAGACGCAACGTCAAGGATATCATGTAATGTAAGTTTTCTATACAACACATCTATACACATCTATCGTAAAATTTTTCGCGAACGCCGAAAATGTTTATATGAGATTACAAATATTGCTTTTTTTGCTATTTTGTTGTTAAATATTTTTTAATAAAGACGATTATTATTCGATCATCAAGTTTCTATACAGGTTATTTACAAATTAAAAAATCAATACAACACTTACATGCTTGCACTTGAAATCAATCAACGAGCAGGTTATTTCCAGAATATACAAGCTATATTTTTTCAACGATGATATTTGATTTAGAATACACAATAACATAAATCACCACGTTTATTACGACTTCAACGAAACTGCAAATACGCATTAACGTGGTTTGAAAAGAACGCTTACCTACATCTAACATGAAGTCGGATAAAATCCCTAGTGATTCTTCTTACACTGGCGTCGCAAACATTTCACTTGCATATAGTTTACATTACGAGCGTATAGTCATCGTCGTTAACAAATATATAAAATTTTTATTGAACGGTATTTTCTCTTTTATATTTTTCTGTTACATCGACATTTCAGCTGATATAATTAGGAAAGGAATGCGAAATGCAAAAAATAAATGCCGGGTATATGAGCGGAGATGATAGCGGCATTTTTAAAATTCAAAATTATATTTGAAATATCAGAATATCACTATTGTTTTCCATATATATATTTACAGTAGTGTTATAGTTTTAGAACATTATTTGTATCTTAAATGGTCCTAAAACCTGTTCCATTTATAAAAATTTTACTTGTCATAAACAATCTGACAATACTGAGTATAGTGAAACTGAATATACCGAAGCTAATTTGAAAAAAATACGCTGAACTTTAATCACGGGTAGATCGTGTTCTTTAGGAGAGCTTTTCACAGAGATGATACAAACAATGTGAGATACTTTAATTATACAGCTAGAGTTAATTTGAAAGTATTAAATTATTACAGGTAATTAAATTCTTATTGCTCGGTACTGTTATCACTCTTAAATTACGTACATAATATGCACGCTAACAAAGTAAAACGGGAAAGTAAATTTATTAAAAAAAAAAAAAAAGAAGAAAGAAATCACGTATGTACATTCGTTTACATACAAACATTCGGCATTACGTTTGACTTAACTTAGGTCAAAAATTAATATATTTTATAATTAGGGTATGAGTTTACATGGTCCGCAAACTGCTTTACTTTTGCAACTTTTAAATGAATTAGTAATCTTCACGTTGGATACCCATCCAAACACAATAGAAATAAATATACCTCTTCTTTTGTAACAATATATCGACGAATGATGGCGTCCGTATACTAATCTGCTGAGTCTTTCATAAGACTATAAATGTTAATATTTGTTTTTTTATCCACATCTGTACTTTTTAATCCATATTTTATTTCCATCCATATTACATATTATACATATATTTACATATAGACTTGCAAAATAAATACTAAACGTTCGCATTTTCAGCAATACGACAATAAAATCTTTCATATCAATGCAAATGTTGCATTTCGACTTCATAGAATACTGAATATTAAGCGAGTAATGATTTTCTTGGTTGGCAAGGTCAGTAGAACCTAATATTTCGTTTTTATACAATTTTAGTATTAGGAATGTTAACCACTGATATATTTCGACGTATTTTGGATTCAAGTAGTGTAAGTTTCTATTAGTCACCTATGTTTTTTTTTAGAATCTGCATTACTTATTTAATATCCTGTATTCGTGAACATTTTTTCCAAGGCACTAATATAACATTCAGTAATCTCATTAGTAAAATATCGTTATTTACATCTGTGAAAAAATAGTTGGAATTGACTGTAAAGTGTAATAGGTAAAAACAATAACGTGATATTGCCAACACAGTGACTACAATGCTAAAACGGAAATAAAAACCCATTAATTACATTTGTAACTTTTACAAGTAAGTAATGGTTCTATAGCGTCTAATTTTGCAAACAATCATTTAATATATTAAAAAATGCACGAAATTATTAGGAACATTTTCACTATATGTAATACTTTCAACAGTTATAAACTGTTAAACATATCTCTTTCCTTTTTGTCTTATTTTTTTGTATTTTTATTTTTTTATCTATAGTTTATTATAATTAAAATATTCTCTAAATTTTCTTCAAATACATCCAACAGTATCTGACACTGTAGGCAGAAAATCATGAACTATGAGTAAAAACTATTTATGGTCTAACTCAACAAACTGGGAACCGTTTCATTCTAGCCGTTAACGGTTGCAGCTAGTTTAGGCAGCTCTAGCAGAGTAGAATCATTCATTACAATGTGGTACGAATGTGCGATCTTTTCTTTCTCATGAATTGCTAGGCGCTGCCATTTTTCTTCCAATCTGTTCATCAAATCTTCCCTTCGCATTAAAGCGTCCTTGATTGTAGATTGTTCATCTTCGTCCACCCATTTCTTCCACATGGCTTTTGCATCGTCACTAAAATAATATATACAAAAACAAAGATTATTAAAGATTAATAGAAAATTACAATAAAATAATTCTAATATTTTTCATCATTCTTATGATCCAGGATTACTTATAACTCGACTTCCCAATTCTTTTTTATTATGTTTTCATTCATCTATCCTTGTACCATTCGCGTCTTTATCGTTAGAGACTCCATCGTAGACCACCTATTTGCGATCTATTGAGGGTCGAATGTACGGCGTATGAGATGACGAACGCCTTGGTACGTATTTACGAAACACTCGACGAATGTAAGCGGTTAGTGTACATCGAGAGATAAAGAGAGAGTGAGAGAAAGAGACGCGAATGAGACACGGCTTTCGGTTACAACTTTGACGAATTTCGACGAATTCGAGAGATGCTATTTGTCGTCTTAGACCCTTAACATCGTTCACGGTCACATACCGATATTGTACCAGATCTGATCATCAGATGAACATTAAAAGAACTTACATTACATTTGCAGGTAAGTATTTTCGAGTTCTATTCGTACATATATAATTTTATGTATATTATAGTCGAATCATCTCGTTCGTCACCAACGGTCATGAAATAACATTTCCAACAATCAAATGAAACTACTATTGTAATTTGATAAAATTTACCTGTACATTGTTGAATCCGTACAGACTTTTTCTCGTTGAAGAAGTTCCGCTTCCCTCTTATCGATGTTGTCGAATCCACACCTTCTCGATTCTTCGTCCAAATCGATGTTCTCCGTATGATACATCCTCTTTTCGCGAATTAGTTCCAGCCTGTTCTTCATGTCCCTCAACCGTAGAGCCTCGTCCCAACAGTGCTTGTTGCACGCCTGCGTCTCTTTCTTCTGGATGTCCTCGATCTTCGATTTTAGTTCCGTGTGGGTCAAGTAAAGGAACATCTGCCTCGAGAGATTCTTGTCCTCGGGAATCATTCGCAACCAGGGCATGGTTTTCTCAACTTCGAACTCCTGAGTATCCTTCTTTTCTGTGTTTTGATCTCTGTCGTTATTATATTTGTTTATCGAGCTTTCTATCTCATATGTATCCACACTATCTTGATCAATGTTTTGATTGGAAATATCATCCTGTTCAGCGAGATTCTTGGGTTGTTCATCTTTCGGGCTGAGTGGACTACTTGCGCTTAATGTGTCGTTTTTAAAATCGTTTTCCACGATATCTAGTTCTGTTGCGGTCTCTTTATCATCTACACGAGGAGGAGCTTCTTTATTTGGCGAACCAGAATCAGCAGACGAACTATTTGATGGATTGTCGTCAGATTCGTTAGTTCTCATGTTAGTATTTTCTAAACTTTGATGAGCATAACGAGCCGAATACTTGGAAACAGGCCTTCCAGGTTCGTGGTACGAATATCCTGGATACGGAGGATAGCGCAGGGGTTTCGGTTCCTTTTGCGCAATTTCTTCTTCCTGAGGGATCTTATCGCTATTTTCGCTCATTTTTAAGCCTCTACGATGAAAATTTTAGTCACTTGAACGAACATTTATCGAATCTCCGTAAGCACGAAAGTACTGAGGATTAGTACCTCTAAGAGTGTCCCAGCTTGTACTGATTGACTCTCTCGATATCGTCCCAACTTTTAAGCACGAGACAAGCTTCTGTTGATGATCTCTTGACAATATTTCGAATCTGATTAGAAAAAAACAAAATTTAATCAATCATCGGATACGAAATATCAAATTAAACAGCAACAAAAATTGTTGAAAGAAGAAAAGAAGTATAAACATCCTCAGAAAGAAGTTGATAAAATGGCAATGTTAATATCAGAAAGTGAAGATGACGATAAGAATGAAGAGGAAGAAGAGGAAGAAAAAGAAACGGAATCAGAAGAATCAGAATCTAAGGAATCTGAAAATGAAGATGAATTTCTAGAAAGTCAACGAAATACTTTACAGGTGATACAAATTGTTATACGACGTGTCAAATAAGAATCTCTTAATTGTACATATATTTTGACACAAACAAGCCCCTCCGCCCCCCCCCAAAAAAAACGCGGAGAACGTTTAGTTGCAATTGTGCCCCTTAAAGCACAAGTCGACAGATTGAAAGATGATTTAGTAAGACAACGGGGAAATAGTCTCACTCTCCGGGAAGATCTTGACTACGTGTTAGCAGAGTTAAGTTAATGTAAAAAAAAGCATGTCTAAGAATGATTATGAATAATTGTATACATACACATATAATTATTACATCTGAAAATATAGAAAATATTATGTTTGAAAAACCAAAAGCAACTATTATACGCATACTCACTTATCGCCTAACGTTTTTTGTAGAAAATTATACAAATACAATTTTTGTTCAATCAACTGCAAAGTACAGAGCTATTATGTTGTTGTACTGATTATTAAACGCACCGATTATTATAAAACGCGATAATTTATTTTCTTTAGTATCTATGGCAAATATCTTATGTACGCGTGACGATACTTACGCTGTCCTTACTCGAAATGGTGTAACGGACCGGAGATAAAATATCAAACCGTATCTATTGATCGAAACAAAAGACGCAATGCCTGTGGCGCATGTCATGTAATGTGTGTTCTATATAACACATCTATACACATCTATCGTAATGTTTCCCATGAACGCCGGAAATGTTTATATGAGATTACGAATATTGCTCTTTTGCTATTTTGTTGTTAAATATTTTTTAATAAAGACGATTATTACACGATCATCAAGTTTCTATACAGTTTCTAAAAAATGATTACAATGCTTACATGCTTGCACTTGAAATCAATCAACGAGCAGGTTATTTCCAGAATGTACAAGCTATATTTTTTCAACGATGATATTTTATTTAGAGTACACAATAACATAAATCACTACGTTTATTACAGCTTCAACGAAACTGCAACTACGCATTAACGTAGTTTGAAAAGAACGTTTACCTACATCTAACATGACGTATGATAAAATCCCTAGTGATGTTTCTTACACTGGCGTCGCAAACATTTCACTTGCATATAGTTTACATTACAGGCGTATAGTCATCGTCGTTAACAAATATATCAAATTTTTGTTTCATAATTATATGTTTATTGAACAATATCTTTTTTTCCTATTTTTCTGTTTCATCGACATTTCTGCTAATACAATTAGAAAAGGAATGTAAAATGCCGAAAATAAATGAGCAGAGATGATAGCGGTATTTTTAAAATTCAAAATTATATTTGAAAAATCAGAATATCACTATTGTTTTCCAATGGGTTACATATTCTATGTATATATACAGTAGTGTTATAGTTTTAGAACATTATTTGTATCTTAAATGGTCCTAAAACCTGTTCCATTTATAAAAATTTTACTCGTCATAAACAATCTGACAATAACGAGTATAGTGAAACTAATTACACCGAAGCTAAATTAAAAAAAATATGCTGAATTTTAATCACGGATAGATCGTGTTCTTTAGGAGAGCTTTTCACAGAGATGATACAAACAATGTGAGATACTTTAATTATACAGCTAGAGTTAGTTTGAAAGTGCAGGTAATTAAATTCTTATTGCTCGGTATTATTATCACTCTTAAGTTACGTACATAATATGCACGTTAACAAAATAAAACGAGAAAGTAAATTTATTAAAAAAAAAAAAAAAAAGAAATCACGTATGTACATTCGTTTACATAAAAACATTCGACATTACATTTAACATAACTTGGGTCGAAAATTAAAACATTTGTGTAATATACATGTTTCTCAGCATAACGTTAATTATATATCTAATATGAAATAGTATAATCAAATACGTTTCATTGCGCGATTTCGGTTTTATAATTAGGGTATGAGTTTATATGGTCAACAAACTGCCTTACGACTTATTTTGCGACTTTTGAATGAATTAGTAATCTTCATGTTGGACACCTATCCCAAACACAGCAGAAATAAATATACCTCTTCTTTTGTAGCAATATATCGGAGAATGATAGCGTTGGTGTATTAATCTGCTGAGTTTTTCATAAGACTATGAATGTTAATATGTTTTTTACCCGCGTTTGTATTTTTACATCCACATAGAATTACAAAATAAATACTGAACGTTCGCATTTTCAGCAATACGACAGTAAAAATTTCCATATCGATGTAAGTATTATATTTCGATTTTATAGAATACTGAATATTAAGCGAGTAATGATTTTCTTGATTGGCAAGGTTAGTAGAACCTAACATTTCGCTTTTATACAATTTTAATATTAGGAATGCTAACCATTGCTATATTTTGACTATTGTAGATTCAACTAGTGTAGGTTTGTATTAGTCACTTATAAATATTTTTTTTAGAATCTGCATTACTTATTTAATATCCTGTATTCGTGAAAATATTTCTGAAGAATGCACAGAGCTATCCAGGCATAAAGGAAGACAGCATCTACCATAATAAAAAGCAGAACATAAAAACTATTTTGGTCATTTTAAATCATATATAAGCAGTAGTTTCCCTTTTTCTTCTTCGCCCAGATTGCACGGTGACATCGATAAAACTGAACATTATCAAATAGAAATCCTATACTAGTCAGGTCCATTCTCTTATATTATGAAGATGTGATATAGTGTTAATGGGTTTTTGTGATAATAAATAATTATTAATTGAAATCCAGTACTAAGTTCATTGCCATTTCTTATGGTTTTACACGGTAACGAAATTGCACTTGCCGAAAGTCTTCGTAACAGTTTAAAAAAAGGAAAAAAAAATACATGTTTTCATGTAACTTTAACTTCTGCTTTAAATTTCTTTTCTTCTACTAATTTAACATCAGTTACATGCAAATTATGAATACTTTTTGCAGCAAACTTAATTACAGATTGAGTTGAGACTTGAGTAGTGTGTCTAAGATCTAAACGTTTAAGCACTTTACATCTCGCCAAATGATCTAATGTTGCTTCCGTAAGTAATCTACAGTTTGCCAAATTCAATGATGCCAGGTTCGTCACTGCTTGCGCTGGTGGAGTTGCTAATTGAGCTACACCAGCATCAGTAACTCTACCACAAGAAGAAAGATCTAATGTCTCCAGATAGGGTAAATGTTGAACTATATATCTCAAAGCTACATCAGTTATATCACATCCAGCCAAAGATAAATTTTTAAGATGTTTTAGTCTTGAAGTTTTATCGATTAGACCAGGCCTCGAATCTGTAGGTGGACTGAGCATTTCTCTCAAACTCGAATCATTTAGTCCAGATACATGACTTAGATCTAAGGTAACAAGTGGTGGACAAGTGCATGTTCTTAAAGCACAGACTCCAGTCCACGTACAACCTTGTAAAGATAATGTTCTGAGCTGTGGTAATCTACTTAATAGCCAAGCTAATTGTCTTTTAGTAACATTCGTCCAGTCAAGGGACAGATTTTCCGGTTGGCGGCGTATTATACCAGTTAAGTGTAAAGCTGTTAGATGGGAATGAGACATATCCAATTTTCTCCACAAACTAGGATCTATACTATATCTGGCCCATGTACGGCAAACCAAGGCACAATTCGCCAGGTCCTTTATATTTAAAAATCTAAAAATAGCAAGTAATGCTGTCTTGTCATATGCTAAAGATTGTCCATTAAAATCGGGCCCTGGTCTTTGAACAGGCGGAAGTGGAACAGGCCTAACCACCACGTGGGGCCTCTTCAATGACTTACTACTTGAACCAGTTAATTGTACAGCTAATTGTGTACGCAAAGCTGTTCGCTGTTCACCCTCAGCCGGTTCTCTGTCATTCCATGCCTGGAATTTTTTGTATAGAAACCATGAATAATTTCGTATTCTTAGACCGTTTCAGATTCCATTTGGGGACTTACATCGCTGGGATCGGGTCTTGAACGTTTACTTGGTGTGGTAGCCCTTTCAGAATCTGTTGTGGGTGCTGATGAAGCTGCACTAGATACGGAAAGTTTTCGAGCACGAGCCTTAGGTTGTCGTGGTCTACAATCTAGATTTCGACCGCTTTCACAACACTCGGGACATTCCCAACTGTTCGGTAAATCGTCGCTGACGGTTATGGTTTGTGGATCCAATCCTATACATTCAGGATGTACAATGTCGAAGCATATCGAGCATTCTACTAAACTTGACGGAGCTGTAGGTGTTGGCTTTCCTGTATCGAAGATTAAAAATGAAGTATCTCTACTTATTACCTTAACAATAGATTGATAACTCATTGAAAGAAATAAAGAAATAAATAAGTACCCATTAACGGTGCAGGCGGTTGACCCCAACCATCTAATCGACAAACTTTACAAGCTGCGGTAACTGGTAGCATAGGCCTCAAACATTGCCTCATTAAACACGTTTGCTTGGCACGACCACTTCCACCAAATTTTACCATATCTTGACAGTACATACATTCTCCACAATCAGTTCTTGTACATGCTTCGCACTTCTTACATCTAGTACGCCTACGTCGCGGAAAAGCTCTTTCAGACTTTTCTTGCGAGTGATGTCTCTGAATCTTTGTAAAACTTTTCTTAGTTATCCTCAAGCGTTCCTATTATACCAGTAATGCCATAAGATATGTGTAAATATGATGTAAGAAATAAACATTATTAATCAAATTTAACATTTTATACATACTCTTTCAGCAATTGTCAAAGGAGGTGGAGGTGGTAAAACAGGATTCCCTGTTACAGCTGCTTCTGGATTATCATGTCTATGTTGTTCTACTAGACATCGAACATCATGAATTAAGGCAACCGGATCGCGAATTAGCTCAGGCACATTCTTCTTCGTGGAAGGTAGTGAATGTAGATACATAACTATTGCTTTTAAACCATGCAATTCAAATGGTGTTAAATGTACATGTTGGTGGTGTTGTGGTACTGAATGTTGACGTTGTGATTCAGAAATATCCAAGTGACTTCTGCCTAGAAGAACATGAACATATCTCTCCAAAACATACCTGTAATAAATAACAAAAAATTGCTGTATAGATAATATAATAGATTTCTTTTGAATCTCTTAAATAGTTCATCATACCATAACATTTCGGTGAAAAATGGATATCTGAATTTTTGTGGCACTTTTGTATGTTCTTCTACTTGTGCAACTTTTAATTGTTTTTCAATACCAAAACTGTGTAAAAAGTTTCCACCAAATACTAAAGAATCTTGAGGGGTATATACAGCATGAATCCAACCAGTTGGAATAAACAAAGTCATGCCAGCTGTTAAAGTTATCCTACCACATCTCTCTACCATGTCTCCAAAGAATACATCAGATTGTTTACCACTTAATACCCATTCTTGGTAAAGAGTCAAATTCTTTTCAGTAGGAGGAATAAGCCAAAATATTTTACCACCTCTTAAAATGTGATACCAAACACTGGTTCCACCAAAATCAACATGAAAGTCTGTATAACAACCCTTTACAGACATGAGACAATACTTTTGCACTTTTGGATACATCATATCTTCCAACAGATTTGTAGATTCCACTTGTGCTTCTTTTAGGTGTCTTGGCCATACAACATCTACCCAATCAACCTGTCGCACTATTTCAGGTGATTGTACATAATTTTCTAACTTGGTATGACTGAACTCTAATGAAATTACATTTAACAGTCGCTCTTTGTTGGGATCTTCATAATACTTCTGCCATTCTTTCATTGTCATATCTTCATTCTTCTGTGTATTAACATCCATTACATCCAATATCCTTTTTGAACCTGACAAACATTAACAATGAATATTTTTTAATAATCTGGATATTAAATAAAATATGTTTAATTAAATTAAACATACCAACACAAGTCCTGACATCATTCACAGTAAAGTTTGTACTGGGGACTCTTAATCCCAATCCAGATTTATCCCTAAAGAGCAATGGTATGCTCAGACCATGCTTTTGCAGGTATGCTAAATTGAATTCAGAACCTGCCATTTCACGGAATAACCCGGTGAAATTGTTAAGGTTGTATCTTTCACACTCGATTTTTTCATCGAGTTGGAAAGTCCTACGACCCTCAATTTCCTCATCGCCTAGGGTCCAGTCGTCTGTATATAACTTTCGAGTTCTTTCTCGCTACAATAAAATTCATGACAAATATGATTTTTTTACAATTGGAATTAATGTTAAATTAAAAAGTTATGCTAGGTTTGTTTACCAATTGACGCCTTTTTGGCAGAGAAGTAGAGTCATCGGCCATTGCAGACATGCTGTCAGAAACGTATCACCGAAATCTCATCGAATATTCAATGTATATTGTCCTTTGAAGGTCAAACTAGTTCCTTTAATATTATATAAACACAATCTCGTTTATTATTTACATGTCACGCACAATAGTCTAATGTTAACATCGAACTTTTCTTTGATTTTACTTTCCCAGTAAAATGAGGTCCCCATTTTGTTGCCGGCCAATGCTACCAATAAGAGCCATAAAGAATCTCACATCATTTCATATAATGTTATGTTACATCTAGTTATATATAAATTTAAAAAATACTTCCTTATTTTTACATAGTATTATAAGACATAAAGGTATATATTTTTTAAAGATATTATAATTGTACAATTTTTAATTACATTTCATATAAGAGATATCAGCAATGATCTAGAGATTTTGTATCATTTCAGAGAACTATTGATGTGTTCCATATTACAGTGTTAAGTCCTAGTAGTATTACATTGTATGGGTATTTTTTGACAATTTAGAGTTAAGAATCGAATATTGACATATTTATTTATATTATGGTGTTTTAAATCTTTTATTTTTTTATATAATCACAAAATATTAATCAAAAAGAGTTGTAAAGATATCTTTTCATCTATAAAACTTAAAATATTTATTAAAGTGAGGAAAGTATTAAAAAATAAAGACCTCAATAAACGAGTTAACCATGATGAGTCTTCGTGATAGGCAAATAAATGCCTTAAAACTGATGTTAAATCTGAATCAACCGGAAAAAAAATTAGAAGAAGCAATACCTGTATGGAAAGTTTTAATTTATGATAGACTTGGACAGGATATTATTTCACCATTAATATCTGTAAAAGAGCTCAGAGAACTTGGTATTACACTCCATATGCAATTACATTCTGACAGAGATTCTATTCCTGAAGTACCAGCTATTTACTTTTGTGCACCTACAGATGAAAATCTTGGTAGAATTGGTCAAGATTTGCAAAATGGATTATATGATATTTATCATTTGAATTTTATATCACCAATAACCAGGCAGAAGATGGAAGATTTAGCAGCTGCTGCATTGCTTGGAGGTGTAGTGTCAAATATTCACAAAGTATACGATCAATATTTGAATTTTATATCATTGGAGGATGATTTATTTATCCTGAGACATCAAAATAGCGATGTCATATCGTATCATGCAATTAATCGGGGTGAAGTAAAAGACACTGAAATGGAATCTGTAATGGAAATTATAGTTGATTGTCTTTTCTCTGTGTTTGTTACATTGGGTACTGTACCGGTTATAAGATGTCCAAGAGGAAATGCTGCAGAAATGGTTGCTAAAATGATTGATAAAAAACTAAGGGAAAATGTTTGGGATACAAGAAATAATTTATTTGAAAGTGAGACAACTGGTCATTATAGTTTTCAAAGACCACTTTTAATTATATTGGATCGTAACATAGATATGGCAACACCATTACATCATACATGGACCTATCAAGCATTGGCGCACGATGTATTAGAAATGACATTGAATAGACTCGTTGTCGAGGAAAATGTGGGAAGATCTCCCGCAGGAGGAACACGTTCAAAGACTAGGGCTTATGAACTAGATAACAGAGATAGATTTTGGTGTCAACATAAAGGTAGTCCATTCCCTAGAGTAGCTGAAGCTATACAAGAAGAGTTGGAACAATATCGTACTTTTGAAGATGATGTTAAAAAGCTCAAATCATCTATGGGTATTGATAATGATAGCGAAGTAGCATTATCAATGGTTTCCAATAATACAGCACGTTTGACAAATGCTGTTAATAATCTACCACAACTCTTGGAAATGAAACGATTGATCGATATGCATACATCAATTGCAACAGGTATTCTGAATTTTATAAAGTCCAGGAGACTCGACACATTTTTTGAATTAGAAGAGAAAATAATGAGCAGGCAAACATTAGATAGAAGTGTATTAGAAACAATAAGTGATCCAGACTGTGGTACTCCGGAAGATAAATTACGTCTTGCTATTATATATTATATTTGTACAAATATGTCAGACAGTGAATATAGTAAACTCGAGACAGCATTATTTGCTGCTGGGTGTGACTTAAATCCTCTAATATACATAAAACGATTAAGAAGTTACACCCGAATAGCAGAAATCCAAAATAATTACGAAGGTGGTGGTACTAAAACAGTTAGTATGTTTTCAAAATTAATGAATCAAGGATCATCATTTGTAATGGAGGGAGTAAAAAATTTGGTTGTTAAGAAGCATAATTTACCAGTCACAAAAATAGTCGATGAATTAATGGAATCGAGGCAATCATCTCAAGCAGATGATTATTGTTATTTAGATCCAAAGCTCTTAAAACCTACAGAACAAATGCCAAAGAACAGACCAACATTTCAAGATGTAATTGTTTTTATTGTTGGTGGTGGAAATTACATAGAATATCAAAACCTAGTGGACTATGTAAAACAAAAAAGTGGGGCTGGGGTCAATAAACGAATCACGTATGGTTCTACAACATTTATTAATGCAAAACAGTTACTTAAACAACTTTCACTCTTAGGACAAGAAGTTCACTCGTAAAATTTGCATATTATACAATAAATATCTGAAAATACTTATTTCCCATTCCCTTATAGCGTACAGTGATTTTCCACATTACTGTAATTGACTCTTTGTAAAAATGTAAAATAAATAAAATACGTTTAATTATTTTAAATACAATTTTTCTAATTGTATTTACCTGTCATTGAACTTGTTATATCTAATACATGTCCATGGTCCAGATGTATGTTCAATTAAAATATGCTACATAGAAAATCTAGGGATTTTTGGTTAGTAAAGAAACAAACCTGTATTTCAAATTGTTTGATCAATGGATTATACATACAATTAACATCTTCTCGTGGAATATTAAAAATTTAGTGAACATCGTATTAAAACATTCATTTTTATTCACATCACTTTGTACTAAATTAAAATGGCTACCATACAAGAAGAAGTAAAAAATTTTATTCGACGAGCTGTTATTACAGCAGACCCGCAAAAAGCTGTTACGGAATACTTCCTCTCGAAGCAAAAAGATCGCGATGTTAAGTAATGTAACAAAGAAACTATTTCATATGATCAATTTGCGATACATTACAAGTATATTCTTTGCATTCTTTTATTTTCAGTTCGATAACAATTAGGAAACTGATGTAAAATTTTATGAAAAAGGTTGTCAAAGTATCTTATTTTTATGCTTTTTCTTTATATAATTAAAAAAAAAAAGCTAACATCTCCAAAGATATGTGAGTTTTGTCTTTTATGTATTAGAAAGTATCCTGAATGGGATAAGCCAAGAGTTTACCCGGCATTAGAAGTAGTTAGAGCGCGCTGTGAGTTAGCAAAAACCGAAGAGAGATTACATGCAAAATGGGTCGAACAAGAGAAAAAGCGGAAATTCATGGACGAGCAATGGGACGAGATGAGACGTCAGGAATTGTTCCTCCGAGAATCATTTATAAAATTCAACAGATTCGTGAGAGAAAATCAAGAAAAACGTGATCGCGCGGATAGCAAAATTAAAGAAGAACGTGATCGTCAAGCAAGTAGGATGGAAGAAGTAACATATCACAATAAAATTAATAAAAGAAAATTATTTACGTAGTAGTGGAAATATAATATTTTTTATTTAGTAGAGAACATATGTTTCAGATAAAAGAACTCGAAGAAAAATTAAGTTACATGAATGATGTTCGAGATAGGATGAAGAAATATGTACAAGAATATAAAAAATATCATGATTATTTAGACAGGGTCATTGTCGAAACAGGCGAATTTCATTCAATTTCTGAGATTTTTAATCGTTACGAAACTTTAATCGAAGCACGAACGATTTTGTCCGAGCATCAGGATAAAAATCTCGAGATATTAGAAGAAAGGGGAACAGAAATGGTAATTTTCTTAAGATATATTTTATTAGTTTTCCATTTATAATTGTACAATGGAAAGGATGCGTATCTCTTTTTTTTTATAGCATCATATGACGGAGTCAAAGTCACAAAAAATTATGGGGTTGAATAGTAAATTAGCGCAACTACAAGCAAGACGCGATTGGGCAGAAGTACAAGCTCGTAAATGGGAAACAATCGTGGCTGAAATAAAAGTAACTGCAGCGGAGAAAAATTTGGAGCACATGCAAGTAAAAACGTGTTGCTGGAATCTATATCAACAGATCTGCAAGAGAAAGGATATTCCCGTGACTGTGAGCAAAGATGACGTCGAGCAACAGTTAGATCATATTAAACGAACCATTCTTGAATTAAAACGAATCATAAGAGTTGCAAAAAAACGCGCAGCGAAATAAGAGAATCGTTTTACTTGAAATTACTTGTCCAGCTACTGTAAATAAATATTCTAAAGAAATTAAATATATATAATACTGATAAGTATCTTACTATTGTTACTAAAAATTGGATTGAAAATTTGTGGCAGAACAGTTTTACGAGTCTCACAATTACGTCGATGATTCAGCCAATTACCTTGTACTTCGTAAATGTTAATGATTGTGTATCCAATTTACAGGCTTTCTGTTACCATTTTATTGATATCGTTTCTGTATGATTTTCCTAGCTGCCGGTAAATGACAACCAGATATATTATGCAGGAGTTCCGAGTAATCTTCTTCGAGTCTTTGTTTTAACTTTTTAGTAGCTTCATCGCGCGTTAATGGATGTTCTAAACCTTCGGATACGATCTGTAACTCTTCTTTTTCGATACATCTATACAATTTAATTTTCTCAATAAATATTCGTTATAAACATTACATGCAAAGAAGCTAAACGAAAACAAACAGATAAGAAAAATTCAAAAATATTGGAAATAGGGAAGGATAAGAAAGAAAGGAGGAATAGATGGAGGTAGATGGGATCGAAGGACTTACAAGGCACAGGGTTGGGTAGGGGCAATATATTCAATAGGAGGCACTTTCAATCTGGGTCTTCTCTCTTCGTCAAGTCGCAATTGTTGCGTTTTGGTAGCTTTATCTAGCCAATATACTTTGTGGAACATCTGAGTAATACGTTTTTCAATGATTTCTAAGTATAGCATGACATTGCACGTTGTTATCTGTTCATTATCACCTAACAGTTGCAAGATCGGAGAATTGTCACAACGAATTGCTTTAAAGAGAGAATCTATTCCTTTTAACAATTTCTCTATTACGTCGTCACACTGAAACAAATAATAAAGTTACTCATTTGAACAGAAATATTTAATTTTTAAGGAAATTCGACGTCGTGGTTTGATTTCGTAGATTTTCATTCTCTGATATTCGATGGAATTAGTAAGATGTCACCTGTATCAGATTTTCTTCAGCCGCATCAGCGAGAGCGGTTTGTTCTTCAAGTTCTCGTTTGAGTTTCTCCAATGTTTCGGCCTGTTCTTGATCGGTAACTTCGTTCGTAATTCGAGCGTCTTGTATAGCTATTGTCAACTGAGCCATCCTCGACTGGAGACCTTCCAGTTCATCGTTTAATTCGTTCACATAACTGAATAAAGCAAAGTTTTCTTCTTCTTGCTTGATAAAATACGCTATCAGCTTATTGACGTCGTGCACGCCTACAAAAACGATTATTCGTTACAAAAATTTACTACTTTTGAATTTTAATATTATTTTAATGTTATTATAATATTAATACTAATATGTATTTTAATATTATGTTTCGTGTTGTTTCGCGATATATGTGGAAGATAAAGAAAACAGAAATACCGGTGAATTCTTTAATCAATTGTAAGATATTTTTATAATTCTCGATCTTATCTTGTTTCTCTTCTATTTTCGCTTTCCTTTCAGCTGCACGTTTTGCATTCAAATCACCCATTTCGCGATATTGTCCTTTTACACCAAGAAATTCTTGCAATTTCATTTCATTGTCCATTGTCCTTTGTAATTCGCACATTTCTGACACGTGGGCCTTTAGATCTCTTAGCCCCCTTTAAAGAAAATAATATTTCAATGTTCATTTCTGTTCGAAAGATTGTACACCGTCACCGGAAGCAACAGAAGTGTAAGTCAATTAATGATCCGACAAATAAAATATTGGATAACCGATGTAGAAGCGAGATCACCGGATGTTATCACGCGTCATTGATTTCCGATCGTTACTCTTGGTTCCGAGTTTCTAATTCAACGATGGATAATTCGTTCTACGTGAAATACGAATAACTTTCAGGTCATTAATGTAATCCTTAGAGTTATGGGGACAACGATCCAATCTTTTCAACTTTCGCAGCTATTCGTTGGTAAAGAGTGTCGTGAAACTTGTGGCAACAATACTAAGTACGTTTCTGTGTAGTTTCATTTTATACTAATATTCAAGATAAAAGATTCTTTAAAAGCGTACCTCTCACGAAGAGCTTGAATCTTGTTCAATTCTTCGTCCCTTTGATTGAACGCGATGGTAGCTTGCTCTATTAAATCATTGATTATTTGTTTTCCGGCGTTTAATTGATTAATTAACTTATTCCAAAGTATTGTGAACTGCGATCTTTCCTTCAACATATTTTCGATTTCTTCTCGAAGCTTTTGGTTTTGAGCAACTACAATATTGAATCTTTTCGTTGCTACTTCAAGTCGATTTTCCAATATGTAAACCATTTTATTTTGTTGCAAAGATATTTCTTTTAGTTGCGTGTCTGTCTTAATTTTTGTTTTGAAAATTTCAACCTCTTTTGACAACTGAAAATAAAGCATTTTAATAGTATCGTTTCATCTTGAAACATTCGTGCTTGAAATCAATATCGACGATTGATAAACCTTGTGAATTTCATTATCGAGCTCTGCTATTTCCTCTTTCTCCGTCTTTATCATCTCGTCATATTTTGCTTGCGTTGTTAACATACACTTTAATTTTTCTTCCATTTCCTCATCTTTACGAACAAACGTTTTCGAAGTTGCAGTTTTAATACGAAGAACGAGTTCTGCTTTTTCGTACTCCAACCGATTAATCATGTTCATTTGATTGTGCAGTTGTAATTTTGCATCCTCTGTACAAGTACCCCGATCATTTTCCATTATCCTATACTGCCTTTTCAATCTTGAAAGTTCAGCTATAGCTATCGTCTCAAGTTCTATCTCGTCCGGTATATGTTGCAGTTTATGCGCCATTATGGAGCTTTATTTTTCAATAATTACAACCTTTCAAAACATAATACGATTTTGTTATATTTTTATCACTATCATTTTTCTTTAAATGTTAATTTCTTATTTCTTTCGACATACAATAAACATACACGTTACAGTTAGTCTACAATTTCTCAAACTTTATTTATTGTGCAAACTTTATTACAAACTATACACTACTTGTTGTTTAAGATTCTTTTCATCGATTGACGTCTAAGTATAAAGGTTAGTGCGAAACTCACTATTTATTAATCATTTATAGAAAGTTACGCTCAATGGATCCGAGATTTTTCCGGAAGTTGGCAACGTTCACATCAGTGTCTTCCTCGCCGTCCACGTAGATGATCTTTAGGATCCACGGAGAGGAAAACACTTTCCCAATGTAACTGTCGATGAGGTTCAGCGGCGACATTTGAGAAACACATCTGCCACCCTATATAGTTCTACTAGCTGTACGTGCGGCACCGTTATTCTTTCTTGTTGATGTTTCCGGTTGCCAAGCACCCTCTCAGGGGTGTATAGTGACGGGACCCTCGTTTTGTGAGTTAGCGAAAAATATTCAAGTGATCTTTCATCGTTATACGAGAAAGACCGGTTTGCAAAGAATTTAAAAAAGCATATAACGAAGAAATATATCGTTTCTAAAAAAAAAAAGAAGAAAAAAAACAGTACAAAAAGATTAAAATGATTCGTTGAATATCAAAGTGACACTTTACTTCTTCTGATAAAACCAGTTACTCGAAAAACCACTAGATGGTGCAAGTCGTTTAATGAAAACTAATGTTATCAAATAATTACATTACTAAGAACGACTGATTGCTAACGAATAGTGTCATGTGATCACCAGCTCTTCAAAAAAATGTAAATTTCATTACATACTTTTCCTTTAATCGATCTATTACTAGGCAGTTTGTAAAGTGCTGTATAATAAAGTAAGTTTCTTTCTTTCGCGAAGATGCATCTCTTTTTTTTTCATTCGTTCGTTCAATTTCACGTTGGAATTACAGTGAAACTGCTCGAACCATTTTGTATGAAACATATTTTCTAACTCTCGAAAGAGTTTATTTATTTTGTGCTATATTAATTTATAGGTCGATGTAAAAGAAAGTAATAGGAATTTCAACATTTATTTTAACATAATACATCGGTAACAGCGGTAAACGTAGGAGGATCGTATGTTAAACACGATCCATAGATTTCGTGAGATCGAGTCAGGTGGCGGTTCGACCAGGTGGGTCAAGCAGTGGGGGTAACGCTGGTGGTGGGTACAGCCAAGGGAGAGGTTAGTATGCTTATAGAGGGAAAGGTCGGCAGGTCGATTGTCTTATGTTTTCGTATAAAATCCTGTCACACTGTATTTTTTCTTATTATCCCGCGTTTTATTTTCTTTCTATAGTCATTACAATGCGAAGAACAAGTGAATACTGAATACTATGCATACACGATGCGAGATAAACGTAAATTACTCGGAAGATAATCTAATGCGATAACGTAGCGTCGGTGGTGATACGAACGATCACAATCGAGATACATAATTACACAGAGGATCGAATTTAGCAGTGCGAGTGAACGTTTTCGTAGCGGAACGCGCCTGACCAGTCGAACGAATTACTTTCAGCCGAGGTCTCGGAGGTGGGAGGATCTCTACTTGGCTGAGAAGCACGGCGCACGATTCCGTAATATTTATTTTCTACTGGCGGCTAGTGAGTCACTACCTGGCCGACCACGGTGCGGCGAGCTGGTCGCCTCGTGTGTCCGTGTCCTTCTGCGCGTGCTTCTTGCAAACAGTGAGTTCACGGTGACGCTACGAGCCAGTCGAGATTATCTTGTACAGAAGGATCTGCAAAGGATAACGAGAATAAAGGGGATTATTGGTGAAAAAGATCATTCTCCTTTCACGACGATCGTATCGATTCCACGGTGATCGTATCGTTTCCACATTGTCGCAATTCAAGACGGAACGGAATACAAAAGCATCATCGTCTCATTGAAATCGGTATCGTTCAAGTGTTAGGCAGAATATTCTGAACCACTGACGTCATATTTATCGAAGGACAACTGAAAACAAGTACAGCACTTGTTATGTCGCGAAGGTTATATCGATATTCGTAAAAATGGGTCGCAGAATACGATCGACAACAGACGCTAGTGTTCCTTGATATATCAGTCTAATGTCCAACATCGAGTTTCAGGATACTACGTTGAATCGTTGTAATTTTATTAGTAGTCGAATACGATTTGTGCATCGATCACTTATTTATGTACGTGTCGTAGTGAGCAGTGCGGCAATTTTTGCGTGTGTATCGTACCTGGAAACGATCGTGAGCAAGACGGTAGAGGGGTTACGTCCGTATGTTATACCCATGTTGGTCGTTTCGAAGCGTGGTTACATTGTTGACTTTCTATCGTAAAGTCAGGAATCGTTGCTGCCTCTACGTTCGCGTGTAATAACGAGGAAACGGAGCAGAACAACGGAATTAGTCCCGTAACAATTCACCTGGTTTTTTCACTCGTCGGAGAATGTCGCATTGACAATCGATTGACAATCGATCGACAAGCGATCAGTCGAATGTCGATCGATGCTAACCTAGGATTTAATCGCGGCATATCTCGCAAGGACTCTTTATTTTCAAATTATCTCGAAGTGAGTCGATCGTGCGAACGTGCATGTGTAGTGTGACGAATTGTGTATTGGCTACGATTTATGGAAGTATTCGAGAGCAATATACTCGTCAAAAGATTACGTCCGTGAGTGTGATCACAGCTGATCGTTCCTGATAGTGAGAGACTTTACTGATCGACGAGAGAACCTGTTTGGATTCCAACGTGCCGTGCACGAGTCGAGGCGAGGAAAAAGTGAACTTCTACACGGTCTTTATTTTTGCACACGTCGTTTATTTTATTTACAATATGCGAAGGTGAGCGGTATGACTCACGTTATTCAACTATGTTTTCGAAATTTTGAATCAGCGTGATATTCGCACAACGCGCATTCGAATATTTTTAACTTGAAGATAAGTTCTTAGTTATCAAAGCTTTTAATCGTATAGGAAGAAGCAGTTAAAGATCCCACTTTATATATTTTATATATTTTGTTGAGGAGTCGATACAACCGATTTCAATTATCTGCATACCATACGCCAACGATTTTCTTCGATAAAAAATGAAGATTGAGCAAGCTTCAATGACATCGCTTTTCCAGTGAGATTTTAGATATGTATATACTACGTATTAATGTCAATCATCCGCGACACAAGTACCGCGTGGTACGCGACATTCAAACTACGTTACTTCTATTGGATTGCCCGTGTTGATTAGTGAGTATACCCGCATTTTGTGCATTACAAATGACTGTGACGTTGAGACGATCGGCCACTTGGTTTCGCGAGTGTCATCATTACGAACGACAATAAAAGTCACGCGTTGGCCTGACACGTGACATTCGATCGACAATTGGCGAGCGTGTAACGACTCGCTATCACGATGCTACCGAAAAAAGACGGCCATCCGGAGCCGTACGCTCTGGAGGATATGATATCCGACCTTCAAGCGCGACGAAATTCCCTAGACCAGGAGGACCTCGAGGATCCGGTGGAACTTCTAAAAAAACGCGACAAAGACCTTGTATTAGCCGCAGAATTGGGAAAAGCGCTTTTAGAAAGGAACCAGGAATTAACCAGACAGAGTGAAGCACTCACCGAGGAGTACTCTTCAAAATTAGAGGTAAGCTTTTATTTGAAGTTAAACGGTTATGTTTTTGGGTTTCTAGCCCCTCATTCTAGTTACTTTATTACTGTATCATGAAGTTATTATATTATTATAACACTAGATATACTTCGTCGTTAGTTTCGTTGTTAGGAAACGATATTGACTTAAATCTCGTTAATTTACCAACTGTAAAACGAATTGTTATATTGAATACGATATTACCAATAAAAATAAAGAAATTGTTGCGAAAACTACCAGAGATTCCTTTCTTATATGTATGATACATTTCCATTGCGTTTCAGGGAAGGAATTTTGTGTAATAAACAGCATAAGTTTATTAACTACTATATCAATTTGTGTTGCGAGAGATAAAGAAAGTATGTTATAATTGGGTACGATCAAGGTAGTCTGTTTAATCAAGAAAAAAGAAAATATAAAACGATAAAATCGTCGTCTCGCGATAGGTTCGTTTATATCGAAATCAATGTTATAGCTGAAAGTGATATGGCATAACAGTTCGTCGGAAGATTAACGGCACCGATTCGCATTGCGTAAGGGAAGGTTTTATTAGATTAATCGTGGAGGAGTGGTTTGCCTCTAGAGTTCTCATACAGACCGGTTACACACCGTTTCATTACACTGAAAGCTCGCATTAAGGGAGTCGCCGTATCATCTCGTATTAATAGAATAAAAAAAGCCTCTAACTGATCTATGAATAGTGTAGGTAGAGCTATAGGATGACTGTATGCCAGCACGCGCGTGAATCGTTGAAAAAAAACCTAATCAACTAGCTGTCCTTAGTCTAGGTCATTCTAAAATATGGTTATCTTTTCACAATTGTTCTTATCATAAAAGCTTTAACGCGTTTATTTTGTACGTCTCAGATCAGAAACTGCGCGTATTTTTACGATATGTTCATGATATCGTTAAAGCAAAAATCATGACGTTAAAAAAGAAAACTTCCATAATAAATAACAAAGCATATATGTACGTAAAGTTTTACAATATGGTGGTAGATCCTGCTTGTTAGCATACAGGATGTTTACGCTATTAATTACTCAGTACTTTTCCCGTAGTTGGTAGATTTATGAGAAACGTGGCGGAAAACAAATTTTCATTATTTTTTATGCGCAATATAATGACTTGGAGGCTGAAGTACATATTTTTAAGATTTTATAACACTGCATATATATATAAATAATAGTATTTTCTAACTGTACACAATAAATATACACATACATATTTATATTTATTGTTTATAGCTTTATAGTTTATATTGTTTATATTGTTTATAGTTTTGGATCAAGTTTTGTCTTGTCATAAGAAATGGTAAAATTGTTTCTGTCATAAAAGGCGACCTCCAAGAATCATCTATAAAAGAAAACAAAATATTTGGGATTGTGATGATAAAAATTCGATCAGTAACGAACATTTTATATTCATTTGTTTTGAATGGCATTCGAATATTTGCCGAAACAGTCAAGTGGATCGGTTAGGGTTGTTGGAGTAGTTTATGGAGTAGTTTATGGAGTAGTGGTAGTTTATTAGCGAGCGATTCGCATTGCGTGTGCGCATTCTCCTGCTGCAAGTTTTCATGACTTCTGCCGACTTTTCACAAGAATGAATCGAAACAAGGAAAGAAAAGAAAGGAGAAAAACGAAAAATGAAAGTCGAGGTGCAGGCTCGCGAGCGGATAAAACGTTTCTCCGCGGATTTCGCCGGAATCGGGCCACGGGGCACGACTCTGAATTTCAAATGCACTTTTAACGAGTACCGTGCCGCGATGGAGATTCGAGATCGTGGCAGACGATAAATTTATCTGCGAAAACTAATGGCAACGCTGACATTGAGCGCAGCGTCATTCGTTGATAAACTTCTCTCCGTCACGTGTGCCGATTTCATTTTTCACCTTGTCGCGTCGCTTTCGCGTTCGGTGCGACGCATTTGTACCGCGATCAACGTGTTACTTTTCTCTTTCGACTGCCTGATATTGCTGTCACTGACAGCTATATAGGAATAAATAAAAAAAAAATGATTTTACACAGTTTTACATCGCATCTGATAACTATAAAATCATACAAAAACTTCCAATTTCTATTTAAAGTCTACGAAAGTTCGTTAACTGTACATTTGGTTATTTTAGCTTTTGTATATCTCTACTATTTTGTAGTGAAATATTCCATTTTCACAAAATTTGACATTAAAATGCAAAAATCGAGAATAACGTAGTTTTGTTAGCGTTTTCTTTCTCGTGTCCTTCGCGTTGTATTACACATTTTTATGTTTTATTTGTATATTATATCTAATCTTATTGAAAAATAATTTGTCATTTTCTTCCTCAAAAATTATATATATTTTTTATAAATATTTTATAAGTTTATAAGTTTAACTGTTGAGTTTTACATGTTACTAATAAGATTAATATCGTGTTCTATTTTACACTTGGTGCCTACAGAATAAGAATCCAAAATTTAAAAACCGTTATATTCGACTAACAGTATATTATACATGAAATCGTCGGGAATACCAGAATAAAATTTCCAGATTTTTCGCCGTTTTCATCGTTAATTTTGCTCGTTGCCGAGTCACTCTTATGTGTCACGTAACTTGCAACTTGTGAAAATATTATTAACAGCGCTCTGTTAAACGATGCTCGAGCAATCGGAATTTAAGGGAAAATCACGGAATCACTTGTTTGAAGCAGCGGAAAACACGCTAATCGCAATAATCACGAACCTTCCTGTACAGTATTTGTAATTCTACCTAACTGTTAGAGCATTCAACGCGATTTTAGATATACATACGATGGCTTTCCATGTATGTTTTTGTATGGAAGTCTCACGCGAGATCATTACTACAAGTGGAATTTATATGCATTCGTAATATCGTCCTACAGCTTGGAAAGCGTAAAATTGAGATGTTCGAACCACGTAACTATATAAATCTTTTTCATTAGAATTATGTATTCCGCGAAAGATTATTGGGAGACTGCGGATATACAATGCATGCATAGAAAAAGAAACTGTTTATAGTTATATAAAATATGCACATATATGCATATATATAGGAAATAAAATGTAGCGGTTATTGTATTAACTTTTTCATGTGTGGTGATAACAACGTGTTGTCAAGTGCAGGCCGAATGTTAGCGTCCGATGAGACACTACCACATTGGTGTCACATTGGTGCAAGTCGATCGATTACATAAAATTTACAAATTTGAACTTTTTTACCAAAAGACACCGGCTACTGGTTAAAGTCGTTAGTAAATTTGTACGGACGTCAAAATGTTGGTATAATGAACATAAATAACGAATAAATTTACATTCAGATTAACTTATTGTGTAATTATTACTGGCAATAAAATTCTGACATTTGGTCTGTCTCAAAGTACAAGAAACGTACCTTTAAATTTCATATTATAGGAAAAAAGAGAAATAAAACTTTGCACAATATAATTATTGGATTTACGAACAAGCATTCGCGTACTTATACGACCGCCACTGCATTTGCTATGATATTTGGAATCAATCTCTACTTAACTTCGATCTCTATTTATTTAATTATGATCGTAAAAACACGAATTTGTATACCATTGTATTAACGTTCAATTGTAGATGTTGGTTTTATTGTAAAAGACACAGAGTAGCTTGTCCGCATGTTGCGATGGCATGTAACTTGCCGACTTGGAGTAGACAGTCGTACGGTGGTGGACAGAAAGCCACGAAAGCGTGGAAACAAGTCACTTAGGTCTTAGGCAACGTAACGTCAAAGACAATGCCCGGCACCACGGTCTGCCTGCCCGCGTACCCGCTTCTTCGTCTATCTTTCCGCGTTTTGCCTGTCACCGTATTTTTGACCTCCGGAGAACACGCTATGAGCACGCTCCTGTGTTTCTCTTTTGTCTTTGATTACAATGCTAGTTACACACGGTGCCTGGTTCACGCTTATAAACTGGGATTCAGTTCACTGGGTTACTTCAAACTTCGTCTGTTCGAGACTTGAAATTTTCGACCATTTGTTGAATACGAAAAGATTTTTTGGAAGGTTGTGCAATTAATGTACAGAGCGATTCGACACGAGGGAAATTGGTTTCGCCGAAATGCGTATTTCTTGGAGAATTTCTATCGAATGTTATATTTCTTTCTGCTCTGGGTTTCATTCAATTTCGCTGGAAGGAAAAATTCTGCCGAGCGAAAAACAAAACACGCGAACATTACGATTACTTGGGCGTTCGCGATTCTTTTTATATTGCAACGTGATGCATTCCAGAAATGATTGTGCTTTCTTTCGAACGAATCTACGTGTCTTCCGCCTTGCTACCGGATATAATTATGGCTTGCGTCATAGCGTTCGGCGAAGATGCATGGAATCGCGAAAGAAGCGACACATTCGAGAAAACGATATTTTGTCGGTGGTGCATCGTCACTTTGTTCGATAATTATACAAAGCTAGAACAGTATCGCGTCAAAGAGATATCGTCATCGATTGTATCGCGTCGTTAATACCCGCGTTATTGCCCGTCTATTCTCACTTCATTATGTTCACGTGCGATTCACGTGAATGGATTATTTCTGAAATGAACGATACTGGAGTACATTCTTATCCGGTATCGTTAAGAAAATATCCATGAACGCGTAGGTTCTCTCCTTTTTTCTCCGGTTTTTGTTCGATTTACTCCGCGCTGCTTTCAACAATTTCACTTTCACGATGGACTTCTCGTTCATAAACGACGCACGACTATGCGTGAACTTGTTCAGATACACGTTGGTATAAGATGCGTGTGTGAATTGCAAGGACTCGCACGAAATAGTCACGACGAAGTCTTTGATCGAATGGTTACAATGTTTCGTTTCCGGTTACTTTAATTAAATCCGTTCATGTTACTTTTACAAGTTCGCGTATCCGGCGTTATCGCACATGTGGTGTATGCTTAAAAAGTTACGTAAAGCCTCTAGAAAGCATTTTAACAACGACCGATCGACGGTTTCCCCGACCAATCCACCTCCAACTCGTCCGCCAGCTGTTTCTTTCATTCCATTGTATCGTGGTTTGTTATACCGTCGCATGAATTATGCAGAATCGAGTGGCAACTAAACGGTTGTTCGATTGTGTGTTATCCTTTTGGGACGATCGGTCGATGGCATCGACGCGTTGCGAAATATCCGATTATTTAATAATAATGCTTTCGGAACGTTCAATGGTAATCCTTCCGCGGTCGAACAACGAAAAATAGTATGGTAATCGAGGGAAAAGTATTTTAATAGCGAAAACGGACAATGGATTTACGCGTACAGGCGTTGAAACGGAGCTACTCACAATTAGACATGGAAGAGTTTTGAAATTATGAAATTCAAATGTCGTTAATTTATCGGCGATTAGACTTTAAAAAACGTCGATTAGGAATGAATGTTTCTATCATTAGGCATTTGACTTGTGTTTTTACAGGAGTTAACGAGACAAAGGACCGTGAGTTCCGTTTAAAGATTCTAATTAATATTCGCGTGGCATAATCTTGTAATGCACGCTTGCTTCGTTTACAACTACGACTGATGTGTAATGATGTAGTGTTAATGTTCAATGTTACGGAAATAATTATTCTTTATATGCAATAACGAGACGCTATTTCGGTTTTGTGTTTTACACAATTTTTTAATTTAATTCTATAGTTCCATATCTATGCTGGAGTAACTGTGAAAATGAGTTAAATTAGAATTTAGTTCGTTGAATGGTATAATTTTATTAATGCAAATCTTTTGAAAGATATTCAAATTAAATATTGATTAGTTCTAGGCTTTTTATAACATGAAATTATCAGAAAAATATAAAGAAGTACTATGTTTTAAAAATAAGTAAGATAAAATCGAGCGAAGAATACAATACCGCAGTATAGTATTTCAGAGTTTTAAAACACTTTAAAAACTGTACTGTCGCTGTTCGATCTCCGGATCACAAGATTTCTCGATATTATACTTCGTTAGAGACTAATGAGAGTATGAATTGAACGCAATTGGATGATTATCGGAAGAAGTAGAACCGTTCGTAGGAATACTTTACACACGTAAAGCTATCAAAAATGTTATACAATAACAGAAAGCTATTCGTAGTTTCAAATTTCGAAACATTCGACAAAACTGGAAAGTGTATTTTAAAAAGAAACTACAGACCTAAGAGTTTTAAAAAATTTCGTTGAATTATCTTATTAAATATATTACAAGAAAGCTGCAATACTGCGAAACATTCGTCACATGTCTAATAACAGAGAGCTATTTCAAATTGTCTATTTGAAGAAAATTCAGAGTAGCTGAAACGCTTATTTAAAAAAGAGGGCGATGAACCCAAGAGGTTCCAAGGACTTCGGTATCACTGATCCAAATTTACCGAGCTTTTGATGCATTGTTAACAGATGCCGAAAGAAGAAGTGGGTTAAAGTAGCAATGAGATCGAGCCGCTACGTTTGCCTCTCGTTATTGTATAATTGGTAGTCTGAAAGCGGCGGTAGAATAATCGCGGCACCGTGTCGGCAATAAAAAGCGGCACTTACACGGTTGGCACAGCCGAGATCTAGAAAGCCGAGATTCCACGGGCTCCTCGCAGCCGGTGACCTGGGAATTTCGAGCGCGTGAATTACGCGATCTGCCCATTTGCTCGTGGCGCGATTCTGTTTATTAAAAATTCATTAACCTCGCGATAATTAGCCGCGGGATACGCACCATCGTTCTGCTAACCATTGGCGTATCCCTATTATCGTTCGTGTCAGAAATTTGTTATCCCAGTGTTCTTCTTTTCACGTTAATGATACGTAGAGAATAAACAGTTGGATAAAGTGTTGGTATAGCATTGGCAGATGTCGTGAGAACGAAACGTGTATTTCGTAACAATGTTGTTCAACTGTTACTCAATTTGTCTAGGTTCTCGATCGTTGGCAGAAATTATTAACTTGGGAGCAACGTAATCCTGCACTGGTAAACGTTACAAATAATTCAATCGTGCATCGTAACGCAATTAGCTTTATTGTCTTACGATTCGATGAGAGATTTCAATGGTTCATTATACAATTTCTTAGGAATCCTTGTGAGAAAGTGTGAATGCAATTGAGGTTGGCCCGCGCCTATGATGCGAAATTTCTGTCGGACCACTATTATGCCGCTAATATTTGTATGAAAGTGCATCGTGAGATCGCGGTTAGGCGATTATAAGGGGATCCAGCGTTGCTACGCCTTTCCCTCTAAATATTTATCGTATTTACTTCCAGAGCTTGACGTGCTTTCCTTTGTCGAGCGGGTCAGATACGAAACAATATTCGCCGCTTTTTAGAATCGCTTTCTCAGCTACGTTAATACGGTTACCTGTGTTATCTCAATACGGTATTTGGATTCCCGCGGCGGTTCTTAGTCAAAATGACCCGTGGAAAATTCTTTTTTCCACAAAGGGATACCTTTTCTGAGTTCTACGAATTTGGTGAGCAGATCGTGGACTACCTGCTTTTTCGTTTCCAGACATTCGACGCAGCAGAGATAACTAAAGAAATCATGGAGAATATTAGCAACAGAATTCCAAGATTCAGCCGAGTATACAATCGACGCAAAAGTGTGATTTCAAAAGGCGGATACAGTTTTCACGAAGAAGAAGAAGAATATCTGTGCGTGTTACAATGACGTGTTCCCAGCACAGGCAGGACTAATTGCCATAGAACGAGCAGTCGCTTTTGCGACGGTGTGATTCGAAGACTAGGAGAATGCGAAGCAGACCGGAAGTCCGCTAAAAAGCAAACCGTTATTTCAAAGGAACGTTCTACCCTCTTTCCTCGGCTTGTTTACCTACCAACGCATTAAAGGGAACACGAACCATACGACAACCTAGCAAACGAACCTAGCAAATTTCGCGAATTCGTTGCAAGCATCGAAAAATGCACGGACTCCTGGTCCGACGCGCGGAATTCGCGTTTTGCAACGAAGCAAACGTTCTTTAGCTCGAGTTTCCGGCCGTAGGTAAGAGCGTAACTGTATAGGGAAAGTTTTTAACAACACCACACGGAAACTCGAGTCAGAAGGGTACTCGTGTTTTCAACTGCTCGTTCTGAACGAGCGCCGGCGTGTGCCACAGGGCCGTCCCGAGGAAACGAGCAACTAGTCGAAACGATCAACTAGTAAAACAACAAGTATTTTCTCTTAAGAAACGATCACGAGCACCGTTCCAATCGGCTAATCGTTACGACATTAAATCTTTGTTACGAACTCCAAGAGATTTCGTCGAAATACCATTAAAATGGATGTCACGCGATCGCTAGATAAACGTTAGATGCCGTAAGCCTTGTACTAAGTCGTAGATTCTTCCCACTTTTTTGGTTCCTTTATTGTACAGAGTTGATACTTTATCGCGAACGGATACGACTTACACCCGTTGGATCATAAAGCCACGATATTATACTTCGTTGAGTACGAACGAGGATACAAATTGAACGGAATTGGTGTGCAAGAAAGGAAACGGTTCGTTGAGACACCCTACGGGTAGGTGAAATTAAAAGAGCGGAAAGAAGAGACGTTGGAAGAAGTTCAGCGCGGTTTGTCACGAAACAGGCTAGTTAAGAGCTTCTGTACCGTTAGTCGGAAACTCCGATTGTTTGTTTTCAATTTTATTACACCTCGTTCGTTATCTTTCCCCATTGTTCTGCCAGTTTCTCGGCGGCTGGTGCTCGTAGAGGCCGGAGAACGAGCATCCTCGTACGAGCGAACATGCGTGGCTGCGAGTCTGTTCCACGAACGATTTACTTGCAAACGAGTCGAGATGCAGTGAAATTGATTTGACGGTGAACCTGTACCGAGCCACTTCCAAATGTACCGTGACGCTTTAACAAGGTAACTGCACGGTTCTGGAGATAGCTCGCGAAGATGACTATACCTGCTCGATGGGTCGATGCTTTCTTCCCTAGGATTCAGGCGACTGGATTTTATGGATTTCCTGTTATTTCAGGTCTTGAGTTTTATCGATGTTCAGGATCATAGTCGTCGTTAACTAGGTCGACGCGTAGGCTTCAGGTATATGAAACTGAAGTTTAGGGAAAGTAAATTCCACCTCGTGCCAATTTGAGAAATTCCAGTGTTTCATTTCAGTTGTTCTAGTTATGTATTTGTCGGGTTAGCACTGGGAGTAGGGTTGTGGGCGTCAAATGAATCTTCACGGGAATTAGCCATTGATGCGGTACAACACAGGCGTAGTTTATTACAATAATGGGGTTGTTACAGTCTTGACAATTAATCACGGCGATTAGGCACTCGCGAAGCTAATGACAATGGCCTCAGGTTCGATAACGAATCCGCGGTCAACGGGATGATAGATGTACGTTCTCACAAAATCTAAGTCTGACTCTTTGTTAGTAAAACGTGAAATAATCACTGATCGCAAAGATGTTACTCTTTTAGTCGATGAGGTTGCAAGAGAGAATGACTTCCCGTCACGATGATGTTCCAGAGGAAAACTACGATGGGGTGTGTCTAAGGACACGAGATCATCGGATTCGTCGGGGATAGCTTTCGTTCAGAAAGTGAGGGAAATTGACGTTGCTGTTAATTGGTCAATTTCCACGTTGGTGACTAGAAAAGGATGCTAGCCGCCCTTGAGGGAAAGTTGCTAGCGGAAGCGTTGTTCGCGAGAAAAATAGATTTCTCCGATCTTCCCATAGTTGGGACAACGACTGCTTGTCCGTTTGAAGAACAATTAATTAACAAAATCCTAAGGCTTATAGCGGATCCTCAGGCTAGCTGAACTTGTGCTGTGTAGGTGTCTTTCTCTTTCTTGCTCTTTTCCCTTTCTGACCATTCCCCCACTCTCTCTCTCTCTCTCTTTCCTTTATGCACTCCTTTACTAATTCCTTTTTTGATTCTAGGGCTTTCTCTTCGTACCTCGCTGCTCTTTTTAATACTTTTTCTTTCATTTCTATTAATTTGCATTCCTCTATCAGTATATAGTTTGGGTTATCGCATTTATATATGCAAAAATTAAGAGCTACCTAACCGAGATTCGTGTTTTTACTAACTTCTAACTTCGTAATTGCAAGAGTCTCTGATTAAGGCACGATCCGGTTAACACAATCGCGAAACTCGATGGATGCACTGCATTATTTTTAAACTTAAAAAGGCGAAGATAGAAATTCTTTTAAATGGGACTGCGAAGTGGCACTTAATTATCGCACCGTGTCTCTGGCGAATCACCTTTTTTCCTTCCGTGATTATTCTACGCCAATTCAATTGTGCACGGTCTATGCGAATTTTACGACAGGGAAAATTTCGTGGCTACGTGCTTGGATCGTCGGTTTTTCCTTCGTTCTCATAATACTCGTACGGCCACCGTGCGTGCGTGAAGTGCGTGCATGAAGTGCGTGCACTCTCACCTGTCGGTGTCGGATAACGATTTGAAACGGGAGATCGGGTACGCTCGTTTCTCGAGACGCGGTTTACCGCTTAAGGGACCATTGTAAAATAAAATATTCATTTTTCTTGGTGGCAATATCGATCCGGCTCGTGACTGTTTCCTTATTTCCCACGATTTCAGTCGATGGCGTCGATAAATGAGCAGATCGCGTGCGAAAGAATTTTAGATCATTCACAGTTTCCACAGAGGAACACATTTTTTCCTCTCTTTGCTATTATTATCACATTGATTATTTCGTTTTATTTCAGCGGCTGATCGATTTACTTATGATCAAGTACTAATGCTACGTTAGAATCTAAGAAGCATCAGATGTCGTCTAGCATCTTCTTCTAGACGATATTTCACGCCATCGTCATCGTCCAATATCTCAAATTCAACGCGATCGTGGATCCCACTCACTTTAATAAGCCGCATTATTTAATTAAACTAGCGTTTAATCGTTATCGCTATCGAAGTTGCCGTAAGATTTTAAGCTTCGATTGGTCGAGGCACACGTCATGCGACGAATCGACCGAGTCGATAAGATAAAACGTTTGGCAAACACTCGAACTTAGTCGCATCGTGGCAGCCTTGATACATTTCGAAAGGTGCACGAACCGCAAACTTCTTGTTACTCAACATCGCTTTAATTGCTGGTGAGTCACATAAGTTTTGTAAACAATAATAGTAGCCATGAAACGACGGTAACTGTCGCTGACACGATTGCGACACCGGCCTCCTTTTGGTTTGTCGTAATCGGCCGCTAATCTCATTAATCGTGTACTTGGCTAGCTACTTTCGCAGATTCTACAGATAATCGGCAGCCTTGTTTTCTACTTAGTTACGCGATTTCCCCTTACAGAACGTGTGATTCCGCGTTCTCAAACGAGTTTCGATCATCGATCTGAATTACGCTAACGGAGCAGACATACGCGTCCTTTACCAGCGTTTCGCGCAACTTCTACGGGAACGTTCATTTAGTACAATAATTACTTAATATCAGCCTCGATTTGCAGCGCAGATTGTTGCTATGAATTCACTACCGTTCAAGATAACCATTAATAACGCATTGTGTTCGCGTTCCCGCACTGATCTCCTGATCTACTTTCTTTCGGTACAAAACGCAGTTTTCCTTAAAACCGAACCGATACAAAGATAGTCTTATCGCCTATAATTTCAACCAGTTTCTAGATATACCAGTTTCTAGTTTCTAGGTACGTTCTTAGCTTTCAGATACCTGCTCGTTGATAGTTAGAGCGAGATATATCGATACGAGACGAACGTAATCTCCCGAAACCATTCTGGCGATACAGTTTTCTAGCTGGTTCCAACTTCCAGTGAAATCGCGAAATGTCTCGTTAGGACACGTAGCAGATTTTATTACGGTTCGTCACAGTAGATTGAATATTCGATCGTGTAAACGGCCCCGAATCGTTCCACCTTGGAGCTGGCAACGACAACCAATCGCGGAATCGAGCTAAAGCTGTCGCTTACGTAAAACGATAACGCGATGTCGAAGTTGGTGAACCCGTTATTCGGTACATTGTGCGCGAAATTAAATAACACAACGGATCGAGCGTGTTAGATTATCGAATGTCGATGGAGTAATCGTGACGCTCGACGCATCGCACCTGGTTAGGTGTTCACGTGGCTCTAATTACACAACGCGTTTACGTTCGAGAATATATCGGTTCGTTTCTTACCGCTGCGAAAAATATCATATAGTGTTATCAAATAATGTTCCTTGTCCGCTCGAATTCTGCTAGAAGCTTAAGCAAGAACCTGATGGAAGAGCATCGAATAAGAACCTCGAGCAAGAACTTTGGAAATCAGAGGCAAATGCAATCGAACAAGAATCACGCTTCGATCCAATTAGCTCTTTCCATGATGAAGCGATATTCTGACCGTAATAGGCCCGGAGAAATTACACAACGCTTTTACGCCGATCGCCACGGGTTTCCTTTGCTCTCGTCCACGTTAATGCTTATGGACGTATCCGGCTTTGCTGTTACCTGATCGCCATTGGTACGTGAAAACCGCAAGGATCTCAAAGTCAAACTTTTTCATTGATTAAAGTTCCTTGTTAGAGGCGAAAATTATTCATTATAGTATTCAATGAATAGAGTCCAAAAATAACAACTTTGAAATTAGAAAACTTTCCAAATTCAACTAAGCTCGCTTGATTAAAAGCTGAACAGTCAGTGATGTAACATCTTGCGAATGTAAAGTTGTGTGCAGAGTTCAGTGTAGCTCTCGAACGAACAAAGAGTTTTTTAAATTCAAAATTGACATTCATTGGCTATACTAGAAAACATTTCTAGCAGCGTAAAACGAACTTTAGCCTTTTACGCTAAGACTCATATGCATCTGTAAGAAACATATATCTAATTGGTTATTCGATTGACAAACTCTGTAAAAATTTCCGTAGAATAAACTGGTTACACCAGTACGCAAATTACATATATAAAATTGCATATAAATTGACAAATCATACGTCGAATATATAAGTAATTTTAATATACATATACATATATTTAATATATATATTTACATTCTGCACATTCCGTTTCGACATAACAGGTCAAAACAGGTGATCATAGAGGTGAAAGGAATACGATAAATTCTTAAAACAATATATATGTACACACCATGATATAATACTCTTTTTATATTGTATATTTATAATTTTTAAAACGAATAAATAGTATATTTAGTATCATTATATACGTGGTATATTTAAAACTTTCAAAATGGTACATTTACCTACCTATACCATAATCTAGTTCTTTTTGTTACATTAATCCACCGTCTGGAGCAGGTCGCGCAATACGCGGATGGACTTTGGTTGTTGCAATAGTATACGATCATTGCCTGGCTCGTCACGGGCCATTGCCTCTCTATTACGAGCCTCCCTACTTCTCCTCCTTTTCCTTCTCTGAGAAGGTTCACCTCGCATAATCGTTTTCTTCTGAGGGAAAGTGAACGAGGAACGGTGCGGCGCAACGCCAAAAGCCGAGCCGAGGCGAGCGCAATGCGTCACCGCGAAGTGCAATGCCAATTAAAACGGCCATTATCGCGATCTTTTCGTTTCTTTTTTATTCCCGAACATTCGCTACACCCGCCAATCATGAAACACGTGCACCATTTCTTTTGATAAACTGTGACTTATACCTGTGGCATGCGCCAGGAAACCCGTTAGATAATACTTATTCGATTAGCTGCGCACGAGTCAAGACCTGTTTATCGGCAATCGTTTATTTATAAAAGCGGTTTATGGAAAAGTGTAATAAATGTATCGAGTGAAAAAGTGGTGCAAGTGACAAGATATTTTTTGTAGAAAAATTGTGGGTCAAGTCGAACTCTGCTAGAGAAATATGTATGCTTTGGAATATTTAAATATATTAATACGTGTCGCGACCTCCTTTTATAATAGCTAAGCAACCAATGATCCTGTCTCTCCCTTATGCAACAGAAAAAAAAAATTGTAACAAGGTAAAGAGAAGATCCGAAAAATAAGTATTTCTTCGGAACATGATTGTATCTTAATATTTAATTACGGCGTTAAAAATGTTCAATTTGAGATTCCTTCGGGATCGCTATTTGACTGAATCCAGGCTATAGATACGCATAAATAGACTGCGGATTTTTATGCATTTATGTAAAATAGATACGAAAATGCACAGGATGCATGTAATGTTAAAAAAGAATATATGTAAAGTAGAATAGAGTTAATCCTCGAACAATGCTATGGACACAGACACTCAGAGTAGACGAAAATCCGCGTATAATTTCTGAGTCTCAAAAAAACTTAACTGTGTATGTACGTACATGTACAATATAATAATCTGTTGTTGACTGAAAGCTTTATTCTGCATATTACATACATGCGTTATTACTGTATTCTTATAATAAGATAAGTTAGAGAGAAGAAAATGTTATTAAAAAAATTACGTAAATATAAGAGAGAGAAAATACGTACACGTATTATTTATTATATTATTTATAGATATATCGTATTTATACTGCGATGATGCGACGATTGGCACACGACTGATCTCACGACCGCGGCAATGATATGGGAACAGTCTGTTCGATCGTCTGTTAACAACAGCGATTCGCTTTTTTCTTCAACACCTCTTCGTTAGCCGTCTAATTCGTTACAAAGTCACGTTTTACTACGCGGATTACATACATAGTATGTGTGTCATCCCGGAAACTTTTACAATATTGATCGAGAAAACAATCCGCGTATAAGCAAACTTTTCGCGTTGCTCGAGGACCAACTGTACTCTGCTTACATTAGATGAAACAATTTTTTATTGGATCTTTACTCTTTTAGATGCCTTCGTAACTTTGCATGAAAATCTGCAGTCTACTATTAAAGATTTCAAAATTCGCGAGATAATCGTCCCCCGTATGTATCTCGTTTTTGGAAAACACGTAGTTATGCCGCTCTTTCACCGAGCAAATTATAGTATTCTCGAATAATAGTCGTGAAAATAATCGTCCTGAAAAGTGAACGAAGAGTAGTTGGCAGTTGAAGCTATTAAGACGTTTCTTTCCTTCTGTAATTAAGACGCGATTATGACACTATGATTCGTTTCGTTTAACGATTGCGTCGTAATTATGTCGCACAGTCTCTGTGATTACATTAGGTAGTTCTTGTCTTTTATTTAACGGTACAGCGGATCCATGAAAGGCGGAATGAAGGATCCTTCGTCGCAGGAAATAAATTTGCGCGAAGGTTCTTAGTCGTGTGATTAAATTAGACGCGGCACGAAGATCGACTCGGCAACGAGGAAGGAAATACGCGCATTGCCATACATTGTAAAACACTCGTCATTTCGTTTTCGCAATTGGCGGATCGTTAGAGCTCGTTAATGAGAACGAATAGGCGTATACTTCAACTTTTAAAACTTTTTGCTGTAGAAATTAGTCGAAGTGGAAATTGTAAGAAAGTCGCAACGAAAAAAGTCGGATTTTATGGTATATGACTGTGTATACGGAGGAAAATGATGTTCGTTCCATATCAAAGAAACAGGTATGCAATGTTCGTAGTCAGAGCGGTATCACGCGGTTGGACAGAGAAATGATAAATCGAAGATCCGCGTCCATACGTACCAGTCACTGTTCACTCCGCTTCCTTGTTTCGGTTACTTCCCTTTCTATCGGGCGGATGTCTGTTTCTTCGAGCAGAAAGTGACAGGAGCTCAGCCATTAAATTAGAAGTCCGATAAAGTGTGCCGGAAGATGTATTGCTGGTCACGGCTGTATAATTAGAATAATCTGCTTGTCGTGGATGGTTTTCCCTTTAACGGGAGGAAACGTTATTATGCATGTTCCGAGAAACAGAATTCATCGAGCGAGCTATATCGGTTGATGTAGTCATGAGAAATTGAAATTCAGATTTTTCGTTTGCCAAATCACATTGCTTTAATCGATCGAACTGTCTAGTAGGATGAAAGATTCTCTTTAAGCTTGTGATATACGAGTATGGTATACGTATAAAAGTTTTACATCCGCTTTACGTTTCGATCAATAGCATTTCTCAGATATTGAAAATATTTCGTAACAGATCTAACGTCTGTAATGGACAGAAACTTTTTTCAAATCCGTTGCGAATTAATTCTGTGTCTTGATGAAAGTATTTCGCTACGTACATGTCATGATGTAGCAACGACCATTAACGACGACATTAGCTTCGATGTTGAAAGAGCACAGGAATAAACGAGAATGGAACATCGAACGTGATTCGTGACTCAATCGATATTTGGACCTTTTCACGTTTTTACAATTGAATACCGTCTGCAATTATGCACCCCCATTTGCTCATGAATACGTATGTGTAGTTTGTAACCGAACTGGGATCGGATATAATTGTAATCGAACTGGGATCGAATATAATTGTAATCGAATTGGGGTCGAACTTAATTATAATCGAGCTTGATTTTAACTAGAATTAACAGATGCTTCGATCCATAAGAAGGATCATTAACGTTTACTTATCGATGATTCATCCTATCCGATAGATAGCGAAACAGGTTGAGTCCGGTATGAATAGCAATGTTATCGTTATCTACGTTGCGAAGGATTGCACACGAATAAATTTCTGTTGAAAAGTGTAATTTGAATCGAATAGTTACATTCAAACACAAATCTTCAAATTGAAATCTCGATTTTCAAATTTACCTCCTAAAATCCCCGACATGATCAAATTTCATTCTATATTAATTTTGTTTTATTATTATTGTCCCGTAATAACTTCTTTACTTAATTGATTTCAAAGACATAGACAAGCAAGATGTATCGAAGCGAATGTTTATCCATCGTACCAGACACGTGATCTTTCTTTAGATTACATACAAGATTTTCCTAATTCAGAAATTTACATTTAAATCCAATCAATGTATGCTGAACTTTGAAATAGGACTAATTGTGAGTATTACAAAAACTCGAGAAGCTTAGATACAGTCCTGGGAGATCAAACGCGAGAAATCGCACATTCTATGTGGACGCAAAGGTCGATGAGGTGTCAGAAATGATGTTTTCTGAAATATACCGATGTGGGAGCTAGCTGGTAGCGTCATGGATAGCGAAACCACCGCAATCGGAGTAACAGTCGTGTTGGAGAACGGGTTGGAGATTCGTGACTCATGGATCTCCGCTAGTCGCCTTCGGCCATGTTATGTACCTTATGGAAAAAGCGTACACGCGCGTTTCTTGTCCTTCCTGTATGCATCACACGCGTGTTTGCCTTTCTGGTTTTTGTCCGTAGCCCCGTGTGTCTCGTCCCTTGTGCTGTATCCTCCACGTACACCTTCCTCGTTTTTTTCACCTGTCGTTTTTTCCCTCTCTTTGTGCACCCACCTTAAGGAGTTTAACCACCTTGAGGTGGATATAATCGGTAGGGCTTCAAATTAGCCGACGTTTAAGTTAAAATCGGCGAAGACAAAGGCTGTTTCGTAGCCTTTTTGATAAACGTATCGGCACAATAAAATGTCAGGCATTGTTAGTCTTTAATAGGCATTGTTGGAGAGGCATTGAAAGTGACGTGACTGCATTATGCTTTCTATAGAAATGTTTGAAATACTCGCGAAATTTCCAGATACCTCGGTCGTGTGAAATTGCGTTACTCGTTGAATTAATTTGTTGCTCAATTGCAAACAAATATCGAGGAAATGTTTCACAACCGTCGAAACCACGTAACTTTAATTTTTCATTTTTCATTTTTCATAATATATCAGCGCTTCATTTTTACAGATTCAACTCGCACACACGCCAGATATACGATTATTATTTCGCGTCTTTTATTAATGTATAATTTTTACCTTTTCGCGCACTTGGTCTTGCCACTTGTAGACTTATATGTATATACTATATAATATATCGAGTTAAGAAAATCGCAATTTTCTCGTTCTCCTCGTGCTCTGTCTTTGTCTTTCTTCATTCAACTTAAACGTCGTTACGTATTTCGTAACAGTCTGTACGATACAACTTTACCTGAAAGCTAAAAGATACACACATATAAAAAAGAAACAGTACAAAGATAACAATCACGTATCCATTGATAATTCTTTATCCAGTGGTTAATTTAATTTCAAATTCTTTCTGCTTTTCCCCTCTTTCTCTCGCTTTTTACGAGACACGTAATTACGATCCTAATAAAGAAAATTAGCGTTAATTCGAGGATCGAATCGTTAGTGGTCGACGATTTTCGAGCGATCGAGCGACCACGAGCCTTTGGCTGCGTCGACGATCGGTCGATGAGTAACCACGGGAAACCAAGGCCGTACTTACCTTCTAGCTCGATAAACTCCACCAACATCGAACCGTGTGATCGTTGTGTGCGGGCCTGTATTACAGCTGCTTTTTCATTCGGTACCTCGCAAATACATCGCAATTCGTACCGCAAAACTCTATATTAGCGTTGCGTGAACGCATTCAAATTAAAATTCTGGCATTCCCCCGTGAATCGAACGTTCCAGGCATTTGCCATTCGTTGGCTTTATTCTTGGACGAGCTTCACGATAACAGATGCGGGATCCAGCACGACCAATTATTTTCTAGCCTCGCGATTTCGTGATTTATAACTGCAGGGATCAGTCGTAATGTGCCGCGTCCAATTATACGTAATCGTTATCGAGTGGAATGTATTCATTCAAAAGCGATCGATAAATCAGACCACGCTTCATCATAATGAAAATACGTCGAATGATTTTGATTATAACGAGACTACGAAAATTAAGCGCTTAAGCATTGAATTAAAAGAGGTAGATATAACTAGCTCATTAACTGATTCGTAATTGTCGAAGAGAGAGTCCAAAGCGAAGCTCAGACGTTTATAATTTACAAGGGAATTTTTTACGGATATGTACACTGATTATGAATAAATTATGATGAAAATTATCGATATGTTAGAATTATTCGTGCCGAAGCGTTCGCGTGATGGTCGATTAGCGGAATGAATGAATTTTTCTGTCGTTTCCCGGAAACCGATTCAACGAATTAAAAAGAAAGAGCGTGTAATTAACTATAAACTAGATGATCTTGTCTGTAGTCTTCCTACACGCATTAATGAGAAACCATTGTCTCTCATTAATTCTTTAAGTACGTGTACATTTTCATAAATTGCCTCCTTCAAACGCAGAAAGGTAGCAAAGATAAATGCGGTATCAGACGAAGTCGTTAATAAATGATATCCGTACTTCAAATTCGATTCCAATTTTTGATATCGCTTTTGGCAATATCGACGACGATCGTATCGAAAGGATTAATCGCGGATAATAATAAATTGAAGGAGCCAGCGTGCATGTTTTCAATTTCAACGGATGATGAAACTCGTGTAGGAGCTTTGACGTCCTTACGAAACACCCAAACATTATCCTTTCACCGGATCTTGTTAGGTCTTGAGGATCGGCGTCATCATTGAACCTGAGAGAAGTAGGCGAGCGTCGCGTCGACTCCGGGTGAGTCACCGCGTGCCTTTTTAAAATTCGTCCAACGATGCCAAGTCGGTGAAACGAGGTGACAATTTCGAGAAAGGAGACTCGACGACAGAATCCTGTTTTTCGATATTCTAGTCAGGGACGTTTGCGGTAGCCTTCGTTCGTAGGTCGATCACGACGCTTCGAGGTCGAAGGTAACCAAGCGATTCAAGTTGCTGATTTTACAAACATCGTTGAGGTAGACCGCCGCTCTTTTCTCTGCAGTTCGTTCTTGACTCTTCTGTTTTTATTATTCAATAGCGCTGAGGCTTTCTTGCCATGATCGTTTGTTAGGCATATTTCTCACCGTTATTACATCGATCAGACTGCGTGAATAAACATCCACTTTCATGGATACCGAGAAAGTATAGTATTCTCCGTTCGGATATACTTTCGAAACTAAATATTCCGTTCGAGATCATACGATACGCATACCGAAGATTTGGAGAAACATCACGATAAAATCTCTGACCTATGAAAAGTATAGGATAAAGTCGAACTCGACTCGATACTGTATTTCATTTTATTCTTTCCGAGTTTATAGATATCCTATAAAATATATTCTTTTGCGTTGTAACTTAATTTAATAGAAATATGGCAATACATACACGCAATTAATTACAAAAATATAGTCAAATAGTTAATATTTTTGAAAGTAATTTACCGAGTATGAATTACACAGGGCAAAATGTTAAATGCTGCACGAACTGCAAAAAGTTAGTCGAAAAACTTCTGATGTTTCCAAATATTGAAACATTAGATATCGTCACTACCTTATGTTGACTAAAGATTATCATTATCGTGGTGAAATATTTGTACAGTTTTTCTATTAGATAAGAACAGATCTTACGTACCATTTGCTATATTTATCTCATTTTCGGAAAAACATGCCTTTTATTTACCTATTTTTTCTCTCTACAAATTCTTCACATATGTATATTTGAGATCATTTGGATATACAGACAAACACAGTCGAGTGTTTCGACACGTGCCGGGAAGAAAAGTTTCGACATCGAAACACGCGACAGCCTGTTAATTGGCTTTCATCGATCTCGTATAATAGTCTTAACGTTCCCGCTGTTTGTTGTCATAGAGTCTGGAACAAGAGAGGCACCTGCTTCGTCGACGGTTAGAGGAAGCCAGGAGCGAGAACGAAGCGAGAACCTTGGAGCTCCAGGCGGACGTGGAAACATTGAGGAGTCAGCTAGAAGAACAAAATGAACGAGCTAGAAGAGCGGAACGGGACCAGGCGACGCTTGTCGCGGAGCTCACCGCACAAAATACGAGGCTGGCCGATCAGCTGAGAGAAGCCGCGAAGCAGGAAGAGCAATTGCTCATCGAGGTCAAGGTGCTCAGGGAAAAGTGTGCCCTCAGAAGTACCACGCTCCAGGATCACGTCAGTAGCCTGGAGGTTCTCAGGGACGAGGTAAATTAGTAGTTTCCGAGAGCAGCGCATTGAGCCACGTTCAGGTTAGCCGAGTTACTTTCAATTTAATCGATGATCTGAAGCTTCGGTTCAAATAATTTGCTAGTGTGAATTTCTTGTTTACGTAGCTTGAAATATTCTCGTCTAAACTTTGAGTCTTTATCGGCAAAGTTATTTTGACTTCAAATCGTTTGAAGTCATGGAAATATGTTATTCTTCATCTATTCAAGTTTCTATACACATTCTCATCAGTACAGTCATTCACCTTCGAATCATTTGTGTTCAGCGTAGTTTGAAATTCCTTGACTAACGCGATCCCGTTACTTGTTTCGAAATATCCTGTCAAGTTTCGAGTAAGATCGTCCAAGTTCCCTTAAATGTTTTTTAACTCGAAAGGAAGACAAGTTGCTAAACAACGTAATATGTTGTGCCGCTTTGAAACGCAACGTTAGGTACGCAACGTACGCAATTATTTTATTTGTTCATATTGCCTTCGACATTTATCTAAAATCAGAATCTAAATCTAAAGTCAAGCGATGCAACATGTATGAACGTGAAATTAAACTCAATCGATTCAGACGACGTGAATTCCACTAATTTGGCTAACGTGAACGAGGCTTCAGGGGGAGCCCGTTTCTCGAAACAGATCCGCGCTTCCGCAATCAAGTATTTTATTTCTCTTCTGTTTCACGCCATTATGGAATTGTCCTCGTAACTTCGGCAGATATTTGTGTCGAACGATTGTCTCGAGCGCAGTACCCGTTTGTTTTTGCTTACGATTGTTGGATAATCGTAGCTAGATCGTTCTGGGAATCCAGCTGGATGTTTACCGTTGCGACCGTGGTTAATGGATATTGTTCGGCGTTAGCAGCATTGAATATGTATGACCCCGGAGATATCAATGGGCTGTGTACGAGCGTCTAATAATTCGAGGCAGATCGCGGGAGGAAGTACACGTAGCCGTGAGAAGTTCGCGCGGTACGCCAGTTCGAAGCAAACAGGTCGTGAGTCGTGACCCTCGACGATCGACTTAACTTGCCTCGTCCTTCGTACTGGCGCCCTTTGTTCTCTTCTTACGTGGAAGAAACTCGAATTTCAGGAAATACCCTTCACGCGCAAATTCCCTCCGAGTAATATACTCGTTACATTGTCTACACGTTACGCCCACGTTATTGATTATGTCATGCTATCGGTTTATCGGCGAGAGATTGGAAAATGACTTCGTGAAAAGAAACTCGAAGCAATTTACGTGGAAATGGGCGAGAACAAAGGTGACTTTGGAATAACTTAATCGTTTCAGGAATACTAGTACGTACTACTTTCGTCTAATTCCCTTTTTGTTCAAGTATAATTTCAGAAGATACGCTGAACATTTTTGTATATAAATATCTCTGAGTAGATGAAATTGTTTTACAGGTAGTTTGATTTAATCCGTTCAATGGGCCTAATTCTTTAATTAGAATCTCTTATGATCATGGAATTAAAAAAGCCGATAAGGACAAATCGATTCTAGCGATGTTGATTTTACTTCTTGCAAATATAGAGGTAGTAAAGAGAAGAGAATATGAGTAAGAGAAGTAAAATATGATCTGTAAATAAAGAAAAATTAGTATATAATAATAAGAAATTAGTAGTTCATACGGTAAGATAATTAACCTGATTAATAGATCTCTCACGGATAATTAAAAAGCAATTACTTTCCTCTTTATAAATTTCTTTCTAAAGATGTTAACCTGCCCTTGCTACAACTTCAAAAGCGTTCCTTGTATTAGGCAAACAGAACAACCGGTATTCCCTTTCACGTATCTATTACAAGGTCGAATAGAAAGAAAGGAGTAATGCGTAGTACCCAATATTATTGTTATTACGATACCAGCACCAAGCGTATCCAAAACCTATTTCGCTAATTAACATACTATTGAATCTCATTCTGGCAACGATTGTACGCACGTCTATATTCTACGTGCTAGTTTCTCCTTACGAAAGTACCGGAAGCACGCGCTCTCAGGCTGCATCACGTGTACGAAACATCAACGATCGCGGTGGTTCGTGTACGGATACGCAAACGTAGGTAGTAGATCGTAGGGAGATCAGTAAGCCGATTGACACAGGCCGATATAGCGAAATCGAATAGAACATAAGCCAGTTATGTCGGACGTGTTCCAGGTACAGTTGGTGTCCGCACAAAGAACAGAATTAGAGAGGAGGTCCTTGGAGCTGAGGGAAGAGAGGGCGAGAGCGATGGCGGCTCTCGAAGAAGCCGAGGATAGAGCCGCGGCCTTGGAACGGCTCGGTCACGAGGCGGAACACCGAGCAAAACTAGCTGAACGTGAGAGGTGAGATACGACATTTTAACTGGGTCCTTAACCGAAAGACATTCAATAAAGATTAATAGAGATAAATTAAAGGATAATGGTCAGAAAGCGCCTCTGTACCCCTTCAGACATCTAACGCTGTAATAAGACACTACACGTCGTCGTTAACTTATTATTCTCTTACAACCAACATCGTTTCGGTCCACAATGATAGTACAATATCTCCACATAATGGTCAGTTATCTGTCACCGTCTGTTAGAATCACAGGAGATTGTTCTCCTTAATCGTCGCAGCCCACGTATGTACAACGGAGAGTTTTTTCATGGCGCACATTGAAAGAGCAGAAACTAATACTCGTTGTTCGTTTCAAATGCCTACGCGTGTTCGCTCCGCGAGGCGAGAACCGGAAAATAGAGGAAGGTTTTCCAGTCGCTTTAAGCGGTGATCGATTTTTCTCGAGCACGGTAATCGTGTTTGTTTATCTCTTTCGTTTGCCTGTAGAAACTTATCGAAACGCGAACGACGGTAACCACGTATCCGTAAACGTGGCAGCGAATGTCAGTTTGTTGGAACGAGTTGAGTTCGTTGGATCGAGTTTAGAGGAACGATTTATCGTACGATTGACGTTGATCGTTTGATCGTTTGATCGAATCCATAGGGACGAGCTGGCGGCGACATTGGCGGCCATCGAGGCGGAAAGGAGAGGCAGATCCGGCTCGATACAGAAACCGCCGAGGTCCCTGCAGGCGGAGATGGAGTGCGAGGAGAGCGGAAGCTCGCTGGGTGATCAGGAGGATTTGCGTGCAGAGGTGGCGAGGGCGGTGAAGCGATTGAAGGAGCTGTGCGTCCATTTGAGACGAGGGGAGGACGACTCCGGTTTGCAGAGTGATTGCGACGAGTCTATGCTCGTGATCGTGAACAACACCACGGAAGCGGAGGAGGCGGACACGAATGGACAGGAGACTCTTGCTAGTTCGGTAAGGGGTTCGCGTAACTCGCTGCTTTTGTTCCACCATTTCCGGTTTCCGGCTACGCAATATAGGGAACCCGTGTCGGGCGCCCACGAAAACTCGATGAACGTGCTCAGTTCACCGATTGGAACACTTGGTTCGATCGTAGATAACGAATCGGCTGTGACTGGTACTTTTAAGAGAGCTACGGCTGTAAGTACGCTATAGTTACAACGCTTCGACGTGGCTCGTGTTTGCAGAGTTTGTTTACACGGTTGCTTTCATCTAGCCTGCACCGATAAGATTCTTCGTAATTTGCCGCGCGATAGAGATATCTTTCCACGATCGATCCGAGTCTCAATGGCATTGTACTCGCAAGTAGTTCGCCATATGTTCTCTATACAAGCGTTCCCTCCGGTTTTTTACAGGCCAATTGTCCCGGTGCTTTGTTGGACTTGGTGGAGGAGGTATACAACTTGGCTCTTTCCGGAAGAGGGGCACCGGGAGAGCTCGGTTTAGCCGTGGAACTTCACAGGGTGCGCGAAGAGCTGGAGAACGTGAAGGACCAACACAAGCAGACGCAAGAGGAATTAAAGAGGCGCGGAGAGGCTTTGCTTGATACGACGAGCAAACTGAGTGTGAGCGAGGCCGAACTGCGCGGGGTTAAAGAGGAACGTGATAGAGCTCGGGACGATATGGAACATTCGCAGTTAACGAAGGACGAGATTTTGGCTCAAGCTTACAAAGTTCGAGACCAAGCTGTGGCTAGGAAAAACAGAGCGGAAGTGGAACTGGCCAAAACGAGGATAGACGTTCTTCAGGCTAACAGCCAGCTGATGGAGGCTATTCAACAGAAGATCGAACTTAGTCAACAGCTAGAACAATGGCAAATGGATGTGCAGTTACTTCTGGATGAACATGTTCGAAGCAAACTGATGCCTGTCACGAACTCTATCACCGCCGCGAACTCTGAGAATTCAGAAATCGTGGCTCCGGCTAGGAAAAAGCGGAGCACCTCGTCGAGAAAGGTGTTCGGTCTGTTTTGACGAAAATGACTGTTCGCGTAGACTTCGCGTTGCGCGAAATGAAAGCCAAGAGACACCGGTGCACGGTGAGAGAAAAAGACTGCGCTCGAAAAAAGGTTTTTTACTTTTCGTTGTGCCGCCAGCGTATCAGGGACCACTCGCTCGCTCATCTCTCCATCACGTTTGGAGACAGACAGCTGACTCGAACTTTGAGCAGCAAACACGCCATAGAAGGCGCTTCGCGTACGTCGTTTTTTACGACAATTTGTATAGTTGTTAAGTTTACAGGGCAGCTCGTTTTTTACTAGCAAGATCGCGAAATCAAGTCTCGATCATGGGACGTTTACCTTGCTTGGAGTAGATTTTCTGGCGTGGCTAGGTTTTTCCTAAACGTACTTGACAATAGATTCATTACTGCTACTATTATTATTTTCTTCTTTTTTAATGTCGAACAGTATATCACAGTTACGTGTTCGAATGCAAGACAACGAAAGAAAGTTTCTTCTTTTCAGATGTCCGTGCGATTCATCGAGAAAAGAAGGAAAGCGTCAATCGGCAGACTTAAGCGATTACTTGGTATACAGTGGAGCGCGAACGTTTCTTTTCCCTCCGGGCGAATATCTCGTCATTCCCATAGTCGTGGAACAACTCGTTACCACAGTAAGAACGATCTCTAGCGGCGTCTACTCGTAAAGATCTCCGGACTCGCGGTACAAACTTATCATTATTCTGGGCGATGCGTTTAAGCGAAACTATAGCCAACTCCCTCGTTCTCCTTTCTTTTTATTGGACGAAATGCGACGAGGCGACCTAAAGAGGATCGATCTTTTTCAACCCGCGGCTGTAAATATATTATATGAAACGTTTGTGATAACGTAAGACAAATGAGTTTTACGTTGACTTTTACGAGAGCGAAATTTCTTTTGGACGCTGATTGCGATGATACGGATTTATGTAATATACATTATCGTTATTACGATAAATTTTAACTGAATTTATGGCGCTATCGTCGTTACATTAGTGACAAGAGTACCGTATAGGAACGAAAATTAAATCAAATAGGGGAGGAGAAATAAAAAATTAAATTCAAAAGTTAGGAGAGGATTTTAATGGCTTATATTTATGCGATTTTTTAAATGTCCATTAACCGTTTGAGTCTCAGGCGTTATTGAAAAAAAGAAAACTCTCTAACAGTGCGATAGCACTTGTTTTAATCGATTGCGAAGAGAACCAAACGGCGCGATAGCGCTCGTCATATTTGTTACTTTATGAATTATCTCTATATTATTATAGATGCGTATTATTAGTTTATAAATACTCCAAGTTTTGTTCCATGAAAATTATCAAGATGACAATGAAATACAAAATATCGTCAATTGTCCGTAGCGTCCAAATGTACTGGGACTTTTCGACATAAAATCTAAACAGTGTGATCGCGCTGCTTGAGACTCAAACGGTTAATAACGTCCGTCCGTCCATCTGTCCAAATGGATCAGGAAATTAAGTAGTACGAATCGAAAATTGTATACAAAGAAAACAAAGACATTGTTAGGGCTAGTGGCGAATGTCGATCGACCAAGCTATAACCCTGCGAACCTTTTACACAACGGCAGTGCAATATCATGCTAGAGAAACTTTTTCACATGCGTTTGCGTCGGTCAACCGCGACGATGTTCCTCGACATTCTTTCTCTCCATTTCAGTCTGAATGCTTAGCTTTAATTAAACGATCGGTGTTAAGTAACAACGAAGCGGTTGCACGCGGTTCGCTTAACGCGCCCGCGTAGCGTTTGTGCTGACGTTCGCGCGCGCAGTAACCTTCTTTGTAAATTAGTAATCGATGAAGTCGAAACGTACTCGTCGAGATTGTACGATAGTTATATGATTCCACCTGATCTAAACAATTGTGACAACGTATTTATTTAATAAAAATCTGTTTTACGGACCTGTCGTATCTTCAAATAATAATCGCGTTAGGCTCGTTAAAACGCATAGGCTAAATCCTAAGGTTTTCGACAAAAATTGACTTTTATTTTTGTAAGTAACAGTTGCGGTAAATTTCTATAAGTTCGATCGATATACATTGAAACTATCATGAGAATAACAACGAGATTGAAAAGAAACAAATAGGCATTTATTCACAAGAGGCAGGTGTAGTTACAGTAGTTTCATTCTGTCGCTTTTATATATATATATATTTATATATATAATATGTATATATATGTATATATATAATAGTATTCTCACGTCCGTTTATAATTATCGATCGGTCCATCTACGCAATATAAATGGGCATGAACAATGGGGGAGGGGGGCGGGTGCATACAAAGTGTTTTGTCCTTTCGTACGCTGTAAAAACGACACGTGGACTCGTCGAATATTACGAAACGCGTCGCTCGGTGTTCTCATTTTTATTTTTTCCTCTCCTCGTTGCTTTTAGAACTTGTTCTCGTCTCAAGATACACGCGCGCAGCAAGATTCTATTCCAGGGATAAACGAAAGAACGGAAATTGGTTTGTCTAAATGTTCCAAATAGAATCTCGTTGGCTTCCACTCGGATAACGACGATCGCGTCGCATCGCGTGGGATTTTTCGTAATGTTGACGAAAGAAGTCGATCGTTCTTCATCGTCTACGTTACACGTTTAATCGATCGCTCGACGTTTCAAAGCCGATCGTCACGCGGGAATATACATACATATTTTTATACGTACATATAAAAATTCCTTCCCGTTCTTCTCTTATCCATGTGTTTTCCTCTGCATGATTTTTACTAGTCGGTGGTAACGATATTTCCTCTTCTTCCGTTTTAGAATACTTCCCACTAACTACGACGACATGACGATGACGGTGAATTCCCTATACTTGTACTCCATATTAACGCGACGATAGTGACCGTGACTACAATTAGAATTAACAATGATCGTTCGATGATGCGTATCTTCGCGTGATTCGTTTCAATGATGAGCTCGAATCGAGTAAACGATGACGAGAGTCGTCCGTAATGAGGACGAACGCGAAGAAAAGCGTTCGCCCTCTATTTGCCGAAACGAATTGTCGATCGAAAATATCGTGTTGGATACATTAAATTGCCATAAGGTATAGAGAGGTACGTACTTTTTGAAGATAGAGAAAGAGAGAGAGAGAGAGAGACACTATAATTATCAATGAAGCATCGTGTTTGTGCAGAACAACTCTCCTATCAAGTAGATCGCATTTTTTTTTTTTCATTAAGGATATTACATGTCACAGTAAATATAGTTAGGTTTGCACTATTCTATGTCAGTTACAAGTGGCTTCCCTTCTCCTTTACCCTCCTCCACCTCTTTCTTTTTTTTTTCCGCCTCTTTCAACCCGTGGTTGGTATCTTCAGTATTCGCTCTTTTCACGATATCCTCCTACCTTTCTCGACAGCGTGTCAACACCTATATTAAGGAGACAGTTAAGCTACGCGTACTTTGTGAACGTGTGTAATGTGTGTTCTCTCTTTCGTGTGTAATGTGTGTGCCTGTGTGTTGCATGTCCGTGTATGCATGTATGTATCGTTAAGTGTACGCCTGAATAATATGTCGGTTTCAATTTTTCATTTCACTTGACGTAAGTGATCTCTCGGACGATAGATGCAACGATGGTGTCCTTAACTTCTGAACTTCTCCTCGACCTTTCCTCTTCTCCTCTTTAGTCTCTTACATTTCTACACAAATGTATAATAATTATATTTACATCCATACCACATTATCTGCGCACTCGTCGCGCTCACGAGGCTATCTCGTGCCACTCTTGATCGTCCGCCCGATCTAACATTATGATAATGTAAATTCAACAACCATATATATGTATATATATTTGTATATATATATATTTATATATATATTCGTATATCAAAGCAAGAAATCGTATCAACGATATATCAATAGCAGAAGAAACATCGCTGGTTCTTTCCTATAAAACGTGGATGATCGAGTTTCCGGAGCGTGGGTCGCACGGGAGGCCTCGTCGCGCGGCTTTCTTTTAGTTATTGTTCGTGACACGGTTCTCAAACCTACCCGCGTAGAGATTGAGAGTGACCAGATAACGGAAGGAACGCAAGATAGATACAGGCGAAAGAAAATTCGAAGCTGCGGATAGATCGAAAGGGAATTTCCAAAAAGGTCCGCGATGCAATGCTGGTAGACCTTCGAGGACCTTCTCTTCCGAGATACTGTATATAACATTCAGCCATGAGACGAGGCGTTTCGCACACGCGGCATTATTCATCTTTCTTTCATAATATCGCTACGTTCCTCATCATTTCTCTTCTTATTTCTCATCTTCTTTATAGTAAAAGGCAGGTGATCCTCGTCACATGTATTTTTATGTACAAAGGATGAAAACCATCTTCGCGATTCTGTCTCTAATCGTTACATCCTCATCTACGTATAATTGTCACATGAGAATCCCTCATCAAGCAGCCTACACCATGCACGCTTTCCTCTTTCTTACCATTTAACACATTCACGCTCGCTCCACTCAACTTTCTTTCCTATTCTGGCCAGCCACCCTTCTTATTTAAACGCTACATATGTAGAAATATCTCTCTTCGTTCTGGGTCCCGCACAACTTTGTATCTTTTGCAATGACGATGGCTACCACGACGTGTGACCGTCATCGAAGGACGACGAGGATGTGCTGCAAGCAAGAAAATAAACCGGCTTTCTTCCTTGAGAATCAGAGAGATTTTTAGTTCTCTCGTGAGGAAGCAGTTTTCCCTTCGGACGATTCGTTCCGGGACATTAACGTTGACCTACTGCTGGCCACGGTAGCTTTCTTGCTGACAGTACATGCGTTGTTACGTAAACGACCGGTGAATTTTGCCGCTCCTTGTCCCGTTTCATCTTGTTTCTCTGGTTCGTTCTTGTTTTTTTGGATCGTTGCATGACGCCGCTTTTCCGCCTGTCCGTCGCGAGATCTTTTATCACGCGGAGAACCAAACCAGAGTATTGCCGCGATTGCTAGGAACGTTTTTCTTTCGGTCAAACGTGAGAAGCGCGACTGAACGAGCGAAGAAAATTTATTTAGTCGATAGACACATTGTTGTCAATCGGCATAGTCGTGTTCGATTACAACCGGAACAACGTGGATGAGACGTCGGTTCGCGACATCGTCACGTGTCTAATCGCGAGGTTATCGTACGAAAATAATCAAGGATCGGGCGAAGTAGACCTTCTTCTTCGTTCTCTGTACAATTCGCTGCGATTTGCTGCAAAAATTCGGCGCGTATGGAAAAATGCCTAAAGCTATCGATAGAAAACGAGAACCGAAGAGAAAACGGCGCACGATGATACACGTACGGATTAATTATTCACGGTTTTTTTTTCTAAACTACTGATTGACATTAGGCATCGCGAGCACTTCAAACGACGATCGTTTAGCTAGTAAGGAGTACAATTTGGTAAGCTCCGAGTTTACTTTCGAATCGCCGATGTCGTGCATTTGTGTGGTCACGTACGCGTAAACACGCGAGCTGCAATGATTCGCGGAATACGATGCGCGTTGATGCAACGTTCATTAAAACGTGCCACGATTTCCGTTGACCGACACCGAACAGAGCGAATGCTATCCTCGCTCTGTTGGTTGCAAGTGTACGGTGTCTTTGAACGTTCGTCGCGTGTGAAAGGGTGCAGTCGACGCTGTGCACGTGCGAATAATGAGTTTGCGGATAATATACGTGTACGCAATATAATTTATTCCTCTCTGTGATCGCGTGACACACACGTGCAAGAGTTAAAGCGTCGATGCTCGAGCTGTTCCGCAGAACGTCGTGGCGGTGAATAAGCTCCCTGGACAATTTCTTGGGTGTTGATGTTCTTTCGTTTCTCTTCTTCTGCTTCTATTCCTCCTTTATACGGAACTTCATTATCGTTAAAATTTTCGACGCCATTGCAACACATGGGCGCATGATGGTATTCAGCGATAATTAGTTTTGTTCAGCGAGGCGCGTTACGACGACGACGACAACGATAACAACGATTGACGATAACGATTCGTTACACCGTTTCAACAGAATAGAGTTGTTAATCGTTTTTGTGTAGGCGTTAGCGTTATTGCACAACGATTGTGCGTACGATAATATATTATTGCGAGTGTCAAGATCGGTACGTAGCTTGGTAAGTTCGACTCGGTCTCTTTCTTTGCCGTGGATTTAAAGGACGGGTCGCGCTATAGCATTTGTCGTATTACCTTCGTTTGAAAAAGGTGCAAAAAAATTATTTTCTATAATTCGCCATAAAAAATAAACTTCCTATTACCTGCACGTGTTAAGTGTCCGTGTATCTGTACGCGCGTCTGTGTTTTTGCGCATGCATATGTTATGCATATGTGTACTCGTGTATTCCATCGCGTGAGTATCTCTATGCGTGTCTCTTCTATATAATACGTGTATTACGTGTTTTATTTCGTGTGGTCTGGTCATCCTCGTCTCGTTTCTTCTGTACACCCGAGAATACACATGTATGTTATACATTTAAGCTCTCTATAGCTTGTTTGTCTTTTCGTTTAATCTTCGAATGCCTCGTGGATACGCTAGGACGCTACTTCAGTCATTCCGTCACTCACGCATCGTTCCCCTTTCACTCTTCCTCTGGACTTCCTTTAAATCCAGCGAATTTACTAAATTTAGCGCGATAAATTACCATCCCGTATATATACAGATATTTTCTCTATCCTGTCGCAAACCTTGCAGGATACCATCACTCCTTGAACGTGCTTTCGCATCACGATCGAAGGATCCTAAACGGTGATAACGCTGTTTCCGTTTCTTCGAAGGTCATTCCAAGTGAAACATGCAAGCGTTCACTCGATGGACATTTCGACCTTGAGAAGAATCCTACCTCGAGTTTCGTGGCGCCAATCCACGAGGTTCACGTCTTATTTCTCCGACGATATATTTTTTATCTTTTCTTATTTTTTTCTTTTTGTCAGACACTGCGTGTAACATACATAACATTATATCGACACACGTAAGCGTAGTCCACTATAGCTGTGGTAATTAGTATAGCACTTTGCAGAATTCACAATTCAGTCGTTAACGTAAGAATACGATCTTCTGCTTTATTCTTTCTTCCTTTCTTTCTTCTTTCGTTCTTCCTCGTCGAGAATCGTCTTAACCTGCAGCTACATTCCTCTTAAGGATTGCTCTCCCAACGGGCCAGTTGAATACGCCTGTTGTCCAGAGAGGGCGAAAGGAGCGACCTGAGGGATGCGCTCGGTGGCGATCCGCTAAAGTACTTCAAGGTCAGGGGTGACTGCAGATGTCTGTGTCTGATCACTTCTCGCTCAGCAGGCAGCGGCCACAGTTCCTGCGAAGGAACGAGCGAAGGTATCAACTACAACATAGTGTTCTATGATTGGCGATCGTATCGTTCATCGATCGCGAAAAAACATACTTGGTCGTTTTGTTTCTTCTCTCGTTTTAGATAATATTGTAGCAGCTACGAACGATCATTTACCTGCAGCGAGAGAGCCTCGTCTCAGGACTCACCCTGCTTGTTTCTACGCCCAGTCAAAGAACCGACCAGAGATTTCAAGGTAGCGCCAAGACCCTTTCCACTTGGAGTATTCAGGCTACTAGCGTTTCTAAAGCCTTGCGGATGTGCGTCTAAGCATTTCTGGTACCTCAGCTGTATAATTGAGCACAGAATGTAAATCGAATGAGTCTAGAAAAATACACGGAATCGTTTTAACAAATTAATCACCTTGCAAGCAGCTTCGATAGTTTTGCATAGGGCTCCGCTGCTAGGCTCGCAATTGAAGACGTGTGCGATGAAAAGATCTTGCGCGGTGTGCATTATAAAGGCGCACTGTTTCACGTTGCGACCGATGCCGAGGAACGACAAATAACGTACTCTGCACTCGGTGATGAGTTTCTCTTCCTGAAATATGTACCACTATTTCTGTCTGCCCTCCTTAAAAGTATTATTACTCATCGATCCACTTACGTTCGGTGTAAGGATGGAAATCATACTGGGTGCAACTGCTACGTTCACGTTTCGCCACTGGTTGATCGGTGTGTTAGTTACAATGTGATCTATCGCGTCATTCAGAACCTCCATTCCAGTTGCTTGAGAAACCTGCATGGATCCGAGATATTGTGCTCGCAACACTTTCTTTGGCTCCTCCATCGGTGTTGGAAACGATTGTGCTGAAAACAGGTCAATGTTTCATCTAGTTCTCGCCTGAAACAAAATCCTCAAACTTTGGAAATTACTTACTGACTAGTGCTTGTCCGTTTCTATGGAAGCGTCTATGCTCTGTGGGTAGATTAGTCGGTCTTGTGGCCAAACTTGTTCGTCCATTGATGTCGACTGGTTTCGCGAGATTTTGGTGTTGCGACCGCTCGATCATGATCTTCTTGCAAATATCGCGCAGCGTGTTCGCGATCGTGCGCGCCGGGATATCGCAACGGAACACATGGCACATGTGCTTCCGGGTCGATCTGTCTCTTGCCACGTAAGCAAAGTCTCTGAAAGATAAATGACGCGTCGACAGGTTAACAGATTGTGAAAGAATTTAAATGTCATCGTTTGGAATGCGTCTTACCTTTCACTGTGCGAGGATCAGTCAGATGGAACAGCCATGAAACGTGAATCATAAATGCATTATAAAGATGGTTAAAACTTCTTCGGGTATCCATCGAGATTTACTTACCGGCAGTGATCTCTGCCAACACCCCACACCCTAACCGTGTGAATTGGCTGTGTGTTGAGAACGGTAAGATTCTCTGGGTCTATCAGTTTCAGCGCTCCTTCGTCCAGATCCATAAACAGATCTTTGCCCTGGTAACATTTAAAATCAAAATATTTTAGTAGCTACGTTATTTTCGTTGCAACATAAAAAATCAAATTCGCAATTGACACTAACATCACCCCATCGCCCAACCACATCGAGGAGATCGTTTCTACCCAGCGACAAGTCTACGATACACTTGTTGACAGCCTTGCTGCTTCTTTCAGGCGTCAGGTCCTCTTCGGCGATTTCTGTCCATCCAAGAGAGCGTACGGCGAATCTGATAGGTTTGTCCCTGCCCTCGGAGTCCGCACGTGCGGGATAGCTCCTTCGTCTGAAAGGTGAACAGACAGAGAAAGAGAGTGAGAGAGAGTGTGTGTGTTTTTATGAAGCGAACCATTATATCGAAGAAAAACTGACAAACAAGTATCGATGATATCTTACTTGAGAGCTAGCTCCACTTTTCTCTTGTTTTCTAATTCCTGATCCAGGGCTGAGCTCGTGTTACTGCGGGTGACGGTGTTCACCATGCCGCTCAGAGTGTGAAAATTATTTATCTGTTATCGATAACATCAAATCATAAAAGTATTCTTTCCAAATTTCTATTTATTAAAAGTACTTTTTAAATCTCTACTCACGCTGTCGTTGTCTTTGATAAGACTTCTGCGCGACTCCCTCTTGGAATGTGGCGGCGCCTCTGGAGGCTCTCTCTGTATATTTCCACTTTTAACGTGCCAATAATACGGTCCATTCTCGTCTGGAAGAAAATTGAATCGTTCGTCGAATCGATCCGAATAGACGTTTCGCGTTTTTCGTTCGTCTCGATGTAGAGAAGTTTACAACAAGCCATCTATCGGTAATGTATTCATTCGCTACATATTCGTAGCTCAGATCCGATACTCACCCTCGTGTTTCTGCCATCCGGGTGGCAGATTCTCATCTTTATCCTCGGAATCGGTGGTATCCACCTCCGCCGGCTTCTCCTGGGTATTGTTCTGCACAGTGGTATTGTTCTTTTGATCCTTGGGTTGCCTCCGCTTCACAGGAACCGCGTACAGCTCGCTGTTCAATCCACCCTCCACGTGTGGAACGCCTCCCATTTCTGTCGTTTCGTTATCCGCCTTCTCGCAATAACTGTAATATCCCACGGCTCAAGATTATCACATTGTACGAGCATACCCTACGATATTCTCTGTGCGATTCTAACCACTCACTTTACCACGAGAATTTACTCTGATAGATATAGTAGACTTTACGAAAGCAAAAAGACCGCAGCCTCGAAGCAACGATGCTAATTTCAACGTTCTACTTTGACGTCGTTCTCGCCAAGGTTACATTATCGCGTACGCGTACATGTACTGATCGTTCGCAAGCAGACAACGATTTCTCAGATTTATAATTCGACGTTAAGCGGAGGAAGCTTCGCGCGCCACGTACAGATGGATGGTTCTCGTTAACATTTTACTTATCGTCGTTCGCATTACGATCAATCGCATTACGGATCACGTAATTGACCAATGGACAGTGGCTGGTAGAGTTTCATCGATCGCGCGATTAGCATTCGACAGTGACGAATCGCGATCGCGTCGATGATTGCACGCGTCATCGGACCTACTTACTGGGAATAGCGCGCAACTTGTGATTAACGTACCAGGTGAGAATAGAAATTACCACGAGCACCGAGTGAAACGAGAAACCGGCGATGAACTAAATCGATCGATCTTCACGGACACTTCGTTCACGTTGGAATTTCTTTTCTTGGTGTTTCGCGACGATCCGCTACTTTCACAATGGTGATAAACGCACGATCTACGAGATGCATAAACGGTACGGATGGACGAAGAGAGTGCTACATTAAAAACATGGTAAAAGCGGTGCAGCGACAGTGAAACGTTCGTAGACGTGAATCTATATTGAATAGGAGTTGATTTTATTCCGCTGTGCGGAACACTGCCGCTCAGTGGAATAAAATCCATTCTTCAGGTCGTAGGTACTGATGCGGCATTCAGACGCCCACTTTCTAGTGGATAAAGGCGCGGTCGAAAGATCGACGCGTACCCGGGGAAAACTTGGTTTTACTTTCTAATGCGAGCACCGTGAAGAGTCTGGTATGTCTGGCGGGCAGAATTTTTACTGTATTCCACGTTTTCAACGGAACTGACGCGTTTTTTCCTTGGGGAAAAGTGCGATCTTCCATCGAGCGCGTTTCCTTGCGTGTTTGACTAATCGGAAAGAATATCTCCTTCTTTCCTTCCTGTTCTTTTTTTCTTGTCGTTCACCACAAGCCAAACTTTGATCACAATTTCTCATGTATCTTACGTCTAAATGCTTACATCCTTTTTGTCAAACTTAATGTTTGAAAAAATGGGTGGCGTAGTCGACCGAGAGATACGAAGAGGAGTTACCTCGAATACTCGATTGATCACGCGTCCCACGTTTCGAACCTGCGCGGTGTACCTAGCATGCAATGCTGAACGCGTCCACAGCCAACAAACTTCACAATACTGCAAAGTATACAGGGTGTTGGATGGAGGGGAAGGTTGGTACAAGGATAAGCAACAACAACTCGGGCTCGAGTTTCCTACGGAGCAGCGAGGAGCATTGCCGCCTACAAAAGCTCGCGATTACAGGTGAAAATCGCATCGGGTCAGCCATTGAATTATATATATATACATACATACATACATACATATATATATATATATAATATAAATATACTGGAACAAGTATCCAGACACGACGCTAGCGGTTATTTGTTTAAGAATATAATAATAAACGAAATCGTGTGTAGCAGCGGGGCAGCCAGCAAATAGTATAGTAACAACAACAACAATAACAACAATAATATAATATGTATACGTATATGAACATCCAACAAACAGAAGACTGTGAAGCAACAACTTTGTTCGATTAAGAAATAGTGCAGCGATTTAATAAGGTTTCTGGGTACGACGAGTGGCTCTATCGTACGTACTTTCTCGAATCCGATAGATTCGCAGCGTCGACCGTGTCCGCGGATGCTGACTGAACGGGAGGCAGAATCGAGGAAGACGACGACGAAGATCGAGGATTTCCGTTGAGGGTGTCGTCGACCAGAGCAGACTCCGCAACACCCTCGCTGCGGTACCTGAATCAGCACGTCGTCGTGCGCATTACTTAAGGGATCGATCGTCGTTGGACCATGTTTCGTTTTCTCTATCATTTTCGCTACCATTTTCTCTGTCGTTCTATTTTTTATCGACGATAGAATCGCGTTGAAATAGGTCGAGTGTACGGAGTAAATACGGTTCTATCGCGTTTCATGATAAACAAGAGTAGGTTTCTTGCAGGGAAGTTTTTTGATGCCATTCGGCGACCGAAATTGTATGAAATCGAGCGTATTTGGTTTCTGGTTGATGCATACATTGTACGCGATGGTCGCATTATCATATCGATGCGATTATTACAAAGTCATGAACCTGGGTTCGTTATGACGAGAATGGATAACTGTCCACTGACAGTACTTTGCATAATTAAACTTCGATTTAGTAGCATTTGCCGGCCGTGTGGTATTTATACAAGCGAATTTTCCCGCCGATATTTTTGACCAGTCGAATCGAGCGTTGATACGCGTTGCAAATAGATTTTGTTCAGAACCTACTTCTCGTTTTATAAATACGCGTTACAGATGTTTTTTTATTTTCCCGTGGTGAAAATATCACGAATGACGTCAGTTTCAGCGAACGTAGTTTACCACGTTGGTAATACAAAAATTCAATTTTCATTGGAATTTCAAAAGGGAATAATAGAATTTTCGTTACGAGAATTTATTGGAAATTGACGTCGTTTCCTGAAAACTGTACTACAATCTCGTCTACCCTTATTTTCTCCTACAAAAACTCCATTCGAATTCTTTCCTGCATTTCAAAATTTCGCAATTTTTCAAGAAATCTAGCCATAAAGTTCAAACATATTTTTCACTACTTTTTTCCTTCTTTCACAAAATCACATTCGCCCACGCGACATATCAAACGAAACGATCGCCACCTACTCGATCGAATAATTAAATACGCCTACAGGCGTCGTTACAATTCAGAGGTAACTGTTCCGTCTATTTATTCTGGGAGCTTCAAAGTCAAAAACTCGACTACGAGCCGAGCTACCGGCGAAAATAGTATCAACGGTTATAAATTTTCCAATGAGCGAGTACAACGGCTTAAAGACGAGCTCGATTAACCGTCGCGTCGTGATTTGTGCGCGCCGTACTGGCTGGAAATTACCGCGGCTGCAAGGAAGTGCCATTTTAATTAACGATTGGGGAACGGAGCCAGGCACCGACGTGGTTAGTACAGGGTCGCTAACCATGTCGAAGTAATTAGGGGATTAGCCGAGCGGTTTGCTGACTAACGTCGTTCGTCTCTCCGGAGCGTCGTTTGGCCTAGTCTTCGTCGTCTCCTTCGATCTCGAACCGGTCAACTTTTAATTTCCGACCGCCACTGGGATTTGAATTTTCTAGCAAATATAAAGCATAAGGAGTAGGGTTTTGATATACCGTGTACGTGCCTGTCTAAGTGTCCTAAATATCGTCGATATTGACGTTCGAGATACAACAAGCAGCTGTCCCAATATTTCTTAATCATTTCTAGTCTTTTCACGATTCGTTAATGTTCGCGTTCTCAATGATTTTTGCAATATCCATTTTTTACTTTTAGTTAACCGAATCTACGAACAGACTTTGACGGCATCTATTCTGGAAATCATTTATTATTTCCATTGTAAGATATTCGTGGAACGTTACAACGACACCTTATCGTCGAATAATTACTAATATCTATTTTCCACAGGACACATCTCGAAATAGATTCCTTTACGAGAGAAATACGTTTCGTTAAGCCACGAATAGACTTTGACGTCTACCTTTCGAATGATTTATCGCGTTCGTAAGCTCATAAGTACAGCTAGCTGGAACTTTCTTTTTAAACGATTTCTTTCCCATCATCCCACCGATGCATTTTCTTCTTGCAGCTATGACACCCTCCGAAGGTTCTGTAATATCTTGCAGCAGTAGCAAGCGCGATCTTCAATACCGTGTTCCTGCCTTCTCATATAGATCACGGTTATCCATCACTATGGTAAGAAAAGCGGAGTCTCCGGATCTTTGAAATGTCTCGACGTTGATGCACATTTTCTTGCTAAGGTGACCAAAACCGAGGGCCAATCTACCGATCTTTCACATTCATAATCCATTACTTGGACAAGTTTCACTGTAACGAATCGTCCGATGGAAAAATATTTGTCTTCCGAAGTAAAGCTCTCGGACGATATCTCGCTGATGATAGGATTCTTCGACAGCAATAACAGTTCTTATCAGAAGCCAATAGGTTATTAATTCATCGTGTATCAAGATGCGAAGGCAAAAGGACGGATAGATTATTCGAGGGAATCCCGATCCCTTTTGACAGTCAGAAACTCGATCCTTTATCCGGACCGGATGACCCGACCATGAATGACACTTATCCCTCTGCTCCCTCGACTTGGACCATATTTTAAGTTGACGGGGACTTGTCAGGGTCTTCGTCGGTCCGATATTAAATTTTCTCAATTGTACACCTTCGCGTCATATATTCCTGTGACTGGCTATCGAGCTTTAATAAACGCGACAGAGATTTCGGTAGACGCAACTGGTAACCGTTAATTACAGTTTCCAACGAACATGTTGTAATTTTTTGTATATGTCGTTAATTAGCTCTCTAAACACACCCCTTTGACCGGTTCGAAATATCGAAACAAAACCAGAGAACGCGGCGCGTTTCATGCTGCTGTAGTTGATATTTGCACAATGTACGTACATTATTTATAGAGGGTATCTCGACGCGTTCCAGGAATGTAATTAAAATTGAAAGCCACAGGGAAAAGATACGACGAGTCGGGTATTTCGTATTTTTTGACGCCACAGAAAAAATTACAATTGGCAAGTAAAAAGAGGTATTTTAGTACGAAATTGTCGAAAAAGAGAATAATATCACAAAAGAGAATTCTAATATCAGTTTAATCTGATTAATACCAGGCTGCATATAATTAACGTTCTTACTACTTTTCGAATGCTCCAGAGGGTGACAAAGACACGTATCCAATTACAAAATCAAATGAGAAGCTAGTCTTCGTACGAGAGCAACATTAAATTCCATCTTGTCAATTAATCAGATACGAATTACCAAAATCGTCTGTTTATTAAATCTGATCGTAGGGTTCTCATGAAACTTTCAAATAAAAATCATTACAGTTACAATATTTGGTACGTCGTTCGCTTTTTCGCAAAATTTCATGGATTTTTTATCCGTTGTAAACGCAATCAGACAGGTTGTCCTTCTTTTCAACTATATCGTATTTAACGCACACTCCTTTAACGACTAAATAACATTCAAATCAGAAAATCAGTAAAAATTATACTCGTTACGTTTCCTGCCTGTAGTTTCCACTTATGATTCCCCTTGAAAAGTAATGTCTCCGTTCTCGTACAAAAACGCATTAACACACTGCGATCGTTAGTTTCCCTTTGAATCATGCGCCATGCGAAACAAACCCCTTTCCTTGTTCAAGTGCGATCGCAATCACGTGTTTTCGTTTAGAACTTTCGCATAGAAAGACGTCTTTTATGTAGACTGTACAGTGCATATAGCTTCGAACGCTTAAAGTAGAAGGAGACAAGAAACAGAGAGATGGAAAGTAGAGAACGAAGAGAGTGCATTGTTGGGAAAACAGAGAGGACCAAGAACTATCTGTACTTGGAATGGAGAAGGAAGGCGCGAGGTTTCGCGCGAACGACTGTCCGCAGCTTAATAACACCGTTTTAAGCAAGTATGTGGGTTAGCAAAGGTACGGCCAGAAGCTTGGAAATTCGCCAGAAGTTACGGGGAGGAAGGCAATGTACATAAATGCGGTCGGAGCGCGGATGGCGATCGATTAAGCCGAATACCTTTGCGGGAATTCTCTATCGATCGTCGTCGATGCGACAACTTTCGCGGCGGCCAATTGTCCGTTTGTGTACCGATCGCAGCTGGCTAACGCGAAACGAGCGATTCTCGCGCCATTTGCTAACGAACCTACGCTCCTTCGCTTTGACTTTACGGTCGAATGTTTTAGACTACGTTTCGACAACCGATCCATTTCCCGACGAACTAACGTTTTCACGATTCACGCGTTCCACGATTCCACGCAAGCAGGTACATTACGTGTACATAGAAATCGATGTGTGCTTAAGCATATTTTATACATTTATAGATACGCGCGAGTGAAGCACACACGACAATGAGCATTATTTGGTCGCTGCTAATTGACGTGGGCGTACGATTAGGAATATTTGTACATTTACGTATATGCACGAGCGAAACACACACGACGATGAGCATTATTTCGTCGCTATGTGCCGTTTCCACGAGTCGAATCCGCGTTTAATACTATGACGACTAGTTAGAGACATTCCTCTAAATGTATAAGGGAACTGTACAAAATTTAGCTATGGCCATTATACGCTAATAGTTGACACTCGCACGAGGCCAATAGCGTCAGTGGTCATTAACGTGACGATTCCGTAGCGCCACTGGTCAGCACAGTGTTAATACGCGCACGATGTGAAATTCAGGCGATAGCGATAATTGGTATTTATCTTTCGGAAGAGATAAATATTCGCAAACGTATTCTCCGTTCAATTAAATTATACCTGGTGTTTGATAATAATTTGACAAACGTATGCCGCGTCAGATAAAAATATAGAGAACATTCTTTTTTTATATGTAATTAAATCAGAAAGCGAAGCGTAAAAATAGATTTTAAGAGAACGTTGATTATCCATGCACCCAAAATTTTATTCTTTTTCCTTATTTTCACTGATACGTTCTTCGGACCAATGTTAGATCGACGATAATGTAATCTTGACGTGCCACCGATCATTCGTGAAATTAATAAAATCGTTCGAGTAAAACCACTAGGAGCGATATGAAGCGAAAAACAATATTTTACAGCGTAATTACTGTGCGATAAAATAACTAACTGAAAATCGCTAGTGTGGAATAGCTTCGATACTGCCTTCATGCTACAAGAAAAAGAGAGAACCGCTCATTTGCATCTCTTACTACGTAGAACAATGTTGCGCCGCAAGTCGTTCGCGACTTCCGAGCAAGCAGTGTTTCGCGCGTTTAGATTCCGTTTCCCGGGTCTCTTATTACGTTCTCTCGAGACGTGCCTGGCGGAATGTAAGTCACAGAGGCTCGTAGCTTACGGTCCAAGGGCCACCGAGAATATTGTACAACGTACCAGCGTCAATATTTAGTTTCTTTTCTTCGTACAAGGGAATTCTCGTAGTATTTTCACTGTAATTTCTGGGCTGGGCTGTTTCGCAAGTACCAAAGTCGAAACAGCCAAAGTTGATATTACGAATGATGAATTTAATACTTCTTTAATCGAAACGGCGTCTACTAGCGTGTGTAGCGACGAAAGTTACTTCGTGCCTTTTTTCGTAAGAATAAATACGTCGATAAGCGCTATTCTCATACAACAGTGAAGGCAGAGTACATAAAATTTCGTTATTAGTTTACAAATTAGATCTCTTGCTAGAAGAGTGACACGATTGAAAAAAATTAAAAAATAAGAAAAAAGATTTGACACAGAAATTTTGAAACGCATAATTATTAATTTCTCACTTTCCCCCTTTTACAATTTAGTTAATATTACTTTGATTTTCAGGATCTCTAATAAAATGTTATATATTCATATTCTTTACGATTACAAAAAGGGGCAAATTGTGACATCTCTTGATAAATACCCTAACGTAATTGAATAATTATGACATTCCTATCCAAGTAAAATCTTAAAATCGAAGATTTCTTAGATATACCGTCCTCATATCAAAATAACGATATTGAAAGCAAACGACCTCGAGCAAATCCCCATCTCTTCTAAATCTACTCTAATAACCCTAATTATATATCTTTTGAATTACGTCTACTCTACGTAAAATAATATCACCACAGAGAAGCGCGGGTATTATCGAGTATTAATCCAATTACATTACTAAATTCCTGGTCGACCTGTATCGCGAGATTTCCATCTCATTCAAGTTACCTTTGGCGCCATAGTCGAGACTCGATCCCCTAATGGTACCCTTCCAATCAAAGCGTGAATCGAATCACGTTTGGCAACCGGTTTCATGATCGATTAGCCGTTCTGTTTGCTCTGCTCGTGATTACCTTCAGACACATGAACGATCAGAGAAACCAGCGAACAGACTGCTAACCTAACGTAGAATCGTGTCGTTATCCAAGAGATCTAAACTCGAGCGAAGATAGAAATAGGAGAGAGCGTAGGAAATCTTAATATAAACCGTGGCTGGTGGTTAGCTTCACGACCTTAGGAGCAAGAACCAGAGCCGGCACAGACGGCAACGACGAGAAATCATAGACGACTACGTAATATGGCCGATCACGGTAACTGAAATCAGCTGTCGGCGGCTCGTAATTGTAAACCCACCCTATATATGGACACACGGTGTTGCCGTAACTTTCAGTGAGTTGTAATTAAACCCAATTAGGTCGTAAGGTGAGCAACTTCTGACGCACCTGGCTGAACCGTAAATTACACCGGCAAGTTCTCTATCCGCCGCGACCATGATTACGGTATACGCAACTTTGCAATTTCTGGCCGGAACACCGATGTCCGGATATCGGTGGAAATTAGACAGTCCGTTTGGCGCGAGGCTCTCGGCTGAAAAGCCGATCGACGGAATCGGATTCTAGTTCTTTCGCGTAATCGTGACTCGACTGGTAATCGCTGGATTTTCTGTTCCCTGCGGACCGTTTGAATCGCAGTTAACAGACACTCGGCGTAATGGACTTGGCGAGACCAGGTATTTGTCTATTATTTAAATAGCAAGATCGTAAAGAATTTGCGGTCTCTGGTGGAAAAACCATTGGTTTAGAACGATCGTGACCGAGGTTGCGATCAGTTACAGGTCGACCTTGTAATTTTATTCGCTGAAGGGTGGAAAGATTTCGAATTACGATTAACACGTCCAATGTTGCGTTGCTTTCGTGCAATTTTTATCTCAAGTGTTAGATTATCACGCGTGTCACTGCCGGTATATTTACAATTAATGGGAGGGATGTAGCGACAAGTCACGTACGAAGGGATGAATGCGACTGATTTAACTGCATCTGGTAGTATACGCGTTCTACTTGCACGCACTTCGCTTTAGAAATGAATTTCTATCGTTGTTAGCAGTTTAGCGATCTCGTAAAATTGAAATTTCCAGAACGTAAGTTGCGAATGAATTATAACTAGACTGCGAAACTTTGTGCAAATTCATATTTTTCTAGACACATATAAATATCTCTTTCACCCTGTGAATATTCTAACGAGCGCTTCTCATATTTCGTCTATTTTTGTATATTACGCGTATATTGGACATACGAATTAAGTTTTCTACAACTAAACGACCATCCGCAGTCTAATTACGATTCTTTTCTCTCACGAAGAAACATATATCGTAGGCTAAAAGCATCGGATCAGTTTCCCAACTATACTATCGAATCTCTTCTGCGAACTCCGTTACCAATTCGAAATTAATATCGCGATAGATTTTCGACTAAAAACTATTCCCAAGTAGAAGACTTCCTATATTTCCCCATTTGTTAAAAATACGTACTTAAGTTCCACAAAAAACGAAACGATTTCGAACTGCCAGCCTGTTTAGAAATACCAGTATCGAACAAAGATTTCATCACCGATGATCCACGCAACCGCGAAACAATGGTACTCCGACGACGCGAGTGACGTATTTCGAACTTCCAAAAGAACTGTTCTAGCGCTTCATCAATTTCGCGATTCCCCGCCACGAGCAACGAGCGGTTTAATTACCATTCTCAATCAATCACAAGCCGATTCAAAATTCACGGATCTGGGCAATCTGAGTCGTTGCACGAGCGAGGGGAACAGGCCATCAATTTTCTCGAGCAAGAGACGCCAAATAGAATTACTTACACGGCGGACCATTAATCGGATGCGAGGCCGCGTAATCTGTTAGGCGTTCGGCGTGACACTCGCAGGTAGGAAAGAAGCACTGGGTACAGGGAGTTGCGTGTGTGCGTGTGTGTGTCTGTGTGTGTGTGTGTGAGAGAGAGAAGGGTGACGAACGACGGCTGCCAGGGTGAAATGAAAACGAACGATATAAGAAGAAAGAATCGTACACGAGCGAAACACCGCGTACGTGGGCGTTCGTACGAAGTACAGCGGAGTCGGGGGGTGCTCCTCTAGCTCGATCAATACACACTACCAGCAACCCCTCTGCGTCCCACGCCGTCCCTCGTCCATTTCGTTCACCCCTGACACCCTATCCTCCCTATTCCATTTCGAACAACCCCTACTATCGTCGGTTTAGATGCTCGAGACCGCTGTCGTTTAGCTCTACAAGTCTTATCGCGCGAGCGCCTTCTCGCTTTTTTCGCGCCACTCGCGAGAGGAAAAACCGATTAGCGTGCACGCGTTTTTTTTTTCCTGGCTTTTCACGGCACAGATCGTTCAACCGGGCTTTGTTATCGCGTTCGCGGGTTGCCGTACTTCATCGGGGTTAGACGAGCTGTTTTGATTTCGTTTTAGAATCACGAGGGTGGAATTCCGATCGGGATCGCTCGACCGGGAACGCGGCGGAATGTTTGGTCTCGATTTCAGTTTAGGCAGATTGTTGAAAATGTTTGATAGAGTTGGGAGAGTCTTTCGACACTGGATGAGGGTAAATGAGAGTTAGGTATCGATTATATCGACGGAGAGTAAAACACTGTGATCGTGACGCGTAATTGATGTTGAGCCGTTCCACGTTAAGTGTTGCGGCATCTGGCCGCCTTGTATCCGTTGGAAAGCTCCAACAAATTTTGCTTTATTCGATGTAGTTTACGTTAGAAAGCGTACGATTGATCGCAGAGTATTCGAACGCTCGTAGAAACCTTTTATAAATATATCGCGTATCTTTGCGTGAAACATTAAAAAATTTCATCGATATTACGTCGAGGTTCGATCATATCGCCAAATAAGACAAGTTCTTCTAACACAAAAGTTTTCTATGGTAAATATTCAAATACCTTCGTACGTGTGTAATAAATAAAAAATAAATAACAGATTCGTAATAATATAACCAGAAAATAAACGCAGAAAAGTCTTTACTTGGATCTGAAACTAAATTTAGTTCCATCGTCTTAAAGAATATTTGAAGAAATAGTTGACGAGTGGTATACGAAAAAGGGCACGATACTCTTCCAAATATTATCACTGGAATCGACTGGCTTGCGCAAGAGGGGTAGCCATTTAAGTCTGGTCGACCCGACAACGTATTCCCTGCGGATTCCGCGCCCTTCCAAAGGGTTCCAGGGCTGTACACAGTGAACTGAGGTAATTAAGTTTAGAGCGGAGGAAGGAACGTTACGGAGTTCGGTAACGCGTTCTTGCTCTCTTCCAAGATACCGTCTTTCACGTTCAGATTAAATTCTATAAATATCGTATGGTGCCGGAAGTCATGGCTTGAATTTAGATTCGCAAGACTTCTCATTCTCGTGTACAGTGGCAGGTCTGAGAACCGTAATTACTTTCAAACAATATCTCAATATTTATATATAATGGAAAAACAATGCCCTACATCGATATTTTTTGATTTTTAGATGCACGGTTTCTTCAAATATTAAGTCGCCCGAAAACTTTCTTTCGTTTTATAAGGAATCGATGGACGCACAACATTTCCCGTTTCATATTATTTTATCGAATTACGTATGGTCCATTTTGTTCAATCAAAATAAAGATCGCAACGTTCGACAGATTAGGTTTCATGTTTGTATAAAGATGCATCGTTGTAAAAGACGTGTCTGTAAAAGAAAGTCACTTTTCGGACAACCTAATGCAATAAAACATCCACAGATTAACGAGTTAATTAATAAATCGTGGAAAAACAGCTTGACGCGTTCTTTTCATTCGGGAAGAGTTTGATATTCGGTTATAAAATATATAAACAAATTACGTATCGTGGAAATATAATAGATTGCTTATCTTGCTGATCGTACAGCACAAGTTTTTAAGCACTTTAGTTTAATAAGACCGTAAATATAAGAAGCGATAATAGCTACGATTGATATTGAAATACGTCTGCTACGTTGGGAAATATAAGTATGCTGTCAAATAGCAACACTCTGCGTTTAAGAGTTAACAAGTTGGAAGTACTTACGTACACGTATATAAAATAGACGAGGAATTGACACGAGTTATTTGCTACGAAATATTAATAAGCAAACTTCTCTAAGGTTCACGCAAGTAAGAAACGAGGTCATTTTGGATTGAAACGATCACGAAACTATGACAGTTTCGTAATCAGAAAGTTTCGATAAACGATCCGAACGACTTGATAAGTTCTTGGTTCCAGAGCTGACTCATATCCGTGAGAAACACGAAGCGTCGCCGGACATAGTTCGCGTTCACGATCCGTGTATAACTTTGGGTCCCTCGGTTTATCCTTGCCCATCGTTAATTGACTATACCGTGTCTCTCGAGTGACTTGATTTATAAAAATATTCTGGAAACTGTTTTGGTCTTTCACATCACGTAGAACTGGTAAAATCATCACCTTGACGAGTTTCAGATCTCTTGGTTTTCTAATTATAAAAACATGTAGGTGCTTTCGATAAAACTTTTGTTGCTCTCTATATGGAAGAATAACTATATACGTATACAGGTATTTATTTATAGTTATCTGCGTATTTACTACGTATATAATGGAGAGCATAAGTAAATCGACAACCACTGCTTTCGTATAAATTTTTTATCGCCGTCAACATTGAACTGGGCGAAAAGATACACACAATCGTTCCGCGCAAATAAAGCTAATGCAAGCAATTTTTTTAAATCCGTGAATATTTCTTATTCAGTTTCGCACGATGTTTCCGCTGGTCAAATTGTTCGGCTTTAGAAATCTGTCGTTACCGATTCGTTTACCCTCTTCACAGAATAAAGAAAAGAAAATGAATAACGTGTTCTAGGAAAACCTTTGTGAATTTCAAATACACCTATAGCAGGGCATTTAAAAAAGCATTACTGGCGGTACTTTTTAATATTTATACTTTACGTCCTTGAAAATAATAATAATGGAAACAAGCTCTTGCGTGTCGAATAAATTACACAAATAACAAACGAAGACCGCGAAGTCGCGATTAAAGCGCGAAACTTTTTCGCCGTCGACCGTAAAGCTTTATGATTGACGTCACTATAAATCGAGCATTCTCTTTCGGCACGGAATTCGCGCGTACAATGCGGTTAATAAACTGTCGGTTGTGAAAAGGATCGCTAGCCGGCTTGCTGGTTTATGAGCTCCCTTTTCTTTTTTCTTTTTTTACGATACTCCATGTTTTACCCTCTGTCTTTCGGATCACAACACATTCCCATCCTCCTTCGTTCGTCTTTTTAAAAAGTAGATTTTAATCTAACGGTACGACGTCGGAAGCATCGACCAAAAAGGTATCGATCAACTACGCGTGCAAGAAATGATTTCATCGACTTTACTTGGCATTTTATGTTTTATATACGTCTGGAGAACATATTCGTTTATACGAGGATGAGGAAATTTCAGGGTTCTTTCCATCGAAAAATATTTAGGGCTTTTACACGTCGGTCCATTTATCGTATACGTTTTTTTATCGGGCCAAGGGAGAAGTCGAACACGAGCAAAGATAAAATAGGGGCAGGAATATTGACAGCAGTCAACGTGTCCCTTATATGGAATCGCATATTTTAGGTGAGCCAAAAGACTACGTGTTCTTGAAGAGTCAATGTTCAATCTACGTTGGAGGCTCGATATAAGCTCTGGCCATTTTTTCTTTTCTTTTTTTTTTATAGCTTAAATATCAAATTAAGATTCATCGAGTCTTACATCACATACATCGGTATTTCTATCTCTTCCAACATTACCTTCATAATAATTTCAACGCTAAATCAAGACTCATACAGCCTCCTGTTAATGGAAACAAAGACTACTTCTGCCGTATTACCATAACAAAAGGATATTCTGAAATCCACCACTTCTGTATTCTACGAGTATACCGCCCGACATAACCTTTCAACAATTAAACTGTTCGTTCCATAATAATCTTGCAAATCTCGTACGCGAGACGATGTTCAATACAGAGCCCATCAACATCCGCTATATTAAATGAAAGCAGATTCGCTTCATGTAACAATGAGAAACTCTACTAATCTCGCAACGACGTAAGCAAGCAAACAAGCGAGTACGCATGTACCGTTTCCATAAATTCTTAAAATGGTAACCCCTGTAGCACGATGGCTTTCTGCTCTTCCTTTGCTTCAGACCGTTTTTTCTTTCTTCGCACTTTTTCTTGCGGTAATACCTGTGCGACGTAATCGGCGATCCAGGGAAGTTGGTGCGCTTGATAAGTCTTGCCGCGTGGTGCTTTGTAAAAGCTCGGCCGATTCAGGGACAGAGAGGAGGACAAAGGCGTCTCGGAGGCTATCACGGATAGGAGAAAGAGTAATACTGGAAAAAGTCCTTCCGGGGTTTCAGCCGAGACGAGATTATCGGGCTAAACTGAAATCCAGAACGGGGACGCCCGCGAACCAGCTGTCCCGCACTGGCTGGCCCCATTCCCGCTTCCGTTTTATGCCGTTTTCTTCTTTTTCTCGTTGCCTGCGGTTCTTGTTTGTCGGACAGGCTTACCTCACGGACGAATTTTACCAAGGAACTTGCCTATCTGTGTTTCCAGCACGTTTCCTGGAGTGGCTAGTACAGTTTGCGTCATGTATCTGCTGGTTGTTTTAAAAGACTGACAAGAAAAAGTCTACAATTGAGGACGGGTATTAGCTTTTCGTGACTTTCACAGTAGAACAGTGATGAATCGGTTAGACGAAATAAATGGCGTAAAAATTAAATGGATATTCGCTAAATAATGTTGGCAGAAATTCGTGTTTTTAATAGAATGTTTTTAGAAATTTAATAGAATGTGGTTTTAGCAGAATTAAATTAGCCGAGTAGAACGATACTTGATGGCCAGACAGGATAAGTAATATCGTCTCACGAATAATGAATTCATACTTTTCACTCGTATTCTTGAATATTATTTACATCTAAATTTCACCGTAAACATATAAATATTCATAGTTTGGTAACGACCGATTGTATTTCTCGTTTAGTTTTCAATGAATTTTCCATCAAGAATTTGATTTGTCGAAAGCTACAATTTTTATCTTGCGGTAGACATCATGCTCATCGATAGTCGTTTTTCACCGACCAGCTCTAGGGGAGTACGAAGTTATTCTCGCAAATAATTCTTCCGCGTTTTGAGGAATAGCTCGTGGCTGCCATTATCGTTGCACCTGCGAGTGTTCCACGTTGCTTAAATCGCCGATATCGAAGATTGGTTGTTCCACGGGTAATATACGGAACCGTGCATTTTTAACGACCGAAATATATCTCCGCATCCAACGGTACAACGAGCGAATGCGTAATCTGCGCAACAGCCTGCTAGAAGGCTGTTCGTAGAACGTTCGTTCGTGCTACGGATCGTCGGATCTTCCCTTTTCCCTGTGTTGCAAATATTTCTCTCGGCGATAAACGATTGCTCCTGCTTGTAGATCGATTTACAATCTGCGTCGAAAATACCGAACAACCCATGAAACGCGACGTTGAGAGTTGTTGCAGATCATGCGGTTGTTTCTTGCCTCGAGATACGTATCAAATATTATCGATGATACGGTTAGGAGATCGTAATTTTACGAGTAAAACTTCAATCCAGGTATTGTGTTTCTACAGGATAGTCATGTGCCAGCAATATTGCTAGTTTGCTAGAAGAGCAATATAAGTTAAGAGATCGATTTGAAACAGAATCTTTCGAAGTAGAAAATAATACGACGATTTGAAGATAAAATCTTTTCTCTTCGCGATTTACGTAATTTCCGATCTTTCATAAAATATTGCTTACGTGTATCGCTTACTATTGAAAAAAGGATTAACATGATAAAATTAATGACTTTGTTAAGCGCAATCTTAGGAACTAGTGTTTTAAATAATTTATAAATATAAGTAGATAGATTCGTAGGTAGTTTGTAAATTTTTTAATTTTTGCAAATATCTTACAATCGATTAACTGAAAAACGTATCGTTCTTCCAGCACGTCGACGATATGCCATGGTATTTAACATAGCGCCATATTTTAACGATCGATCGCGAATGATTTCAACATATTGTACCTAATGGAATATTTACACACCTGTGAAATAGTGTTTTTGTTTAGCTATAAAACACGTCGGAGCATTATGCAGCCATGAAATTTTGCTCGTTCTGAATGCCTTGAAGGCCTCCAGCGAACCATTAAAAGCTCGTCTACGGCGGACAGACGAAAATACTTGGTGCACCGGAGTCAAGAGGCCCTCCATCGCAAGTCTTAAAAGGATATATTTTTAGCAAGCCGGCCGAAACGTTTCGATGGAGTAACGAGCTAGCTTTCCCCGGAGCGTGCTGAAAGAAACGAGCTCGCGCTGCTGGCAAGACCTTTAGAATTCACTGAACGTCTGTCCTCGACTGTCACATTCTACTTACGAACGACGTGCAAGACAATACGCTTGAAAATTGATCTCCTACATTTATCTGTATCAAAATCGTCACGCATCTACGCTGATTTGACACTCTAGACTGATCTGTATAAAATGCCAATAGACGTGTTAACCGTTTTCTGATCGATACCTGAAGTTTGTCGACTATCGTTTAAATTTAATTTAATTTAAGAGCTAAATGTGTGATTCAGAGTGACAGTGATGAAAATGATAAAATCTATGATTTAGAAAAGCTGCGAATAAAATTGTAAACGAGAGCTGCGAGTAAAACACTTACTACGTGTAACCGTAATGGTCCGAAATTAGACTGCGGATGTTCGTGGATTTTTAGGAAATTTAAGGCACGAAAATGAACAGAACGCACGTAATACGCTAATAAAATATGTGAAATATTCAAAGTACAATAGTGGTTATAATATTTACTGGGTTACACGAATTTTTCCTCGTGTTCTATTGATTCGCGATCCGAACAATTATCTGTTCTTAATAAAATCCTCTAGATTTTATACGAATACCGTCAAGTATAGTTTTTGGAAATGAAAATACGTTTCTTCTGAATTATCAACAATAAGCATTTCCTTGTCCGTAAATATCATTTTATCATAATGCTGAGTGGTATTAGCCGTTTCCATCATCGAGGCTTTTTAATCGCGAACAGTTATAAAATTCTCGTCCACAGAGAGGGCGATTCTGCGAATGTTCCGCAAGGTGGTTCTTTAACCGAGGACAGGTACATCGTTGCACACCTTGTGTTATCTAGAGTGGAACGAGCGCCGCTATTACCATTAGAACGGGCAGTGTCGGCGGATGATAATGGGAAATGGACGCGTTAGAAACAGTGCAAGTGGCTGGAGGAAAACTGTCGCGAGAAACGTTACGCAGATCGTAAAGTCAAACATTTCGAATCATCTAACTCTTGCTAGCACACGATATATCGATCGATGAATACAATGTCTGTTATCGATTGCAGCGATTATTCGTAAAGAACCCTTAGAACAAATAAAGATAAAAAATTGTTAACGAGCACCGGACGCGTTTGCGAAACAATTCATCGAAACAGCGATGCGTACAATAACGCGTTTATAATTGGTTTTAGGGATTAACGGGTCGACATTTTGGCCGACTGTCCAATTAGCGAAATACACTTCATGGGATTGTCTCCATTTAACGAGATTTCCCGACTGCATCATCCAAATTGAATTCGAATCGCGCGTTTATCGAGGCCTCTCTTCTTCCGTTGAGCGGCGATCGCGGAGGCGAGAGATTCCTAGCGATTCGCTGGAATTCCGCTCGTTTCCGGCTACGCGTGCATGGAATTGCAATGTTGCTCCTTCGAGCTATTTTCCGGATGATATCAAAGCGCGAACGCGGCCGTTGCAAATGGGAATTGGACTGGCGTAACGGTAAGAATGGCGGGGGTGGAACAGATGGGCCGGAATTAGACGAGCAAAGTGAATTCCCGCAGTGGCGGCAAATAAAATTATTCGGTAATTGCTCGGTTTCTTTGTCTCGAAGCGATTAAGCCGGATCTCCGGGAGGTACGCCGGAGGAAGATCGTTCAATTAGAGAGAATCTGTCGTTGTCACGTTAATGGAATACACGAGTAAAGCATGCCCTGCAGGAGCGACGCTGTATCGTGGATTTTCTAAGTGCTGCGAAGGCACGAGCCCGCGAGTAATAAGCTTGGCAAGTTTTTCAACAAGGGAATAAGTGCCGGATAGTAAAACAGAAGAGTGGTTGTAAAACTCTACAACTTTGAAAATTGTTTCCCGAAGCTCTTCACGGGAATATAACTCTGAGAAGGGAGCAGCGTTACGTCCAAAATTGATCTGTGAAAATCAAGAGGCGCCGCGCGGTGAACACGATGAACACCGAAGGCAAACATCCAAAGGAAAAATTCGTAATAGGCCGAGAAAGAGAGAGAGAGAGAGAGAGAGAAAACAATTTTGATGAGATCGGCCGATTCTTTGAAATCCTCACGAACACAACGAAACCGTGTTTGCTCGCGCATGAATTTTGTACAGCTACTAGATTCTGCAACGGCAGAACGGGAGAGATGGGAAAGACGTAGGCGCGGAGCCGAAAGAGAAAGAGGAGGTACGATCAAAGAGGAGCGAGGGAGTGATTAGGCGGCAGGGAGAGAGCACGGCGGAAAGCCGGCCGAAAGGGAAGAAGGACGGGTAGGATCAGACGGGCGAAGTGGATTCTAATTTTAGAGAGACACCGTGTGTATCGAGCCCGTGTGTCTCGATGATCACAGAACCAGCCCGGTTGATGATACGAAAACGCGTTCAAGTGCAGCCTTGCAACGAAATACGATTACGACGCTTTCACGAGTACTTTGCAAACAACAACGACGAAATCCTCCTTGAGTCGCGTCGAAACCGTCGACTGTTCTACGTTTCTCCCCTAAATTCGACAGCACACGTGCGATACATTCATCGATCGAAAATACAAGGCAAGTAAAACACCGATGTTCCCTTTTGAAATATAATTTATTCGATTCTGAAGGAATCGCATCTCGCAGAATTAGCAAACACCATTTAGCTCTGCCACTTTTACACCGAATTTCTTTCGATACTTATAACCAGTGTCCTATCAATCGTCAAATCTATAGCTACTCCTCCTTTTCAAATTTTTCTTCGTTAAACGAAGCTCACATTTTCTCCAACGTTCCAATCACAGCAGTTTAATTTCGATCTAGTCGATTCTATACGATCAAGCAAGAATCGTTCCCACTACAATCAATCAATCGATCTACGAGTCGATAAACAAACCAAGTGTTCTATTTTCATTTTAGACGTCGTAACTGGAATCTCAATACTTTTTATCACCATGTTGCAACCTAACAGAGGTCGACACCACGTACGTAGTATTAAAATTAATTAAGTAGGTACGGTAACAACCTTCGAGTTTAGTTCATTTATTTGGACGAAAACGAAGCGGTGTATAGGGTGTCGGCGACTAATCAATCCGAGATCAAAGTCGCTCGCAGAGAAACGATCCGACGGATCCGGCAAGCATCACGTGCTTGTCGATGGCTGAGAACGTCGCGTTCTTTATTTGTACGTGTTTCGCGGCGGAATGCCACGCGGCTCTATTTATAAACCCCCTTGAAAGCGATTATACTCGAATCGTGGTCTCTCCCCGCTATAAAATCCATTTCACTGGCGGCGAGCCGCGATTAACGAGGCATTGAACGTTCTCCGGCTACGAAAGGGGAGAAAGGGCCGACAGATCGGCGCCAGCTGATCCCAAGTGCAAGTGCGAGTGCTCTGGAGGACATTTGGGTTTAATTAACGATTGTCGCCAGGGTTAGAATGGCGAAGTGGCCCAGCTGAGCGTGCCAGCCTCGATAGATCGGCTTCCACCTGAAAAAATCCCTGTGTCCCTCCTATTTCCCTCTTTCGTATCTTTTTCTTTTTTTAGCTGCCATCCATCGTTCTTCCCCTCGATCTATCTCTGAAAACGAATTAATAAAACGTTTGGGTGACACTTGAGCGATAGATTCTGACTTGACGACAACATATTACGACGAATCGATATTTTCAGGTAGCGAGAAGAACGTTGATGGATAATTTTGCGCGATATCCTCGTTGCAATATGGATTAGCTAATCTATACGGTTAAGATAACTTTAACATACTTGCACTAACTTTATTACGTTCTCGTGTTTATAAACGAAACTCGGTTTAAACAGCCGTCACGTTAACGGGCTAAACCAGCCGGTCGGATATATCCTCTGCACCGAGTTATTCGCAAAGTGGGTTAGATAAATTCTCAGCTATTTGCATTTCGAGCACGGATCACGTCTGTCTATCGTAGGAGGTTCGTATTACCAGAAAATCGAAGAAGAGCCTTGATAAAAGAAATAATACCACCGTTTGTATTTGTATGTACAGGCCGTTTTAGGATTTTCCGGTTAATCTTTCTCAGGATATTCTATGGATACAAAGAAGAGAAGAATGTTACATAACATTTTTAGAAAATCATAATAAAAATAGGAAATGCCACGAAAGTAATATTTCCAATTTCATACTACCAAACTCTTATTGCGAGAGTAAGAAAGAAAGAATCGAAGAAAAAGGTTTATCAAGTGAAATAAAAAATTGACTGATTAATCGATACGAAAGAGTATAAAAATGAACTCTGTAAGAATAATAAGCAGTTCTTTTTTATCACTGTCTTTTTTTTTGACCAGATCGGTGAACGTTTTGAAATGGAATATTAACAGCACGTGATTACATTGACTAGAAAAATATTCTTATAGTACCAGTGACGGCAACCCCGTGTTCTCTTCGTATTTCGTATTTTTGTTATAATTTCTTAACGAAAGATTACCAACGAAAACGATTAAATCTTTATACGATAAAACTAAGATATAATATCGTAGCTTGGATCCGTGAAGATCAATGGATAAAGCAACTACTAGATCTACGTTTCTGTACATAGAATATATCATCAACCAGAAAATTTTCGAACACTCGGACATCTTAAGAAATCCTGTTGATTATCCACCATCGATTTAAACAATTTCAAAAAGTTTTTAAAACACCTTCGACTATCTTGGGTGGATTTCCTCGGCGAGGTACGAAGCGCGCGCGTCGAAGACTGCGCCAAAAGAATAGCAGGAACGGGGATCGCGGTTCTCGCTAACCGTCCGATCGATATTCGCATAACAACGACGCAGCGCCATCGCCGCGATGCGGAGGCCAGATTACGCCGGCTTAATCGTTCGATCGCCGTTATCGAACGGAGGGCCGACTGGCGAGCTGGCGACTCGAAACGAAGCGAAGCGCGTGCACGCGAGAAGCAAAGTGCAGTCATCGAGCGCGCAATCCCTCGCTTTATACGTAATAACGCAACCACGCGAGGGTAGCTTTTATCGACCACCCCTTCGCGTCTAGTACTCCTAGCCTGCCCCCTATACATTCTATCCGCCCCTAGAATCCTCCAGCAGACTACTTTTTCAAACGGACAGGCTTCCGGGCGAACGGTAAACTCGCAACGCGCAACTTTGACGACCTCCCCTAACACGTTCGAGCGGAGGAACAGCGCGAATCCCTGTTTAACTCGCGCGAAAGATCGCTCGACCGGCTGCCCCTTCAAATTTTACTTTATTTACACCTACCCTCCGTTGGTATAACGATAATGTATCGTGAAGATCGCTTTGTGCATTACGATCAACTTTCGTTCGAATTTTAATTTATTTATGCCCACTCTCGATTATTACAACAATATCGTATTACATATTATATTTTAAAGCTTGCTCGATACATTGAAATTTGATTTTATTTACATCTATTCTACGTTAGCGCAGCAATGCGTGCGTATCGTATTTGCGAAGGTAGTTTCATCAAGTGCTTCTTACTAATTTCATTTCTTTTACGACTATAATGCGTTCATGTAAAAATACTGTACTATGTTCTATATTTCCTTCGTAGGCTTGAGAAGTATCAAATTAAGAAAAATGAATGGAAGGATTGAAAAAATGTGAGATTCGAGCTTTCGAAAAGAAAAGAACGGAAAGAGCGAAAAATTTAAATGTGCAATGTATGGAAGGAGGCGTTAGATAAGTGAAATAGCGCAGACAATTCTTTGGTTCTCATCCTGCTGAAAGTGTCGCCGTGCAAGACCAGAGTGATTCATTCGTAGCTTAGGAATACTCTAGAGACGAAGGCCGTCCCCTCTAAGGATTTATACCTTTCGCGTACACGAGGATCGGTACTTTCAATTTGGTAGGGTGTTCGACAATTTCATAGCTCGAATGTCTAACCATATGTTCGCGAAAACAGTGACACGGAATTATCGAAGTTCGTTCATGCGAGAGGGAACGTTTCGCCGGACGACAACGTGGAAATAAAATAAATGGATAAATAAATAAGCAAATAAATAAAAATGGAGAGACAGGTTCAGCGTGAAAACGGTGGCAGGTCAGCGCGGGTTCGATAACTTTTTTCCGCCATCCGATCCATTTCACGCAATGCTGAACAAAATGCGGACGAGAATTTGCGCCGCGCAGCGGAGAGACACGCACTTCAGCAAGCGAAGCGTGTGCGCCCGAGGACGCAGTGTCGTCGACGATTGCACCAGCTTGTCACGACGCGACGCTCTGATCGATCGCGTCCGGCGAACGATACGCGTCGATCGATCTACGTGTGAATCACGATCGACGCTTTTCGACGATTCAATCGTTCGTACGTTCGGTCGCGAGTGGGCGCGATCATCGACAGAATTTCAAGTGCAACTTCTCACCGGTTGTCTTTTTTTTTTTTTTTTTTTTTTTTTGAAACGTATGAGTGAATTCAACAGAAGTACACACAGAGGCGACAAAAATCGAGGAATGAATACGTACGTAATGACCGCGAAAGAAAGAAGAACCGAGAGAGACGTTCCCAGAATTATAATGCGGTCCCAAAATTGCTGAACGAACGCGTCGGTGCGACTTCCCCTAGCCTGGGATCCAGCGGAGCGTCGTGGTTCGCACGGCAGTGGAGCGAATCAATATTTTCTTCCAGCGACTTTAAACTTCGATTACCGGCCTCCACTCGTTTCCAGACGCTTCGACGTCGCCAACTTACACCCGTTCGTGAATAAAGAGGCAGGGTAGTCTAGCGGAGAGGGTGGCGAGCGGGTAGGAAGGACGAGCAGCAGCGAGGAGGAGGGAGGAGGTGGCTGAGGGAGACGAGAGCGAGGTAAGGAGTTCGTCACTACGAATACAGGGGGCAACGAACTTTAAAACGGGAATCGGAACCACTTACAGTCAGCTGCCACGAAGATCAGCGTGCAACGGGAGTCGCGGCACGAGCTCGACCTCCACCGCGCCGGGATTGTTATTCATTTAGAAGCGTGCTAATCAATACTCTCCTCCTTCTAATTCGGCCAGGTGGATCGTCGTTGCACCGCAGTCAAAACCGGTTTCGAATTTTCAACGCGAAATCTCTTTCGACCGTACCGATGGTCTTACCCAATTTACACGGGGAGAACGTTCGTTTCACCGGCACGAGATCACCGGAGCAGCCATTCGGCGAACAACCACCGTTCGATTTTCACGCGAACGATTCATCGAGGCGGGGGATGATATGTATAGAGAACGCGGAGAGAAAAAGAGAGAGAGAGAGAGACAGAAAGAGAGAGATAGAGAGAGGGAGTGAGAGAAACGAGAAAGAGTTACTCGAAAAGGTATATGAGAAACACGACGACACAAACGTCACAACCTCGCAACGGTCGACGACAGACTGAGCGCCGTTCGAGATTGAGGCGGTACATTTCGCGCAACTTCGTGTCGCCTCGGTGATATTCGTCGCGGGCCATGACGTCATTCTGCCGTACCATCGCGTGCCCATACTACTGGCGCCTTGCGGTCGCCCGCAGGTGGATCACGATGTATTTTCCAGTTACGAATGTTCCGCCACTTTTTCTTACCGCTTTTCTTCGAATTTCCGCAAGCCAGCGGAATGCAAAGCACCGTATAAGCCGCTATTTGAATTAGACGCTTCCGTCGTTGTTGGAATATCTTGTGAATGCCTGCAATCAGGACTCGTTTGTCTGACTGGCTATACGGTTGATCTCTGCTACTTTCTTTTCAAACACACGCGGGGAATTACGGTAGTTAGAGGCCGTATACGTTAAGTTAAGATCATGGTGATTTGAAAATATTCAAATAAACCCCGAAAATCACGCTATTAGATTGCAGCCAGGTCACGCGATACTATGTAAGTAGAAACAGAGAGTAAGCGAAGTTCAAGCGTAAAGCATGATCTTCCTTTACTTGTTCTAGTACGTGGCTTTTGTCTCTGTGGCGAAAGTAATTGGCACGTGCAACGGGTTGGTGACATTAGTCAGGATCACGCGAATTTGAAATCAGTTCGATCGCGATAACGTAATCTACGGCCAGGGAATATGGAACGACGAAAACGCGTAATCCTTAATGCATGGTTGTTTAACGCGACAAACTCGGTTCTTTTAATCGCGATTCTTCGTTATGATGGATACGAATTTTTAATCCTCTCAGTGCGAGTACAATTTCATAAATTCTCCTCTTCGAACGCGACAAAAAGACAAGTTTAAATATGATATAATTAACAAATACAATGCATGTCGTTCCTCGTTGATGCCAGCCAAGATTAAAAGGGGCAAATGTGAAACTTTAAGAATAACATAAAGCAACAATGTAAAATCGCAAACAACAGGTAAAAAAGTAATGAATAAATAAGCAGAAAATATATGTAATCGAGTTAGAAAATTTACAAAACGCACAGCAAACACGGCATTAGTAGATTGGAAACACCGATCTCGCGGCTTTCATTTCCCCTATTTTCCTGGAACTTTTCACCCCGCTCTTAATAAACGCGAGCTACCTACGGAGAGGGCAGAGAAGTCCGCAAAGTAAGTTCGAAAGTTTGGCCTGGCACGCACGTACACAGACACGCGCGACGAACCGGCCCCAGGAACAAGCCGAACACAGCGCGGAAACGCGAACAAGCGCGGCTCTGTTTGCCGACGAAGAAGTAGTTTGTCTAATTGACTAGATAAGGTGGAAGTTGCCAACAGCAGAAACGACTTGTTTACGCAAGAAACGAGTCTACTCGCTATATAACCAGGCTGTGATCGGCGTCGCTGCAGGAGTGTAAGGGAGAAAGAAGTGGAGTGGTTTTCTTCCCGGTGCAACGTTCGGGAAATCTTCCAACAAGATGACTCATCGATTGGAGGAATGGAGGTTTTTAAAAGGTTCTTGCTGTACGAGACTATTTATGCGATTTAGAGTCCATTGAATTTGAGGAGTACGATTCTTTCGAACGTACACGTGCTACCTTTCATCGTGCAGGGCAAACGCAGCCAGATAAATATTTTCCGCATACACGAGAGAGAGAGAGAGAGAGAGAGAGAGAGAAAATGGAATAAAAATATCCGTGAGCAGGTTATTTATTCATCGCGTCTCGCCATCGAATCTATTACCAAAGAGGGGATTAAATATTTTCCCAGGGCGAGACAATAAAAACAGCGTGCAAACAGCGTACACGGGAAACGGCGCTCGATTTTGCGTGGAAAAACCAGTGGAATAACAGTGTCTGCATTCTCATTCTATTACCTTTTTGCTCGCGTACGAACGAATGTAACCGTAACAAAGATAAAAGGCAAAGAAGGAATAAAATAATTCTTGTCTCGTTTCGACGTCGCCACTGTTTGAATATCAGTTTTGCGAGACGATCGGAGGAGAGCGCACGGACGATCGAATTATGGCAGGAGGATCCTTCGTTCTTCTTCTATGCCCTGTGTCCCGTTGATTTATTTAATTAACAGATTCCTTTGAATAGAGGAAACGCACGCGTGCGTGCAACGCAGCCGGAGATTACGAGACAGAATTCGACACAGAATGCCGCAGCCCAATCAATAGAGTACACTGGCCCCGGCCTTATCGAGTGCATTCTCTCGATACCAGATATATTGCCGCTCCTCCTAAACGAGCTGCATTCTCGTCCACGTGACCGAAGTGCCGCCGCTTCGTCGTCGTCCTCGATGCTTTCCTCTCCGGAACCAAACGCGAGGGGTTGTTCCACCCTCATCTAGCCGGTAGAATGGCTGAAAAGAAGGAAATGGCGGTGGAAATAGAGGAGTGGGAGGGTTACCGCCGGTCGTTGGCAACGATTGAGACAAAGATGACGAACTGATAATAACGCCGGGGCCAACCATTCTCTCTGTATCCCGTGGGAGAGGCGGCGCGCGGTCAGATTCTCTCTCGCTCCGCCAAATAGAAGAATCGTTCCTTCGATTCTGTACCTGATATCTATTATCTCCTTTCTAAGGGAGAGAATTGTTATTGTCTGTCCGTTGTAAAATTACCACCGATAAAGCAGCGACCGTTCGTCGACGAGCAATCTCGCGTATCGGCTTCGCTACCCCTGCCAGCGCGATAACAAAATTGTTGCCGAAACAATGTGTCCGCAGAAGAAATATCGACAGCCGCTCGCCTGCGGTTTTCTCTTTCTTTTTGGAGGCCAACGAGAGGAGGAGAATCTCGTTCTCCCTGTTGGGCCACCCAGTTTAGTTCGTTTGCTCCATGTAGCTGCAATTGTTGCTCGATCGAGTCGCTTCGTTATTGAGTCGATTACAGGGGCAGAATGAAATTGAACGGCGATACCGGGAAAAACGTTATTGCATGCGAAATGGTCGTACTCGAGTAGCGCGGGAATATATACGAGTCGTGCAACGAGACGGCGGTTTTTATTGGCGACATTTCTCTCCGGCTCTTCCCCGTGCATAAACCGCGAGGAAAAGGAAGCTAACCACGAGGTAAGGGCTCGCCAAACCGGTGCTGAACGTCCGAAGTAAAATAGCTCGAGCGTTTCGTAAGCATAATTGCAGATAGTATCGGAGCCCATCGAGGTAGAACGCCAGAGGGTGGAGTTTTATGGATTCATTCGTCACCACCCTACCGTCCATTATGTATAGCGGTGCTTCATCGCGATATTCACCTCGGTTTCCACCATTTCCGTAATTGATAGTCGTTTTCTTTAATTTCTCTGTTTATTTAGCGGCTCGTTGTTGTTAGAGAAGAGAACCGAACATCGATTATCGCTGCTTTAAACGTATTTTTACACATCATATCGATCGTCATTTTGCAACAATTTCGCGCCAACGTTGGATTTCGATTCGAAACGATATGTGGGGATGGCTCGTTGATAGGCGCGTCGAGTATCAGGAATACATGATGGACGGCTTGCAAACTGTGTATCACATCCGACACTGATGACGAGATATCGCGTGTACCAACCAGCCTGTGCTTCTCATGATTCCCCACTGCGCGAGTTAATTACCAGACGAGGCGGGAGAACTCGCGTAAACTCGATAAGGATGTCCAATACCCCCGAGTCTTCGACCTCGGGTCTCGCGACAGAATTTCTAATCACCTGCCAGGATTATCGACGCCTTTGAAACAAGTTCGTCCCCTAGTCGCAAGTTTCGTGGTTCGTGCGCCGCCAGGAGCTCGTCGCGTCGCCGTCTTCGAAACGACCCGCCGAAATTTCCTCCTCCCTTGTGGTCACCGCGTCAAATCACTTCGTCGAACATTATACAACCCTACGCGACCTGGACAACCACGTTTTACGAGCAACTTTACGAGGGCGTTAAGGTAGGTTCAAGGTCGATTTAATGACGCTCTGCACCCTTCTATATATACGTCGTAATTTTATGCTTACGTCAGAATAACACTTTTATATTTCGATAATTTGCAAATCGTTATCTGATTATAAGAGTAATATTTAAAGAATGCAGCTATCGATCGAGTTAGTAAGTGGACAGTAATCAACCCTTAAAAGGATAGTGCATACCATTTAAAGATTACAGGAAGGAAACACGATACATACTTAGAGTTTTGTTGGTTCTTCGATTTTAACGTCATTCTATCGTTAAGAATAGCTAAAAGAGTAGATAAAATCTATTACGGCCAAAGATAAACAAAGTGCCTTAGTAACTTTGCTATATCTATACCTAACGAGCTAAGTAATTTATTATATTTTCACTACAATTAGCTTACGCGAAGCTTGTACATTTTAGACATTAGATCGACGAATGATTTTGAGCGTAATTTGGTCATCTTAGAATTATATTCGTATCACAAAATTAAGTACGTTACATTATTATTTTATTACATCTGAAAAAATCACGGATTTAAGGGTTGAACAGTTCGATACGATTGCAAGAATCATATTTCACGAACAGAAGGGGAAAAGACAAGCTGGAACGTCCCGTTTTTAATATTGGACAGAGTACATACATCAGGTCGGCGAATTATTTCGGGTGAGGCGACGAATGTGGCGCACGTCCATAACGATGGATAGAGAAATTACGGGAAGGGTGAACGGAACACGATCCCCGAGTGCTGCTCCAACGAAGACGATAAATTAAATCCAGGAGCTAAGCGCAGACTCGCGTGAGCAATGAAATTGCTGAACCGGAAGTTATCACGGCTCAAAGCGGCGCGGCTCGCTGGATCTCCTGAAATTTCGTTATCACGCTGGCCAACGGAGAGAACGCGACGCGATGAGAAACGAGGAGAAAGGCGAAGAGAGAGAAGACGAGCCGAGAGATAGGCGGCAGGAACAACGGACGACACGTAAATCGTTTAACATCGTTTATCGCGTGTCAAGGAGCGGAATGTTTTCAAATCGTTTGGTTCTCGTGCTGGCGGAAGTTCGTTAGCCGTTCGATGAGTAAAAATACGAGACGATGCCAGTCGCCGACCTATTTCCAACGGGCTGCGTCGATCGTTCGATTAATATTTCTTGAGCGTGAAATTTTCAGCTAGCGACCGATCGAACTCGAGCCCATGTGTTACGATTAAACGACACCTCAGCCAGTTGACTCGTCCATTTAATTCGAACGATCGAATCGCAAGAGAGAAAAACGAATAGAAACGTGGAATTTACAGCTTATATATTCTCCGTGTTGAGAGTTATAAATCGAAGAGTCTGCCGAAAAAAGAGCTTATAGGTCGGTGGTACATTTATTGACGGCCAGTGTATTTTCTAGTCATCTGGATAAATTATGAGATTTTTATTTAGTTTGCACATATGAAAAGAACAAAGCGTAATTACCAAAATAAAAACCTACGCAAAAGTTTGTTTTACCTACGAAATGTTATTACGAGTACTATCCTATTGCCTAGGTAGTATCTTTGCATACTATGTGCATTCTGTTTATTTTTGCACCATCGAATTTCTCATAAATGTGTAAAAATCCACGGTCTAATAATTACAACTTGAACTTCAGTAATATTAAAAACTAGAACTAAAACTACCAATGCAATTTACTCGGTTCGTCATTTTGTACGGTGAGTTCTTTTCCCAGAAAACTCTTCTAGTTCATCCTTTATGAAACCTAGCCTGATTCGAATCCCTGTGCATTTTTTGCGATTGTTCAGCGTAAATCATACAAATCTCGGCATTGGGAAATTCCTAGAAACATAACCTTTGTATCGTCTCATTCTCGCCCTCATAAATACATCTTCGCGAAAACGTCGACATTCTCATTACTCAAAAGACTTTCAATAAAAAGAAAAATAAAACACATCGTTGCATTTCTAACGACCAATAGGAACACAACGCTCAAGATATTCGTGGAGCTCGATTCATTATTGTATTCGTGACGTGACAGTTTTTCTCGACAAAATAACAATACGATTTTGGAAGTCGTCAGAGGACTTCGTGTCGTTAGTAATTCTCTTTCGTGCGTCTCGTTTCGCGTTGCGATTCTTGTCTCTCTAGTCAGGTATTACGAAAACGAACTAAAGGGACGAAAATAGAGGGTGACTGGTGTAAGACAGAGTTACGATTCTCGCGGGATGAGAGGGACAACTTCGTAAGCAGGAAAAAGAAACGGGCTTGGTGCGGTGTCGAGGGTCCACTCGAACACGATTCCGTCTTTCTATCCTCTCTTCCTCTCTTTCTCTCTCGAAGGAAACCAGGGAAACAGTAGACGAGGCTTGAATATTTATTCATAGTTTTTTCAGCCACGGTCTGCGTCCACTCGATTCCTCCACTCAGACTACCGCGAATTGTCCGTCCGCGGAGAGAGCACTTCGTTTCGAATAACGGAGCTGGTAAACCATCGATTCGACATTCTGTACAACGTTAGTCCCAATAATTTGCGCGTATATACGCGGTTAAGTGCGACGTTACCTTCGTGTGCACGGTCTGTCACAATTTTATTCGAAACCAGATCCAGAGACATGATTTATTAACCCCGAGACCGATGTCGACACCTTCCGAAGGAGGGAATGAAAACGAAGGTTCAATGAATATTTTCCAATGTCTTGTTTCGTCGTAATACAAGAATCGTAACATCGTTCTGCTGTTCAGAATAAATTGTTCGCGGAAAGAAAACTGAGAAGTACGTATGTATCTATAAGGCTATGGTTACGTATTCGTATCACGGTTGCGTGTTCGAAGAGATCAAATATGTACATAGATCCTTACGAATACGCGAATTGCGATCTTCAGATGTTGCGACGTTGCGGAACGTCAGTTTGTTCAAATATGTATCCGTCGTAATCGTGTCTTAAAAAGACCGACAGAAATAAAGGATACAATAGGAGGCTGCTTCGGTTCGAAGTCAAAGGTTCCAAGAAATCTTGGTTACTCTTAAAAGCGAATTTATATGACGCGACTCAATTTAAACGTGAAAGGATGAAAAGCGGTTCGCGTGGCTGTCGCAGCTGCTCGATCCATCTTTCTCTCTCGTCGATCGATCGTACGGTGCACTTGGTTACAAGCATCGTAGTGCACCTTGCTACAAAGACCTTCGCACACTCATAGCGGCGACTTGCATTGCAAAGCACTTCCGGTCGAGAGGATCCTTCTGTTGGTGACTCCCCTAAGGGGGGGAGGTAGGGACTTGTACGAAAGGGTCAAAGGGTAAGAAGGGTTCGTTGGCCCTCTATCAACTCCCCTACCCCCCGTATAGGTCATCTAGTATCAACCTGTGTTATCCGTATGCATTTACTTGCGGTTGAAACTCATCCCTTCTACACGCCCGCTTTCAGTCGCCACTTTATTTTCCACTCCCCTTTCCTGCCAGACGATCAACGATTACGCTTCAACCGGAAGTCACGACCTTCTACTTCGATCCTTTCGTCCTTGACGATCCACGTCGTTTGATTTTAATTTCATCTAACTTTTTACGACATAGTGATATGGGAATGTTATTAATAGATCGTGGATATTTACGTAAATTCATATTTTTATGCGAGCACAATTATTATTTATTCAAGATTAATATATTATTTATACGTTTCTTTCGTGTACTAAATATTATAACGAGTATTTCACTCTGGATAAATAAATTTCCTGTACGCTTTCTCGTCGAATTAACGTTATCATTTCAGAGAAATTCGCCAAAGAAAGAGACTTTCGTGTTCACTCTGTATTTGCATATTTCAATATTCACGAATTTTCCTCTCTGACTTTGCTACATCCAATGTACACAATGCACTCGCGGATTTTGAAAAAACAAGTCCTTGTCGAAAATGTTTACACTCGCAATTTCGAAGCAGTGGCGAACGAACCGGGCGCGCGCGTCGGAATTGCGAAATTTTCTCGTATACCTTCTAGTGCCTATCCGGTGCACACCGACAGTTTATCCCAGTTACGGATCTTTGACGTTGCATTTTTGCTTTTCCTACGTTTCCGCTCTGTCTTTACAAATGCAGTTCGTTCGTGTTCTTAAACGAGAGTAATTTTTTATCCCGATGCGTTTCCGTGTACCGTTTCGAGGAACGATTTCGCGTTCACGTGGAACGTTGCAAAATAGATAGAGCAGTTAATTTTGCATAGGGAAACCGAAACGCCCCTCCGTTCGAGTGGACAACGGTCGGATCGTGGAACTTTACGACGCTGCTCACGCACCAACGATTTTTGTCTCCGGAAACTGACACGTTTTTCAAGCTCTGTCGATTCCTCTTTTAGCTGTGCTTGCTGTACACGTGGAACGTTCCAATGGAAAATTCTATGCATTTTTACAAAATTCCCATTCTTATTATTTAAAATGACTACTAAAACCATTGCCATTATATAGAGATTATTATAATCGTAATTTTAAATTACTCATTAGAATTTCACGTGTTTTGAGAATGCAAAATTTTTGTAAAATCTGGTCGATTTCAGCGCTCATCCACTCGTAGCTGAGGCATCTAGGGAGACGTAACCCCTAGAGCGATTCGTTCTCATAACACGCGTCGACACATTTCTCGCGCCCCGAGGAAAACTTTCTTTTTCCGCCACCTATCGTCCTCGAGTGCTTCGCGAAGATGAGAGCAGAACGATTCTGTAGAGAGAAAACACGGAGAAGAAAAGTTTACGACGTGACACGTGTCCCACGTGATAAACCGTTTTCATTCGTTTCGCGTTTCTTATCTCGTTTTAGTACGTTTGCATTTTATTATACAATCAGATAACACGCAATTACGTTCCACAATGAACGAAAAAGAAAAATGTGTCACAGAGAAAACGTGAAAATACCTATATCCATGTTAATGCCTCCCGTGCTTTTAATAGCAGGAATGTTTAATGGCACATTTGACTCATTTGTACGATTACCATTCGTTAGAGAGCCCTCCATGGCGAATAATTAAGGAAAACAAACATGATAAACTAAATAGGTCGGAATAGTTTGGTGACTTTGATGAAGCGAGCATCAAACGGGTGAACAAAGTCGCGTAATCATTTTAATTAACGCAACGACTCGTTTTCACGCGCGGATCTCTCCTTCGCGTTGACGACTGTTTCAAGCGCGTCACGCGTTCCTCCGCCACGTCGCGGTAAACAAAGGCCACGAAGAACAGAAATTTAACTCTCAATTAACGGCCGGTCCGCTAACGAGCCGTGCCCGGCCAACGTTCGTTATACGAGGGTGTCGTCCCTCCTCCGCGACGACGCCCCTTCTAAGGACGACGGCTGCGTCAGGACGAATTATCGCGCTTAAGGGAGCGTCAGAGAGAAACGGAGAGAACGTTAGAGAGAGTGAGAAAGTGCAACGCAATGCGCGCGTCTCAACGCTATAACGACGTACTCCCGCGGCTGCTCCCGTGGTCGTTTAATTATCGCCAAGCGTTAATTACGCTGCGATTAAACCGGCCAACGGACCGACCACAATCGCGCGAGCTCCGCGAGAAAATTCAAATTTCCCGCGCTTGGCCTGCTATCGGAAATCCTCATGCTTAGTTGGTGGGTATTTGCAGTAAATTTGAGGAAATTCGGGTCAATCTGGTAATTAAGAAGTTAAATAACTCGGAATGAGGTTAAGAATAACCGCGTCAATATTAACACGTTGTTCGATATATCAGCCTAGTCTATTCGTCACTGGTATTGCCATGATATCATAAAATATTCTTTCCATAGTTTCGAAACATCTCGGTACTCGTTTCTTTTCGTTCAAGCTAAAGTATTTAGTCTTTATAGCCTGTGTGATGTAATTCCGCATAAAATCTAAAAAAGCACGGGGAGTTTCAAATATTTCGACATATCTGAAGAAACGAAAAAATACTGGATATGATAATTTGACTAAGAAAAGAAACATAGGCGGCTGGTACTAGAATCAATTAAAGTACTCCAAATTAACGAAACGATCATAGTTTCAATTTCCAATTTTGGTATCGTTGAAACGATATAAAGTACTGAATATACCACAATGCCTCTAACTTTATTCTTCTAATAAGATATTATATTATATCTGGATATAATAATGCATCATGCTGAAAAGCGCAAGATCATTTCGCTGTTGTGAACAAAACGTGCTAAATTGATTGACGAAACGTACAACTGAATGAAATCGACTGGCAATCGATGCGTTAAAGAACCAAATTACCCGTGAAATTATTATTATTAAATGGTGGATATTCATGGATTTATAGGGCATTTAAAGAGGATGCACGTGGTATGCAGATAAAAAATATTCAAAGCAAAGCCCCGATTGTAGTATTTAGTAGACGAAACAACTCTGTATTTAGATATCAATTTAGATATCAGTTAAGTCCATAAAAATATGAGTCTGCATAAAGATTATCCTAAAATTAAATAAAAAGTAGATAACAGGTAATATAAAAGTTGACATAAAATATTGAATTATCTCCGGTTATTACGTTGTTGTATATACATACGGGACTTCCGTATTTGAGGGTGTGCGTGTTAATTTATTTAATGAAATTTAACGTTGATCATTAACGTTGATCAAAATTGTTCGTGCTGTTCTCTGTTCGTGACGGACAAGGGAGCGAGGGTGGATCAATTATTGCTAGGAACTTGTCCCTGACGTCGGCGGGGTTGCGTAAGTGGTCCCCTGGAAGCGGCGTCGAGATGAGGCCGACACGTTTCGTCGGGATCTCAAGGTGAAAACAGGGACCGCCGCGTGGCTTTGAGTTAGCATATAAATGAAATTCGCCGTGGTCCGGTGAATGCCAATGGACGAGAAGAGGGTTTCGACCGTGTTGCACGTGTGTGCAACACGCGGACCGTTTTCCTCCGAGACGCACGCGGCTTTCGAATGATTATATCTTGCGAGAGGCTCTTTGTTTGCGGAAACAATTCTCTGGCTAAAGCTGTATCGATTTCAACCCTTCATACTTTATTACGAGGAGCATTAAGCAATTCATACGAGATACGATTCTTTCCTTTGCAAGCCTGTGTTTTTTTAAATGTCGCCGCTTAAGTTAAAAAAGATAGTCTGTTAGAAATCTGTTTATCAATCGAGGAGAATCTTCTGAATCTAACTTCCCGCACAGTTTAATAATTACGAACGTCAGTTTTATTAAGGCATAATGATTTAAAAAAAGTCAATTTAGTCACCTCATAATATTCTATTATATACACATCAGTAACGATTGTAAAATAGAGAATTACTACAGTTTCATTCGTCCAATAATAAAATACATTCTGTCGGAAACAAGCGAACATGCAAATACTCCTGAACGATAATATATCTCCACACATAAACCTTTATCAAAAATTTCAACTTTCACGAACAAAAATTTATTTAAACATAAAATGATACGATACAGTGTGAATTTATTTCATTTTAACTACGGAGAATAAAAAAAAAAAAAGAATTCACATAGGTTTTATCGAGTAGTATGTCCGTATGTTATCCCGATATGGGATCGGTGGCGCCGCTAATCCGGAAAACACGGATCCGCGTGAAATGGAAGTGTTCGCGCGATTTCATCGCGGCCGTGCGTCATTAGCTGCAACTTTCCCGGTCAATTTATTTCGCCGGCCAGGGAGGAAGGGGGTAGACGTTCGTCGGGCATGCGGCAATTCCGCTCCCGTAATTTCCGTTTCGTGTAATATATCGGTATGAATCATTTATGGCGTCGTTAATTGAGTCGGTACAATGCGATGGCCGATACGGGAGTGGTGGCGAGAGGAAGTAGCGCGGGCAATGGTACAATCCGGCACCGTTGGCAGAATGTCAATGAGCTCAACGGTTTTATCGACGAAATAACGTGTCCCGGGGAAATGCGCTCGTGTTCGAAGGATCGGCCCCGCGTCGCCGTGCATTGTACGCGAAAAACGATGCCAACGTGTGACCAAAGCCGATTTCCAGCTCTCCCCCTTCCTGCTTCTTTCTATGGTGGTATACACACGAAATTGCCGATGAACTCGCGCGCTCGGAACCTGCGTTCGGTATCGAAGCCGCCAATGAAGTGACTGGCATTGAATGGCGGCTTATCGATCGATACAAAAAGCGTCTGTGTTTATCCGCCAACGTTTAACGCTTTTTTCCACCGTTGAAGAATAAACAAGATAGGGGGCGGGGGGCGGGTAAGCGATAAAACAAAATGAAAGAATAAAACGGTAAAACAAAGGTGGAGGGTTTTAACGTTGCAGCAAGGAAATTAACGTGATCTGTAGGGATTAAACGATGAACTGTTCGGTAATTAAAAGTTTACAACGGAAGTTCGTAGCAAGCTTAGAGACACAGAAAGCTAAGCGAAACTTCTGCTACCTGCCGGACGTTAAACGGCGCCTCCGGAAAATAATTATTCGGATCGGCCGTTATCTAACGGACGTTTACACGGTGTGCCAGAGACGACGATAAGATGCGCCGGCCGCACATTCACTTGCCGCAACTTCGCCGGGCGTCGGCGTGCCCATTATCGGCATTAACGGGCAAATTCGACGATAGCCACGGAGCCGAGTGTAACTACAATTAAGGCCGCCGGAGGAGAGAACCGATTCGTGCCAAGTGCATCCTCCGTCGCGTTTTCACCCCCTTTTTCCACCTATAGTGATCCTTCTCTACCCCTTATCGAGCTAGATGCGAACAGAGAATAGGAGGAAACGAGTGTTCACGCGAGATTCGTGTTTAGCTTTGCCAACGAAATAATAGCCGTTGGTAATTTATTTGCAAGGTGGAAGGAGAAAAAGAAGAGAGACGAGAAATAATGGAGAAAGGTAATTCAAGTTCGAAAGAGGATCGACGAGAGTACTTTCGGTTTGTTCGCCTTCTTGGTCGCGGCAATGAAAACTCTTCCGATTCTTCGTAGCCGTGGAGCGTTGTTCGATTTACGACGGTTCGTGGAACATTCGCGATGCGCCTGTTATCCGCCGCATAAATTTGACGAGAGCTCTCCACCGGAGCAGCGAGTGCAATCGCAATTAAGGTGCATCGATGGAAACCGATTCGTGCCAAACGCTACGCTACCGTCGCTTCAGCTACGTACGACTAAGAACGTAGCTCTTCTACTGTGGCTCAACCGAAACGCTGTGATTGAACGAGCAAATCCGTAATTATCCTCTTACTGTGCAGAGAACCATCATAGACCGGACTACTGTTGTTTTCCTGTTGGTCCTATTATGTTCAACGTTAAACAGCGATACGGTCGAAGTTTTAATTTTCTTTTAATGTTGCAATTACTATTTTAGATCACTATACATATACATGTTGCCGACTTAATTCAAATAACCGATCAAATGCCTTAACGCTTGAATTATCAAAGATTAAAGTATAGAATGCATCACGTATCAAAAGAATTAAAATGATAGATATGTGAGAAGATATAAAACACGCTTTTAACCACGTGTTTTATAAAAAGTTGAATCTTCAGAAATATACCGATATAAACGTACAAAATTTCAATGAAAAATTACTAAATAATTGCTCATTTTATCCGGTCTCGTAATTCTGATGTTGAATACAGAATATTTGGCGAACAAATCCAGGTTTATCTTTCGAGATTTGCCTCCAAAAACAGCCTATTAAGATAACCTTCGCCTTCTCTTTATTAGATACACGAACGTGATACACAGCCATTCAGGAATCCCACTTTACGACATGCCTCTACGGCAATCTAATTTCTCGGCAAACTAGTTATTTCGTGTGCCAAATTAGCAGCGTGACGCGCTACAGTATTCGTATATTACACAACCTAGCCCGAAAAATGGAAGTACATACTTCGACCGGCTGGCAGCGATTGAATTATTCAGAAACGGGCCACGGGTTCTTTTAAGCCGTATAGTCCACGTACCTGTGTACACGGTCGATTTCCTGTTATCACCTTGTTATCTTGTTGTTATGAGTTTAGAGGAGCGTTTGCCATGGCCATCCGTAATTTTCCTTTACGGTTCACACTTATTGACGCGTCGACAGGACGTTGTTAAAATTTAATAAGCACACCTTGAAACGCGCCGCTTTGTAAATATCGCTTTCGAGGATAATGGCAGCACGACGCGCGTTTCATCGCGGAAAAATCGTCGCTAACGGGAGTTTAACGCGTGGCCGAATAAACCCGGACACTCGCTGACTGTGGACCGTTCCCAGGATAATGCGATTTATCGACGTTTTGCGCACTGCGGCGAAAATTGCCGATGAATACGAAAGAAGCTGCCAAGGGGTTGAGAGGAAAGAGTATTATCGGGCCGGATGCTACTCGTTTCGTTTTTTCCCGCTTCGTTTCGCCGGACTGTTGAGCCAATTACGCCGATGCTTTATATACGATTTCATCGGGATTCTCGAAGGATGGATAGAAATCAGATATTATCATTATAATTATGCAGTAGAATTCTATTTATACGAATTCTGCTTGTTTGAACGAAGCCTTAGTTATGAAATTTTCCATTAGGTTTGAATGAATTTCTGTTTGTTAAATTCGTTTATTCGAACACGAACGAAGAGTAATAGTTGGCGGGAACAACGAACGGACTCCCATGATATGAATTTCAATTACGTAAACTATTTGTCCTCCGACAAGTTCACATAAACGGAGTTTTGCTGCGCGTTGTTAATGGAGATCGTGATATACGTGGCGTTTCGGAAAGGTAATGCCAAACTTCGGGACCATGTAATTCTCGTTAAAACGCGAAAAGAAAGGGTTAATAAGCATGGTTCGAAATATCATTAGTTTTGTGGTCGTAAGAAGGTTTCAATTAGTCTGGAATAAAGATCGTGAGATTTTGTTGCTGAATATTGCGCGAAGATGACTTTCCAAACTGTGAACATCCAATCGATAATGTAATTCACACGAGAGAAGAAAAAAGGTAAAAGTACATAGATTATGGCGCGTAGCTCTAATTGTACTTTAAAGATTTGCACAAAGTACATAAGAATTTCCACGAAAAGCAGTCGAAGTGATTAGCAGAAGAAATTTCGACGTTAACAAATCGAATCGAGACTATCATCTGATACTTTTAATCCGATAAGTTTAACAAAGAATATAATATTTCCTCTAATATTCTTAGATGACATATAAATGCTAATCTTATTTAACAGAAGATAATCTATATGATCCTTAATGCTTCTAAATTGAAAAGACAGATCAAATATTTTCTTACGACCCACAAGTATCGGTATATTCAGCTCTATAGTTGGCTCTATACTTCGTGGAATGCAATATTAATACATATAATGTTTGCACCAACTACATACTAAGAAGGTGTTCTATATTCTATCTATATCGGAGAACAAAATTTTTTCGCCACGCTATGCGGAAAGACCTATCATCCTATTTTAAATATTTAACGCGGAGATCCGACTCAGGTCGTAGACCACCACGGACATCCTACGATATTTTTGTTGTACAATTTACAGCGCGATTATAAATGTATGGAATGTAAATGGAGAAACGTTTGCTGTGACCTGTTTAAAATTCCTGCATTCCTTCCTTACTCTAGCTCGTTCTTCTTTTATTTCACTTTTTCCTCTTCCTCTCGATCCCCCTTCCTTTTCCTACGGGTTTCGCCATTCACCGTAAAAAAAAAAAGAAGAAAAGAAAAATGCTTCTTTTCGGCGGAAGTACGCTGTACCATAAGCGCTTTAATAACAGGCGTTGGAAGCGCGTTTATGCGGGACTGAAGGGAGGTAGTCAGTTTCGCGCCTGTAACCAGTAATTTGCATAAAACAGGTCAGTATTTATTGCAGCCTCAAAATGACGAAACTTTACCGACCAAAGTAATTCCTTTTTCATATCGTTCGTTCTCCTCTTCTTGTTACCGGACCGAAATTATAAGATAGAAATCAGCCTCGATACACATCTACATGTATAGTGGTTCATGAAAATAGTAGAAAGGATACTTATCGTAGAAAACTTTCATTATTAATACTATAATGAGATCACGGCTGTCGTGATTATATCGGTAAAACTAGGAATCAATTTGAATATGTTTATGGAAGTTACAAGACGATGTATCCGGTAAAAAATTAGTATAAAGTGTGAACAACCATTTTTTAACATATAATAAATGTTAAACTGAATATTGAGGTTTATCAATGTAATGGATTAATCGTGGAAATGTTTTTCTGATCTCTATGAAATACAGACTTGCGCTAAATAACACGTAGCTTCTTATAAAATTTTACTAATATGATACTCGCTCCTGTAATTCCTATTAGAAGATGGCAACTTTTTTATATGGCTCAATACCGGACTAACTTAGGTATGTCCGATCGTATTAATAGACTTCGTTCAACTGTGAACGATGCTAGCGAAATCGTCGACTTCTTTCACGGAACCGTAACCTGCTTTAAAGCAGCCATAGAGCATCTCCGATGAAATTGTAAAACTCACTGCTCGTACTTAATGCTTGTTCTTTCTATATCAGTTCTTATACTCGTGTATCCTATACCCTTTAATATGACCACTATACGCCTGTTAAATAAATAAATAAATAAATGATGATAATGGTCAAATTTCGTTATAGCTTACTTATGGAATCTGAAAATATCTTCTATCGTATCTCCATACGATATATTCATAGAAAGTTTCTCGAAGTATTTACATGTACGATTGTGAGCCGTTGTAGGTTCACATCCTGCAATTTCATCCCCTAACGTCGGGCTCGTCGGAATTATCGAGCGCAAAACATAACGAGCAGAAGGAAATCCCTCGATTCGAATCGTTCCCCTTTATCGAAGGCCGAAAAAAAGTGGTAGCTGGTTTTCATAAGCTCGAGGAATGGTAGGGGTAAAGGGGCGGAAAAAGAGTAACATTCGGAGACAGAAATTTTCGTGAATGGCCGAGCGTTTCCTGCGGTGGTGCTCGAAAAATCCGCAATATCCGGTGTATTTCGACGACCCACCGGCCAGTGTAAGCATTTTAATAACAAGCAAGCGACGCGCGCGCGCGAGTCTACGTCTGTCGAGATACGCAGATGTGTTTGTGCACCTCTTCCAACGATGCCCGCCGATTTGCATGAAATTGAAAGCCTCTTGGCGGTGCGCCGCGATCGACGTCCGCCGCCTCTCGTTAGAATGGAAATCGCGGATTGAAATTTTCAGCGGCCGGCCGCGCCTCCTCGTGCGTGAATGCGCCCGGTCGGATACGTTTTTCCGGGCGCCCAGGGATCGATAGGATGCGACGCGTATTCTTCGGCCGAAGAATAGCGGATTTAGACGCCTCGCTGAATCCCGTGCTATTCGAACGATTTCTCTCGCTGTAATTTACGTTTTCGTTTTCCTCGAGAAAATTCTCCCCATTTAACGTTAATTCTAGAAATCCAATTTCTAAGTTAATTTTTTAACTTGACGGCCGATTGGTATTTTCAGTTCCCTCGTATCGAATTTTCATTTAGCGTCGTTGTTTGGTTTGGATATAAAGCGAAATTTGGACTGCAACGATTTGGTGATTTTGCAGCATAAATTTTTGGGCTAATTTTTTCATAGCAATTCGTTACTTTATTTCCCTGCTTTCTACCCCGTGTTTAATTTTCACACTTTAGAAGTAACAGATTTACCAAGTTTAGAACCTAAATAGGTTTATTTTCTGTCTATAAATCGTACTTTTACATTTTTGGTTCTTAATCTTTACTTAATCGTGTGTTCCATATCTTTAAAATAAATGGAACGTGTATGTGGACGTTGATGACTCATTTTAGAACTCGAATTTTAGGTCAACTTTCGGGCTATGATCTATTTGTTCCGCATCTATTTCTATGCTTTCATTTCTCACGTCATTTGATCGTTAATATTCTGAGAATAACATCAATTTGGATATCGATAATCTCGTTATTCTACTAAATGTGAGACGAGAAAAGTGCATTTCTACCAAAAACGAACTAAATACAGGGAATGATACGTAACAGCTACATTTATTTAAAGCGTCGTGTCATGAATTTCAGAATCCTTACAGACACATATAATAATACGCTTTAACGTTTAATAGTATCCAAATTTCTCTATTACAGATCAATTTTGTCCAGAATTATCTTACACGAAATATTTGCTTTCTTATATCTAACACTTTCCTCAAACCTCATCAATTACGTAAACCATGTTCAGTTCTTCCTCGTAAAAAGAAAAAGGGTGATCTCATTTAATCCGTACTAAGTAATGGAAAAACCATCCCGGGTTGTTGCTTTAAATAATTATCGCGGCGGAGTATCGATCTTCCCTTAGAAATTTCGAGACCGACAGACATAATATAGGTTCTTCCTCGTAGCTGGGAATCGAAACTTTTCATAGTGATACAGCCTCGTTTTCATCAGTCGCAGGGGAACATCGAGATCCCGTTACACGATACGCTTTCATTTTCTTTTCCCTTTTTTCCCTCTTTCTTTCTGTTCTCGATGCCGTGAGTCGTTGAACGCGCGACGTCGAGATTAAATCTGATTGGAAAAACATCTCGCGATCGAAACGCATTGGCGTCTCACGCGGCTGCTTTGAAGATCAGTATTGGTATCAAAAACGACGTCGTGTATTCTGTACGCCGTGTGACGTATTTATCTCCGTGGGCATGGAATCGATATACATTTATAGTTGGGCGTCGCGCTATTGTAAGATGGCCAGGTATGACGTATAAAGCAAGTTGCAAAAGCCGTTGAAGAGGATCTATCGTAACACGACACATTTACGCCAGGGAACTGCATCAAACGCGCCGCAATACGGTGTTCCGCAATGCAGCGTAGCTAGACGAGAAAGAGAGCAATTTCTCTGGCGTATTATAATATGAATCGAGCGTACCGAACGTTTCTAGAAACCATTGCCCTATCTGACCTCGATTTCGAGTAACTGCTATTTCCATGTTTCCGGAAATCCACCTTCTCTGTTCTCGTAATAAAATCCTCGGTGGAACGGCAAACGTCGGAACGTCCGACTATTAAACGCGTCGATCCACTTATAGATTTTCACCGATATCTGTTTTTGACGTAGGAAAACAAAGACTGAATCCTTTTAGTCTACTTTTAATATTATGGACAATCCATTCAATTTATCGTTGAAAACGTATTCCACAAACTCAGTACAGACAAATCGGAGAGGGATGCCTATGAAACGCGGATAAACGCAGAACGGCCCCGTCGCTCGATTTGATTTAAGAGCATCAAAATGATCCGGATTCGGTTTCCTCGGGGCGCGAGAAGATAAAAAAAAATATGTCGTTGACCGAGTTCAATTTCATCGTAGTTAAACGAATCGGGTCGAAAGGGACTAAGGGGAGGGGGGAGAGAGGTATCAATGTCCTGAACAGAGAAATAATCCAATTACGTCTATGGCAGATAATCGATAAGCCGCAATAAAACTTCGATCCGGGGATAGTCGTGAAAGTTTTATCGGCGAGGAAAACGCGGTCGACGAGAAACCGCGTCGCTCGAATGTAGCCGCGTATGCGCGGTCTGTGGATGCATTCGTTGCATTATTTAAGCGTTTGGAATTATAGTTGACCAAGCTCGGCCCACTAGCGAGCGTCCACGAGTATATTACTCGTCCCTGACAACGTGGTCCACTGTATACTCGATATTACCACTGCACTGTGGTACGAGAACAATGTGTCGTTTACCTTTTGCCGGCGCCTCCCTATTATACCTTGTAGCTGTTTCTTCGTTAGACGTTGTTGAAACGTTTGTGTTTCACGGTAGTTGTACGGTACTCGCGATGCCTATTCTCATTAACGAGGTTCCTCAAGTTCTGTGGCCGACTATGTACTGACCGGCTCTACTTGCGCTACTGGGAGTTCATTAGCAAACGCTCGCAAGTTAAACTTGGGCGCCTTGGAACTGCCAGATTCCATCGAACTGTCGTGCTTTGATTCCTATATGTTGTACGTGTTGTCGGAAAAGCCGTATTGCTCGATGTTGCCATTATATTTATCTTCGAGGTGGACGATTTCGATTCTTTCCGTATCCGTTCGAAGGGTAGCTAGGGTCAAAGCGAACATACGAAATCTAAGATCGGATCAAAGAACGATAGAATAATACGCGTGACCTCGGTTCGGAGGAAAATCAGAGGATACACGGAGGTATATAGAAGCGGGATTATGCGTTGATATCAATTGGAAATCTTGAACGAGGGACGCCCTGGTTTATGTCAACCCTCTGTTTCATCGTGTTCTTTATTCGACGCGTGATCGACGATAATGTCGCGGCTCGAAATTCCCCGTGAACGATCGGTAGAAATAAGGAAAGCAAGACTGTGTTGCAGGTAACGGCGTTAAGGGATTACAGGGACGCGAGGACGCCTGCCAGCCTATCATAAATTTCCACATCGTATATGGGGAGCGTGAGACGTGACGGGCTTGAAGATACAGTGACGACTGCGCGGAATGCATACGATATCACTCGTCTGCCACCGATTCGATTTCGTTTCAAGGTCAAGCAATGTTCAGCACCCAGGTGAAAATATTCGAAGCCAAGAGAAGAGAAAAGCAGGGAGGAATTTTCGTAGTCTGCTTCGAGAGACAGAGAATGCTCGGGCCTGGGGATATATCGCGTGAAAAATGCACGGGTTAGTCCTTAACGAGTTTCAAATTATAAAAATCCTTAACCATAGTCGTTGAGTCGTAATTTTTAGACTCTATCTAATTATATTCCTATTTTGGTATCGAAATCCTCCTTTTCCCATTGCTCCAAATATGCTGTAATAAAACTGTCTACCAAATAAATGTTTCATCTGGATCAAAAGTATCAGTTTTCAATGTAAATTACAACGTCTCGAGAAAACGTTCGTTTTCTGTCAGTCCTCCTGCATCGAGTTCGAGCAGAACGATCCTGGCGAAAGACACGGAGCGTCAGAGAGTGTGGACCCTCTGTTCGGTGATCCTGACGGAGGTTGCGGTTGCGAGGGTGGCAACGAAGGAAACTAAAGGCGAACGCTTCGAGGGAATGAGTCGCGGCTAGGCGGGGTGCCGGCTCTAAAGAAAAGCTGCCCTAACAAAGGCGCCTTATTTCACGCCCAATGTATCCCGCCTCAGACACGATCGTTAAGATACCTATCCTAGCGAGGTGCGAGTTCCGCCACTTTTAGCCTCTTCCACGATACCTTCGTTCCCTCCTCTCTCCTTCGTCTTCCGACCCTCTCTTCTTTCTCTCCTTTTTTTTCACAGAACCCTTGGAAATGGTTCGTTCTTTCTCACGGGTGTGTGCGTTTCGGCTTCGAGTGCTCCGGAGGGTGTTGTCGAGGTGACTTACAACGCTCCCTGAACGCTGGCGCGTGAATTACCCGAAAACTTTCTTACCCATCTTTCCTACTTTCTCCTCTTTTTATTAAGTACAGTAGACGTTACGCTGTTTCGAAGTTGATGTAAAATAGAACTAATAATATCGTATCTGCCGGGGGCTTTTAATCTGCCATGGATGTATCCTCAGAGTAATATCAGGGGCTAAGAGAAATATAGGTACATGTACGATACGGTTCTATGAAAATATTAGGACTAGAACTTCGTTATTTAATTATATACAAAAAATACGAAAGAATTGAAATATACTGAACAGAAATCGAAGAGACGATAGAGGATGATTTTTATCACGAGCTCTTAAACTCGCTGATAAAGTAAATCTTTGATGTTGTGTCACGCGTTGAGTTACGCGATATTTCTTTATAGTTTTCGTAGTATGAATGACATCAACGAAACCGATAGAGGAAACTTACACCTAAGAGTATTTTCTGTCCCTCTCTCTTCCGTCTGTGTCAGTATTATAGAGGATGACCCGCAATTCACAGGGTAGTTCGAATAGCGACCGTCGTCGTTTCTTACGGGTTTACGCTTCCTGAATGGGCCAGATCTGGGAGGGAATTTTATCAGGATACAGGGATATGCCCATTACGAGACACCGCTTTGTACGCCAGGTCGCGATTATGCGCGCATATTCAACCCTGACGCGTGTGTCTGTCGTTGAGAAGCTCGCGTTGCCCGCACGTATCGCGACACATGCTCGCCGCTGCACAATAACCAGGCGATAATAAAAATGAAGAGGCGCTGCTTCCTGGCGTACGTTAACTCGATAGCCTTGCTGTGGTTCGAAACCGGCGAAAAGTACGAAAGACACGAATGCATCGTGGTATAGGTGATTTTTTCTCATTATTACGAGGATTATTCGAATTACATAGAAAAAGTGGAGGTTCTTCTATACTCACAGCTACAGGAATATGAAGCAAAGACACAATTGTCGAAATTCCAGTACCACTGGAAAATACTGGAATAGTTGTTGTATGTGGTCAAGCATGAAAAAATATGTGATAAAGGAAAATAATACAAAAATATTTGGTACCTCGTATATAAGAAACACATGAAAATTTACTAAAAACTGTATGTAATTGAAAGTTCTGAATCTAAACAATTACTTGTTGTACCAATTGTTTCGAGCGGTGTATATGAAATATTGGAGTTTTGCTAAGAATGAAAGACGTTTTAAGATGTTTGAGCGAAAGTCTTCTATCATCCCCATATTTCCTGCGTATCAATCCTACGTAATCCCTGACCTACCCTTTAAAAGCAGAAGCCTAGGCAGTCTACTGACAAATCCACTAACAGGCCCCTAATGGAACGCTCTTTTCCTTCTTTTTTTGTCCTTCTTTTCCCACAGCACCACAAAGAACATCGATAACGAGATATTCGCGTAATAGCTCGACGAATAATGCCCCGAAGAAGGGAACAACGATAAAAATTCAATTATCACTAGGGAACTGTTGGGCCACGGATGTTTTACATCGCGCGGCTACTCGACGGTAATCGGTCCATTTGCCTGAACACTCGGTCTACCGGTATGGCGATGAGATGATTGGCCAAAAAAGCGAGAGCAAAATGATGCATAATAACGGCGAACAGGCGTAAGTGAATACGAACGGCGATGCTGATGGCTTCCTGGAGGGAAGACGGCCCTTCAACCCCGATGGAGATTGATGCGGATTGCATTAATCTACCTCTGTCTGGCCTGTCCTTACTACTACTACCGCCAGGGACTTGCATCAGTTACTAGCTCTATGACCAAGCCAGTTTTCACCAGACGAAGAATAATGCGGATATATTAAGCGCGCCGGATGGCCGGCGTTCTCGTCCTTCTCTAGCCTCTGCTATGCTTTTGGAAAATATATAATCCAGACTGTGGATCGTGCACGTCCAGCTTGGTACCTCTGCTCCGACCGCGCTCTATCGGCCCTTCCTTCCGTTCGGTAGCAAATTTCCGCTCTCTGGCGGCACGTCAACGTTGAAACGCGATTTGTTCGCTTTCGAGCGCGTCGAATTTCACGGATTTCTCTCTATCTCTTCCTCCTCTACTTTCTTTTATTCCTTCCTAGATTTTGTCTTCCTTTAAAGAGAAAATAGGAGCTCGTTGAAGAGGATCTTTTCAAGAAGAAATTCGCAAGACGAATGGCAAAGACAAACGCCGTTAATTGATAACGTTGGTGTCTCTTAAGTCATTCCTTTGATTTCTATTTTTGATCGTTTTAGCTCGTTTCATCGTGAAACATGTTACTTTCTGTTTTCCTGGTAGACACTCGGATTTTCTCAACTTTCGTTTCCCTCGTCTTTATCTCGTCCTCTTTTGAATCGAATCCTTTGAATACCTGCCTTTCCCTTCTGGTTTACCTTCTTTTCGTTTCAAAGAACCAGGAGACATCCTTCTGGCGGAGGAGAACAGAAGCAGTTCGTTGCCTGTCACCTAACTTTCTCTCATCCCTCCCAGCGGCACCGTCAGAGTGGAACAAGGTTAAGGGTTGTAGGCGGAGATTCGACAGAAGTATGAGAGATAGCGGCAAGTACGAGCAAAGTTTGTCGCAAGTTTAGATGAAGTTCAATCTCTGAGCCAGGCGGTCGTTGCAGCTCTCTACTCATCCGTCCAACGACCCCTTTTTTCGCAGGCTTATCGTCTAATATCCCACCTCGAGGGCCGGAGGTTGGAACGAAATATCAGGACATTTCGCGTCTAGTCCCATCACCGTCCAGTTTCGCTTTCTCTGTTCTGCCGAGAGTTCGTCCAGTTCTCGCTCGTTCTTCTCTCGCCTTTGACAAAGCGACCGACCCTCGAAATTGCACCGACTCTTCTCCAAGCCATTTTTGCCAGCCGAATGTTACCAGATACCGTCTGGACACCGGATACGGTGACGAACTTTTCATCGTAGAACTTCTGCAATCGCGATGGCCATTGGGTTTTCCTCTTTCGCCATGGCCATTAGGTTTTCCTCTTAAAGTTTGGCGTAAGCGAAGATCGATGCAATATTTTGGCGATCTTGCAGTGATGACGATGCAAGACTGGGCAGGATTGCATTTTTAACTTTATGCAGCTGAATGTGCGCCTCAGTGGCGGCATTCGAAATTTCATTTCAAACTGTAAACGTTTGTTGCTTCGACTAATTGGTAGTACCATCGAAGAAAATACGGCAATCGCAAAGAATTAATAACGCAATGTACATGAGTGTAATGTTATGCATGCGTTCTCCGACGAACAGAAAATGTTGCGAAGATAGTAGCTACATCGCGTGTATTTCGTTTTTTAGTGAATCAGTCAATTAAGCTCTCCGCTCTTATGTTTCATTTCGCAGAAAGATAGTTCGTCAGATGAACGACTAAAGTGGAATCTTCAGTTTCAAGAAGTTTCGAACAGCCGATTCTGAAAGGCTCTAGACAATCGAATCTACATTTCGAACATTCGATTCCGGAAGATTCCAAATATCCAATTCTGGAAAGCTCCAATTGGCCACGATGACTTCTAGAATAGCTTCTTCGCTAACACTTCAAACTTTCCCTATCCATTATAGAAGATGAACTAGGTAAAATCGAGACCCCATGATATTAGGCAGATCGCTTAAATTTGGGGGAAAAGTAGTCCGGCAACTTATCGTGTAACTTTGATCGTCTACCGTGTAATAGTACTGTATCCAACCAATGAACTTACCACACTCGTACAACGTTCCCTTCGTTTCGACTTTAGTATCTGTCCACCATAATTTCTCGTAAAGAAAGACGTAAATCGTTTATCTGAAGCCTAACTATCGGAGCAGAGTTACTATACGCAGAACGCGTAAATGAATTGGAGCGATCCCAAGTTTGAACGATGTTCGATGCGACGTAAACGAAGTTATCCGGGAAGGTTGCGGGAAAAGATTTCGCGATCGGCAATTACCGCGGACGGTTGTCGAATAATCAAGCACGTTATTAGGTTACCGATTTTCCGGCGACGCGATGGTGACGTAGCCACCTCGGATGCATGAAATTATACGAGCACGTCAAGCGCCTAACAACGTAACACTGCGTACGTTTCAGGCGCATCAACGCAAACGAAGTTAACGTTACACCCACGATGAAAGCGGGTTGGCCTGCAGGCAGGGAAATTCGCTTTTCCACTCTGCTTCGACCGTAAAATTCGATCAGTTGCGACGGATTGTCATTCGCCGATAGCTTCATTACCTTACTATGCGTCGGACCTGGCGACAGGCGTCGATTCCAACCGATGAAACGTCCGAAGTGTTTGTTTATGTAGTTTGCGAGCATTCAGATGCATCAGTGCGAGCCTTTTAACCATTTACCTCGTAGCAGCATCGACAGTCACGATTCCATTCATCGACAGTTGTGATTATCAAGATTTCTTTCTTGTTTTAGCTTGGAGATTTCATTCGCTGATATTTTTCCTTCTTCGATGAGACAGTATATTTCAAATCGTTATCCTAAAATATCGATGGCGAGTGAAGAACGGTTTTCTTTTTTTCCAGTCGTATTCAGAATTCACGATTAATAGGAGAAGAGTGATCGTCTTCGTGGAAGGAACACGGCATCAAAATACCAGGGACGATTAAGGATCTCCTTTGGTCGATCGCCTATTGAATCCCTTCACCGTAGAACTTTTTAATTGCTTGAACTGGATGCTTCAAAGTTCGATGTCACGGTGGCGTTCCCTCTAGTCTGTTTCCTGGGTTTGCGGCCATTTAACCAAGCCAACGGAACGGTGGACTGAATTTAGGCAGCTCGAAGGGAAGACAAAGGAGAAAGAAGAGGTAATGAAGGGTGGTACAGGAGGAAGTCGTCGGGACGAGCAAGAAGAAGCCACCTTTCACGACGGAACAAGAAGTATGCGGCCTCTGCCAGACGCCAGGCGTTTCCTTAATTGCATTTTTATGTTTGTCCGGATTTCCGAGCAGCGAAAAGAAGACGAGGGTCAAAGGTATAAAAAAAGAAAAAGAGCAGACCGAACAAAATGAAATGGCGAAAAAGCAGTAGTAGTTCATTAAAATACGTGTTGATTGAACGCGTCGAAACTTGGTGCAGCTAGAGTGTGTGCGTTCACAGCAGCTACGATTCTTTTTCTGCCTCATTAAACTTCGTTTTAGATAATTATTCTTCGTGAATAAACGAGTTGTTGGATGACCAAATCACTGACTCATCGACTGGTAAACTCTAAGTTCGTCCTTTTCTCTAATATTTCAATGTACAATTGGTTTTCGCGTTTTTAGCTCGGATCCTAGACGAATTCGTAAGATGTTGAAAGACGAGGTAATAGTAAGATAGTAAGGCAGTTCAAAATGCTTAAGCCATGTGATAATATATTTATCAACTCCAAAGACTATCCTTTTAACGTCTGTTTCTTTTTTAATATTAATACGATGTGCAAGTTTCTCGACAGCTTTCCATCGAAATATCTTTCTCACGATAAAACACAATATTCGATCGTTTATTGTGGATGAATCGTGGCGACAAACTCGTCGACGATCGTGAAAAGCGATGACGAAACCGGAGGAACGTCTCCAATCTAATTCTGAAATCGACGAAAAGGAGCCGCGATCGAGTTCACGGAGACCTCGTTTGCGAGATTAACGAGTCAGGACGAGACTTGGGGTAATTCCAAACATCGCCGACAAAAGGTCCTCGAGACGAAAGGACTTAACAGCTGGGCGAGAACCGGAGTGTCGAACGAAGGAGACGCGGAGAGTTCCAGGCCGTTGAACAATCGCGAATACGGGAGGGCCGGTGTAACAGTCGCGTTCGAATAACTTGGAACGGTTTGACGAAGTTGCTCGTTCGATTCATCGGTGCTGGGTTCGTTTCTCTACAGTCCGGAAAAAGTCTTAATTCGCCATGATTTCAAAAGAATTCCGATCAAATTGGAAAAATAGACATCGAATTGATGAGAATCTCTTGTTTCATGGTTTCCATCGAAGGGAGAGAGGAAAAAAAAGAAAGAACAAAGAGGGAGAAACGACGGTTCCCTTTAAGGTGGTTCTCAACGTTTATCAGGGCTCGATAACAGCCGTGGAAGACAAAGGAGTTTCGATGAGAGTGTCGGAGCTGAACGAAGAGAAGTTTCAGTGATCGAACAAATACCTAGACCCTCCCTCTCGTGTAACAGTCGGGAATAAGTTCAAACTGGCTTGTACCATCGACTATACGTTCCTTCTGTCCGAGTCCTTTTCACGGATCCGGATTTATTGAAATTTTATGCGGTAGTCCGATGAGGTCCGACTCGGGACTTTTATCAACGATTCTGCCTGGCCGGATCTTATATTACCTAGGTACGACCACGAGGAACATTCCCAGCGAGTCGATTTCTCGATTTCGCTTCGAGAAGCCGATTTCTCGCTTATACGAAGCTTTCGACAGCCGCTCGAGAATATTACGAATAAGGGAAACTCGAAGAACCGTTGCGAGCTCGCCACCCGTTTAAAAGCAGAAACGTAATGATATTCTGATGAAAATGGTGGATTCCTGTGACGACTAATATAAATCTCGGATTATATTATGGACGTTCTGGAAATCAGACTATCTGTTTCGTCAAATCGAGTATATTAGGCATTACGTTATCGATTTTAGATATACATACAGTAGAACTTTAATTATACAAACTGATCGTAACACAAGCTGTTAGAACGATCGGATTTTTCGACGATACAGTAACTTTATCTTCATATGATCGTTAAATATCAGAATTAAACAAAAATAAATATTTTTATATAAAAATGTAATATTACCTTCAGATTTATATTCTAAATTTTCTGAATCGAAATTACGATAATACATTGTCTCTTTAACCGGTATTCGGATAGTCGGGATTTCCGATTTAAGACTATGAGAATGACACATGATAAATTATATTTCTCTTATTTTAAAATTCTAGTCGTACATGCCATTAAACTACCCTACATTTCCAAATGTCCTTTTACATTTATTTCTGGAATTACACATGTCTTTTTGAAAATATATTGGAATTAAATATGTCTTCTACGTCACCTACTTTTAAGCTATCAGTATCTCTGTATCTATCTGATTATTTTCTTCTTTTCAACTTTTATCAAAAGTGGATTTATCATGTTTAGCCCGTGTGGTCTGCTCATTTATATCTATAATATTTTCGCATGTATCCAAGAATTTAATCACGACCACGTTCTCCGTTTCATATATTATTCGCGAACGTGAATTCGTATTTAATGTCAACGAAACGAAATTAGCGAATCTCTACTCACCCTAGGTTATGGTTGTCGGTATTGTCCGGTGCGTCCTCGGTCACAGAATCCTGTGTGAGTGGACCTTGAGTGACGTCAACCCCCATGCTACCTAGATCCAATGTGGCATACGTTCTGCGGGCTTGCACCCTCGTACCACCGCCTCCGCCGCCACCGCCGCCGCCGCCAGTCACTTCGCCGCTTCTGCCACCGTTTCCGACCAATTCCTGATACAATTCATCGTACAGAGAGCTGCCGTTCTCATTGCTGTTCAAAGCATCGTCCAGGCGAGCTGGGTCCAAGTGATAGTTGGGATTCTCAAAGGAGAGGAGACCGTTTTCTGAAACACATTGAGAAAAATTTCTGTGAATTAAAATTAATTTAGTAACATCGGTGGAGAATTTGCTTAAAGGCATACGCAGGGAAACGTTCATTGGAGTATTTGATCACTTCACAGTGGAAATTACGTATAGGAGACATCATAGCAGGTGGACACGACATAACGAGTTGTAAAATTCGTCGATGACTAACACTTACAATTTTCGATGGCTACAGTCACAACAAGTAATTTGCGAGAGATTTGAGAGTAAACTGAGAGATATGCGAGAGAAGTACTAGAAGTCGTAATTTACATTCTGGTAATTTCGAATTTGTAATTCATCGTTCAATTGCTAAGGACGATAGACATTTATTTGAAAGAACTAAGGCAGAATGTAAGGAAAAAACTTCCATTCACTATACGTAAAGAAGTTATTAATTAAATGATGAACCAAATGATAATTATACTTATTTTCGGTCAAATTAGTGTTAAATTACAGCGCATTAGGTTTTATAAAAACAGAAAGAAAACTTTCCCAAAGTGCGAAAAGATTTGATCTCGATGTTAGAGGGTTAAAATCATTGAGCAATAGTTCTAAATTATATCTTTCGAAGGTCGCCCGACTGTTTCGTGAGACTGTTTTTGTAAAACATGCGTCAAACCGACACGCGCGTGCTGTTAGTCGTGAGGCAAGAGACTATCGGTAGATTAAAAACGGAGGTCAAAGTTTAGTTTTGCAAGAGCCTAAGATAGACGTAACCATTGAAAGAGAAGTATGTAAAATACTACTGCGCATATATAGAAACTAAAGCGTTTTAGTCGCCTGATGAGTTTGCGTTTGACGAAGATGTGATAAAAGCTCGGGTACGAATAACCAGATAGTTCTAGTTCTAATTTTGGTGCCACTCGTAGAAAAGTGTGGTTGACGTTACGTTAACGAAAGCGTCACGATTTGCTCGTGATATAAAACGCGAACGAAAATAAATCAACGGAAGAAAAATTGAGAGATCGTTCGAGCGGTAAATAGGAAACGAAACGAAGGGTATAGCGGATCAATCGCGAAGAGACGACCTCGCGAGTTGAAATACGCTCGAGAATCCTCGAGAGGGAAGACCAAAAGTCTTCTTCTTGACGGTGTAAGAGGATTAAAAACATTGACCGACTGATCAGGTCTCGTATAGGCTGAAGGTTGGAAAGCGTAAAAAAGGAGTGAGTTTCAAGCTCGCAGTAACACAGAGAGAAAGAGAGAGAGAGAGAGAGAGAGAGAGAGAAAGAGGCGGAAACAGAGACAGAGATATACCGATGATCATGATGACTATTATTTTAAACATGATATTTTATATTTAGCACGGTACGTTTACACTACTCACTGATGCTCCTTAGCAAGACGACAGTAGTTAGAAGGACGTTGTACAGAAACCGGCATAAAGCATCCATGCCGACGCGACGCCGGTCATATCGTTAAAAAAATCTGGCCGGTTAATCGTAAAACGTTGCGAAGAACTTCCATGTACTTATTGACAAACTATCGGGTATATACACGGTGTACAGACACGCTGGCTTGTACACAGAGAACAGGCCCGAAGAATGTGTGTGTCTGGCTACGTGTACGTGTATGTATCTGGGTGTCTAAGACGAATCTCCTTGGCCTCCTTTGTCCCTTCCTTTCTTCCTTCCTTCCTTTCTTCTATCCTTGACACTCCTATCTCTTCTGCCGTCTACCTATCTCCCTCCTGTTCTCGGTATTGATTCAACCGCGGGCTTTAAGCTCTGTACTTCGAGAGCTCGAGCTTCTTTCGGTCAAATCGACGCGGAATTCGTGTTCGACCAGAGTCGCTTGTCAAAAAACGCGCCACCTTTCGTTAGTTGCATCACTTTCCATGGATTAAATCAAGAATCGTGTTATTATATTTGAAATAGCAACTGTAAACACGATAGAGGAAAACACTGGCGAGATAAAAATATGAATGAAATTAATCGAGCGGACATATGCACGATTACAAAGTGTTCGATCAAAGACAAACTATTTTTAGTTCGCGAATTTCTGTCCCATACGCTTTTTCCACGGATCTGAGGAAACAATGGGGCCATCGACAGGAGAGATAATTAACCGATCGAATTACGCGAACGAAAGTTGCTTCTGCAACCCTTTGATGCTACCTCTTTCGGCTAATTCGACGTTTGTTACGACCCTCGCCGGTTTTCATCGACTGCAGCTATATTTCTGCCCGGAACAAGAGGGTAATCAGTTTTCTCGCGTTTCATCTATCTCTGACACACGAACGACCATGAATCATCCTTGTTCGCCGATTTTACGATCCGCCACGTTGAAAATTTCCCGATCGACAGAGTAAAAAACGAGTTCGTTAATTTCCAGGTGCTCGACTTCATGATTATCCTGAATGTCCGATAAAAGTTGAACGACTCGAGGGGGAAGTTCAGATGAATCAGCGAATGGGCGGCATGGTTAGGGGCGACAAATTGGCCATGTGGTCGCGTGCTCGTTACACGTGCCACGAAGTAGATACTCTAGTGTTTTGTTAACATCGATACATCTCGTTATTTCGAAAGCAGCTCGAAGGAACGAAGAAGGAAGTACAAAGAATGAGAGAGAGAGAGAGAGAGAGAGAGAGAGGAGGGGAGAGAAAGGGAGCATGAAAGTTTTAGGGGAAAAGAAACGGTTGGAAAACGTTGGAAACCCGAAGGTTGATTTTACGGCACTGCCGTTAGCAAGAAAAGGCGAACATGGCTATAGCAAAAAGAGCGAATTCGTGGTAATTGTCCGCGATAGAAGAACGCTCGTTTAGATTCCATTAACTTCTTTTCGTGAATATTTTAGCTGTGCAATCGGCTTACGATCTTTGGATGGTTAATTATTTAAAGATCGAATGGCGGAAGGAAGCAAAAGGAGAGCGTGTAATTCGTAGGGTAAGTCCGATGGAAATGTGCGAAAGATTTCGTTAATTCAGGAGGGACGTCGGATGACTCAGCAGAAGGGTGGATCGTTCGTGTACGATAAATTGGCTGGCGTCGCGATCATATTGCCGCATGTTCGTTATAGATACGACCGAAGAAATGCAGTTGCAGTTGCGAGTTGCAGCTGCAGCGGTCTTTTCCAACGGACTTCGTTATTTCATAGAGAAAAGTTTCCTCGAGGTGGTCGAAGAGCGAAAACTTTACACTTATGCCGTGCGTCTGTCGCTCTACTTTCACCGGGTAAAGAAAGAATGCAAGAAAAACAAGGAAGAAAGAGGACGATATCGTTCGAACGTGGCCAAATTCGTGGCATCGATTCGATGTTTGCAACGATCCGAGGTTGGTTAGGAGACCGCACTGCGGAGGAAAACGACACGCGGCGAACAAGAAAATAGCAAGCTTGTTCTATTTTCTCCTTCTCTCCCTCTCTCTCTCTCTCTCTCTCCCTTTCTGTTTGCAACTTTTTAAGTCGCCATCGAAGTCAGCAAATTCCGCGGACGAGCGAATACCGAAACGAGGCCCCCGAATAGTGCATTTCGTTATTTCGACCCCGCAAGGGAGGAGAAGAACGAGAAACAGTCTACGGGAAGAAGTAACCGGAACGTAGGTCGTACGCGAGAGTTTGAAAGTTTGGACACGCTTTCGGCGTTAGAACCGGAAGCAAGGTGATGGAAAGAGTACGAGAAGGGCGTGGGAAGGCTGAACAAGGAGGACAAGGAATAAGGGAGGGAGAGAACTCCGTCACCGCCCCTCGATGAGTCACCCTATCGATTCCTCGGTCGAGTCTAGGTAAAGTCTAGGGGGCGAAGGGGCTCTTTACCACCAACGAGTACCTCTCCTCCGTTTTTTTCCCTTTCTTTTTATCCCTTCTTTTCTCTGGCCCCTTCACCTCTGCTCTCCTCGCGTTCACCCTGTCTCTCTTTCTTTCTTCCTTCGTCCACGTCCTTACGTAAGTCCTTTCCACGGAATATTAAGTTTCATGGGCGCGGAGCAACCTCCGCCCCACGAATTGCGGGGGTCACGTATCTCATAAGTACCGGAGGCGATTGACTATGTCCGTCGAGCATTCCTGGGACCGAGGATAGCCATTTTTTAACAGGACGACGCAATGCAAACCAATTTTCCTGGAGGTCGATCGACGATAATTTGAATATCCAATGTCTCGATTGAAAGTCGACTTCCTCCTACAATTTTCTCAGACGGATTAATTCGCCGGTTAGAGACGAAGGAGAAGAAAAGGAAAATGCATGCCGTGTTTGTTTCGTTTGTAACGGAGTAACAGAATAGCACTTGGGCTGTATAATACGAAACAGCAACAGAAAAATCCTTCGCGATCTACGTTCCATTCTTCTCGTTCACGGCTCACCGCGATAACATTCTTCACGGGCCGAGAAATAAAGTGATTCTCGACCCCACGTTAACCCTTTCACGGAATTCAACGTTTATTCGAGCCCGGCCTTGCGATTACGGTCTGGGCCGGCTGTCGATGCTGCCCGCTTCTTTCACAGCCCCTTCTGGTTTTTTCCCTTACCCCCATAACAATAGAGTTACGGTCTTAAATGTTTCTCGCACGAGAGACTATAGAGAATGGGGTGCAAAGAACCAAGCACCGTGTCTCGTTACGGCGAAAAAAGGCCGAGGCAATTTCAAAACCCATCGTTAACTTTTACAGCGCGCCGAAAATGTTGGCGGACCTTCGAAAAGGTTAAGATTTTTTCAGGTAATGGCGTCTAACACTGTCTTCTCCCCTGCCGTTGAATTTCTATTCGTCGCCTGTCCGAGATCCTCATAGCCGATCATCGTGTTCTCCAAATATCCGAAAGCGGACGAAGTCGACGTCTCTTAAGCGATCGTTAAAAGACACATTCGAAAGACAAATTTATTCGAGATCCCGATGCTTCTCTGTATACGTACGGACGTATATGGTCGTGTAACGAGACGACGGAGCGAAGTATCAAGATATTCGAGAGGGAAGATTGAATGCAAACGATGAAGCAACTCAGAGAACTATTCACCGTATTTTTGCTACATTTCCATTGCTCGAAACGAAAGTCGATGAGAAGGAACGACAAGGATAATGTTAAAAAAAAAAGAAAAAAAAACGAGGACAAGAGCGGGAAAGAAAAAAAGCGACGAAAAGAATCAAAGAACAAGAGCATCCACCCCTCCCTCTGCGGAACCACTCTTCTCGGTTCCCCCGTTCATTTTCGTCGAACAAGCTACGAACAATCTCGTTCGAGGGCAATTGGCCTTTCAGCCCTTTTTTCGCTCGACTCTCGCAATACCGTTTCCCGGGGATGTACGTAACTCTGCATGATTACGTAGATTGGCTTCACAGAAGGATGCTTATGCGTATTTTTTGTCCCCTCCCAGCAACGAATCGTCGACTATATCTCGACGATCGAACCACGTATACTGTATACTTTGGAAACGGTCGGCCCGTTGGCGCTTAGACGTCCTGGCGCCATTCACCTACGGCGCCGCACGCAACCCTTAAACACTATTAGCCGCGCCATACCGCCTCCAACTAGTCTCTAACCCCGCCTGTTCTCGCCAACAACGTCGACCTCTCCCGTACGATCTTATCTGGCTTCTCGATACCGTTCAACGGTCACTCGGAGTGGACCAATAAAGTCTTCCGTTAGACTACAAAGTCATCGACGTGTTCTCGTTACTTTATCGAATATCTTCTTTCGATACTATAACCTTGGTTCAGGATGTTTCACTGATGCACGTATGACCGCTAAAGAAAATTGATGCATTGCATGATATTATTACCGGATAATTGCGATCGATAGACGACGATAGTTCGACGTGCTTCGTACCGTGGCTCGTCAATGATTTACGTCGTGTGGGCCGTGGACTGGACAACGATATATCATTCTCGTACTACGTCCACGCGGCGCCTCGAATATCCTGGTAACTGTTTTTTAATAAAAGCAACACGATCGGTAAACCATCAAGCACATTCGACCTTTTGCAGTTTCACTAGTGAAAATTTCGATCGTATCTCGTGTGACACGATGGGTAGTTCCAGTGATTAATAGTAATACGTATAAAATGGTGTATTTACTAGAAATAACTTTATGACTGTCATTGGGGAAATAGACGCAGAATCAAAGGTCTACGTCTGATCACGTACTGACCGTTTTCACTCAGAAATATTAGCGTCACTAACAATTCGTAATTCGCGTGAATTTCGGATGAAAGGCGTGTTCGTGTCTGATCAAGTACCGATCGTTTTCGCTTAAACGTACTAGCGGCAGTAGTGGTGGACAGTAAATCCTTTGTTTAATACGTTCAAACGTTTAGTAACGATACGAATAAGATAGTATCTCCGCGCGAAACACTTGAATTTTCATCAACGAGAATAGGGAAGCAAAGTAGATGGAAGACGCGTTCGTGTCTGACCAGACACCGGTCGTTTTCACTTAACCATGCTAGCGCCAGTAAAAAGGGTCATGGGTCGGTAGTTAAAACCTTCCTGCTGGTTTATGGTTCGTGTAAAGTAGGGACGTTCAATGAATATGAATAAGTGACAGTCTAATTCGCAAAGTATACCTACACGCCGATGCCAGGCGTCTTTTTCAATTCGTCCTTTTGGCATCCGGTTTCAAACAGTCTACTACTTAATGCCTCAGACGGCTACTTTTCCCGATTGCTATTTGCCGATGCGTTAGCGCGCGATTTAATGAAGAGTAAATGCTCTCGACCCAAGGACGCTTTCATAGAATTTCTTTCAACTCACGGCTTTACTCTCCTCTCATCATTGGAAATGTATCATTTGCAATATTGGCGTTTGAAAAGCAGAAAATTATCAAATTTAATATCTCCTACGCGATAGTTTGAACGAGTCAACGACGCGGCGTTATATTTCTGGCCATCGAACGTTTCGTATGTCTCGTGAGTGACATGGCTTTCAAAAGGGTTATCGAATTTTGGCGATGGAAATTCAACGCAAAGAGCTCTGACGAAACGGATTTCTTCGTGACGATGACAGCTGCTTCGTCACACGTTCGACTCAGGGATGATCTGTAAAAATAGCCGTTCCCACGCTTAGTCGCTCGAAGAACGACGTAGCAAGGGGAAAAAGGCCACGGGTTGATACGTATACGTAGGTACGTGGTATGCGACCACGTCTGTACAGGCAGCGCTAAAAACGGCAACAAAACAGAAGTGACTGAGTCTGGCACCAAGCCATACGTCGCGGTAACGCTGACTCGAGCTATCGATCTAATCGTAAGTGGTTCTCCTGTCTCGCGTGTGTGTTACTGCAGAATTCCGCGTGCGAGTAATTGCGATCGACCGGTAGTTTCGACGTAGAATTGAGATTACTCGATTGGAATGCCCGGTGACAGGCAATAATTTTGTGTCAGGTCAAGGAAGAGCATGTGCAGCGAAGATTTTGGGTGTTTCTGACGTGTTTTCATAGGGTGAAAATAACCGTCTCATGGACTAACGCATCGTAGAAAATATTAGGTCGGTATATGTAAAGTGTTGCTTTTGAAAATATAAAATTACGCCGATACGTAGCTTGTTTAAGGCATAAAATATTTGATTAAAGTAATCTCCGCGTAACTCAACGCGCTTTCTCAATGTACTTAGACCATGGCAAATAAATTTATGTTTCTAATTATTCATGGCTTCGCTTTTTTCAAATTTAAGGCCATAAGAGAACTATCCTCAGATTTTTCTTACGAATCTTCGTAGCATTCGACGTATATGATTTGCAACAGATATCTTCATCTTCGGTATGGTTGATCGACGACGGGATAATATTTCATAGATGGTATTACGTATTTCGTACAATGTAAACTTCGGAAAAACATTTTGCACGTGGCAATTTAATAAACAGCTCGCATCGTTTCTATCAGACGATCATTGATATCTTCGTACATCGTTTTATGAAAATTTCCGGAAGCAATCCTTAACTTTATACAGCTGCAGGGAATATTTTATCTTCTGCCGAGATGAATCCTTAGAGAGAAGGGTACTGCTTCTTAAGGATTCCGGCTGATCGCTATTAAGACGAATTATGCAAATCTATGCGAACGTCAGAGCAAAGTGTGGCTGCGTTTCAACGTAAGTCAGAAATCCAAGTTTGCCTGTCCTCGTGTTCTCCGTGCACGAAGGGAGAAAAGAGCGAGAGGAGAGACATTCTAGAAACTAAGACAGAGAGATAATCTAATTTGACTGCGTCTTCTGGTCTGCTTCGTTCGTCAACCGCCATCTTGAAACCGTTCGATGTACCCGTCGGATGCGAATCGATATTTCAAGGACGAGCTGTCGTACGCAAAGTACTGAACGACGATCTACCGTAGTTGGCGGACAGAGAGAAAGATCGAATTCGTATTAAGGAATCGAGGGAGGAAGAGAAGAAGATCAGCAGGATACGGTGGAATAAAGAATATCGAGTAGACGTTTTGTAGGTCCTATTTACCTTTCCCGTTGAATAATTTAACTCGTGTCTTCCTTGATACCAGCAATGCTCTGGAGGACAACAATTTCCAGTTACACGCAGTGATAAAGTATGAATTACGGCGCAAGGAAGAAAACTATTCGTCACTTTGTATTCTTTTTATTTATGGATCTTCGGTGGAGGATCGGTTGACACGAAAACGGCGATACGCGGCGCGAAAGTTAAGCAAATTCGTCTAATTACAAGATAGTCTGGAAAGTTCGAAAGGTCGTGCTAGTTATCAGAAACCGTTATACATGTCGTCGGCGAGACAGAAGCTGTCTGAGAAGCGCGAGTCGCGAATCTGTGTACTCTGAAACACACAGAGACGCGGTACGTACAGACGAGAGGAATACAATTGCAGAGCGACGACTTTGAGTGTGCGCCATCACACGAACGAGGTTGGGGTTCGTCCTCGTTAGATTCGCATTTAGATTAAACTCGGTGCCGCGGTAATAACCTAAGTTTGGTCATCATTTTTTCCTCCTCCGGCGGCACGATCGCACTCGAGCAACTCCTCTTGGTAATTCCAGGCGGCCCGATTTCGGGCAACGAGCGTTGCCAACTTCTGGATATTCGGTTAGAAAGTATGTCGAAGATTTCCCTCAGGGAATCGTATGGCGACGATCAACGTGTTTCCAACGCGATTTCTCGTATAAACGTCCACATCTTTCGAACGAGAATCTTCGTTCGGTCGGTGAAATGAAAATTCAACGAATTAGAAGAGGATTACGGATGATGGAGACCGATAAATCCCGAGCATGATGCAATTTTAACGCGTTCCAAGAGGGAGGTTGCGTGCTCGCACCACGATCTAGGAGCTTTATCGCGCTTTGCGGACGCGCTCTCCATTTCGGATCGTGCTCGGTTCACGGGGAATCGTGTTGGCATATGTACTTAAGCGGCATGAGACCGAACCATTTCGTACGAGCGGCAAAGCCACCAGCTAGATATTTCTGCCCGTACTTTCGATCGGCCATTTTTCACCTAAGATCCCAACGCGCCATAAATCAACTCCCCTTTAACCTTTTATGTACGAAAATCCTGCAGTACTTTCCCTTGTCGTCTATTAAGCTCTGCGCTTGTACGACTATCTGCATTTTTAACGTAACGACTTTTAGTTTCGTTATTTGAGTAAGTAACGCGCTTCGCTAAGCTGAATGGAATTTTCACGACACTTTTTTGCTGAAACGTGATTTAGCGCGAGATTACAGCTTGACGACTTACCGCTGCTAATAAATACCATTGCATAACGGTGAAAAGCCTGTTAATGAAACGAACAAAATTTTACAAATAAATTCTACGAACTGCACAAGTTATCCGATTATCGTATTCGAGGAAAAATTGTAATATCGTAAAAGAGAAGTCTATAATCTGTAACTCGTAATTTGCTGGCATTATTTGCCGGTGAATCATCGCGCGAGTGGACCCTCGTCCTATCTACTATTCACGACAGAAATGTTTATCAAAAAATTTAACGTTCGTATTTCATACGAAAAGTGACTAATGTCACGAAAAGAAGGGGGTTTTGAATTCAGCGATACACAAGTTGGCCTTGTCTGGTTTCTCACGTGCCTTAACCCCTTAATGTCCATCGAGCAGCACGTACACGTCATACAAGCGGCTTAGATACATCTTTAAAGCGCGCCCGTAAAACCGATATTGCGCCGGTTTCTGGTGAAATTTTTACCAAGGAAGGAACCGTCGTACTGGCATCCGTTTACCGTTTCCGCGCAATGGCATCTCGACTAATCCTTTTAACTACACAGGCAACCGACTTTCTCCGTGGCGTTACGTTTAGTTTACGACATGCCGGTTTTATTGACTCCGCTCACCCTTCTTCTTAGATACCGGTTTATCGTACGTTTGATCTCCCGAGAATTTTCCGCTACGATCAATATTGCGAAATAATTTCTGTCGTTCCAAAAGTGCGGCTCCCTCGAACGGCCGGTAAACCGCCCAACGACGCATTTGGTACACGTATCAGCCGTTTGTTTATGGCGCCTTTCCTTACGACGACGACAGCGGCGATCCTATAGATTATGTAAAGAGAACGTAATAGACTCTAGAACCAGTGGATTACAGGATTATAGGGGAAACGCGGCTGGTACACCTCTTCGACGAAGAAACTATCCCGGATTACAGCTGGGCGAGACGGGGCTTTGATTATCTCGTACACGCTACCTTAACACTGTTGCATTACGTATTAAACGAGAAGCGTTGCAATGTTCGGACAGTACTGTTGCGCGTACAGACGATACAATCGTAATTCGATTGTTCAACTGAGTAAGTAGCGATAACACTGGCGGAACCACGATGCGCTCTTCCTATGCCGAAACTACGTTAAAGGAATTACTGCTGTCTCCTTCTAACGACGTTTAACTTCCGTACTAACATAAAATGTACGTTTTGCAGCCACCTTTTAAGCGTTTAGCGAGCCTGATACGCGTTAGCGATAAACTATGCGATTTATCGCATGCGGTTAGAATTTTCCCAGAAGAAGAAAGTTTACCTGGAGTCTGGGAGAAAGAAACTTCTCGATTAGCGAGAGCGGAGACACGCCACTAATTACGAAAATTGAAAAATACGGTTTTACTCTTTTTTCAGTTCTGTTAAAAAATTTATACGTATTGGATTTTAACGCGAGACGAATTCCGTATAGAAATTCTGCGAATCGGGATAATGGTAGCTTCCGTGAATTTCATATTGTTCCTGTAACGTAGCGTTTAAAAGCCAGACGCTACCGCGTCGTATATAATTTTAGTCGCGAAACAATAATAATTTCGCGAAAAAATATTCTCCCTCCGGATCTTCGCCGTGAATTTTCCGGCCGGGCTTCGGTAACAAGAGTCGACGTGAATTACGTGGGAAGCGGATGAAACCCGGCTGGTATCGTTCGCAAACCTTCCGCCCGCACGAAACCAGTTGCAAGAAGCTTTCCCGAGGCGAATTTTGCTGTTGCAAATTTTCCCTGTTACATCAGCGGCAACAATATTGCGATATTAGTTATTGAACGAAAAAAAGGTGCATCGATCGGAAGACGCGTGCGATCACAATTACGTTCGAGTACAGATTACAAAAACACGATGCCAAAGGATATGAGAAAATTGTTATCAAGATGTATATATGATCCTCGAAATGTCATATCTAAAAAGAAAAACCGGAATTTAAAATTGCCTGAACGAATTTTAATTCGTATTTGCATTTAAATTTGAATTTTAATGCTAGTTCGAACTTGAACTTAGAGCCATGAATTTCAATTCGAAGATTCATCACTGAATTTGTATTTGAACATCTAAATTTGAATCTGAATACAAATACAATCTTCATGGGGTGAAGATCATTTTTCAAGGATTTATCCCTAGCATTAGAAAGAAAGAAAGAAAGATAGGGCGAGGGAGAGAGAGAGAGGGAGAGAGGGAGAAAGAGTTGTCAAACAATATTGTATCGGGGCAGAATCGTTCAAATATTTGCGCAAACATTCGTGAGAGCGTAACTTCTCCACTTTTTCCCATCTATATTGCGTTTAATCTGGAGAGAATTGTCTGTTCTCGTTGGGAGATCGGGAAGCAGGCATTAGAGGTGAAACGAGGTGCAATATGGACGTTGGTATCGCTCGCAATCCTTTCGCGGTGGAAGGGGTTATAAGGAGATTTCCCTCTGGCGGTGCTCCGAGTTTTCACGAAATATCAGCAGCAATAACAGTATTTCTCGCGATATTAGCTGCTAGTCGTTTAGTTCTTCCAGCTTGTAACCCTTCCACGATGTTTCTTCGGCTGGCCATTTCTCTTCCGCGTTTCCGTAAATTCTCCTCTCGCGTCTTTTAATTGATCCAGTCCATTCTGTTCGTTGGCTTTCACCCTTCGAGGCTTTTCATCGGGCTCGAACAATCGTCGAAATCGTCGGGACGTATCGCTGGCGAATCGCCAGTCAATGGAAAAGTAGGCGAGGCTTTAAGAGGTTTTCAATAGTAGCCAGCTTGGGCGTTCCGTTATTTCGCTCAATGTTATTCAGAAGTCGAAATCAATGAAGCCAAGATCGAACGATTTGATGCGTGTTACCGATCGTTTTATATATTTCGTTATTATAACCTTATTTATGGTTCTAAAAAGTCTTAGAAATATACGACTGTGCGTTATATCCAGGACCCTAATATATCTTCAAAATCCTTCAGGATAGGTGTTGATAAATTATACATATTTTAACCAATTTGGAAAAGTATTTTCATTTATATGATGCTATTAAATCATAAGAACAAGAGACTATTCATTACATTCAAGATCCTAATAAATATCTAACAACCTCTGGAACAAATACGAATAAATATTGGACGTTCTTTGAAGTACTTTAAATACTCAATTATCGCGTCTCATTCATAATTTAACTCACAATCAGAGATTCCAAGGATTCGTACGACGATAGAACGAAACTAGCCGCCTCTTTGCAGCTCCGTCTCCTGGAATTTCATAAAGCCGTCTTTGTATCGACGCTCAAGAGAGAGAGACGCGCCGAAAGGACAAAGCTTTCTGGCAAACCCCCCGAGGAAGCTTCTGTAACTGCGTCACGAAGCCATGGCTTCTTTTATATTGTCCATTCCCGTTATTGCTAGCCATCCAACCCGCGACTGTCCTCGTTTTCTCACCTTATAATTGACTTACGGACTATGTGTCTTTGGTCCGGGTTGGGAAAAGAGATTGCAGAGAAGATTTGCTGGCTGTTCGCCAGCCGCCAATAAGAAGCAACGAAAAGCGACGAGTTTCCCGCGGCCAGTCACGAAACGGTTTTACGTTCCTCGATCGATCGATAGTTATGCGGTGCCGAAGCTCCTTGCATGCCTGCAGGCGACGATAGACGATGCTCCTTGCAACGTTTCACAACAGAACACGATCAGAAACACTTTTCGTGAGCCTCGGGAGTGATTCTGTGTATAACGTTTCTAATTGAATTTAATCGTCTCAACACGGATTGTGAGATGTTTGACGACGCTTGTTTATTACACGTTTATTAGTTATTAGGACAAACTTTTTATCTTCGGTACAAAAGATATTTGAAATTATTTGAAAATGAAAGTGCGAAGATGGTAATGTTATCAATTCATCGTCTAAAAATAACAAGCTATATTTCTATACGTAGGAAACTAATATTTTCCCACGATACGATGAATAATAGATCCATGAGAGAAAAGGTTCGATTCGTTAAACGTGAAATACAAAAGCAGCTTGGAACTTTTGTACGAAAAAAACTCATTCAACGATTTCAATATACTTTTCCATGTAGATTGAAACCCTTTCGTGCCTGACAAAGGTATTTAAAAACCTACATTATATATTGTGTATTGTATAAAACATTTTGAAATGTATCATTGTAAAAAGATACAACAGAAAGAAAGAAAGAAAGAAAGAAAGAAAGAAAGAGGGTAAGAGTGAAAGAGAACATGAAATACGAATGTTCGAAAACATTTAAGCGTTCGGAGGAACAGCTTTGCCACGGAAGTCGCGATGAGAATGTTGGCGGAATAAAGGCGGAAGATGTTCTTCCTCTGTTACGAAATCCGAAACAGTATCCTCTCGCAAATTATCCGGGTCGTCTCGCGCGCTTGGCGCGGCAGTTTCACGCGCGAACCTTCATAAATCGCTGCGCGATAATAATCATACCGGAATACATGAATAGCCGACGGTAATGAGCCTGCACGCGTATTCTCACTACATGTTCCGGGCACCGTGTAAGTCTCTCTTAATGCCGTTCACATCCCTGTTCCGTTCGAGAAAAACGAACTTTCCGCATTATGGAGAATTATGCGTGCTCCTGGAATTGCGACGTATCGCGGAGACGATGTCGGGTGTGGCATGGAGCTCGCTAGCGCGCGCGCGCGCTCCTACGATCATAAATAAAATATGAGCGATATGCAAATGTGATGCAGCGTGCTTGTTAATTAATAGACTGGCTTGAAATTGGCGACGGAACCAAGCGCCTCGTGAAACTTCTTCCTCCGCCCCTAGGGCTCACCACTTGTAACGCAGAACGAGCGCCATTAATCGGTCGCGTCGCGCCAACGACCGTCGTAAGATCGTACTTCGCGATTAAACGGCAACGTGAGCGTTTACTCGACGATTTTGTATCTTGCCGCGGATAATAAGCGGGGAGAAAAGTGCTGAACGAAATAGCGCACTGAGCGAACGAGAGCAGATTCGACGGACGAGAGGAGGATGTGGCTGAAAAAAATGCTGGCGCGATCATTTGCAAGGTGGCGGTAAAGCTCGTTGACGAGCGACGAACCGGTGAAAAATTGGTTTCAGTCGGGAAACAACGCGTATTAATGGCACGAAAAGGGAGGGGGGTGGGAAAGATAAAGGAAAAAATCGGCGCGTTTAACGTCGTACAGAGAGGGTAAAGGAAAGCGAAAAAGCCGGTCGGTAACAACCGCGGCATACGCGTCCGACGAAAAGAGGGTGAAAGAGTACTGCGGTGGGGGGTGGTACGTGGCGTTAACGTAACTACGAGGGTGGAATTACAAGGGGGTTAATCAACGTGCACACATACCCGCTTTGGCTTTCGAGTCCAAGGGTTGTAAATGCGCTCTGCTAGCCCACCGTGGACTTTATGCTCGTCGAAAATAGAGAGAACTGCGAAGTAGCAGTAAGAGGAATGGCAAGGGTGAAAAAGGGAACAGCCGAAGAAGAAGGGAGAAAGAGAGGCATGGATTTTACGAGGTGGACGCGCCACTTGTCTACGAAGCTCGCGGCGTTCCTCGTAAATTTATCCGAAGATCTCTCTTTCTCCTCCCCTCACCTTTGCCATCTTTCTTCTTTTTCTTTTTTATAATTTACTGCTATAGCCGGTCGTAGCAACGGGAATACTTACGCCTCGTATTTCCTTATAACGCGACGGTAACGTGGTTCCCTACGACATCGCGAAACGACCACGCGTAATTAAAAATGAAATCGTAATTGAAACACGGCGTGACGAATTTACAGCCCTCGGAGGATTGTTGCGTCGTTTTAATCGATTTGGTGTTTCGACAACCATCGTTGAGTCGTTTCTAGCGATTAAAAGGAAATTTTTCGAATTCCACTGTTCCGTGTTTGTAACGCGGACGAGAACGTGGTGTTCGGTTGACGAAATTGTGGTGGATCACCGACGCAGATATTACGTCGGGTGCAAAACAATCGGTCATATTAATTTTCGCGTAATTATTTGTTGAAAATTTTCTACGATGGCGTAGGGCGCGGTAAACTGTTACTTCGCGACTTGATATCGTCTGCGAAGCAATTAATTATTTCCGATAAGTACAGTCGGCGCGCAGTAAGAGCGAACTACGCCGTTAACAACCGGTAATTAATTAGCTCAAATTAATATAGTTCAACGTTCCCACGATCCCCCGGTGGTGATATTTCAATATTTTAACTGCGGCACCGTGAATCCTTTTTTCTTCGTGAAAACCTGGGGCTTACCATCCTATCATCGGAGGCGAACACGAAAGAGAAAGTAGATGAGTAATTGAAGGGTGAGGTAAGTACTTGAAAAACGGCAGAGAAGATAGATCAAGAAGGAAACGTTCAAGTAGAGATCTTGAGAGGGAAATGGAATCAATAAGGTAAACAACGAATAGAGATACGATACGTAATTGATATGGCTAAAGACAGAAGAAGGTTTGGAAGGTTGAAATGTTATCGGGGTGGATTTCTGGTTAATTCGAAATAACCCTTTTGTTCAGAGAACAAGGCAACGATATCGAGATTGGTACAACACGATGGAAACTGCTTATTTTTTAAATAATAGATAGTTGCCTATTAGGGGAGTTAAAATGATAAACGATGTAAATGTTAGGAAATCAAAAGACGATATTTCTTAACGGGAACCTGTGTAAAGTCCACGTGAAATGCGGTAAATAAAAATACTACGATAATTTATTTCGAAGCAAAGCTTAAATAATTTAAGGCGAAGTAAATAAATATTAATTTATATATAAATAGCATATATTTTAGTATTTACTTTGTCTCCGAATTTGTAAAGGTGGTAAATAGCGAAAAGCCATAGCGACTGAATGATAAATGGTGTGCCTAAATGTTCGAAACTTTTGGCACTTAAATCGTTCACGTAAAATAAAATTCTGCTGTAATCTTTGCGCGAAATCCAAAAGAGTAATTTCAGCCAAAGATATACAATGAAATATGAAAACTTTGTAAACCTAAGTGCCAAGCTGGGCGCACGGCGCCACGATGCCACGGCGCTAGTTATTTACGTTACATGTTGAGAAGTTCTGATGCGTGAAACGTGTCCCCTGAAATATGACGGAAGTCTCGTGTCTACCGCCTCGGCCCGTTCCATTTTTTCGCGTTCCCTTGCTCTGCAATTTAATATTTGCGAGCTGTCACGTGGCAGTCGTGGCTGCTGCTTTGTTCCAAGGCGTCGCAGACGCGGATAACTTGGCGAATTTTCGCGAATCGCGAGATACGAGTGCGAACACAAACGTGCCGTCTGTTTCCCTCGTTCTCGTTTCCATGAGACGTAGTCGTTAGCGTTGCTTCTCAATACATATAACGTCGAGCTCCTCGCGCTTCCACCTTCCTTTTTTCGCTTTTAACTTTTCTCTTTCAATCCTGGTTTCGCTCTCAGGGTACACCGTTATGATATCGCGTAATCCTTTCTGATGTAGCCAGTCGTCACAGACATCGCGATATCGCATTGTTCCCCGGTGAAATTCCGTTAGCAGGCGAGGAAACGGGAAACGACGTACGATAGTGAAAAATAAAAAGAGCCGAGTAAGATCGAATGGCGAGATACGATCGTCTACATAGCATAAAAGGCATATAAATAACCGGTGATAATGAGAGCAGGTTATTGTTGCTCTTCCACGAAATATTACCACGGAGCCGGGCGAATAAAAGGGAGCAGAAAAAAAGCTCGTCGAGGGTGAAAACGATAAGGGAAGGCGGAACAATCACTTCCGATATCGAGGCGACGCATAACGCGTCGTTCCACGCGTAAATCCATTTACGAAAATAGTTAAAAGACACTTGATAGGCGTATGGTTAGTAGTCCCCTTAGGTGGAATAGCCGTCATGAGCCGGCGGATCTCGTAAGTTTCAGTTACAAGCAGGCTTTAACGACGTCGCGAAATATCGTAGTCCGTATCATGGAGAGAGCAACGTCCGTCGCGCCTCTGAGATAAAAGTATAAAGGCATAAAGCGATACCCGTGATGATAGAGACATTTACGCGGGCAAAATGCATCGTAGGCCCGTGAAATACCGTCCAGATGGGATTTAAGGGAACCGTCTGCCGACGTCGTTTCCACGGTTAAAGGCCGTGAATGCGTCGCACGAGGGAAACGACGAAACGAACTTCTGCGTCGCCGCCTTCTTCCGACGGAAAATTCAAGGGTCAAGAAGCGAGAAAGATGAGAACGAAATTCGTGGATTCACGTTTTCTTATCAGTAGCGGTAGATTCACGAAGGGGAAAGTTAGTTTCGGTCGGTTTAAGTTCAAAGAAAGGACGACGGCCGAGTTATTCGAGTTCAGGTTGGATTATCATACCTTTAATTCGTAGCAATTTGGTCCCCGGCCTATTAGACGAAAAGGAAAGAAACGATTGTCGGGGCATCCTGTCGGCGACGCGCGAACGTAGCGATGGACGCAGACTGGAGAAGATTAAAAAAGACGAAAAGGAAGGAGGCAAGGGAAGGGAAAGGAATGGGAGAGAAAGAAGGGAGAGCACGAGTGGCTCTCGAGAAATTCGTGACTAATTAGGACAATGGTGGGAGCACTCGGTGAGTAAGCAGGATTTTAATGGACGAGCCTTCCAATCATTACGGAAAAGCACTCTTTTATTTTACCCAGCCCTTCTTCCTGTACTCTTTTGTTTCGGCCGTCTTCGATCGTCTAATCTCCCTGCGATTCGACCATGGTCCGATGCTATCTGAATATGCTCGACGTCTCGAAAGATTCGACCGAGATAACCTTCTAGCATCCATCAAACCTTCCCTCGTCGGTGTCGCGCGTATCGATCGTACAACTTGTTATTTGAGGGAATCAAGCTATGGGGTCGGTAGACAGATACGGGAATTTCCAGATCGATGAAAATCGGCGCCAAACTATTTAATTTCAGTGGTAGCGATTACGGAAATGGATTCGAAAGTACTTTCTAACGCGACTCGTGAGAGGGGCAAATGGCCGTGCTAATGGAATTCACGCGGTCAGATAAATTTGTTAAAGACACCGACGCATTAAATATCACGTTGGAACAGGGCGAGGGGAGGCGAGATACTTCGGCCTCGGCCGCTATCGCTTCGCCTCCATGAATAATTCAATAAAACGATAACTGCGTTGCGTGTTAATTCACCGAGTCGAGTTTCTGCGCTAATAATTCACATAGTTTGTGATATATCACTGACGTTTCGCGCCCGGCGATTATGCAGCGCGCTATGCTCGACTGTAATTTGCTCGTGAATATTTCGTGAGATTCGCCCCCCCCCCCCGCCCCGCAGGAAATCTGCCGGGACGATTTTCTTCCGTCTGGCAACGATCAGTTCGATCCGGTCCAAACGATCCCGTCGATTTTCGTGCGACGTAGCGCGAGCACACACACACACACACACATCTAACAGGAGAAACAAACCAATTACAATCCAACGCGTATCCAGCGTGCGTTACGGTTTACCAACGCCGGAATAACAGGATAATCCGGACCGTATGGTTGGTCAGACGATATGAAGCTACAAGGGGTGGATCGCAAAAGGTCGACAGACAGAAATAACGAAACGACCGGCGGCCTCCGTGGATCGAATTTATGAAACGATAGTCAGCTAGTCTGTGATAATTGCGCGTTCTGCAGAGAACATTATAGGATCGTATCGTAGTTGGTTTTATCGTCAATATTTGTCACCAGCGCGGATACAGGCACCCTTGTCTCGTTACTTTACTCCGTGCTGCCTTTACGGCCGCCTAAGCCAGTATCGTAATTATGGCGGGTTATAGGAGTATAAAGGGAGAAGTAGAGACGAAGTAACACTCTCGATCTCACCTATAAATGGCCTAAGGCCGATACGCCTTTCGTATTTACACGGCCTGCCAATATGTGTGGACAAGCTTGCCTCTTTGTGCGCGTATGTCTATATCTGTGTGTGTCGAAGGTCGAGCACACCGTACGGTACGGTATGCATGCATCGTCCCACATGCTCGAGCGTAACGCACTGTTAACTGTGGCAACAACGATGCTACGGGCCATGTTTACTGAAATATGGTAAACGCCGTTTGACGGCTTGTCTCGTATTCTATAATCCGTGCAATTGAAATCCGAGGAAATTAGCTACTCCGTTGTTAATTAATTCCGTTCCCGATTGTTGCATTTCCTCTGTTCAAAATGAAACACGCGCCGCTCAAATTCGATTCGTCGTTTACCTTCCGATCGACCAATGTTTTATTGGTTGCCTGTCCCAACTGTTTGTCGGGTTCGGTCGACTAAACGAGAAAAAGGAAAAGGGCAAACCAGTGGGCGGCCCCAAAGGATTCCACGAACCGTTATAATTGCCTTTTCTATTACTTTTTGCAACTTGTTCGATATTTTGCAAACTAAGCACATAGGATCGCGCGGAAATGCAAAACCATCAAACAGCTTTCCAGTAAAACGTTGTTCTCAGGTTCATTAGCTACCGTACACTTGACGGATTTCTCGCGAAAAGGACGTTTCTCCGCAACCGACGACTTTCAACGCGAGCAGAAACGCGGTTACAGCGCAGCTTATTCAATTTTCCAAGCTCGCCTCGTGTTACGTGCTCACGCTGTAAACGTTTGACGAATAGAACGAACGCTGCACACAGCCGATGGTTGCGTCTTAAACGGTATACACCGTGCTTACTTCAATAAAATTGTAATCCCCCGCGAACGCGAAAAGCAGCGTAGGAAGCGTTTCTTGATCGTCGAAAGGAATATTTTCCACGGTGGATTTTTACACACATTTCTATCTTTAATTTCTTCGAGTTATTTTGAAGAGCCAAAGAGGCGTCTTATTCACGCTCGAAGCGCGATAAAAGAAACTCAAAGAAATACTTGGCGAAATATTTCCGCTGATCCGCCTTGTTTATAATAGGTGGCCATGAAAAAGAAACAGGTAGGAACTTTCTTTCGGCGTCGACTTTCATTCTCTCGTCGAGTAGCTGAGCGTGCGAAACGGAAGGCGTACGAAATGCTAGATTGTTTCACGGGATGGAATAACGGGAATATTAAAGAAACAAGGCCAGGAAAAGTGTCCCAACGATGGCGCCTCGAATGTCCTTTGATAACAAGGAGCGGAGCGAGTGTTTCGCATAAAAGAAGCTCGCCTACCATCTTGAGCTTGGCCGTCAAAAATTATTCTTTGGTGAGAAGCAGCCCGCTCGGAGAGGTTGTCTTGAACGCGCTGCTTAATACAGAGGTCGCAAAAGGGGCAATACCCTGTTTTCGCGATGAAAAGAGTCGTTACGGGTTAAGGTACATGCAAATTCCTTGGTAGAGACGAGGAAGAAAGTCGATTGGAAGTTTCAGTCGCGAGCACTTCGGGGTCAGCTAGAGACCCTTTTCTGATATGAACTTCCCCAGTCGGGGGGAGAAAGTTTGTATTCTCGTTCGGGATGGAAGCTCCTCTGGCCGAAACGAGTGTTTCGTGGCACCGTATCGACTGAAAGTTTCCCAGAGAGCTGTTTCCCAACGACGTAGGATCGTTCTCCGAAATGTCTGACGGGCGATCGCGATATCGAGCACAAAGAGAGGGGAAACGATAACGAAAAATCCGGCAAATGAGATGGAACGGACGAGGAAGAAAATTAGTTCGGGAAACGTACTACCAACGGATTAACTTATTCGAAGAGGAAAATGTAAAAGAGAGGATAGAAAATGTTCATCGTACGGTCTATGATCGAGCTTCGTTAATCCATTCGACGATCTAAAGACGAATCAGACCGAAGGATAAATTATGTAGCAGGCCGGATAATGCGGTCTGGGAATGTTCCTACCCTTAAGCTCGATGAACGTCGAAAAAAGCAGCAATTCATCTTGAGAGCGGAAGAATCGCGGAAACTAAAAAACTTCGCCGATAAGCTTCAACTTTGGCGTCATAACTCTCTTCGAGTTCATTGAATCCACTTTTCGTCCTTCATCGTCAAATAATTTCTACACCCTTCGGAATTACTATTTTACGGCATCCAAGTTGGCGTTCATTCGACGTTGCTGTATCGGACCTCTTTATCGTGCCAGTTTATCGATTTTATCTTCCTAAGTATCTACTTACCCACAATGATTTTAAGAACTCCGTAGCGGTGGTCGCAGAAAAAAAGAGCCACAAGCCACGAGATAAATTCCCCGAGATCGATTCTACGAGGCAGGACGAGGTAGCTCGGTTTACCGCTTCTTCCGATACTTCCACGGATTTTCCCGATGTGTTTTTTAGACGGTAACGAGATCAGCGTTCGTTTCTACGGCAGACACCTATACGGATAGGGCTTCAACTAGAGCACGCGGGTTCCACCCTCCCGGCAACATTCATCCTCGTGCCGGTCTACTACATTCGACCCTGCCCCTCTCCTCCGCCTCTTCATCCCCGTTCGTGCTTCTTCTTCAGGATAATCTTGTTACTGGCGATAGCTACCCTTTTAATCCGCAGGAGCTTGTCTACGAACGAACACCTAATCGTTCGCCGAACCAACCTGGCTGTCTCTATCTCTATTCCGGGGTTGAAATCTTCCAAACCTGCTATAAGTTTAAATACCTATTACTCTCCGAAGATAAGCGAGGTTGCTTCGTAAGACTAGCTCCGTAAGAAGCAAGTAGAAGGCAACTCGAATTCCTTTGGAGTTGTACGGATTTCTAACGAACAGTCCGAATCTGCTTATTTTAATCCGTTCCGCGTGAATCGAGCGACGCAAGGGATAAAAGGGGCGTCTTGCATTACAGAAGGGTAGGGTTCAATCGTCACGAGAGACGTGCTTCTCTCTCATATCTGATTCCAGCGTTACGATGAAACTAAACACCGAAAAAGGAAAAGAAAGAGCAGTGTGCATCGTGGGCGATGAGCGTTCGATCGATCGTGAAGACGAGTACGCGACGCGTTTAATTTATTCACAAAACAGGTGAACGGATATTTCGAGGATGAGAAAGTTGATTTCTGGGTTATCGGAGAGTCTATTGACGCGGCCGCCCATCTGCTCGTTAACCCTGTGCACCGGAACGATTATCGATAAGAAGGTTATTAAAGTTTCACGCGAATGGCGTTTCGTGTTGCACGAAGAAAAGAGACGTCGCGCCGTTGTGCTTCATCGGCCTCGATTAGGTCGGACAAATAGCAGCAACCTGTTCAACGCTCCCACGAGGAAACAACGGCAATACGCGTTCCTATGTATATTATGTAGTGGCTTAATCGCGAACTAGGGATCCTGTCCATTAAGGGATCAGCTTGACCGTGCTCTACGTATATATGTATACAGTCGACGAAAAAACGAGTCTTCGACTTTGAACACCAGGTTGACGTGTATTGTTAATAAATCGGTGACCTCGTTGCCATTCGTTTAACCATTTTCTTTCCATTTCTTTGAGACACGACGAAAGGAACGTCACAAAGTAATACGCGTTCGTATAGTTTCTGCAAGAATGCATGCGATCTTTAGATATAAAGAGCGAATATTTCTGTCGCGTAATGGCTATTTGTTCGAACGAGTACGTTTTTCCAACTCGTGCAATTTCACGTCGTGACGCAATCGTGCACAAAATCGGGCGATCTGCTTCCATTCGAAGCGATCTTCGCGTTTTGATCTGCTGACAAGGTCCACTGAACTATCCCGCTTTAATAGAGACTACGACCCTTGAGGCAACTCGCGCCATTCTGAACGGACCGGACGTTAACCAGCATACCAGGATCGCCGTCTCCATTCTCGTTTCTTCCCCGACCTACGATAGGGCAAACAATGGCCCTGAATTCGGCTGTCTTGGAATTAATGTTAAAATGCTCGGCGATACTTCGGCAAAACCCTGGGGAGCCCGTGGGCCAACCGCGTTAACTAGAATGGCTCGTGAGTTAGCCCTTTCGACAATGGAATGGTAATTACGAAATGACAATGGAGCCAACTGGTCGTCGAATTTTTCAAGGAAAATCACCGAGATAAATGGTTTGTATAGAATTTCTCCGACAATTGAATCGACTTCTTGGTATCTTTTGAAGTTAACCAAACTTCCTGTATAAAACGAAGAAGTCAACCCTCGATAAACCGCCAGCCATCTTCGGAGCGTCAAAAATGAAGAGGATCTCGAGCTCGAAACGACCGTGAGAAAGCTAGCCAAACAGTTCACCAAGATCGAGGATGGAAGTCGACTGAGATAGTCTCCATGGTCTTATCTCGAGGCCAACTAATTTCCAAGGATTTCGTAGACGTGCGTTGCGCCAGGTCGCCTTCATCAAGGGTTAATCAGATCACGGTGAGGGGAGGTAGGTGGACCAGCAGCGGAAACTGTAGCAAGGCGCGACCGAGAGACGGAATACGGTGACGTGAACTCGGTGAGACTGGCGCGTTGCACGAAGAGGGAAGGTAGAGCGAACCGTTGATAGAGAGATAGTAGAGAGATCGTGGCAAATCGTTCGTGCACGTATTACAGGCACGTTCACGCGTGGTTGTTTGCACGTGACAGGCGAAGAGCAAATACGTGTTTTCATTTGATGTGTTAAGCTTTTAGCTCTTTGTGTGAGTTTGTCGGCCGCGCTCCAGCCAACTATCTCTGCGAATTTCTCCTGCGTTACTCGTCACCGTCTGCGTGTATCGCATTTGCACGCGTATACACCTGTTTGTGTACGTAGCTATGTGCGTGTGTGTGTCTGTCTCATTGGTGCTCGAGGTCGCGCGTGCGCGCGTGCTACTACGTGCATGACGAACTCTGTTATACTCGCGGAACGAAAGAGACGACAGGGTGACGACCAACCAGGCCGATGATCTCCGTGCACCGTTGGAAAAGTGGGGCGGTAATTTCATTTGCATGGGGTTGTGCCAACTGCGCGACGGCGAGACCGTCGAACGGGGGCAACAGAGACAATAGAAAGGAAAAGGGATGGCCGACGGGAACAGCGGGTACGCGTCGACTCAGCCACGGACCGAGAAAGAGGCCGAGGGAACAACGGAATGAACGAGGAGTCGTGACACGACGAAAAAAGAAAAGCGGGACGGAAACGAAACGAAAAAGAAGAGGAAACGAGACCGTTGCCTCGACGAGGAATGCTATCGAGATGTTATACCCGCCACAAGGGCGTTTTCCGTTCTACCACCTTTGCATACTTTATTGCATATTCAGGCTTCTCGTTTCTTTCCGAGCATCACACGTCCGTGATAGACCAGGAACACGGAGATAGGGAATAATAAATATCGAAGAAGTCGAGTAACGCGAATATTCTAAGCGTGTGTGCTTTGGTTCCTCTGAAAATGAAAACTCCTGCTACGGATAACGAAGTGTTCTACGATACGCCGATTCTTCTTATCGTACTCTTCAAACGACAAGACTTCAAACGACAAGAAATTTTGAATTTCCTTGCAAACTTGATTCTCCTTTCGCGTCTCCTCCTCTATCTTTCTTTCTTCCCGAAACGCGTATCTGATACGGAGGATTCCGAGTCCGTTTGCCAGATCGTTACTCCGCTGTTCTTTCTACCGGTCACGAGCCGCATTCCACAGAAGAGCATAAATTTCGAGGCGATACGATTGTTGCGAATTCTCAACTAAATAGCGATCGATCAAGTTCAACCGATCGGTTGATATCGGGAACCTTGAATGAGATTAACGCTCAAGGTGGAGGTAAATTAAATATATCGAGTATTACTATGGTTTGGTCATTTATTCGTGTATACACGAAGAGTTTGACGTTCTGATCACGTCGGTTGTACGATCTTGTTGAGATTGAATATGAATAGTACGATGCTCTGATGAGGACTGTCGTAAGATGTTGTTGCTACTCCCACCAGAAGCTTCGTCTCGTGCTTACATCCTGACTTTCGGCCCCCGGGTTTTCCCTGGTTTAATTGTACTCTCGTGGGTGCATATACTCTGGTATTGCCAGCTGTTTACCTTTAAATATAATATAAATGCTTCTAATACTTTCTTGAATTCTTCCCGTTCCATTTTCAATTTTCTTATGTGTCCTTCTTGATTCCTCGAAACTCCAAATCCTCGACAACGATGTCCATAAGTAGAAAAAGTCTGCACTACTTGCGAGTGTCGGTGAGACGCGGACGAGGCCAGAGGAACGTATTAATATTCTGCGGTCGGTATAACCCTCGAAAGGTACATTTCTAGTCTCGACACATTTGCGTAGGGCTTCCATTTCCTCTCTCTAATCCACGAAATTCTCGAGGTAATACACGTATACACGTGTACGTAACGTATATACGTGAACATATATAATATATATATATACCTATAGAGATACGTTTGTAGATATACGTCGGCCTGTATACCTCGAAACACACCGACAAGGATGTCTTTCTACAGCCGGATCACCCTCTCGTCCATGACCCAACCGCATAATCGTTCTTCAGCTTGCGTTCTCCGCATAATCCAGCCGTCGACAGCATCAACAGAGAGAAGGCATCGCGAGGGTGCGGTCCCTGTACTTTTGTTGCACGGTTTACATAATGTTGCTATTGCTCGCCGCGTTTCCCAAAAACACGCATTCTATTCACTACACGCCAAGCGGCTAATGGACAAGCCCATCCCTTCGCAGTTTCACCGTTTCTCCTATCCATTCTTCATTCTCATCGCAAGTTACAAGCTCGTGCCCTGTGTGCTTTCTTATCCTCTTAAGTGTCATAAATCAAGCTTTAATGTTGGTTTGGTCGGCCGGATAAATCGTGGCTCGCGTCGTTGCGCCAATTTTGCGTAATATTGCAAATGGTATTGGTCTGAGGATCGGGTCATATACATACTAGGCCGTATACATCAAGTACAATAGGAATAGAGGTGGTATGTAGCGAAAGAAAAAACGGGAAACGGTTTCCTTTTCTTCCGTTTATTCCTTCTTTTTCTATCCTTTGCGCTCAACACGCTTTGTCCCACAGCTTAATCCCTACGTCACTTTCTGCTCCAATTTCTTCGAGAATCTTTGTCATTCGAGAACTTCCGAGCGTTTCAATTTTCTCCGTTCGGCGTGCCGGTCGCACAGCTTTACATTCCGCAGACTCTCGAGGAATCCGGCTTTTTGTCTTAACAATTGGAGCGGCGGCGACGCTCTCGCCGCGACGGCGGTCGCACAATGCTCCCCTGGAACAGCCGGGGTTCGCCTCCTCGTTCCACGACGACAATGAAGTTTGCCTCGTTCCAGAAATAATGGGCCAGGCGCGCTATAAACTCCGCGCATCCGCGTTTAAACGCGTTTCAACGTAATTAAAAAATGGCGTTCGAAGACGCATTGCCGTGTTTTCACGCAGTTGCCCGGCTCGTTTCAGAAAACCGGGCCCTCTTTCCATCTCTCTCTCTCTCTCTCTCTCTCTCTGTCTCGTCAGAGCGCTCGCTGGTCCACTTCGAAATGCGTGCCGGAATTTTAAACATATACGCGACATTAATTCCCCGAACGTTACGCGAATTATAATTATTTGCCTCGCGGCCGTGCCGCTTAACAACTCGCTCGTTGTTCTGCATTATAACGAGAGAAAAATGGGAAAAAACAACGCCTGTTCACTGCGCGAGCGTGTTTTTCCTCTCTCCTCTCTTGTTTCTCTTCTTCGCAGTTGTTTCTCGTTTCAACTGCTCCTCCTGCTCTCGTTTCAACTTCAAGATACGGTGCTAGAGAAGAGGGAGAGAGTGAGAGAGAGGGAGGAGAGAAAGGGAGAAAAAAGAAAGGAATTCAAGCCGGATGCAGGCTCTCTTTCGTTTCTTCGTCCAGCCTACCTCTCTGTCCACAAAAGTTAATAGGTAGGAAACTCGACGTAAGCCTCGTAATAAAGTGGCGAAACGTACGGTCCTTTCTGCTCCGACAAGACGTAGTCCTCGTTAGTCCTAGAAGTACTTTTGTCCTCGCGCAACCCGAGCTTTCCTTCATTTCTTCTCGGCATTTTCCTTTACGACGCTTTCTTTGCTTTCTAGCTCGTCTAGCGTTAACTTTACGACCATCATAATTTTGCAAGCCGGTAAATAGGATTACGGCCTCCAGTTTCGTAATTGTTCGCGTCTCCAACGATGTCGAGCTCAACTGGCGAGCTTCGAAATTTAATAGATAGAAAATACCAGGTGTAAGCCGACTAATAAAGGGAGAGACCTCCTCCTCTCCTGCTGTCGTCCAAATCTCCCAGCGTGCAGGAAAAAGGAGACACCGGTTCGGTGTCATCGCAAAATCTGCTGCACGACCACGCCTGTTTCTAGCGGGCCGATATACCGGGTATATTTCGTGCACCAGGTGCTACCACGCCGACGGTTAAAACAATTTGCCATAAATTTTCTCCAGCTAGAAGGCAAACTGTCGGAAGAGGGAGGTCAGAGAATGGAAACGGACCAAGGATTCTGCCAGCATCCACCTCGTGGTCCACTGTCATCGTTTCGTTCCTTCTCTTCTTCTCTGTTTCCTATTTTAGCTTCGATCGTTCCTCTTACGCAAATATCCACTTTTCTTCTGTAGACCAATGATAAACCTTCTCGGTAAAAGTATTTTGTATGCACGATGCTCCCTAGCTGACTTGCTTCGCGTTTCTGGTTGCCAGGGTAACGAGATGACCGAGCCACGACAAATAATTTTTAGAGTGGAGTTTCGGGTTAGTGGATCTCGAGAAGCAGTGCTTCCAGAAAAGGAAACAACAACGATGACGACAACGACGAAGACGACGACGACGACGACGACGACGACGACGACGACGAATCTCGTCCCTAGCCTGGGGCGATGAAAAACTGCGGCAACGTTTGGAAGTAGTCGAGATAGCCGGTCTGAAGGGACAAGAAGGATTCATAAAACAAGGGAAGCAGCGAGGGCGACATATTGCCGCGCGTGGCATGTATTATGCATGAACAGGCCAGGCCCGCGGTTCTTTGCTACTTCAGCTCCTCCGGCGACTGCTTTCGTTCCTCTCTTTAGCCGAGTCTATTAATTCGAAAAATTGTAGCCCCTTCGTCGACTCCTGACTCAGTCAGCCACCTGCCGCCATCCACGCCGATAGACTTTGATACAAACGAGTTAACGGTGGATCTCCTTTCACTCGGAACGCCGTGCAATTTCTTTGCCTTCGGCCTTGGAATTCCTGCGGAACGGTGAAATAAAGCGCGACGAATCGTACCGTCACTCGTTACCTCGGGGGAGGCACATTCATTTAGCCAATTTGTCTCGTTAATTGAAGGACTTGGCTCCGGAAATCAACTACCGGCAGCCGTAAACGCTGTTTTTACCCAGGCGATCCGTTCATTTGCAAGATTGTTCGTTCCCCATCGACCGCATATCCTCGTCACATTCTAAAAAACCGAGTCGAGTAAGTCGTCGAGATACTCGACTCGTCTGCGAGCGAGCTCGTGCAGCCCTCCTTCTCCTTCCTCTTCCTCTATTTCCTCTCGTTTTTTCCCCTCGTCTCTTCTCGTCCTCGTGCTCGTCCTCAGTCCGAATTTCTGCCGCGACGTCGAGAGTTTCACCGACTGCCTCTGCTCTTCGCTGGCAACGACCGAATTATGCCTCTTTTTACGTCTCAAATATTATACGGTGACACGCTCGCGTCTTGTCCGGAAATTTTTCTACAGCCAGGTCGGATTTACGGCCACCAGCCACGGATGTGCCTGTCGCACACTGTGTTCCCAACGTTCGTTAGAGAAAAACGACGAAAAAGGAGCAGAAGGGTCCTCCCGACGAGAATAACTTAAGTTATCCGTTTACGCGGCTAAGGTGACTATAAAAGACGAAAGCGACATTCTTACGGAGCGGGAATCTCCTGCACGTTGGACCTAATAATACTAGAAAATAATTGAAAGATGGTCGGCTTTATCCGCGCTAACTCAACGAAGGTCGGAAAGAAGCGCGTAACCCTCACCTTGCTCGCCCACGCAGAATCGCCAGGAGACAAAGATAAGCTGACGTATCGGAGAAAGACATCCCTTTCATCCGCTTTCATCCGAGCATCCAACTATGTATGTGCATGCCCTTCCCGCCTTACCGCGGAGTCAGCTATGGCAATTCTCCGAGAAGATACACGCGTTCACCCCCTTCGTGATCTGTGTGTTTTATCGCGCCATGAAAAGCGGAATACGATCCGTGAGTGCAAACAGTAGTGCCCCAGGTAGACAGGACACGATATTGAATAAGTAGCCCCTCGTGTTTCGAGGGCTCGACCCGTGTGTGTATCAAGGGCAGAAAGTAAATCGTAAAAGTGTAACGCGCGCAAACGACGCGACCCTTCCCTCCGAGCGAGAACTCCGCTTAAATATAACCGTTTCCGCGTTTTTTACGCCGCGTAAACGTCACCCTGAGACGATGTTTGCCCCCTCTTCGAGGCAAAATCTCGTTTCGACGGAGAGATCGGCTAACGTTATTTTGTCGCTGACTCTCGTCGTTCCACAGCGTCGAAAACGCTACGGAAAGGCTGCTTTATCGCGACACACGGGTCTTCAAATCTACACTGATACGAGTGTAAGTACGAAACGAGTGAATGGTAAGGGAGCGTGACACATGCAGCCGAAGTAAACTACGGTTGATGCGAAACCGATAATGTCGTCGTGTTGGTTCGTACGGCTGCGTGTTCGACTGGCAGATCGGGAGGCAGCCACCGTGGCCTCTGCCCCTTCAATGATACCGCCCCTCCCACACACGACCTTCTGTTCCTCCACACTTCGTGTCCGTAGCCAGTTATGCGGACCACAGCCGCGACTACGGACAAATATGTATTAGATTTTTGTTTGCCTCGACGGATATTGCGAATGGAAAATATCGTTGTAGCAAAGCCGTTCCGCGGCATCCTTTCGCGTATATCACGATTCGAGAGAGTCGTTTTGTCGGATACCAATACCATCCTTGTGCCTGTCGGTCGTCTTTGCGCCCTTCGCGCCATCGTCAAACGCCCATTTGGAATAATGCTTCGTGTTTATGAGATTCGAGTACGATCATTTTATACGTAGTTCGAGGGTGGAAAGAAAGATGAAGTACCTGGGGAAACCTAATTTGCCACTATTCCCGCGACGCATAAATTCTTTTTTCGTTTTACTAATGGAGATCATTAAATTATTGTTATTATAAAAGATGGATGTATGATATTTTATATATATATATGTAAAATATCGTAAATAGAATTTAAGAAACAAAATACTCGGCCAATATGTAAAGCATAGGAATCTTATGAAAGTTAGAAAAGTAAAATGAGATTCTCACTTCGTAGTACAGTTTCAAACATTTATTAGCACGAAATGAATGACAGAAGAGGAAAGACTACGACTATTAATATCGTGAATACGCCTTCGGAATCTCCCCTCGAGCTGACATCCATCTGCGGGTACACAATATGCCGTGGAATCGTTCAATCATGCATGACGACTGCTCGCATTTGTGCCACGTAATCCCCGTATTTTAGTCGAATTTAATATGAATTAATCCATCCAGCATATTTGAATCGACATAAACATCGTTGACTCCCTTAGACAACTCTACTCAACCTGACATGACGCGAAACTAATAACACGAATGTCAACCTAATTACAATCAAGAATCGAAGAAAGAAAGAAAAGAAAATAACAAAATAATTGACTATCACATTGGAATACGTAATGAACGTGTTCTTTTATTCTAATTTTTATGCTAATATTTTAATATAATATATATAATAATTGGAAAAGAGAACGATCTTGTTAAGTTCAAGGATATAAAAAGAAAATTGTAAACACACATGATATGTATACACATCAACCAAGTATTATACATACAAAATCAATGGCATAATTAATGTCATGACTACTAACGCTCCTGAATTATTCAAAAGGGTGAGAAAAATACATATGTATGCCAAGCCAAATACAAATGTAATATAATACGAGATTATTATAATATACTGAATTTAAAAATTGCCTCCTTGTGAAACCAAAGGATAAGATACATCGTGTCTTTGCTCTGTCGTTTTCAATTATGACAGGGTTGTTAATATTTCGAAGGGCGCAAACACGCGATCGATCGATTCTCATCGAGCAAGGCAAACAAGCGAAATCGCTGCAGCTCATCGCGAATGCACCCCAAGGATTCCGTTCGGCTGCCATTACGCGGAATGCGAGTTGCATGCGGTCGTGCGACGCGACGCGCAGAACAAATCTACGAGGCGTTACAACGTGTCTGATGCATGCACGCGCATCCACGCCAGTGTACGATGCTCGTATTTCAACGAAGGCATCGCAGTTGCGACGCCAGCACGATGCCTCCAGTTACGTCGGACAATTTACAGATGGGTAGACGTGGAAATTTAGGGTCGTAGCCCCGAAGGTCGTATCCGGCGAGACGTTCCCGACCCGAAGGAAACAGGGACCGCGTAGACCCGACAACCCGTGCCCGCCACTTTCGTATATCGTGCAATGAGATGGAGAAATTTCGAGGCCGACGTTGTTTGAGGTAGCATCGAGGTTCTTGAACGTCACGACAAGACCGCAACCTTCTGGCTTTGAACGCGATGGTTAGCTGTAAGATTTAGATGCTTCGCGTGCACGTTCCAAGTCTATACGATTAGCGGTATTTGTGCGAGCAATGAAATTCGTGAAAGCAAAACAGTGCATTACATATCGAAAGGGTCAGCAAGTTTAATGGTAAAGTTGGATGCGGATGAGCAATTTTGTTTCGTGCATTTTCGCAGCATCAGCGCATGGGTAGTAGTGCTTTTGTAACGATAAAATAAAGCGATCATCGCCAGATCTGTGACAGTTGTACATACAGTGGCACACGAGAGTATTCCAACATTCTACACAGCTTGTTACGTCCGGTGACTCTCTACATAAACCGGAATTCATCCCTCGGTCAAGACGGTCACTAGCCGTGTAAATATAATTAGTGGGACTGCAATAATCCTCAGGAACTGTCATAAAACTAAGCCTTTTTATTTTACTGTCAAAGCCCTTAATTGCTACAAAACATCCTTTTACTCAAAGCGACCGCAAAGCAATACCCATCGATAGTTTTCCTCCGCAACAACATCGTCGCCGAACTTGACTGGTAATTGTGACTGTAACTAATTACAACTACTATCTTCAACACTTGTTATATGCTTAAGACACCTGTTCGCGCCGTATATCAGTCTTTTACTGAATATATGTTTGCAATAAATATCTTGCGACTTGTGTGTACATATTCAAACTGTTTTCGAAGACCAACGTAACTGTGATAGTCGTGACTCGACACAATGCTAATGACGTTTAAAATGTTTTATATAACCCATACGCTATATAAACGCTCGTTCGACAAAATTGGCTTATGCGCATCGAAGCCAAAATGTTCCTCGGAAGGAATCAGATAGCGGATAAACATGAAATCTTCTAACAAAGAGGTTTTCATAGTTCTTCCACGTAACTGGAGGCTAATTACTCGGTACTCGTCGTTGTCGTAAATTTCCTCGACGATATATTTTCCAGATGTCCAAACTCTCGCAGATACTATTAATATCTAAACCTTTCGGCGGTAGAGCGCGGCATCAAAGTAGCTGCGAAGCGAACGCTGTCTAAGGCGATAGGCGTAGTTGATGGTGGAGTATGTCAGCCACCTTTCGTCCTCATTATTATAGCCCTGTGCCGCGACTGAAAAGCCCTAACTATCGTTGGTACGACGATGTCATGGCTGATGCAGAGAATGGAAGAGGATAAGACAGGCTGAAACAGGGTACCGGTTCTAACTTTCGAGTAATTAAGTGCGTTGAAACTTGGTTAAGACTCGTAATTGTGTTTTATAAGGAGCTACCGAGGATAGCTTCGCGAGACGGTGGCTGGTTCGATATCGCTCGTTCGCTGGAGCTTTTTAACAAAGGGAGAACCATTGAAAATTCGTGACTCGACGGTTAGATGGAATTTACTACGAGAATACTACCATCTCGTCCAACTTTAAACGATCGTTCTTTTAAAACCATTCAACTTCTTGTCGTTTAGCGTACTCAGCAACGAAAACGTCCTAAGATTTATAACGATGTTTCGATACCGATCGTTCCGTACGGCCAAGATGGGTGACCCTGTTTGCAATATGTAGATTGCGAAACTCTTTATCCTATAGAATGCATTATTTCGTAACCCATACTGTTACTTGGGAACCGAGATAATCCACGAATCACGTTACACGGCTGTGTTTCAGATAAAACTTGAAATTTGTTATGCATGTAAGAGCGAACGAAGTTTTTCTCGTGCCAGAATAAAACTTCTTCCTTATTACTCGAAACACCGTGTTTCATCTTTGTTTCTTCGTCTTTGTGTTTCTGTTTCTATCTCCGTTCCCCGCCTTTTTTTTTACGACTCTTCCACGAACACGAGACGCGTTATTACCCACCTAATTGCGTCCACGATATTTTCCGCGGTGGAAATAGCTTTCTGAGTACCTGGCCTCCGATATAGAAGCGTCGGTTAGTCGATATCTACTACGAAGGCAAATTTACTTACGCTAATTTCCGGTCAGAGAACAGCTCGCTGAGAATTGCACGGCGAACGGAAATGATAAACGAATTGGATACGTCGACGATAATTAGCCAATAGGCGTGAGTCCAGCGATCCATATACAACATCGAAATGCAATTTTCCAGACGAATCAATTTTTTCGTTGCTCGTCGAAAAACTGCGAAAGGAACGCGATCGTATTTTCGCTCGATTACCGACGAGTTTCTCCTGTTTCAATAACGATACGCGCCCCGTTATTGGTTTCCAAAACGAATGATAACTGGAACCTCTGACAATCTGGCGATCGTACAAAGCTGTAACCAGTTAACGACGATATAGATGTTCGTTATCTCGAATTATTCCGACAAAAAATTACACTCACGGCAAAAGCTGTACGATACGTATAAAAAAAGAGACTCAAAATCCACGAAAACTAGTGACAAAAATGAACCAAGAAGATCGATCTTGATACCGATGTAACAATTAGCTAATGTAGTATCGTGGCATGGCGTGCGCGAGTTTTACGAGCTGTCGGAAATTCGTCGAGGAAATTCGTTTTCCCAGATGTCCTGGCGAGCCAACTCCGTCGATAATTGTGGCCCATCACGTTTAACGCTCGCCATCGTCTTTCTTCTCCCTGTTGCCAACGAAAAGCTTCGTAATAAAATTTACATATCCTTGATACGCGACTGTTTTTCCGATCCCTTCTAACGTTCTCGTATGTGACCACGTCGTGTGGAACGGCGTCGGTGCAACGCGAGATCGATAGCCATGAAAAAGAATCGAACGAGTGGTAGGATCGCGTGTCGGACAGGTTCAACAACGGCTCGTAAATTCTTAGTAAAAGTCAGTCGTTAATCGATCGGAGGAAGCCTCTCGAGTATTTTTAACGCTGACTGCCTTTGAAACCTATCGAGCCGGGAACAAAAGGAGGAATTTCCACGATCGTCGCCATCAACGTGCTCTAACGCGTGTATATTTTCCTCGCTCGGTACAAAGATGTTCGCGTGGACGCGTCGAGAGGTCATCTTCGTGCCTATGCATCTTTAACGAGGTTTCCGGTGGGGCTGTGTAAACTGGTAAGAGTATAGCGGTCGCGATACGGATCAAACAGGTCGTGATTTCAGCGTCTTCGCCATTCGTCAGAGCGTATCTGACCGGGTCGTCGGTTCCGTCACGTCTGTTCCGATCTCGCGTGATCGAACGGTTACAATGAGTAATGAGGCGTGCCCTGAGACCGCTTCCTCGGTCACGCGACCAAACGTTTCCGTTTTTCGTATACCGTTACCGCCACTGTGTGTGCGATTGGTCAGGGTCGACACGAAATAACCAAAGTGCCAAAGACCTCGGTGATTGACACTTGGGAAAGCTTTCGACGAAACGACTCTCGAGGAAGAGCAACGCGTGACTACGTAGAAACGAAACCGACTAGATCGATGGCATGGCAGTGATTGAACGTAATTATTTTTAGGGACGATGAATCTAGGAAAATAATAGCGTGCTAGGATGCAATTTGTTAAGAACCGTTATATACATGGGTTCGCTTTATCAGGATGCTTATCAGGAAATGCGTTCGATGCTGGGGTACATTTAAACGAAACACAAACACATCGAGGGATGAATTGTCTTCTTAAACGAGCACTAGCTAGTCGGGTTTCTATTTGTTGCTAATCGTACATGTATATACGTTTGGACAACAGACGGAGGGAAGGAAGGAACTAGAAGCATATTCGACGACTTTTCGATCACCTGATCGTTGCACGGTAAATCGTTTCGAAGATGTTTGAATATGTACATGCGACAACGTCGATTAGGTGGTTGTAAAAATTCAGGGAATACGCTCGAAAGGAGGATGATAAGGGACACATAACTTACGATTCACTCCGTGGATGACCATCGTGGTCGTGTTTTACGCAACTATAAAAATGTCCTCGATAGCTCCACTGGTTCCCGAAGCGAAACTCGTGCACGAAGGACTCGGTGCTTTCCACCCTCTCACGAGGTTAGCTCATTTTTCTCGCGAAGTAAAGGGTTCTCCGCGAATGAACGGGGAATATTCGGATATTTAGATATTTAGAGGCACGTAGCAAAATAAAAAGATAAAACAGACGTGAAAAGTTTCTAACACATTTTCGCGTGTATCGTGGAACCGATGGGGACGCGATAACACGGTACGGAAAGAGAAACAAACGCGGTTTCGAGTTCTCTCGCGGCACTGATACGCAAATTTGCGCGGTTACTTCGATTCCATTCGATCGGTTTCATTCGCGCCCGTAAAATCGTTCGCAACGCCGTGAAATCCTACGTGGATTTACTTGGTTCCGTATCGACTCGAAATCGGTAAAGTAGGTGTCGACGAAAATTACGACGATTTTTAAGGTCAGCAGCGGACAAATGGCACCCCGAGACGTTGGGGCGTCGCGGTCGTCGCAGTGACTGGCGAGACTCACGGCTACCCCCTCCAATTCTAACCCCTTCCAACAATTCTCTTTTACCCTCTTGCATCCCTACGCTTCTCCCCACCAACGCGCCACCAACCGCTATCTATACATCTATATCTTTCTCTCGCTCTTTTTCTTGCGCGGAACATCATCCCTCCACGTCCTTTCTCATCCCCCTCTTTTTCTTTCCAACTTCGTTCCTTTTCTTCTTCCTCTTTTGCCCTCTTCTTTTCTCCCCGCGGTTCAATCCCTCCTTTTCCGATGCACGTTCGCGAGAACCATCCTCGTCACTCTTTTTCCCTTCCTTTTTTTTCCTACCTGCTCTCCGAACTCCCTTCCCCGCTCTTTCTCTTTCTCATCCTTCGTCGGTCTCGCTCGCGCTTCCACCCTCTCCCTTAGTCACTCTACAACCCCCCAGACACTGGCCAAGCGAGTGGTCACGTGACCGTTAGGTCGGCCAATCATGTGCCGGGTGACGTCATCCGCAGGGGTTCTCACAGTTTGAGAACGAACAACGAGCATAAAGGTGTATTTGCGGACTTTGGGAAACGTTCGTGGAAGGGATAGGTGGTCATGCGGTCTGTTCGATCTTGGAACGATGTGTGACGCAATGGCAGGACTGTCGATCCTTGGGATCCTCGGGGAAGGATTAAAGTACCGGCGGACCACGTTCACGAACAAAAGAGCCTTTCACGCTTTGATGTTTCTCTAATGCTCTCTTCTTCTACATACCTTCGATATTGGAGCGTTTAAAAGCCATTATGCCCCCCACGGAAGAAACAATTTATAAAAATAAAAAGAGGGAAGGAAGGAAAGGTACGGATCGTTGGTAGAATTACAAGTAGCCAGTGGGCGACTTTGAGCGTACGTTTGGCGACATTCTACGTAACGTCTATATCAGCCGGCTAAACCGTTCGATTCAACTCGTTAAAAGAGATCACGGGACGTGACACAGTGGCGGCGCCCCTATAAATTGCGATACGATGCAACGCATGCCAAGCACCATTTTTCCTGGAACCGGGAAATAGGTTAGCGCCGAAAACTTGCCTGTTTGTATTCCACGCTCGAACAAGGTTTTTCCAACGTAACGCTACGAGGTCGCCGTCGTTCTAGCTGAAATGAAATTCCACGGTGCAGAAGGAACGGCGGAAGGGGGCATTGGATGGAAAGAAAGAGAAAGCAAGGAAAGAGGAAGGCTGCAGAGAGAAAGAAAGTGGAAGAGGCGCGAAAGCCGGTGGTAAATCAACGCTGTAGATGTTTTCTTCCGAAAAATTTCCACGGAAAAATCGCCTTACCGGCGGCGCGGCTCACGATTCAGCCGTCACTGCGATCGGTACTGCTGCCAGATGTGGATTTACTGGGAAACTTTTACGCGTCCAAAAAACTTCCCCGTAAATCTTGTACGTCGTAAAAATTTTCCATTCCCGCCCCTTTTATTTGCGTTTCTCCGTCGACTTTTCCCCGAGAAACGCGCACCGTAACTCATCTCGCCCGGTGGAAAATAATGCGAGTTAATCCATGCCGTAAACAGTTCATGAATAAACGAGGTACCAGGACCACGAAACAGTCGACAGATCGGCCGTTTTTTGTTGGGAAAATTGTTTGCTTATTCGCCATGAAAATTATCGATTATGAAATTCAGTTCGCCGTTTGATCGGCTTGTATCGTACTAGTTTGAATTCCGAAGCGATGCGGGAGCGAGTAATCCTTTCGGAAGGTATCGTCGGACCAAAGGGATGGAAAAAGGAAAGCTGCGATCGGTTATCTCCGCGTCTACCCTCTCCTTCTCTCTATCGGTTCTCCCTCTTGGAATATGTCATCCAACGATCGATGACTCTATTAACAAGGGATATCGCGTGAATAGAGATCATCGGGATTATTTTAGGGGCAATGGGCGTGATAGCATCGGAAAAACTGTATAATCTGACAATATATTGACATTCGCTGCATACACTTCGATTTATGAGTCGAGATAGAAACGTTTTGGGAATATAACGAGGGCGTTGGGTCGCCAAAACTCGGAGGACAGTCGAGTCTTCGATTCTCAAAACGTGTTGCATTTTGCAAACGCGTTGTTGCTACCTGGCACTCAGTACGCGTGTTCGACGCGGCGATCAATTTGACGTTTATAAGCAGTACGTAATTATTAGTTATTAACCGACCTGGATGCGCTATGCGCTTCGTAATTTTCTCATTAATGAAATTAATTCATCGAATCCATAAACCAAATTAAATTCCGCGTAATCATCGGTTTACGGGGAATCGGAGTGTAAATCTCGCGAAACGTAAAAACGTTAACGCAAAACGAAATAATTCTCTTCGTTCCCCTTCCTTCTTCCCGTCTTCCAGGTTTCGTTTACGACTACATTCGGTCAGTGGCTAACTTTCTTCAATGAGAAAAAAAAGAGAAAGAACCTAGCAACCGGGGCAGTAGCATGCAGCCCAGAGCTAGCCCGAGTCTTTTGACTCTCGGATATGCTAAAAGCGTGCAACTCGGAAAGACGCGTAATTAAAAGCGCGTTCCAGCACTTAATAATCGTGCGCCGCAATTTAATTTCAAATCCATTTTACCATCGCTGTTCACGCCGCTCTTTCAGCATACGTTCCACCGATGGAAACGTATTGGTTTTTCATCTGGTCGAATCTACTCTCTATAATATTGTAATATAAACGAGGAAGGGATAAAATGTCAGGATTAAAAAGGCAGAGGAACAGAGACATATGGATTACGTAATTAGTCGGTAATTATATAGAATATAGCACACTCTATGGATTTCAATTATTTTGAAATATAATATACCGTTAAAGTCAATGTTCTGAGTAGCTTTATCGATACATATAACCATCGCTCAACTTCGCGTTCAGAGATGGACGCAAAAGTATTTTCGATACTACACGTCGTATTTCTAAGGTTTGCGACAGGTTTGCGATTACCGATTAATCTCTTTCTTTCGAGGACACCCTTCGTTTTTCACTCAATTCTCGCGAGCAACGTTATCTCGACTTTTCCACGTACGAACGTATCCACGAGATCTGTTTCTCGAATCAGCTCGAGTTCCGCGAACACGTGTGTTCGACGATCGATATACCTTCTGTTTCGTCGCATTAAGGATCACCGATACGTAATGCCTTTTCACGGGCCATAGTTTCCACTCTTTGCACGCCACTCTAATCTTTTTTTCTCCTCTTTTCTTTACCTTGGTTTATATCGATGTCGTTACCGCCACGTGATACGAATTCCACGTGAATATCTGCGATTTTTCAACGGGCATTGCATACGCCCGACCGGCGCAAGTTACAAATTTACGATCCCCCTGGTATAGTCAACGGTACCGCGATAAAAAGCGTAATCGTACTTCGTCGACGCTAAACTCGACGTTTGCCGACAAAAGTGAACTGTAACTCGTGCACCGAAACTTTCTCCTTTTGGAGGATTTAAAATGAAAATAACAGGAATTTATGCTACGCCGTTAGTTTGATTTGCTAGAAAATCATCGATCTTCGTGATTCTGGCTTTTTATCGACAAACTCTGAGAAACGAAAATGTGAAAAAAATGGTAAAGTTGGTGGAAAACTGGCTGAAAACAGATGAATTATTCCGCGAGATCAAACACCAGTAACAGCTGAACTCGTGTCAACGGTAACAGGCGTGGAAGCGTTCGACGTGTAAACTGCGAGTAAATCAGAGTTTGCCGCACGCATCTCGCTTCGTCTGCCGCGTTGTTTGTCTGGTATCTACCAAAACAGCTGCTCGATGACCTACACAAATCATCTCTAGGAACGGTATCCCGTTGGCGTTGAATAGACGCTCTTGTGCAGGTGACAGGACTGCGAAAAACTTGGTTGGCGCACCTGTCACTGGTGTTATAACAGGAAACACCGTTCGTAGGACGACCAAGGAACGAATTGTATCGGTTGACGAACGAGTGCGAAACTTGGGGACGTGTATACGTTGTTTGAAATTCGAGACGTTTGTCGACTCGAGTGGCTAGAACAAATACTGGAGGGAAGTATAAGTAGAAGCGACGAGGAAAGCGTAAACGTCAACTACGTTAATTCAAGGTATAAAAGGAACGATATTTCCCTTTTTATTTCGAGCTCGAAGGAATCGCCTCTCCATAGACTTATTCCGGTATTAAACGATCAGGCTGGCGCGTCGGAGGGCAGCTTGTCTCGGATTTTCCTCCAAGCGAAGGATGTGAAAGAAAAAAAGAGACGAAGAAATCACAGCGTGGCGACCATCATATTTTTACGACACGCGCGGTACGTCGTCGTTGGCGTGGGTGAGTCTTGCATACACCTATACAGAAGTTTTTATCGTCGTCCTTTTCATCGTTCGCGCGCAACCCCCTCCCCCTGTTCACATGTAGGTTACGCGGATTAATACTCTCGAGAGAAAGTGCAGCGACGATGGGGTCGTGCGGCGCGTCGATGGCGAGGAAAAGACGAAAAAAGGAGCCGAGGGGATAAAAGGCACGCGAATCGGAGAGAAAAATGTTATAGAGACGAAAACTCAAAGGAAAAAAGGAAGGTGGTCGATTCGGTTGGATTTATTTCCGCCGCAAGGACTCCGAGGAATGGTGGCACAGGGAAATCGCGAATGACAAAAGAGAAAAATAATAGAGAGAAAAGCGAGAGACGAAGAGGGAGAACAGGAAGATGAAAAGGAGAGGAAGGAAGAGTGGCGAAAAGAAATAGGGAGAAACGAGAAATGCGAGGGAGAGGCAGAGGTAGAGGGAGGAGAAAAAAGAAGAGTGCCTGGAGGGTTTGCATATTTTTTTTCATCCATTTAACGATCACCCACCGGTCGTACTCCCTGCAGGCAGCGAGCAGCGGGCGAGGGGGGCAAGGGGCAGGTGTGGATTACGAGGATGTGGCACTTTTTAGCGATGAAAAAAAGTATGTCGCATTAATTAAAAGCGACGCCGACGCTGAACGCAATTACGGGGCTGCGCGACGCGCTGGGTTCATTTGGGGCCTCGCGTTTTCACCGAGCAACCTGTTTTTCGCTTATTTTTGTTCCCTTTTTCTGTTTCCTTACCCCCATCGCAACGTGCTCTTTCCTATTTCTCGGTTCGCATGTCGCAACTTCGGGAAAATCGTGGCACGCTTCTTTGGGAATTATTCCGGCCGAGGGCGGCGCCGTAATTAATGCCTCGATTTAAAACGGAACGTGAAGAATCCTTCGCGCGAGTAAAACCGAAACGAATATAAAATCCTGCGCGTGATTCGTTAGTCTCTCGTTCGCGTGAAAACGGAGCAGGAACATCGACTTAAAGCAGGGCTCGATTCGTTTTTAACGATCAATCGACCGGTCAGTCGAAGCTATCCGACGATCATAAACCGATCGACGTTGTTCCACGTTCGTGACGTTCCTCTACGTTCTTACAGGTTCGCGGACATTCCGTTAAGACGAAGAAAATGAGAGTGGACGCGAGGGTGAAGAACGAGAGAGCAGGGTAGTCACCCCGTAACTGCGAGGGACGTGTTGCCATGCCCTCTGGCAATTTCCGTCCTCGAATTGAAATGTTATTACGTTAGCGACACGTTCCGGTTACCCGCCTACTTCCCTCTTTCTCCTCGCACCCCTTTCTGTCGTTCTTCTCCGTCTTATGTTTCCTGTTGTTCTGTCGCAAATGCGATTTGAAGTCAGTGTTCAACGAAATGGACGAATCCAGGGATGCCAAGAGAAATCAAGGGAGAGTAACGAAGGAACGACGACGAAGGTCTTCCGTGGATTCCGTTCATTCGTCGGGAAAGGAGAACCGAGGAAAATCAACGAAACATCGAATCGTTGATACTGTCTGGTGTCGTCGAATCGCATTTTATCCCCAACCGTCGTTTCGTCGCCGGCTACGACACCGCACTTTTCTAAAATCGAATTAAATCCGTTCGATCGGTCGACCAGCAGAGTCGAAAAGTCTTCCTTGTGCCTTGTACGAGGGAGCATGTCCATTACGCGATCACATATCCGACTGAAAGAGCTCCTCGGGACTCCATTTCGTGTTCTCGCAAAGCAACGGCCCGATACCGAGGAATGCAGCCTGGATATTTCCGCCTGCATTGGTATTTCCGGCTTTCGGCCCGATAAAACGCCAGAGGGGAGATTTGTGCAGACGTCGAACGGGGTAACCAGAATGCAACCTCGCTTCTCGGAAATCGCTGATTCGAATGTCTTCGACATATACCTCCGGCTTCTACGTGAACGGCGGTTTTAACGGCGTACCGCCCCGTAGGAAACTCGACAACCGCCACGCGAACAACGTACCGCCGTCAAGTAGAATAAGACGCACTACGGTCAGACCATGTAGTAACTCAAGCAGCGTCGAGTTATCGGGAATTACGTTATAAATACAGCTGTTGTCGATAGAAGACGAAACAAAATTTTCGCGAGATACGTTTTAATCGAATCTGAGATGCGGAAATCGGTTATCGACGACTCTATTTGGCTATTGTATCGAACAAAACGTCGTTTAGACGTTGGTCGGGACGTATTATTGAAACTAGCACACTCTCGCTATCGAAATACAATGTATCTAAAACCGTTTCAAGATTATCGTGCTTGATACAATTTTCTCGAGTCTGGCATGTTCTTCGTTTTCACAGATAATACTCGCGATGAACGAATTATTGGTATTACGATAATATTTTATATTTAACCACAGAATAACTTTTAGATGCACGGAAGAAAATGACTCGAATTTCGTGCATGTTCGCTGCATTGAAAAGAGAATTTTGACAAGCTTTCGAATCTATTCCAAACAAAAGGAGCCAGAGAAAGGCCATAAATAGACATTCAATTTTGTATAGATGATATTGCAGGCGAATGACATAATTCTCGGTACGATTTGAATGAAGAATATAAGTGGCAAAACGTTCATAATTAACAAGATCGATCTAAAGTTAGTTAAAATGTTAAAATTGCCATTATCAATGACGAGATAAACGAACTCTTTCACGAGAAGTTCAGATTCGCGTTATCCATCGAAACGACGTTACAGTTAAAGTTAGACATTTCTTATTCGACCAATACATTGACAGGAAAATTCTCACAATCGTTACCACACCGACTTCAACGTTTTTCAAATCACTCCGATGCGAAACTGTTCTCATATAACGCGATCGTAAATTACGATACATTCGTTCCATCCCTCTTGCATTTCGTTAATCGTCCCTCTTGTTTTGTGCTTTGTCTTTTGTCGCGGCATAAATGCTTCGCCTTCGCGGCTGTACGAAACCAATCTGCACGTAAGTACGTATTGTATTACGCCACGAGCCTTTTTTATCCGATGCGTCAAGGAAAAAGTGCCGAAGAGAGATACTAGGGGAGAGAGGCGAACGAAAGGAAAGAGATTCTCCGAACGAAGGCAGAGTGTCTCGAAAACAGGAACATTCCGGTGGTTTAATGCCGATGGAGCCGTCCATTCGTAACGAAAAGGGGCTGAGGGTTGTATTTTTCACTCTCGTTTCTTTCTTTCTTCATTTTCTCTCTTCTAAATCGGAGTGGATCGGGGGAGAACAAAGAGACCGAGAAATAAAGAAGAGAAGCATTTTGAACGCAGAAACTTCTGCGAGAGAGAGGCAGAGAGAGAGGGAGAGAGAGAGAGAAAGGGAGAGAGGGACGGGGAGAGGCGAGACAAGGATACCGGATGACGGAGTCTTCTTAGACAAAAATGAAAAAGAAGATTAAAGGGAAGGGACGACGAGAACGTAAAGATAAGGTGAGCGGGGAAAGAAGGAAGGATGACCAAACCTCGTGACTTTTATTGCAGCCGACCGTGTTAATCCGGACCAGCCATAAATTCATCCGGCGAGAATTGCTTCTTAACCGACGTCATCCCCTTGAGATCCGACAACCTGTCGAAGTCTTAACTAACGTACGTGATCTCCGCTTTTTCTACGCGAGAACTCCACTCGATGAAAGAAGAACTATTAGATATCCCTGGTTTTATCCGATAAGTTCGTGACCGCGCGAACCTGCCCGAGTAAATCCGCCCGAAGCTACGTAAAATTACCCTTACGTCGAAAACGTAAATGCCCATCGGCTACGCGAACGACAAATATTTAATTACAGGGAGAGATAGTTGATTCGTGGCGTGGCGTGGCGTAAATGACGAGCTGCCGAGGAAAAAGGCCGGAACGGCTGGAAAAAAGATAAAGGGAAATGGAGGCTTTCAATCTTCCATTCTTCCCATTATCCGTGGCCAACCACTTCGATTCTTCGTGGCTTCTCTCCTATCCCGAGACTAACAGCTAGTACACCGGCCGAATTACACCGGAGGTAATTTCTTTCGAAGGCATTAATTAGCTTGTGTTTTCCGGGGCTATCAATTTGCAACTCCCGCTGCAATTCAAGTACTACGCAAGCTCTGTATCTCGACGAGACCCGTGGTTCTCTTCGCGATCGATATCCGATGAAATTTCAACATATCGCGTGCGATTGTTCGGCGTAATACGGCGACATTTTATTCGAAAACTTTGTTCCTCTTCAATATCGATATTTATAAAATAATTTAATAGAAACATCAACGAATCCGATTATCCGAACAGCGCGTGCCATGATTATTTCGGATAATCGAGTTTCTGCGCTGGCAGTGTGGAGTGCAATTGGAATGCACTAGTTCTGAACGCCTTTAAGAAGGTGAATAATCTCCAGACATCCGATGAAACGTAAATTAAGTTACACTGTGGAGAAAAGGAAGATCGATAGAAAAATAAAATTAGAACGGAGACGCGACAGAATGAGAGCAAGATGAACCTGGAGGACCGACGATGACAACGAAAGCTAGAAGCAGGATGGGTCGGTGAATGGCACTGTGGCTCTCTTAACACTTTGAAAATCTGGCTTGGAAGGGTCCGCGAGCTTGGCTCTTTCCGGATCTCTCGTCAGGGTCGTTTGATATTCACGTACCGTGAGTTTTGAGGGAAACCTTATACACCACTTCGATCCCCCGACAGGACTTTTACGCCGCGTTTCCAAAGCCCCGCGGCAAAACTGGCACGGAACGAGTCTCTTCATCGTGTATATACCCCTATATACCGTATATACCTGTAATCCACGAGGTGCAATTTGCATGCTCGTCCTCGTTTTAAAGCCTACCGGTGATTTCCGGCGTCATAGTTTCCATACAGGCTACGAAAACTCGACCCGAATCCCAAATCTCAACACTTCAGCTATGCTCCTTCGACCGTCTCGTGCCAATGGAAATGAATCTCGCGGAATTAATAAAATATCGACGCTGGACATATCGTTGGAATATTTTAAGTGGCGGTACGGCACGCTCTATTTTTCACGAATAAGCGACCCATTCTCGTGTTTTATAAAAAGGAACGTCGCGCGTAAACGTGCGACGCATCGCGACGATGGAAATTTCGATAGAAAATGTTCGTCTCGATCTCAAAGGTGTTGATAACAGATGGAAAACGTAAGAGACGGAGAAAAATCACGAGAGTCTATCGGAGTATTTGTGAACGAGCTGAGAGATTGTTTGCGACGGGGTTTTCCTACAGATATTGAAATATCGATGTCAACAGCGGAAACGAGAAAAACGACGGTCTACTTTGACGGAACGAAGGAAAAGGCCGAGAATTAGCCGCGAAACGAGCAATGCCGAAAGCACGTGTAGACGGAGTGCTCCGAAGGAAACGAGGTCTTTCCTTTGAATACGCTTAATTGCGAGAACAGTTTCGTTTCCAAGGGGGAGGGCAGACGGTCTGACGAGGAGCACGGAAATGATTAACGACAAAAGGACGTCTCCGTCGGATTTTCCGTGATCGGGATGGAGACGGTCGAACGAAAGAAGAAATAAATCTCGAACGTGAACAAAATGAACAGGACCGTGCAATTACCCTGTGGCTTCGAAACTATCGACGGATTTCCAGTTACCAACGAATAGAAACATTTTAATTATTGATCTAGCATTAATTCGTGCCCATTGTGCTTTCTACAATGGGCGAATTTTACCACGGGAATTAAAGATAAGAAGACACGAAGATCGATTGATTCGCGTGGATATTACTAATTTCGAGGTACAGGTGCTTTGACAAACTTTATCGATAAACTCGAGCAGTAAATACTATCCGTCTCCATCCCCCACGGGTTAAACGATCAGGATACGAGGGAGATTTATTTAATGTCCGTTTATTTGAGAAACATCGCGTTCATTATCTACGATCTTCGCCCACGAGCCTTTCAGCCCACGGACCTTATAAAAATTGCAATGTACGAGCGTTCAAAGGGATAATAAGATCCACGACTATTTCCTGTAAAACGGCGTTGTTACGAAGTACGCGTACAGATTCAACAGTTGTTAGCAATTCGTTGGAAAGATTAAAGTTCTTCGAGACAATCTACCTTGGCGAAATATTTCTATCCGACGTCGCTTTGGTAGCGAAGGAGGAAATGCAATTGAAAAATTCTACCTCTGTAGAGAGAGAGGAAGAATTAACGGGATAAATATTTCTTTTAATTAAACGAGCACGTTCGCGACACGATCGAGGAAATTCGATAACGAAGGACGCCCTTTTTGCCCCGATGAGACGAACCAGCCAAGGAAATTAAGCAGGGGGATGATTTATTCGGTCGATCGAACGAAACAGCGAAGCCAGGCGGAGATTATTCGTTTATTTGGCAAATATCGAGCCCGTAATCTTGGATTCTGGTCCGGAATGGTAGTGGCGTTGCAGCAACCCGGGAAAAAGGAGCGAACACGGTTAGAAAGACAGACGGAAAAAGGAAGAGAGAAAGATCGAAGGGGAAAAAGGGAGAAAAAGGGAGAAGAGTCGAGAGAAAGAAAGAATGGTAGAAACTGGGGGTGGACGAACACCGACGAACGGGGGAGATAGTGAGTGGTTGGTCTGACGCAGCAAACAGAAAATAATACCGCGGCCATTGTTCCCGTTTCGCTTTTCTGTATGTGTCTCGCTTCATTCACTCGCCGCTAACATCGGGGGTCTGTTCTAGGAACCCTTCTCCATTGTCGAGTTTCGCTAGCTCCCTTTTACCTCTCTCATCATTTCCCTTCACCTCCTTCCTTTCTCTTCTCTTCATTATCTCGCGTCTGTCTCATGCATCGCCACGTTGCTTCTTCATCTTTTTTCAACCCACTCGTAACCATCGCGAGTCGTAGTCGTTGTCGAATGGCACACGTATTCCCATATTTTAGACGGCTTCGGAGTGAAGGAGAAGTATCCCCGACAGATTGAAGCATTTATTCGACACGGAGAAAGGGAGCTGTAATACTTCTTTGTGTCGCGATGCTTTCTCGCCGAATAAATCAATTTTTTTTTCGCCCACAGCACAATGCGCTTTCCATGCATCCATTCTTCTTAGTGCTAACGCATTTCCACGTCTTTACAAGCTCGTTCTACACGGTCGCTTATCGAATAGGATTTTTATATCTTCTTTCGCCCAGGGTTGTAACGACGCACAGAGTAACGTAACATAGTGTATTTACGCGTCTTTCATCTTGTATCACTGTATTATACAGAGCAAGCAAATCAATTTTATTAACTCCCATCATGGACAGATATCACGTCTTTCTATGCTTCTGCTACATCAACCGGTGTATTTCGTTTTCACTTTGATCGGTCTCCTGTAGTAAAACGTGTAACCCCATTTACGTGTTCACGTTCAATCCTCGTCAAAGACTGTGATTCCATCTCGTTTCTCAATTTTATCCCCTGCCGAGCGCGACCTCGAATCGCGCGATTGTTTAACCTCGTGAAGGATATATTTATAAATCGACTCTGTCGCGGCTCTTTTGTATGTTTTCTTTTTGTTCTATCTTCCGCCCCGCGTTTCATTTTTTATTTTTTTATTTACAAAGGTTTGCGTGCGCTCATATTCTATCGTCTCCCTTCGAAGTGGAACGTGGAAAACAAAACGAAACGGGGAGGATAGATTGAAACGTTTATTCAATCGATAGGAAGAGAACAATCTGTCGTTCGAATACATCAGCGAAATGGTATACTCGCTGCTCGGCCAAACGAATTAATTTGCCGAGTAATTTCCAATACGTACCGAAAGCATCGATTCGATTTTACTTTCGTTCTTTTTTCTCTCTTATTCCTACTCTGTTAGTTTCGTGTTTACTGTGTTTCCGTCGATTCCTCAGATAATCAAGAAACATGCTTGCGCCGCCCACGATTCCTCGTATTTTCATCAACCAAACGTTATGCCTGGTCGTGACCAACAGACCATTTCGTGTTCAGAAACTGTCACGGTTTAACTGGTCACTGATAAGAGTAACAAACCCCACGGTTCGATTCAATCTCTCGAAGAGTTTCTTTGGAATCTTGAGATCCGATCGGATTAATTGAAAAATCCAACGTGTACCGGCTATTTTTAACTCTAAATTCACATTTTTTGGGAACAATCGAAGGAATAGAACGTAAATAAAAATCTATTTCAACTCCTACACAGGGTGTGAGTACAAAAGTGAGCGCTGCTTACGGGATTCATTTTAGACATCAAGAGAATGAATTAGTTCATCTACAATTTCAAATGTTCAATCGCACCCTGTATAATGGAGGTCTTGATCTAATATTTCGTATACTTTTGCATATTACGTGCATTTTATGTTTCTTTGTGCGCTTAAAAATCCCATAAATGTACAAACATCTCTAATTATTATCAGTCGTTTACAAAGACGAATGTAAAAGATCTGGTAAACGCGATTCTGAAGCTTCTTAGCAGGTAGTTACCCGATTTTTGCTCGGAGTAGCAGAAAGTTAGCGGCAGTTGAATTATGCCACGTGTTCTCATATTCTTCCACAATAAACCGGAAAACCGTTTCTTTTGTGCCTCTGTTCCCGCTCGGTAAATTCGTTCCAGCGAATGTAATATCGCGAGAGGACTTCGAATGAGAATTATTTTTAGCCAGGCACGACTACGCGGGTTATTGCCTCTTTGTGCGCGGACCGGCTTAAGGGGAACCAGCAAGCGATGACCGATAAAAGTAGCTCGAAAGCTGGCAAGTTCGATTCAATTTCGACAACTTTCGGCCGCCGTGTGGCGGCGACGCAACGGAGTGTTGTCATCAAACTCGCATCCACTTTGCAGGCTAGAGAGGACGAGTGGTTTTGGAGCGGACCACGAAAATCCACTTTCGATGCCCCGAGCTCTCAGTCTCCCAGCCGATGCATTATTCCGTCGAATAAGACGGATGGGGAATAGTATTCCAATTAGGGACGTCTAACGCAGAGCGGACCTTCGATCAGCCCCCATAATAGGCCACGAGTTTGTTACGTGAATTATGCCAAGCTTGTAACTCGTGTATTGTGGTACGTGAGCGAGATCAAAATTTCCTTCGACGATCACCGGAAGTTATCTAGGCGCTAGTATCCTCGAGGCGTTAATCGATCGTCTGATCGAGCGAGGACGCTTTCGTTCTGCTTGATGTTAATTTCTGGGTAATAGGTTTGAACGTGCTGAGAAAACGAGAACTTCAGGTGACTTTCTATTACGAGTGACAGAGTTTTAGGTGATAAAAGAATGCGTAAATGGATTAAATATATAAACGCTTCTATTTGAAGAATAACACCATATTCTTTATGGTCAATTTAATCGTACTAATCGTATTCCTAAGGTAAATTGATCAACTTTGTTTTCATCCTATCAAAGTGGAATTTATTCTGCTTTTAATCTACTTACAACTGTGCTCCATAAGTGTAAACTTCAAGGAAGTTTGAAGTAAGTGGAAGAAGTGGAAAGACAGAGAAAAAGAGAATACAAAGATATTAGAAGATATCGCGTTATGTTCTTCAACGACAGCTGTGTATTGTGATGTATTGTACTATAATAACTTGGGATTATTGTAGTATATTTAATTATACCTTTGCTTTCATACTGAAACTATATTATGTCTCTACCTTTTCATACTTCCAGGTATATCGTAATAAAAATTCTCACTTTACATGTAACCGGGAAAGGATGGTCTGCTCTTTTCCACTGAAATCGTTTTCTCTCGAACGAATCGCAAAAAAGAAATTACCGTAATCGTCGGCCGTTAGGCAGATAGCGCGACAATAGAGGTATATTATCCTCGGATTAAAAGCGTTCAGAGCAGTAGAAAGTAGAGTGTCGGACAATTTTTACTCGAAAGATCCCGAAGGATCTACGATGATAGTCCATTTTTCTCGGGAGCCACTATCGGAATAGGTTTGAGTCACGAAACGATTTATTAAGATTCCTGAAAGTTCGAAAAGCAGAAGGAAAACCAAAATGCGGGATGTTGCATGGTTCGGTCGATGTAGCCGAGGTAAGAAGGATGACCCGACTGGGAGAAAGCGGCTTGTCCAGGGGAAGCTTAATACTCCCGCAGAGTCCAGCTAAGGCGAAGTCTGCTTGCACACGTACGAACATAAATCTCATGGCTGGAGGATCGACAAAAATTTTGTTTACAGCTGGACTTGTTGCTTGGAAAATCCAGATTTATAGATCCTATTTCGCGTCGCACATCGGTGTTACTCCTTTCTAGCGTCGAAAGGAAGTTTTCCGGAATGGCGAAACTGCGAAGAATCTCGAAGAAGAATCGACGGAATTAAAAGTCGCGCGCCGACGACAGACGTAATGAACCGAAAGAGCTTGCCAAGAATCACGATCTGTCTGGCTAGAGGAAGCTCCCTGTTAATATAGGACACCCTTAAATTCTCGTCGAGAGACGGAAAGGGAACAACGATAGCGCGGTACATTCGCCCAACGACCCGTTGGGGTCTAAATCTTGATAAACAGCTGCAAAGATTGTTAACGTTCTTCCATTATTTAGAGGAGAGGCCGAGTTCTCGCGAATTCGGAGGACTGGAGGAAAGGAAAGAATCGGATGGAAAAGTAAAAAAAAAAAAGGATGGAGAAGAAGAAAAGAAGTTGGATGCCGGCCAGGCTCCGTGGGTATTCAGGGCTGAATGGTCGATCGCCAAAAAGTCGGATCTTTTATAGGGCTGTGCCGTGAACGTCGCGAACGTTTTGTCGCGAGAATGATTGAAATGCATGAACCGACTGGAATGTCGCGAGTTAAAATAAACCTACGCCTTGTATCTGTGTTTTTCGTCGATTTAAATGGACGCGTGCATCGCGAGCCATTCTGCGTCATTTCGCGAAAAAGTTTCTTTCGTTCTAATCGAGATTTAATATACGAGTTTGCTGGTGAAATTTGTCAAACGTATTATATACATGTACGTACGTTCTTGGTGCATCAGTCTACAAATCGTGCCAAGAGACCGCGCGAAAAAACGAGAAATATTACAGAGAGTTCTCAGCCAACAGACATATTTACCCATAGTCGCAATCGCGATTCCTACGCCACACTCACTTCTGCCAACGCGCAACTACTTTCGCGATGTCGTCATGCCAGGGTATTGCCCATTAACGCGAAATACGACGCCTTCGGTACCAAGGAATGTTCACTTTCGAAATAGAGCCGTTATAATACCGTGATACTCGTACATCGGATGTTGTTTGTTCGACGTATGTAGAGCGGGCCGGTAAAACCGTGTTCGACCGATTGTTCGACAGAAACGGAATTCAATATACTATTCATATCGAAGCTGGCTCGAGGGATGTTCGTTAAAAGTACGCGCACAAAAGACAAAGAAATCCGGTGTTCCGTGAAAAATCGATTTGATTATAATGCCGAGTTAGAAGTATCCGCGTTTCGATACTCAAAGCGTCTTATTAAAATGCATGCATTTATCGAGAAACGTACCGGGCGTTTAATGGAAAAGATTCTCCTTGACCTAATACTGTTAATTACACACTGACGGATAACTTGTCCTCGTTAAATCGAGAAAACTTGGTCCGCGAGGAAATCGCGACGGTGTTGAAAATCACGAATGAAAAATACCTTCACGTTTGGATCATGCGTCATTTTCCTAGTAACAAACATAGGCGATTACTCACCGAGAAAGACGTTCTCATCGATGTCGTCGGCGTGCAGGTCGAGGTCAAGGTCGACCGCCCCGTTGGTGGGAGCCTGACGGCTCCTCTTCGCGAGGTCCATCAGTTCGCTTCGATGATCCAGGTGGCCCGTGGCCAGAAGTTCGGCCAACAAGGTCAGATAAGACGAGTTGAGAGAAGTGGGACTGGTAGCACGTAGACAACCCGGCAACCAGAATCCTAAGAGACCGTAGGGAATCACCGGTACCGCTCCGGTACTGACGAAGCCACCGTTCAGGAGTTCGCCGCACAACATAGGTGCAGCGATGACCTCAGCTCCTCCCTCGTGACCTTGGCAACGCCTCGATGCCGACTACCTGCATCAACAGATTCAACGGAGGTCGGATTAAACAAAAGTCGCGGGATTACGCAGTGTAGCCTAGATCGAATAAAAAGGAGAAGATAATCGTTTTAAATTGCCACAAGGATCGTTACCCTTCGTCGACTGAAATTTCGTCGCTGTTTCAACCCTTCCACAGAAACGATATCTTATTCGCTTCATCCTCTCGATCTTTACGATCTTACGAATCTTTATCACGAAACGAGGAAAAAGGCAACGAGAAACGTACACGAAGAATATAGCTATTAAAAGAAGAAAAACACCCGAAACGTGGACCGTGTTAAATTGCTCTCGGCATGCCACGTAACTTAAGGTCGTTACTCTTTCAGCTTCCGACCACGAAACCGAATAATATGCCGTAACGAAAGGCGCTATGCGCCGTTGAGAACAAAACTTGGTGAAACATCTGCATAACAAAAGATTTGGCGTAACACGCTGGACACACCGCGGCTGTAACAATACGATTCTGCACAATTATCGCGAAATGCGCGTAAATTAATGCCACACGCACATATATACGCTATCCAAGCACGTGTGCGAGGCACGAGTATACAATACACACAGACCGATGAGATATGGACCTACGTTATACGAGATAATATTCGGAGGTGGAGCCTGTGCGTTATGTAAAAACGTTCGATGCACTCGACGACTCGTAAAAATCCGCTCGCATCGATTTGTCCATCACGACACACGCCTTGGAATTTTATAGAAACGTGCGATCGAGGAGAGCGTTTGACAATTCTTTCGTCGACGTGTGGTTCGATCGTAAAGTTTTCAACGGCGAAACTGCCGGAAATTGAACCCACCGGCGCCATCCATTCACGTGCACAAGAATCTTCTATTTCTCGTTGATCTTGCGTGAAAATTTCGAAAGAGCGGAGACGAGGGATCACTTTCACGCGAAATTTACGGGTATTCTCGCGAGAACCAGTCGAGATGCACGATCGAGGGAGAGCCGGTAACGCGGCAGTGGACGGGCGTAAATGGACTGTGACGAAGAGAAAACCAGAAGCGATCCAATAGCAACGGAGACATTCTTCTGGGACCGGCCACTCGCGTTGCTGTTCTGTCGGACTGACGTCACTGGTGAATTGTGCGTGGGTGTGGACACTGGATGATCTCACGTTCGCGGTGCCGCACCAAGAATTTCCTGCAGAGCGCGGCGTTCATTCGTTTAATCGATTCGTATCGTCGATCGTGCGTTATCGCGCGCATAAATCACCCGTTCGAATCGGAGAAAAAGACAACCGAGAAATCGAATGGAGCTGCGACGTTTCTGAATCGAAACGCGTAAGGGAGTCTACCGTCGATACAAGCGAGGAATACAAAAGGGACACGCGATCGGTAAACTCATTGTGAAAAGAGATTGACTCGCTTACACAATAGTATCGAGAATAGTGTCGCTTGAAACGAAGTGTGTGACGTTGATACGGCCCTGCTTTACTGGCACGCATTTCTTTCAGCGGATCAACCGGAGTGAACCGTAACGGATCAGAAGCGAGAAATACCCAGGGAAATGATCTCCCGTTAATTCGATCGTCTATGTACGAACTATCTGCGACATACATATTTCATGGGAATTCGGATTACATCGCGAGAAATCGTAGTAGAGTTCGAGTTCCAGAAATTCCTGATCGGAATTTCGAACGTGTGCAGCGTGCATTGGCGTAACGCCACGCAGATACACCAAGATCGATTACCAATTTTCAACGAATCTATTTTCGGGAATAATGCGCAGATGTTGACTGAATATCCTCTACCTAGTTCCTCTCGTTTCGCGCGTTGTAAATTCAATGTTATTCGAACAAGCGCAGCCGTGTAACACTCCCACGGAAAACAGGAGGAGTCTATCTGCATCGTTCGTTGCTTTGAGAATTACAAGAACTAGAAACGCATAATACGATTTGCGGCGCTGCTCGACCGAAAACACAGTCGATATCGCAGGTAGAATACGCAAACATCGTTTCACGGTCATCTTTTCTTAACGCGACGACAGCTTAAAAGATGATTATTATTTGGTTCGAAATCGAGGAAAATGTTCGTGCCGCGTAACGACTGTAAGAGATAGAGAGGAAGGGAGAGAACGAGTATTACTAAAGTGATTTAATTTTCCAGAAACACGTGCGCATCGCTACGCTACTGCAAGACGGTGAATCCCAAGCAAGGAAGAACGTCCTTTTACGATGCACTATTTTCGCCAAAAAGCATACTGTGCATAGCGCACACGCGAACGGAATATTCTATAGGAGATAACGTTACAAAATCTTGAATAGTGACGTGACTTGGTGCGTGAATTTAGTCTGAAAATCGTCCGAAATATGCATATATATATATATATAACGTTCGGCTTCCTAATCGATACAGAATAACGTATCGTACGATAAATTCGTTTAATGATATCGTTATTAAAGATTAATGAACCGTATAGCTTATTTCCCGTATTTAAAATTGGGACGTTATTCCAATTTGTCATACGTTTGTAACACAGATATGCGGTATGTTCAATTTGATATATATACATATACAGATATAATAAACGAGTTCGAAAATGTAGCTACGTATCCGAACGAAATTTTTGTTTCGGCTTTTTCATTTGCAATCCGTTCATTAATATTCACGGAACGGACGCGTGCGTATATAATGTTCCATTGGTAAATGCCACAACTTTCCATCATCTATATCAAATTTCGTTCCGACTCTGATCGAGTAACAAGTTTCAAATTGATCGGCGCCAACGCGCGATAGGTGCAAATATTAACAATACATTTTCCCTGTCAGCATAGGGCGATGTTTGCCGACGCGTCTCGCCAAGACATCACAATAACGAACAGATGTTTTCCCTGTCTTTCAAAAAGAATAATGATGCAATGAATAACGAAGCAAGTCGATTTTTCCCCACCTTTTTTTCTATTTTTTAATCGAAACGATAAAACCCATCGTTAGAACAATGCATAAAAGAGGCAGGTAGAACAATCGTGGCTCGGGATCGAGACATGCAAAATTGATAAACGCGCGGCGTTGGCGAGTTTGAATCAATAAAATTTACCCAGTCGAAACACCGTGTTCAACTTTGTTGGCTCCTCCAGTTCGTTTTTCCTTGATTGCACGCGATTCGGATAATGTTCATGATCGTCGAGTTACACTATTACCGGTATGAATGAATCATGACCGGCTAGGAATACCGCGATACCGATACTAAGAAGTTTGCAGATAACACCGGGAAACCAGGAGGGGTTGAAGGAAGCCATCGACCAGGAGCGGCAGACGAACGGGCGCCATGACCACCCCACTCCACTCTTGCCTTTATTCAACGGCTTATCCAAAACTGGAACAACCCCTTGCTAGAGCACGAAACGTATGAGCACTGGGCACGAGATATTCGTTCCACCTCCGTGGCCATTCATAAAATAACCTTAAACGCAGCTTTTAACCGCTAAATACGCCGTGATTTATAACAGTATATTCGTGTTCAACGGATGATTTCACGGATCGTTAGGCTCAAGGTAAGAAGGAACAACGATGGGTGGACAACGAATTCAGCAGTCGGCCTCGGTTATTTTCGTCTCCCGAGTATATTCCCACGTATAATTTCCATCACGTCGAATTATCATGATTCATCGCGCGGCGAATTATCAGAACGGTGGTAGCCACCGGTCCGGTCGACAAATTTCGCGCCCCAATTTCCTGTAGGCTACCCCAAGTTGCAGGGAAAATGATAGCAAATTTTCAAATTAGTCCCGCGTTGTTTGCAGCTACGAATTTCTCTTATCCCCTGTAGCTTCGATTCCCGAGGGCCGTTGAACTCTTGCCGCATTCACAAAGTAGTCGAAGTTCGCGCGGGTCGATAGATATATAAACGAGTGGTAAGTTTCTCTCGGTACAGAACTCGGTGAGTACTCTTGCGAGCACGTACACACCGAATCCTGGTGGATCGTTTTCACCCCTTCGTGTCTGGGTAAACATCGTCGACGCGGCGTTACCGACTCCAATCTCGACTGTGCCCGCGAAAATCCGGCGGGACTCGATATCACCTGCCGGAAAATCGTGACGTCGTCGAACCGTCGAGCTTATGTATGGTAAACTCGAGCTCGATATCGCAATGTCGCTCGTTCGAAGCATACAACCCTGCTAACCTCCACACATCGAGTTTACCCTACAGCTGTAGGACAGATTCTTCGTTTGATAACCTGCTACCAGCGAGGCTTGTAAAGGTATGTAAGCGTACGCCTACGGAAATATCAATCAAAACGGGACCAGAGATATCAAACGTACGATGATAAAATATTTATATGAATAACGCGCGCGTGACGAAAAAAAGAACAACATACAGTTTTCCGAGCTCGTCGCTTCGATTTATGTGCGATACTGTGAACACACACTACGTCAAACGTCAAATAGAAACGAAAAAAAAAAAAAAAAAAAAAAAGAAAAAGAAGAAAGGAGAAAAACTAGAAGAACGAGCGAAGATAGGAGTTCTATCGACGAGAAAGTTGAACGGATTTTTTATCTGACTGCATACAGCGTCTAAAAGTAGCTAGTCGACTCGATAAGAGAGATGTCATTTGCTCCCCCTTAGCTCCAAGGAAAAGACGAGATCTTCTAAATCGAAGACGAGTCCCGCGCCGACAAGAATCTCGTCATTAAGATTTTTGATTTGAATGCAAATAGGTTTCTAGTTCTTCGCGCCTTCGTTCTCTCTATCTCTCCAGATATTTTGCGCCGTAAAGGGAAATAGACTTTATTTTCTGAAGCAGGACGAAAACCTTCGGTCGATGCGAATCTTTTCAACGTAATTCCCATTGACGTTCTAGTGATCATCGTCTTTATAAAACAACGATAGACTCTTCTATTTCACATTTTATTTCTTTCGTTTCTTTGCAATTTTTCTATTATCTTTGTCAATCTCGCAGGAACAACATGTCGTTTCTTCGATCTTATCGCTGCAAGCTTTCCACTCGAATTAAGATTTCAGGGTTCAGAGAACCTTTCGGGCCAAGAGACACGCGGCCGGGGCCGAAATGGATTTCGCCGTGTGCAACAGCGGCCAGGTAAGCCAAGACGTAATTTACTGGTTTCTGCTTGTTACACCAGCCGTACGACGCCATGTCGCCATGGCGTACCTCGTAAAGACGACAGACTCGACGTAATTTTATCCTGTCTGGCCGCTCCTATATATACACATACACGCCTTTCGTTCTTCGACCAAATGAGATTTTACTTCGTGCCAGGTAAGACGGTACTTCCGCGCGCCCTTTTCTCGCGACACGCGCTAACTACGCTCGCCAATGAAAATAAAACGGTTCGCAACATCTAACCCGCATTTCACGTCGCCTTTTTCCTTTGGTCTTCCATTCGTTCTCGCGTTACAACAGGAAGTTACCTTGGTCCTACTTGATCTAATTTTACATCCTCGTGCGAGCTACGATTCCTGTTAAACGAGAAAGAAGAGATAAGAGTCTTATTCTTCACTCTGGCGAGCAAAACGGAGAACTTGCGATAGAATAAACGGCGTTTACGCAAAACGCGTGACGTTGGAAATAATTCAGGGACGTTGATCTTGCCCACCAAGGATGAATCACGTGACTCGATTCCATTTTACTGTAGCTGCGCAGTCAACGTTCGTTACCGAAAACAATATTCGAGGAATTAATATGAATACTAACGGAATGGACGTGGGCAAGCAGTATCGCGTTTCGATCGGCGACTAACGACAGACCATTACATAGAAGTGGGTTTTGATATCGCGATTGCTTGGCAATGGGATTTGCCATTGAGTCGAGATTATCCTCACGGAAGGTGAATTTACACGACGATATACATAGTTAGCTAGGGGCGAGGATGCTACTTTGCAGTTCCCTAACGCAGATACCCGAATATATTGAATATATTTGACGTTTTATTGAGTGGGAATTTCTTACGTGTCATCGTTAAAAGAGAATTAGGGTACAGACTATATCAAGATCTCGATGTTAGTAGAGATTAGAAAACGACATCGTGAAAGAATCGGTGTATTTACGTCGGTCGAGCACGATTTCTTGGTACGTATGTAAATTTGCAAGAAAGTTATCGTTGATCTAAATTCACAAATATATCCAGAATATTTCGCGTTTCGATGAACTGGAATTTCTTACGTGTCATCGTCGTAAGAAGAAAATTAGAGTAGAAATTACATCAGATAGTCGATGTCAGCAGAGGTTAGAGATCGACATCATCGAAGGAACAGTCGAGGAAGTGGAGAAACTTACGTCAATTTAAATACAGTATCTTAATGTAGTAAATTTGCGAACAAGTGATCGTTAATCTTTATTTAATAAGCGTTAAAGCTCCGTCTAAACGTTTTATTGTTCGAGAATCATTGGAAGAGTTTTTTAATTGAGAGGGCGTTCGTACATAACTACGTTCGTTAAATTCGCCGTACCCTTCGGACGAACAAACTGCTCGCTATTTTAATTAAAAGTTTCTGTTTAGTTCCGTTCTGCAGGCAGAAATTATGCAGCGCATTTAGAGCGCGAATTCAAACTAAAGTGATGAGGTAAACCAGCAGGTAAACCCGGCTAGTGGACAGGGCAGCGGGTTGATTGATCGCGTGTCAGGTTCCAGCCAACCTGGCGCCAGCACAGAGTTTCTCAACCTGGCGCCATGCTAGGTATATCTCGTACTAGCATGCAGCTTGTTCTACGATCTGTCCTCGCTTTCTTATCTACACGACATTCAGGCATAAATTTTCTGACTCGTAATTTTCTTGAATGATACACAAATGATAAATATATCCAAAGCAATTACGGAGAATGAAATAGACCTTGAAACGAACGAACGAATTTTCGCTTAATCACGATTCATCTTTTTCTTTTCTTTTTTCTCTTTAGTCACGATGCGGTAAACAAGAAAAATGACTGGACAAGGAAACGATCGAGTTTTTAATGTTTGAAACTGCAGCTTCGCAGGGATCGTGATTTTACCTATCGTTTCTATCCCGGATTTTTTCTGTCAGTCACTTATTCATTTGATCTTTTTCTCTTCCCGTGGCTTCCCGCACAAGAGCGGACCTTTCATTTTGATCGACGAGTGACGTTATCATGGCTAATATTGGAGAGAGAAGCAACTCTGCTACTTCCGAGCGATCTGACTCGCTCCATCAAACATTCATGCTGTTGGCCGCGAGCTCGTGTTGCCGCTCCGTGAAAATACGCCCGATAAAATGCACTGACCTCACTCTGTTCCCTCCGCCCTAGTGGCGCTCTTTTGTGCACGATACGACATCGCCAGCCAACGCTAATATGTCTAGAGTTAGCTTCCACTCCCGTAGTGTAACTTTCCAAAATCCTTCCGCTCGTTTGAACTCGATGATCGTCGTTTATCTCACGTATATGGATATATTTCCAGACATTTCTAATTTCTGTTATTTATTATTAATTCGTTTCTCCGTTGATCATAAAATACGAGACGAGAGACCTACGGAATATCGAATTAATGCTTGATTGTTAGTTCGTAGGTGATTACGATAGATTAAATTCGATTTCATTTTCACTATGTTTCGTTTTATTCCATTTTCTCTGTACTTTATACTGCACACCATGGTGTTTATTATGTAAAACACAGAACAGAAATTAAAGCCAGTTATTTTAAAATTAAGTATTTCATCCCAAAATCTTGTGGATTATCCACGATACAACGTTAACGATCGAGGATTAAACAGATCGATTTTAAAGTAGCGGAGAACTTGTTGCGAGTGCGACACGCTCGAAAGATGACCTCGGCGTAATATTAAAATCCGTGAACATTGGAGAAACGGAGAAACGACAAGGGAAGTAACGGCAAAAGAGGATGGACAGGAAGAGAGACTTCTGAATGCAAAGAGAGGAGAGTGAACTCTAGACCACTTCGTCACACTCGAGAGAAGACAGAGAGGGCACGGCAGCTTGTTCTAGTTTACGGTTCTCAGAACGAACGCAGAGAAAACTCAGGTACCGTGAGCCTCGCGTGGCTAAGAGGCTACCCCGAAATTGTCGTAGTATTCTGTCGGATTTGGTGTCGAAATAAATCGGCAAAGGTTGCTCGCCAAACCGTATCTTTATCCAGGATGCCACTGAATGAAACATAAGAAAATTATGCTACACGTGCCAGATGGAAGATACCTTCGTATCAGGATTTCGAAGACACACATCGTCGATCGAATCACTGAGAAAATCGATTTTTTACAAATAGATTGCTGATACTTATGCATTTGTGAAAGATCGAAAGATGTACAAATACACGGATTAGCTTGCAAAAACAGTTCTTAACCTTCATGTAATAAATGTTGGATAAAAATTTATCGCAAGTCATTCCGATAATGATTAAATATTTCTGTTAATGTGTATGTATATGATTTGAACCATAACTGCGTAGAGATTCATCCAAGTCATTGCCACGTGTTACCAAGCAACGTTTAATTGATAAGTGGAAAGATACGCTGTGTATGATGGTCGAGAAAAATACATTTATCAATAACATTCCTGTAAAATATTTATATTTATATTTATATAAAAACAGATGTATTAAACAGATATATATATCCGTAATAATGAATAATAATACAATATTAATGTTTATTTCATGAATATAAACTGTTTTTGTGTAATTATAAATATTTAGTCACAGTCATTTAGTAAATATAAATATTTTATAGTACAAATCATTATGGAATCACAAGAATGACGTCGCCAGGGTATTTGAAGATGCTGAGTTTGAGAATATTCGTCTGAGGAATGCAAATACGCACGATATTCATAGTAATATGTAGATTAATGCCCATTTGATCGAAAATTCTCTCAGAATTAACTTCTTTATACTTAAATGTATCCTTGTAATAAATGTCTCTTATGTCAAAGAATTTTCTGCTTGTCGATTTAATTTCTGATTTCGATAAATTGAAATGAATAGCCATGAAAAAGATACTTATATTTATAGTTTCTTGATATGGAGAATTATATTCCACTGTTTACTAATGTATGTGTAACAAGATAAGATTACTTTACATAACATCGTATAATATTAGACGTTATATAACGTATTAGACATATAAGACACATACGTCTTATTCAAAATAAGATTGTTTCACATGTAATATTGTTCCAGAACGAAAACAGGAAAGTATCTCACGTTATTCTCTGTTAACATTTTATTAAACATTACAGAAAAAGATAGATGTTCCCTTCTCTCTCTGTTACTAAAAATTATCTGATTACATTATAAATTAAGTTATTAGCTTCAACACCGACATATCAGAGCTTTATTTTCTGTCGGACATTTCAGAGGTCGGTCGCCAGGCGCATTGAAAACCACCTGTCTACTTTATTACATTTTGTGGAAAGCGCGACGCATATCGCCGCCCGTGAATAATTACACTATTAATTTGAAAGCGCATAATTGTAACCAACTTCCATACGTCATAAATTTATTAAAGCAGCAATTGCCCCGCCAACGATGTTTCATAATGCAAAGAAAGATTCTAGTTAACATTTTTTTCCAATTAGACATCCATCGTTCGCTTTTCACAAATTCACAACGTCGGAACGTTGTATTTAGCGTCGGTTGATTTATCGCTTTAAGAATTCGTGACAAGATTCCTTAGTTCGGAAGGCCATTATTCACCGAAGGATCGGTGCATCTGTGGTGAACATCGTGTAATTCCTCAGGAACGAGGCAGATCCTCGAAGCGTCAGGTGGTTTCCAAACCACATCTGATCGATAGAAACGTGGTTTAAGGACAAGGGGTACCGTCGATGGAGCGCTCAATATCCGTCTTACATGAAGACAATCGTACGTGGTCGATGGTAATTGATACCGATTGTCATCAATTGCGGAACCATCTCGTTTTCCCTTCTCGACCTACAAAATAACCAACCAGTCACATCCTACATTCTTTTCACGTACGTGAAATATTCGCAACGTGTCGCGAAAGTTCACCGTGTCGCCAAAGTTTCTCGCGAAACTAGATTCGTTCGACGCTCCGAAGTTATGAGCTGTCTGCTATTCCTCCGGAATATAACAACTTGAAAGTTAACGCGAACTTAACAACGGAAGATATAATTGCAAACAAGTTTGAAGGAATTTGTGGCCAAACGTGTCTTTCAAAAATATAGCGAGCAAATTTCTTTTATCTAAATAAACATAAAAATTCCGAAGTATTTAGTTACTTTATGTATGTAACGTATGTATATATGGAAAGATCTCATGCTTCGAATGAAAATCTGGAGAAACACGATCTTGAAGGAGAAGTAATTCCGCCTCGATAGTGTCAAAAAGTGCTGCTTATATCCAAGGAAATAGTTACCGCTAAAGTGACATATTTTATATATTCGTCGCACGTTTTCAAAGTATCCGGTGTCAAAGAGCTCGCAGAAACTCTTGCGGGAAAGCAGCACGAATCGTCGTCCACTCCTTAGAGAGAATTTTCCTGAATTCGTTTCAACTGGATTTCCCATCTTTCAGACGGGTATACTTCAACAGAGGTGGTCGTATACACGTACAAAGAGATGACAGAGCGCCACTTGGCCGACACAAACAAAATGTATCTTGATGGAACAATATTTTCGTTTTCCTCTTGTGTGTGATCTGTGCCTAGACTGTTTGACGGCATGTACTCGAAAAAGGGAAAACATACACCACGTATTACTACCGTCGAATCACGTTTCATTCGGCCAGATTCGACTCGAACTGGAAACTTGTTCTAGCAAATCCTCCGTCCGGATGTTTCTAGGGTTTCGGCACAGAGACTGACACGGGAGTTTTTGTCATTCGGCTACGAGACGAGTGTCTATCTTTTCCGTATTACGACAAACCGAGTTCGTTCGAATCAACTTTCGGAGTACTTTTTTTTTACCTGTTCGTTTAAACGTTCCGATCTAATGTTAGGCGATTATCGAAGGCCCGACGAGACATCGAGGTTGATGGAAAGGAGGGCAGAATTAGCCCAGAGAAAAAGAGGGTTGGAACAGAATCGGTGGAAAGTCGAAGAAGAAAAAGAGACGGAGAAGAGATAGAGGATGGTGGGGTTGAGATGGCGAGAATAAAGCAAGGGTGGTGATCGATTGCGTCGGTACATGCACAATAACAGGGGGATGAAGTCATGTGTCCGGGCTAAACAGCCCATTTGCCCAACACAATGGAAGCGACGTTGCTGTGGGCTCGACTTAATTACCAGAGGCTGCCTTTGGCAAAGACCAGCGAGGTAAAGAGAGGCGAGAGGACACCTTATCGGAAGCGATCTGAGTCTAAGCTCCATTTAGCAGACTTCCACGAGCGCAAAATTCACCGAGAGATCGATCTCCTTCGCTATTAAATTAAATTGTTCTTTCAACATTTGAGTTTCAAAAATAATTTCATTTATCGAGTGGATCGTCGCTTAACTCTAACTGTATTGTCTGAAGGAGACATAGGAAAAATGTCAAATATAGTAGTATCTTCTCATCTTAGGCGTCACCATAAGTAATGTAATTATTAATATTCATATCGTACAAAGAGTAAAGAGTATGTCTCATATTTGAAACAGGATAAATTACGAATGTGCGCATTACCTACCGTAATTTTCATAAACTTCGCAACTTCGAAAAGGCCACTGCATTAAACACGGTAGAACTGTAACAGAAAATATAGTTACACTCAATGCACAATTTAAATAGGAACTAACACGCATAGGATATGGCAATGACGTAAGAATTCAATTAAATAATGGCTGATCCATTACAGTAACACAGAGTGTCAAACCTTTAAGCTTGTATTTTTCAATGTCGAAGCACTTGAAACCTAATTTATTTTATTTATATAGATTGACCCATTTAAATCGTTGTACATGATCATCTCCGAAATTGTTTAACATATCGATAAACTCCTTGTATAAAGATTGACTGATTTCAACAAGTTCATAATTTGATGTAATTAGTTCCTTCTTTTACTCCTTGGTGTAACTGTACATCATTCAAGAAAGTATATAATTTATCTTTATTCCGAAAGTGATCATAAATTTTGGATGTATTTAACTTCCATAAAAAAGGATCAAGCTAATCAACCACAGATTGGTTAGAAAAACGTAGGAAATACCTTAATTTCAAATGAAAGTAATTTGCTTAATTTCACTCAATACAATTCTTAGATCTTTACGGAGTAATACAGACTAGTAAACTACCACATTTCGATACTGATAACGCTTTTGATAATGATAAAATTTCATTCCTATTCCAATTTCAACGTCAACGTTTCAATTCCAATTTCCTATTCTTAATTTTATTCCATAAAATATATATATATTGACATGATACAACTACTAATACCGTATCGCCTACATATTACATAATGCAGCATCAGCGATTTATACACGTACCATTTTCTATTTTAGTGTGTTATCACAGCAGAATATAAAAGTAAATCACAAATAGATAAACGCATTATAGAACGCATTATCAGTCGATATATTCTGTTTTTAAAGCAAACGATAAGAAATGAGGAGTTCGACTGAATATAATATATACTACAGCAAACGGAGTAGGGGAAACGCACCAAGTATGGGAGTTTAAGGTGGATTGCTCTCTACTATGCTTATCATTGTACATTGTACGACCGCGAGTTCAAGAGTAATTGTGACTTGGAATAGTGTTTTAACAATATCATTTCCGCTGACAAAAGATGACTTATCCATTTTTTACGCTCCTCGTTGGAGCTTTCTTGCTATTGTGCTTTTATTTGTATTTGAGACACAACCATTGGAAGAGAAATGGAATTCCAACTGTCGAAGGATCTATTCCAATCCTGGGCCACCTGTTACCCCTAATGACGGGAAGAATGAATTTTGCCGAACTTATTCAAAAAGCATACAAAGAGTACAAAGATCATAGCATGGTCGGTATGTACAAAGGAATAATGCCAATGTTACTTGTTCGAGACCCTAATGTAGTGAAAACCGTGCTGCAAAGTAATTTCACGAGCTTCCACGAAAATGGGTCGAAAATCGAACCGGATGCAGATCCTCTTTTATCCAAAAATCCGTTTTTCTGTTACGGAGACGTATGGTTGAACGGAAGGAAACGACTAACCTACGCGTTTTCCAATATTAGATTGAAGATCCTTTTCACAGCTGTCATCGGAGTGTGCAAGAAATTCGAAAATTTCCTAAACAAACAGCTAGGGAAGAACAACAAGTACGAAGTCGAACTGAAATCGTTATTCTTAAAATTCACTGGTGAAGTTGTGGCGAACGCTGGTTTTGGCATTGAAGGTCACTGCTTTGAAGATGCACGAAATGCAAATGCCTTCGATCAACTTTTTGGAAATATGTTAGCGGAATCATTATTATCTATAATCAGATCCTACCTTCCATCTATCAATCGCTTCTTGAAGATCAAATTCCTGCCTAAACAAGTGGACCAATTCTTTAGGAACATCGTCACAGAAAATCTGAAAGTCAGAAGAAACGAACCAGTACATAGAAATGATTTCCTGCAATTAATGATCGACATGGAAAAGACAGGGGAGCATATCGATGAAGAGGTTGTAGCGGCTCATGCAGTTTCTTTTTTCTTTGACGGAGTCGAAACATCCAGCATTACCTTACGTTTCGTTGGATACGACTTGGCTGTTCATCCAGACATTCAAAATAAGTTGAGAAACGAAGTGATATCTGCGATTGCGAAACACGGAGGTTTAACGTACGAGGCATTGAAAGACATGACGTATATGAATCAAGTGATCAGCGAATCTCAAAGATGCCACGCAGCTATATGCTTCATGCATAAAGTGTGCACAGAAGAGTTCGAGTTGCAAGGGTCAGATGGATTGACCTATCGCGCAAAACCTGGCACCGAGATATTCATATCCGTTCATGGATTGCACTCTGATCCTACATATTGGGTTGATCCAGAAGTTTTCGATCCGGAACGATTCAACGAAGAGAGAAAGCAAACAATAGAAAAAATGACATTCCTTCCTTTCGGCGAGGGACCACGAATTTGTGTTGGAATGAAAATGGCTATGCTACAGATGAAGGCTTGTTTGGCTAATTTGTTAAGAAATTACAAATTGGAATTATCACCAAAAACCCACATCCCGTTGAAAATGTCGGCAAACCTTATGTTATCCGAAGTAGATGATGGAATTTGGGTATATATCTCTAAGCTTTGAAGTTATTGTATGGCTTCACTGTTACGACTTTTAATGGCATTTGCCTATCCCTGCTATCTTTGTTTACTGATAATAAATTATATTCTCTAATTTTGCCTTATTTAATTCCTAGTAGTCCTCCCCCGAGTCAACACTCGTAGTCGCCACTTGCCCTTTCCAATAAATGCCTGTTGTCTCGAATTAGATCTCGTCTTCGATAGTTTATTTATTATCTTTTGTTCTTAGCAATCGTCCCAGTAATCATTTCCCACATTAGTGGGTGGTTTCTTCCAGCTAGATAGCTAGTTCTTACTTAGTCAACATACCATGTGAAAAATATAACAAACTCTGAACGATTGCAATGTTCGATCAACCACGGGGATTAGCAACATACTTTATCGCGGAACTGGTAAATATATATATACAGATTTTTTGTATATAGGTTCAGTGATTTCGGGGCGAATATAATTTAGGATAATTAGATTTTTCTTCTAGTGTGTGATTTGGTGTGCTTATAGCTAATCTGTGAAGGTTAAATCTATTTTTCTTCCAATTGGAATCATATATTTAACTTCCATAAACAAGTATTAAGCTATTTATCTATAGATTACTTAAAGCTCATTTATTTAGGAAATATTTTAATATTAAATATTAGCGTAGTATCGTAATACTTAGACTGTAGATGTCGCTGCTGGGTACGGCTGCTTTTCTTCTCATTTTTTTATCGTGGAAGAAAAATCGGACTCCGGTCGCCGGATTCGAAACCGGGTTCCGAACGTTCGTAACTTAAGGCACTAACTACTGCGCTGCCATCGTCTGACACTAGTTAGTATCGAGTGGTGGTATTTGCTATCGAGGCAGCCACAGGCCTTTTTTCCACGATACTACATTAGTAAGTAAGTTTAGTTCACACTATGTAACTATTAATTACTTACATTAGCACGCGATATTGACACAGGATAATACAATCGTGATACACCTATCAATGACACCTATGTGACATTGAAATGATACGCTTATAACTGTCGTGTTATCTACATACATGTACCATCATGTATATATATATATATTATATATATATATGTATATATATATATTATATATATATATATAATATATATATGTATATATATATATTATATATATATATATATATATATATATATATATATATATATATTTGTCTTTCTGTGTTTCCTCGCACGTTATCATTAAATAACACAAACATAACAGAGATATAGATAAAGGCATGAAATATAATATTATTTTAGATTTTTAAGACAGACAATAACCGTATACAGGTTTGATCGTAAACACTCGCACGATAACAAGTAGAGTGGGAGGAAACGATTCAACCATGAGAGCCTGAGCTGGATTCCACTGCAATACGCCGATCATTCCACATTGTGCTCCCGAGACTGTTCGAGTAGTTGTAATTCGGAATAGTGCTCTGACAACACTGCGATAGAAGATGGTGTCTGCATTTTTTACACTCCTTACAGGGCTGTTCCTACTATTGTGTTTGTTTTTGTACTTGAGGCACAATCATTGGAAAAGAAATGGAATTCCTACTGTTAAAGGGTATGTTCCAATCGCCGGCCATATGTTACCCGTATTGATGAAAAGAATACACTTCGGTCAACTTATCCGAAAAGTATACGACGAGTATAAAGATTACAGCATGGTCGGAATATACAACGGAACAATGCCATTGCTAATTCTTCGAGAGCCTAATTTAGTAAAAACCGTGCTGCAAAGTAATTTCTCGAGTTTCCACGAAAATGGGTTGAAAATCGAATCGGATACAGAACCTCTTTTATCCAAAAATCCGTTTTTCTGTTACGGAGACGCATGGTTGAACGGAAGGAAACGACTAACCTACGCGTTTTCTAACGTTAGATTGAAGGTTCTTTTCACAGCTGTCATCGGAGTGTGCAAGAAATTCGAAAATTTCCTGAACAAACAGCTAGGGAAGAACAACAAGTACGAAGTCGAACTGAAATCGTTATTCTTAAGATTCACTGGTGAAGTTGTAGCAAACGCTGGTTTAGGCATCGAAGGTCACTGTTTCGAAGATGAAACAACTGCCAGTGCCTTCAATCAACTTACAGGAAACGCGTTAACCACATCACTATCAAATTTAATCTGGCAATACTTTCCCGCTATTGGTCGTTTGTTGAAGCTCAAATTACTTCCTAAACGATTAGACGAATTCTTTAGAAAAGTTGTTGCAGAAAACTTAGAAATCAGACGAATGGAGCCGATATACAGGAATGATTTCCTACAATTAATGATCGACATGGAAAAAATAGGGGAGAAAGTCGACGAAGATGTTATAGCGGCCCATGCACTTTCCTTCTTCCTTGATGGAACCGAGACGTCCAGTCTTACCTTAAATTACATTGTATATGACTTGGCCGTTCATCCAGACATTCAAGAAAAGCTGCGAAACGAAGTGATGTCTAAGATCGAAAAACACGGAGGTTTTACGTACGAAGCATTGAAGGAGATGACATATATGAATCAAGTGATCAGCGAATCTCAGAGATGTCACACGGTTGCAGGTTTCATGCATAAAATTTGTACAGAGGAGTTTGTGCTACAAGGCTCAGATGGATTAACCTATCGTGCGAAACCTGGGACGAATATAATCATACCCGCTGAGGGACTGCATTGTGATCCGAAGTATTGGATCGATCCAGAAGTTTTCGATCCGGAACGATTCAACGAAGAGAGAAAGCAAACAATAGAAAAAATGACATTTCTTCCTTTCGGTGAGGGACCACGAATTTGTGTTGGAATGAAAATGGCTATGCTACAGATGAAGGCTTGTTTGGCTAATTTGTTAAGAAATTACAAATTGGAATTATCACCAAGAACGCAAGTCCCATTGAAAATATTGCCGAATCATTTTCTGGCGGAAGTAAGTGGTGGTATTTGGGTATATATCACCAAGCTTTGAAGTTATCGTTGCACTTTTCAATGCATGTATTAATATTTATAGAATACAAAATTGTACTACATAAAGTCAAATTATTATTTTTGCTGTGTTGACTATTTTTATGTAAAACATTTTTATGTGTTATATAATGAAGAACATATGTATTGTAATTTTCTACGTAATGTATTAGTCACTACAGTATTTCTTCTTTTAATGGGCAGATTACAAAATAAAATGATCGTAACGATGTTATTTTTGTACATTTTATAATAAATTGCGATTTGCAATTATATGCATCTCACTAGCGGCGGGAATTTGATATTATCGAAATCATACAGAAGTAGAGCAAATTTTGAGCGTGATATTAGCATGGAAGATGTATGAACGTGAAAAATTAAAAAGTATACGATATATAGAATTTATGAGAGTGTGTCGAGAGCTGATATATATCCTGTTCTTCAGAACGAAGGGACTCGAACGAGTTTCCGGTGCGGTTTCCCCTGTCTTATATTGCTAGGTAAGTCAAATATATACAAATGTATCAAATATATATGGACGTATGTCCACATACACATTCTATATTTTCTATATATATCGTATTAGTTTTCTTGTAACTTATGTGCGATCTATTAGCCTGTTGACTGAGTCGTTTCTTAATCGGAATTGTTTTTAATCCTTTGCGTCGCCTCAAGGAGACTCAGGCAATTATAGTAATTTATATATATATATATATATATATATATATATATATATATATATATAGTAATTTCACATTCCGGAAAGTGACAACCTTTACAGATAAAGAAATAAGAGATTCTGAGTGTTTCGTTACTTTATTACACCGTCAATTGGTAAATTGCGGAATTACAGATTCATCAATTTCAATTGAGTTTTAAATCATTTTAAATAGGATATGCTGTGCTCATACATACATCGTGCTATGATAGTGGTGTGATACATAGTTAATCGCTACGACCTAGCTGATCTTGTGATTCGCATACCGTGTGATAAAACAACGGCATTGAAACAAAGTGTAGAATGATAAGCGATAGTAAACATCTATTAGAGTGTGCGCGCTGTTGGGAACCTAACCGTCCTGCCCCTTCTGGACCTATCGCGATCATTTAAATCATTTATGACCAAATAAAACGACATATAAATAATGGGAGGAAAGGGAGACTCAAACACAGAATGGGCAATTTGAGTAACTAGCTAACTCGTTTCTTCTGGTTAACAGATTAAATTTCTGTGAAAATAAACGCGATCAATGCTACATATTGCTTCGTATAGTTTCTCGTGATTAAATAGAAAAGTTGCTTTCTGAAAGTTGCCTATCAAATATGAAAATTCTTGTGGACGTATTGTTTCATTACTTATCTTTCGTATATTACGCGTGCTGTACCTCGAAACGGAATAGAGTTAAAGTTTCTCGGGAAACAAAACAGTTTTCCGATAGTTTCGTGCAGTTAGCGTGAAAACTTAACAGGATTCGTAGAGCCTAGCCATTAGCCTAGGACAGAATTCTCTCTCTCACTCACTATTTCAGGACGTATCACTGTGGAAGAAGAATAAATTACAAATCTAAGCGTTACTTAGCGGAGCTTTCATAAAGTTCATTACTCGAAAAAGGCCACTGCGTTAAACATAATAAAGCACAATTCAGAGAAAAACAACATAGTGCGTACAAGGGATATCAGTGGCGGAAGCAGCCACTTAGATAATGTTTGTATCATTACAATCACATGTAGAGTCACAATTGTAGGCTCGCATGTTTCAAGGCCATATCACTAGAGGTTTTATTCTCGAAATGTTGTGTTACAAAACTGTTAGGCGTATTCATAGATTTTTTAAATAAAGCATCAGTGATTTTGGAAAATATATAATTCGATGTAATTAGTTGTATTCTTTACTTTCGTGTCTTCCACAAAACAATTCGAGTTTCACAAAAAGGCATAAAACTATTTATCTGCAGATTAAAAAAGTTATTCAATTGAGGAACATTTTCATATTAAATAGCAGTAATTTTTATTCCACTTTATATAACTATCAAGTTTTTCAATAACCTCGCGGTATTTGGAGAAGACAATGTAGATTTGCAATACTATTTCGTTCCACGTGCTTGCGCTTACGTGATATTGTTATCAGTACCATATGGCCTATATGTACGAAAAATAAACTACATATACATGTATCGTTGTAATGTATTATTCCATTTCTCGATAAACTATAAAACAAATAATTCAGTAATAGATAAACACAAATAATGTATCTTTCACATACGTTTTTGAGATAGCCGACATTAATCGACAAATCTGATCGCATACATGTATATAATATGCATCGTAACAAGCAAAGTGGGAGTTCGATCAGCTTACTGGGAACACGTTAGGGGTATCGCTAACAACTTTAGTCTGGCAATACTTTCCCGCTATTGGTCGTCCCTTGAAGCTCAAATTAGTTCCAAAAGAATTAGACCAGTTTTTTAGAAAAGTTGTTGCAGAAAATTTAGAAATCAGACGAAGGGAGCCGATATACAGGAATGACTTCCTTCAGTTAATGATCGACATGGGAAAAACAGGGGAGAAAGTCGACGAAGAGGTTATAACGGCTCATGCATTTTCCCTCTATCTTAATGGAACCGAGACGTCCAGTCTTACCCTGAGTTACGTTGGATATGATTTGGCTGCTCGTCCAGAGATTCAAGGAAAGGTAAGGAACGAAGTGATATCTACGATCGAGAAGCACGGCGATTTGACGTACGAGGCGTTGAAGGAGATGACGTACATGAACCAAGTAACCAAGTAAACGGTAAATGGCGAAATTACAAATTCATCAATTTCATTTGAGTTAAAATGAAATATGTAAAAAAGAGGTAGGTTGACAAACAAGAATCTGAAAAATCAGGTAATTCGTCTTGTCTGATCTATTGCATTTCGAAACGGAATAGAGTAAGAGTTTCTCGTAAAACAAAACAGTTTTCAGATAGTTTCTCTAGCGTGAAAACGAACAGGCATTCGGAGATTCTAATGGGTTCATTAGACTCTTTAGCTTTCATAAAGATCATTGCTTCGACATGACGACTGCATTATGAATAGTAGAGATATAACATAAAACAGATGTACTCAATGCTTAGTTAACCAGATAAGAAATAGCACGGCAGAGAGATAACCGTGACGTAGGCGTGACATGTGACAACCGACTACTAAACAATGGGTGTATCTTTAAAATGTCGTATAGTTTCTAGGAATGAGGCTCGCATATCTCAAGGTCGCGTCATTCGAAATTTTATTTGCTACATATTTTTTGCACAACTGTTTAGCATATTGATAGGTGTTTTGAAGGGAGATTAAGACTTTTTAACAGGAATATATCTAATTTAACGTGATTAATTTTTCTTGTTACGTACTACAATTAGGTATTCCCAATGGGAATACCTGTGAAGTGTAGAGAATCTACAACGAGCCCTAATCTGTTTTTTTGAATAAAATCATATATAAGAAAATACTGATCTTTCTTAACTATAAATTACGTAAAAAGGCTATTAATCTAGAAAATATATTGATATCAAACAATAGTAATTAGTAAACATTAGTAACTAGTTATATATATAAATAATATGTATATGTACTGTATTGTTTTCCTCCAAGTGTTATCACCATAAAACAAAACAATTGTGAAATAGATAAACGTATGTAATATGTCCGCTTTCTACATTTTTCAGATAAACGACTGTGGCCAAAAAGTTTGATTTCATAATATAATACGTATTAAGGCAACTAGAGTGGGAGAATCATTTTGGGCATTAAAGCTTAGATAGAATTGCACTGCAATACGACGATCATTCTACATTGTGCTTTTGAAACTGTTGGAGTAGTTGTAATTGGGAATAGTAATTTAACGATATTATCTCTGTGAGTAACATATGGCTTCTGCATTTGTCACGCTCCTTATAGGAGCGTTCTTACTATTCTGTTTTTATTTGTATCTGGTATACAATCATTGGAAGAGAAATGGAATTCCAACTGCCAAAGGATGTATTCCAATCGTGGGCCACTTGTTACCCGTAGTAATAAGAAGAATGAATCTTGCCGGACTTATTCGTCAAATATACGAAGATTACAAAGATTACAGTATGGTTGGAGTGTACAAAGGGATAGTGCCGGCACTAGTTGTTCGGGACCCTGAGTTAGTGAAAACCGTACTGCAAAATAATTTCTCCAGCTTCCACGAAAATGGATTTCATGTCGATCCAAACGCGGATCCTCTTTTATATACAAATCCGTTCTTCTGTTCCGGAGATATATGGTTAACTGGAAGAAAACGTATAACCTATGCGTTTTCTAACGTGAGATTGAAGATCCTGTTTACAGCTGTTAACGGAGTGTGTAAGAAATTCGAAAATTTCTTGAACAGACGACTAGAAAGAAACAACAAGTACGAAATCGAATTAAAAGCATTATTTTTAAAATTCACTGGTGAAATTGTGGCGAACGCTGGCCTAGGTGTCGAGGGTTACTGTTTCGAAGATGAACCACGTCCTAATGCATTCGATAAACTTTCTGGAGAAGCATTCGCCGAATCCTTATTATCTATAATCAGATTCCACTTTCCTACTGTCAATCGTTTCTTGAAGATCAAATTCCTGCCTAAACACGTGGATCAATTTTTCAGAAAGGTCGTCGCAGAAAATTTGCAAGTTAGAAGAAGCGAATCGATACCTAGGAAAGATTTCCTTCAATTAATGATCGACATGGAGAAAGCAGGAGAGCACATCGCCGAAGAGATTGTAGTAGCCCACGCAGTTTCCTTCTACCTTGATGGTATCGAAACATCCAGTGTCACCATGAATTACGTTGGATATGACTTGGCTGCTCGTCCAGAGATTCAAGAAAAGGTGAGAAACGAAGTGATATCTACGATCGAGAAGCACGGCGGTTTGACGTACGAGGCGTTGAAGGAGATGACGTACATGAATCAAGTAATTAGTGAATCTCAAAGATGTCACGCAGCACTAGGTTTCATGCATAAAGTATGCACGGAAGAGTTCGAGCTTCAAGGATCCGATGGATTGACCTATCGCGCGAAGCCTGGCACTGACATATTCCTATCCGTTCACGGTTTGCACAACGATCCCAATTATTGGGTTGATCCAGAAGTTTTCGATCCGGAACGATTCAGCGATGAGAGAAAGCAAACTATAGAAAAAATGGTATATCTTCCTTTCGGTGAGGGACCAAGAATTTGCGTTGGAATGAGAATGGGTTTGCTACAGGTGAAGGCTTGTTTCGCTACTTTGCTGAGAAACTACAAATTGGAATTGTCACCAAAAATGCAACTTCCATTGAAAATGTCGCCGCATTATTTCCTAACGCACCCACATGGCGGTGCTTGGGTATATATCTCTAAGCTTTAAAGTTATTGAAAAGTTTTTATAAATTTTCATATATTTATGTTCAGATGTATAATACTGCGAAGATCAACGTTTATTTCTGTTACGTTGGCTAAGAATTGTTAAGTAAAGAGGTTTGTTAGAATAAAGAAGAGATAATTATAGGTGTAATATATTTATCACTACGCTGCTGCTTCTTTTAATCGGCAAAAATAAAGTTATCATGACAGCGACCTTTGTTACTTGATAATAAATTCTGATTTGGCATTCTATATATATATATATACGCCTTATTAACAGAGGGGAATTTAACATTACGGAATTGATACGGAAGTTATGTAAGCTTTGAGCATGATGCAAGCGTGAAAGACGAATGAATAAAATAAAATAAAAAGTTAGACGTATAGCATTTATGGGAGTGTGTATACGAGTCTATATTCCGTGTCTCAAAACGAAGGGACTCGAGCGAGTTTTCTGAGTGGTTTCCCGTGTTCACCGTGGCTATGTATACATAACTGCGTCAAATATACGTATGTGTGTTGGCGTACATATTCTATATTTTATATGTACACAGTACATATATCGTATCATCTGCTACGTAATATATGTATATAGAAAGACGCGACAAATTGGCGTGCACTTTCGAAAATAAATAATCCTTTGTTATAACGTATCATATAGGCTGATCCACGGTGATACGACTAAAAAAGAGTGATTCTTCTTAACAAAATAGGAACAAAATAAAATATAGTAAACAAAATATGGTAACGCTATTGACGTAATTCTTCAAGATTGGGGTTTTCGTTTTTAGCAAACGACGTAAAAAGAAAGAGTAGAACTGTGGATATTGAACTGATAATTGTAGAGATGATGAAAATTCTGAGAAAAAAGAAAAACATAACCTCATATCTTGGGATGGTACAAATGTTATCTACAGATTACAAATGTTTGTGCAATAATTCAGATCACTTTTGATAAAAGTAAATTACAGGCGAAATAGAGATTAATTTCTAATCTAATCTTTTAGCTTCCAACTTTGAAGTTTTTCATCCTGTAAATATCATAATTCTTGTTTATAAATTTACAAGGAAATCGAATAATGATCGATTTTTGAGTTTTCTCAATGATAGATTGTATCTTTGAGCAACACCTTTTGACGCTTTCAAAGCGAAGCACAATACACTCGCATTCCCGGTTAGTACCTACGTTCTTTTTACCTTTCCTTTCTGCCAGTTCCTTTTCCTTTTTCTATCTTATCCCTGTTCACGACCGATCGATTTGTACGTTCGCCTGCCGGAAAACAAGAAAGTGGAAAGAACACGTGCGCACACGGAAAGCGAAAATGTGTGGCGTCATTCTATGAATAGAAGAAGAAGAGAACGAGGCAGGGCATAGAACGATGAAGAAGAAAGAGTGGTTCGAGGGATGAGAAAAGAGTCCTTCACGTCGTAGTGCATCTTTCTCTGATTTCCCGTGGGAGAAGTCGTCTCGGTAGCTTTCTGCTACGTATCGAAGGTAGAACAGTATGAAGGAAAGAGAAAGGTAGATAGATACAGAGTCGCAACGCGTGTTCTCGCATGGCATGATTTATTTTATTGCTTTTCGAGAAGCTAGCATAATTCCACCCCCGTTCCCTACTAGCAGTTACTTACCCCCTTCTATCTACGTACAGAAGACGAACAGAATCGGAGGATCGAGGACCCCAGGAAGGGATCAACAGGTACAGGACACTATCCCTCGACTAGAAATCGCAGCCGCTATCCTTTAATGTACAGAGATATCGCAAGAGATATTGGGAATACAAATTTATATGAATTCGTTTGTCACTGTATTTATCGAAGGGAAACACGAAGACAGTATTGAAAATTTTGGTTTGTTAAGCTGATGATACAGATCACGCAGAGACGGGGACAACTCGAAATAGGAGAGACCAGGTAGAAGTTGGGTTTAATTTAATTAAAACGGACAGTAGTAACGGCGATGCGGTAAATTGAAAATTACGGAGCGAACTAATCCTCTTAAATGGAATATTACTAGCGGCATGGTACAGAGAACTCGACAAATTCGATTGTTTTTGACTAAAGCTATGGCAATAAATCAATCCCCTTCAGTGGACGTTCAATACTTGGTAGCATTGATGTCTAAATCCTACTATTCACCTTCTCTTATGCAATCTCACAACGTCCATTCTCTTGCTTTAATTTATCGTCGTTCCATGTATACTAACTATTCACTCACAAATTTGACAGGTTAATTACTTGCAATCTCTGATAAAAGTATTCCGGCAACGAAAAGTTGGTGAAAAATGTAAAGGACGATTGATATTTTCTCAAGAAATGTTTTCATAAGGACTGAAATATATCGTACGCTTACCAATTGCAGCCCAAGTATGAAAGATAAATTTTTTAAACGACCATGAAACGATTTCCCTCGACTGCTTTCGTTCTTGTTCTCAGCGTTGTGTTTCTTTCTTTACTCTTGTTCAGCGATATTAGCATCCCGGTTGGAAGGATACCGGAAGAACGTCAACCCAGAACGTAATATACTTGCTCGCCGCCTTTTCCGAATGCACATCGTCGAGGGTAAAGGGGGGAGGGGGTAACGAAATGGAGAAAGGGGATAGAGACAGGGTCGTACCAGGAAATTTCACGGAGTGGCGCAATAACGTTTCTTATGCCACGTTTCCGGAGTGGCGTGCTGTTGGGGGTTGGGGTAGCTTGCAAATACTCACCGCGCGAGAGAGGAAGAATGAGAGTGCAATAGAGAGGGTGAAAATAGTAGGGAAAAGGGTGGAGATGCAGTCACTCTCTGGCATGCAATTAGGAGCTAGGCATCGCCCTGGAAAGGGTCCCTCTTGTTCAGTGTTCCTGCTGGAATTCTTCTCTTTTCCTCCCTCCCTTCGTCCTGTATCTCTTTGTCCTTCTTTATCCTTCCTCCTTCTGCCATTCGTTCGATTATATATACGTACACAGATTTTCTCCCTCGCACGCTTTCTTATAATCCACGTCAGCGCCTCTCGACACACAAACACGCACCACCACAGCGCGCGAATAACTACTATAGGAAATATCAGGGATCCATAGCTCGAAAATTGGCCCATCCTTTTCGTGGAAATCGGAAAACTGTGATTCCGAATAGAAACAGAGAGCGGAGGTCATTAAATACGTATTATGCTGACTCGTTAAAGGATTTATCAGAGGGACGAAAGCTTTCCGCCGCGAAAACTACCAAAGCTTTCACCTGTAATGCGACCATCGGCATTGCGTGTAATGCGAACTGTGCAGCAACGAAAAATTTCATTTTCATCTCTAACGCCATTTATAACCGGGGGATTTTTTTGAGATTGCGTCACCGCGAGTGAAGCAGGAACGTATCAAACGGTAGTGGGCAACGTAGTGGAGTGGGCCAACAAAAACTAAAGAGAGGAAGAGAGTTTGAAACATTGCCGCTGCGAATCAGCGAACAGGGTGAAGTTAGATAGTGTCATTCAGTGCTACCAACACAACGGTTGATTCCCGCGGGAACGGACGGTAAACACTAACGCCAATCCTGTTCCTCCCTTCTATTCCCGCTCTGTCTATCCATTTTTCGATTTTTGTTCGCTTCTCTGGTTCTGGCAGCCTCCCACCTCGCGACGACGCGTAATAACGATAATAAATCGTGTCTGAGTGATTTAGGGGTTCATTTAGCCGGTGAAACTTTCGCGAGTGCCCAGGGATCTCTGGCAGATTATAGAGAATAAGTCATTTTGGTTCTTGTCAATTCAGGAATTAGTGTCTTCAACATCCGCAGTGTGATAACGCGACGGTTCCCTGGAAATTGTTCCGCCGTGCGTATCTGGCTACAACGTTAAAAAATGCGCAATCTACCTACATGGGCTCGCCATTGAAAAACAGTATGCACGCGTGTAGTCTGTTCTTCCGTTTCACGAGCAAGTAGCTTTCAATGGAGAAGTGGATCGTTTTATTCGATTTACACGGTTTACACGCGGGCCCACGATGAAACTCGTAATAACTAGAAAGTCTATGTAGCAAATGTTATCAGTTTGAAGAGTATCGATCACTTGACCGACCGCTGAAGCAAAAATAAAACGGACCTTCCGAACAATAACAAGATGAAACGGGGAACTGTTTGAACATCGATAAAATCCTATCACCACCGAGAGGGCCACTAACAAGAGGAGCTTGTTGATATAAGAGGCGAAGATCTATTACCGGAAATTAGCAAAGCACGTATAGGTATAGTCGGTACATGGCAAGAAATGAACAGAGAAGCTGCCTCGAAACGAGTTCGTATTTCTCGTCCTCCCTTAGGTCATTCGATTCGAGTAAGCGCGAAAACAATAGCTTTAATCTCTAGCCAGTCACGATGCGCTGGTATTCCCTAACCGATAAAGCACCGTCGTCCACACCAGCTTTTGGAGAAAGAGAAAGAGAGAGGCGCCACAGAACTGAATTCAACGTTTCACGATTTAAGTAACTTTAATCAATCAGATTATCTAAATATTTTTTAATTCCATTCGAGACTAGATTCTGTATTATCCGAAACTTAACATACACCGTTTATTTTCCTCCTCTTTTTTATCGTGTTTCTGGTCTGGCTACTAAATGAATCGATCGATCTTCCTCCTAAGTTGCGAAGAGAGACAGGTCGATAGGGCAATTTTGTTGCGCCTGATTTTGTGTTCCGCACGTTTCCTGCGTGTACGAATGGATGGAAACGTGCGTTAGCTCCGGGTGGAGAAAGAAGAAGGAAAGGGCGAAGGCACGTCTGTTGGTATCTTTACGACCTCCCAAGGACATAAAATGGTGTTATCCCTCTGTAGCTGGTTCTCTAGTAAAGACGGTGCGCGCACACCCTTGCACGTGACACCACGATCACCTATGAGGCAAACACATGTAACCACGCCACATTGAAGCAACACGACCCTTTCTGCCAGTTAGTCTCACCGAGATACTAGGATAGCGATAGGACATCAGCCTGTAAGCATCACCCTTGAACCGTTGGACAGTACAAACCTCAATATTGTCGGAAGAAAGGAGGATAAGCCAGTTCTGCCACAACGGAGCCTTTCCTGAATAAAAGTGTCGAAATTGTCGAAGGCGCGGAAACACCCTTTATTTTGGAAATTATTTACGACGACGTAAAAGCGAGTTCGTGCGTCCATTTTCTTTTCGCGTTGTGTGTGAAGATCTAAATACTTGCTCGAGGATAACGTGCAAGGAATTGTTTGTAATCCCACACCGTTGCTCAGTGTGAATATGCATATGCAAATCTACATACGGCCGGGCCTGTCCATTCAACAGCGTAACAGGTGTATTCCTTCTCCTCTGTGAGAAATACGATCTTCCTTTCCGGTCAATCTAACTTAGATATTAACATGGAGATACGGTGCTCAAATATTATCATATAATCTGCTATAGAAGCACAAAAGCCGAATTATGTCGCGTTATGCACGGACAGTCATCAAGAAGACTATTTTTTAGTTTAAAACTTTTATATGTCCGCGGCATCGAATGCAACAGTCGAATGCATTTTATACGTCTGACAGCTGTCGGTGGCAACAATTCTATCATCCAGTTTGTATTACGCTCGACTATAAAGTTAAGGCAGAAATCGATTTCCACTTTGCCATTACTTGGAAACAAGTCGTAAAATACAATCCGTAAGAAGCAATGTTTCTGAATTTTTCCAAATAACTCGAGGCTCTCGCTGTGCAAAATGTCCCTGTGAACGCCAACTATTCTGTTCGTTTTGTCATTCTTCTTATCGCCCACGTACACTTTCTATCTATCCTTTCTCTCGCTTTATTTCCAGACTGTTTTCCTATTTTCTCGCGACCTCTCTCATTCTTGACATGCGAAGAGAAAAGATGCAAAAATCGCCCGTTATAGGCATTCCACGTCTCCCGGGTGAGATAAGATCCGTGAAAAAAGGAGGCGGCGAGAAGGAAAGAAAGAAAAAAAGAAGTCGCGAGACATTACTGCGAGTCTCGCGATGAAAATTGAATTTCCAGGTCGAAAGTTCTCGGGAGACTCCCTCAGTTACGTCGCTACGTTGTAACACAACGTGAAGAGCTTCCTGTAAACCATAGCAAGGAGACAAAGTCTGGACGAGTTGATGGGGCAAGTTGCGAGACAAGTCGCGAAATTAGTATCTCTAATCTAGATGAAAATCAATTCGTGCTCGCAATACGAATAACTTTATTACGTTTCCCATGCAGATAATAGGACGAAGGTTAATTCTTCTTTCACGCAATTTTTTAGCCACCGTAATATACTTTTAGATTTTTGTATTATTCCAGCGAATTTCTCGGACCCGCAGCTTCGTACTGTTACTTTAAATCATCTTTCCACTATAGTTTCACTTATGTGAATCGCTCGTAACGCACAGCTCGTAAACTCTTGCCGTGACGTAAGTGCATTCAACAGCTAAATTACATGCTACTATAGCGGAATACGTAATTACAACAGCGTTAAAATAAATATTTCACCCGTGTCTCGTTTTACACCCCCGCGTGTTAAGGTGTGACGCGCGAAATTTATTCGTTGACACCCGACTTTAATGGTAAATAAACGAATTCATTTCCCTCTCCATTCTAATCCTGCTAGAAGCTTTTAAACCGTCTCGCGATCGACTTTACAACTCGGATCGTTGTATCTCGTGAGCTGCAGCTTTCGTAAATCATCATCTTGGTGCCATTATTAAATTTAACAGGAACGTGATAAGTTCATAAATCCAGTATCACGAAGCAGTTACCACCTAAACGGTTCTCAGAATAGCCAACGTATCAGAATTAAGTGTAAACTTATAGATTCGAGGATGCCTTTCGGAATCCTTATAGAATCATTATCGAAGGAAACGACACGAAGCGATGCTCAGGCCGAGTGGCATTTCGGTCAATAACAGTTAGTACTGCACGTGAAAGCAACACGCAAATATTGATTACAGATAGTCCTTGGCTAAAGCGTCGTGAATATGCTCGAATATGCATTACTGACATTAACACAAAACTTGTAATATCGACGTTGTAACCTGTGTTATGAATATGTAACAAAACATAATACAAGAATGTATTGTGCAAGATAAACGATACAGAAGAAACACAGTTCTATGGTAAGGGGATTGAAAATATGCTAAATGTCATCCTGACGTTACTGCGAAATGTTCAACTTTGGAATATATTACAGAGCAAGCATTTCTTATGTAAGCATAAAATTTTTCTCTCCTCCTAACTGCTCTTCTCGAACATCCAGACACGCCCTTCATCGACCGTTCCTTCCGCGAATTAAGCTCGGGATAAGGTGGTATCTGAAGGCAGTCTGGGTGAGGAAGTCAAGGGCAAGGGCGTGCAGATAAAATGAAATACAAGAAAAAGAGATCGTATAACGGGGGGTGGAATTCAAATATTTACATTCTGTTATGCGTTGAAAGAAGAAAAAATCAAAATATCTCATTTAATACAATTTTTGCATCAGAATCAATTTACGTCTCTTCGAGTCCTTAGCAGCTTCTTTAAACAATTCCAGGAAATCTTCAAAATTATCTGCTGAAAATAATTTCTCGTTTCCCATATCTTCCCGGATTTAATCTGACATTAAATTTCGGATAAAGCGATGTCTGAGAATTATTGACAATGTTTAACTGCGCACAAAAGGGCGCAGTGTAAAATTGATCAGACAGTGTTAGCGTTTTACCGGCTACTTTATCCATTTTTACCTCTTCTAACGATTCGCTAAAGAAATAAACCTTCAAATTTTACGAATTCCAAGAAGTTGAGTTTTGTAAAGGTCATCGTAAAATCCTTGGCCATACCGTGTCTGCGTTATATAATCGGTTTTATAACCATAGTTAGCTATCAGCGAAGAAAACAACGTGTAAGATATTCACGTGAGTTTGTTATTGATTAATATGATAACATTGCTAAAATTATTTTCTCAAGGATGTTTCATCCTACAGTCGGTAATAAAAAGTTCGTATTTTTAGAATTAACATTTAAGTCCTGAGTGTAACTCGATTTTTCCGAATATTAAATGCCTGAGGTTATAAGTAATATCTACGTAAAATGTACAACAATATGATCAACAAATATAATATTTTACGTAATGAAGCATATCCGATAAGTAGTTATTTTATCGCAATGAATATCTGGAGAAATGTGTTATACAAATATCCTTGATATAGACGCTGTCTATAAAATGAAACTGTGTCGAGTTTGACTTAATTCATGAATAAGTCATAATGTTGGAAATGTAACCGATATATTCAATAACCTACAACAAAATAAGACTACATAGTTAAATAAGACAAGCGAAAAGAAATGTTTGATGATACTTTAAAATAGCTAAACTCGATAAAGAACGAAAAACAAAGTTTCGGGAAAATGTAATAAAGATAAAGATAAGCATGAAACGGGTGAACTTTACAGTTCCCTTTTAATTAGAACACAGTACACACACATACAGTACAAGGAGTTTTCTTTCCGTGACTCGCATGCTACGCTTGAAAATTTCCCGATGGATTTAGTAGTCACGAAAGTGACATCACGTGTGATCGAAGAACAAAGAGATAAAGAAACGGAAAAGAAAACGAATCGATCGGTATAATTTAACGAACCTCAAGATTTTTGTTTTCCTTAATAACATTTCCAAAAATCGAATATTAGCGGACGAATGTATTCTGCTTGTTTTTCCCTGTCGGTTCATATCCTAATTGAATTATAGAAGACCCATTTATCGGCTGATCCGTAGTTTTGTGACAAAAAAACAAAAAGGAAAAAAAAGGAAGAAAAAGGATAAGAGCAAAAGAAGCGGATGAAAAGAAAAATTCCATCTGTCGAACTTATAAACGATCGTTCGTCGTACCGATTTCATTTCACGAGCCGTCGCACACCTAGACGGTTCTTTCCTCCCCTGCTCATAATTGTCATAACTTCCTGCATTTTCTCGCCCTTTTATGTCACACTGCTCGTTAGTCTTTCTTTTTTTCTCCTTTGCGCTTCGTTGTCCTTCCTCCGACCACCACAGAGAAAGACGTTAGAGATAAATTACCGAGCAGCGTCAAAAATTGATAAAATATTCCCGAAGCGGCAATATTAGCAAAGACGAGCGCGGTAATAACTCTCGGTCGAGAGTGATCTAAAATTTAAGCGTCATTCCCAATGAATTACCACACACGATAAATGGCACACGTTCTTATATTTCATGTTCCTTATCAATTCGTGGACGTAACTGTTCAAAAATTCACCCTTCGCTAATTTCCTATTGCTCGATCCGTAAAAGGTAATCGGATAAGATTTTCAAAGAATATGAAAGTTAAACGGAGAGGAATTTCGTAAACCGGCCACCGGTCACTGGTGCGCCGAGGGATGAAGTAACGAATTTTAGGAAACATTAGGGTCTAGCTCCCTTCAGACCATAGCAAAGGGTCTCCTCTAAAGAACAAGGGGATGATGCCGGGTTAAGGTCAGACCAAGCAGCCGATTCAGGATCGTCTTGTTGTAACCGATCGTAAAGGGGATCGCAAAGATGTCGCCGAAGAAGAAACCAAGGGAAACAGCAGTAGAAGGAGAAAGAGGAGAGAGTGGAGTATTGACGTTGTGCCGCTTTTAAATATTGCATCCAAGTCACGTTCAGGACCGTATCCTCTCCTCCTTCAACCCTCAACTCCGATGCCCCCTCCCGCCTACACAACCTCGAGTCACCCCCTTCCCCTTTTTCCAACCCCACCAGCCGAGCGGCTGGGCTGAACGTCGCATAACTACCGCAAGGTTTCCAGGGAGACAAAGGAAAAGCCTAGAGGAAAGAAGATGGAATGCAGAGAGGCGAAGGACGAGAGTGAGAACGGGGAAGAATCGGTGGAGAAGAGCAAGGGAAGAAACAACATCCGTGACCAGTCTTTCCGTCCCCGGTGCCACGATAAAGTAGAGAGAAAAACGAGAAAAAACAAGAACGAAGGGAGAAAGAGCAAAAAAATAATACACGGAGAGAGCTAGCGTGGTTCTGCCGTTTGTACAAGAGACACGTTCGACGCTTCGAGAGAATGGAAACGAGAGAATAAAAAGAAGAGGTCTTCTGATGGGAGACGAAACTATGGTTATATTCCCTTTGTCGCTTCTCCCTTTTTCGACACCCCGATCTTGTCATTAGAATTATACGTTTGATAAATATATTTTCTAAACGATTCAGATTAGATTCTGGTGTTCTGGGATAGATGGTTAGATGTTTCGTAGGAAATGCCGGAAGATTATAAATAATATACAGTGAACGCATGTACTCCAGAAATAATGCAAATAAAGTATTGCCAATATTGTTCACGAACCGTAAAATCTATATTATATCGTAGAAGAATCTCAACACGAAGAGCGTATGAGGAAATTTAACAGTCAAGTTGGTCGACCTTTAGCTATGTCTTTAAATATTATTCAAGAGGATCGATCGTAGCTCGATCGTCATTACGTACAATCTTCGTAAAAAGTAGGATTTGACCGTAGAAAAAAATCACAAACACCTGATTGTATTGATCAATCAGAATAAAAATACATAAAAATTGATATTGAATTTCTTGGTGGAGACATTTAATTCAGTATTATTACGTTAAGTGTGTTCTAAAAACTGTAGACAGTTGATGTTATCGACTGTCCAAGCAAATTAACCGTGTCAAGGGCATACACAGAAAATTACACTATTGCCCTCTATAGAAAAATATATTGCTCTTCTAAAGTGCAACTGGCTTCTTACCTTCGCCGCGTGTATGTAGTAATATAAAAATAACAAATTGCCTGCGGGCATGTTAAACTTGTGCCCTGTTTATCCCATACCTCGAATATCCCAACGCTTCGCAATTCGTAAATATTATAAGCGAAATGTTGCAAAACGGCAGGTGAGGTGATATTGTCAGTCGCGTCGTTCGAGTAGAATTTGAACGCCGATTTACGCGACATTAAACATCAATGTCCTTATTGACCTTACAACGTAATAACGAACAAAACGTCGTTTCGCGATACATGTCGATCACGTAACGCAATTATTAATACGTAATTTATAACATCACTCGACTCATAATTTTTCGCTTCGAAAATTTCGCGCGAAATACGCAGCATGCGAATGGACCTATAGAACGAGTTGATTCAAAGAGATGCACGTTCAAATATTTGTGAGCGCGAACGAGTGACAGCGATTGAAAATGATCGTGAAAGACGCGACTGACCTCGAAAAGGCTCGTACTAAAGGAAAGAAAGAACGCTTACCGTATAAATCTGTTGCATTTTCGTAAGACGAAAATCCGCGTCAGCGGACTCTCCTTTTTCTTGCTCACAAATCGAACGATTCACCTCGAACTGACGGTCACAAACTAACAACGTATGTAAGAAAGTAGAGCAAAAAAGATAACGCACGACACTACGTTATACGTATGAACAAAGGGAGCAACACACCAGCGCAAAGACAAGGTTAGAAACGCCAAAAAGTCCGAGTAGTGGCGAGCACAGAGTATCACGTCTAGTTCGCCTCGAGGGCGTCGCGGCGCTGCCGAGCGACGATGCGACCGCGTTCCTACGATCCCCCTACGAATATGTCCCCCGTTTCGTACCTTTCTCCCGCGCAAACGCTATTGGCCACCCCTCCAATCCCCACCAACAGCCACCATCCAGGAATATTGGTTTTCATCCGTATTGTTCGCTAATTTCTACGATTACCCTCGTAACAACTATCGAAACGATTTTCCGAAATTTCCACCACCGTTTTCCATATATGTAACATACAGGTTCCTCGTGGAAATAAGCACTAATTATATATTCACTGAAGTCGACTCCCAATTGGATGCAAGTTCAAACTACATAGTTCGCAAGTCATATGCAGTATTGCTAATTACTTTGATTTTAATAAGCGTCACTTTCATAGGGAATATTTTACTTGTTAAAATACATAATTTAATTAAGATATGATTATATTGATCGCATTTGTGTTTTATTGGTAATGTTTGAGAAATTTGGAATATTGTATGTATTTAGTAGTTCAAATATTAAAGTGTCAGTGATCGTAATATGGCGGTTACGCGGTATACGATAGATCGATACGTCATGCATTTTTATTTTATTGGTTGCATAAACGGTGGTAAATGTGTAAATAGATTTTTGTACCGATTAAATTGTTGACGTAGCAGATTTTTGGACGATAACAACGGTTGATGCACATACATATATGATCCGAACTTCGAACAAGATATCAGAATGTTTAATACGGTTTTATAACGCGAGATTCAACTGGGATCGAAATATTCATTTAGAACATCAAGCAAATCGCAATTCTTCTTAAGAACTGGGTTCGTTTTGCTTCCCGAGAAAAAACAACCGAAGACACGAATGAGTGAGTAATTTCGTACGTTTCCTATCGGTTGCTCCGATTTGATCGTGTTTTGGGTGTTCATATGGAGTTATATTAAGAATTCCTATGATGTTCAGTTGTTCCATTATATATATATAGATATATATCATTATGTTAGAAGTAACATTTTATGATCTTAATATGTCTTTCGAATAACCTCAAATTTCTTATTAATAGAAACATATTGGAGGTTATGGAAAGTTGCATTGACATCAATTAATAGTTCAAAACAATAATAATTATTAAGGAGAAGAATTTAACAGAGTCCCAATAATATATCGGTTTGGAAATTACAATGCTATAAGCCGATATTTTAAAAATTTGAATTCCTGTATTTTTATAATTAATTAACTTAAAACATTATTCTCTGCCGCAATGCAGTTTCATGACTTGAAAAAATACGAATTTTTTGTAACAATAAACATAGAATAGTAATTTATGAAAAGTAGCAGTGGACTTATCTGCACCACTATAATTCTCATACAGTACATATATGGCTTTAAGGGTAAATACCACGAGCATTGTAGAAATTTTTAGATCGATCCGATAATTACAACAAAATCAGATATAGCCATTGTTAAATGATAATCTGTAGCAAGCATTTGGCGTAGAACGAGCCTTTGACGAGGGAGCGAATAGTCGATAAAATCTCTAACAATCAGAAAATGGAAAAGCTTACGTGTGCAGCGGCGAGGCGTTCTGCCGGATAATCGAAATCCCGTTAATGATTATAATAGACAATGGATTCAGGAAGCGTGGCACGAACGGTATGTGTAATTGTGTATTTGCCAGAAGGGAGGGCCACAAAAGTGAGTTGCAGGGTCGTGGCACACGCTTCCTAGGACAGGCGTACAAAAATCAATACGAACGGTTCGTGTACTCGTAATTTACGCGTATCTTGCATCGCTTTTTTAAATAAAAACAGTCATGTAATATTTCGTAAAAGCACGACTCGCAGGAAACGAGTCCGAGATATCGCGTATCGCGCCATTACCCTTTAAGCAGAGCCGACTGCGATCCTTCAGAGGGTGTGGTTAAACGGTGTTAAATTCAAACACCATAAAAATAACGAGGCTAGAGCTCGTTCGCATCAGACGCCAGGTTAAATTAGAAATTTTCGTTAGATCACCAAGAGAACACGTTATGGAGTAATTATACTGGTACCATATATATCGGTTTAATTTAAATGATCCCATCTTTTTCACCCTTTTTTCGTAATTACTCGCAACAGTTTTGTAAAACGTTGAACTCGCGATGTACTTGACGCTCAGTACATCATGATTAAAGTCTGTCGCCTACTTAACAGCACGACATCAGACACTAAAAAGAAATATATTTGGTATTGAAGAAATAGCTAGAGGTTTTTGAGGATTTTGTTATTATTTGATGAGAATGATTATGATAAAATGGGAAAAAGATTTTTATTGGATATATAGGAATTTATAATTAAGAGAAATAAGGACGAATTTAACACAATGCATATACCATAAATACAAATTTTATAAAAATCGTATAACCATTAGTATATTAATTAATAGAATGACATAAAGGGAGAGAGAAGAAAAAGAGAAGAGCGAGAGTGAACAAAGGAAATGAGAGAATGAAAGAGGTAAAGGAAGGGTGCAATAATAAATTTTGAAAAAAATGAATTCAGTTACTCTGGCTTTCAAATACAGAGTCTGAATATATTTAAGTATATTATGAATCTAATATGTACACATGTTACGCTCTTAGGTGATATCCGTAAGCCATTCATTTGGGTGGATCGTTAAAAACTACTTTCCATCATTCAACGTTAAAGCAAAAACATTTCATAAAACATACGTTAAATTTTGAAATAGTCTCATATGGTTTTCTACTTTGTGCTTTATGTATGACTGGCTCTGCCTGTGACATTTACAAATATTCGAGGATCCCAGACGTGTTAATTATCCCGAGCGGTAGGTCGGCCAGGAACGATTACCCGTCGACTCGTGAAAAAAAGTACTATTTCCCAAGTAATTTTGTGTGCTACTACTTCGGCGGCCGTTTATTTATTAAAACACTCAGCGGCATGAACCTCTTTAAATCACGCGCATCCCTCGAGTATCTCTGTTCCTCTAATATTTATTAATCTCATTCGTGCTGACAACTCTTGACTCATATTCCGCATCAGGCATCCGTTCGTCCGAACACAATATTAAGCACAGTAATCCTGATCAATGATAATTTTCGTTCATTCGTTAACACAAATACGCAATCTAATGTGGTCAGATTTAAATTATACTCCCGTTAATTTTCCAACCGATACTTCACAATTTCTAATACGTGTTATATATATTATTTGTCGACAAGAAATTGTAGCGCATCAGTGAGCGGTTGTTTAAAATACCTAAGAACTTTGTAAACGTTAAATACGACCAATTATTCTACACAAACTGACAAACAGAATACATTAAAGTTGCATATACGTAATTAATTAATGTGCCGTTGTATCTGACAGGGAATTAACAACCATTGTATCATCCGGTGTATCAATTTCACCTGGCCGGCTCGAAAGCATGCACGAACATTAAACGATTATATTTTCGAGCTCGCTCGTATAATCGAGCAGTCTGATCGGGGTCGCGTCCTAGCTACTAGTTTACACGTCAAAGTTTACCAAAGGTTCTTCAGGGCCGATGCACCGGACCTTCGCATCATATGGTGCACACTTTCCTGCAGACACTGTGTTCATTATCTCGCGTACCGGTATAAAGAGCTATACCCGGAATGCCAAACAACGTGACCGTGTAACTCGTATATACACAAACGCTTTACTATGTGTGTGTAATAATAGCATGTGCTTATAGAAATAGTCGTAACATGCGGATGTACGTGCATGCTCACACCATTGTACCTGAACAGAATGGAGTGAGTCAAGGCAAACGCATTAGGGGTGGGTGATTGTAATTTCACACATGACATAACGCATCCCCCTACCACGTTTTCTGCCGTCACCACTCCTCTACGTCACTTTGCCTCCGTTGTATTTTGCTTTCGTACGTTCAGCATACATGCATCTGCACCAACTATGGAAAACTCGCTGATCCTTATTTCTCATCCTCCTTCTCGCTACTTCTCTCTTTTTCTTACTTCGTCTCTTTCTTCCTCGGTATGATACTCCTTGTCTCTTCCGTTATCAGTTTAGCAGGCAACTTCTCGTGGCTCTACCTCTAGTTGTACCTCAATTTCCTACCAGCATCATCGTGAAATCGCAATCGTTTCTGTAGTGACAACCACCAACTGATAGTTCAGTACTGATTAGAATTTTCAGTTGAAAGGCGCTAAAAAGAATTAGGCACACGCGCGAGATTCATTGTCATTCATCCGAAACGAACGATATTAGAAATGTTGGTTATCGTCGAATACGTCTGAGGTATCGATGCCCGTTTGCTTTATTGCTTTAGAAGCAGCTATATCCAAGGGGATGAAGAAACGCTTTAAAGATCAATGAATTTGTCTCGTTCGGTTTATCATGCTCAGTTTAGCCAACTAAACTACGAGCCAGGGTTAAACTATTAATTTCTAAAAATATCGTACAAACCTTCAAACTTGTACTTCCTCGGAGTACACTTCAAGAAGTTTGTTCATTAAAAGCTCTAGTCGCCCCAAGGATTATTGATTATTCCTTTAATTAAATGCTCTTTATCTTGGCATAGCTTTGGCAATTAATTCCCTACGTAAACTTTGCATAACTTCGCGGCACATTCGTGCCTTACGAACCCATTTATCCGTCCGTGGATGCACATTTCTTTTTGCATAACTACGAGGCTCGACGTTCCTTACTCGCCAGTCACTCCTCGAGCATTCAGGAAGCTTCTACGTTTCTGCGTTTCTACTCTGCCAATGGTATCTTCTTTACTTCGACCCTTGTGTGTTTCGGTGATATTTAATATCTCTAAACCGGCATTATCCCTGCTAGGCGAGAAAGAAATCGAAGAGTAGAAGATGAGATAGTCGAGAAGGAGATAGAGAAAAAGCAGAAGGGATGGAAGGGTGGCTTCAGTAATGGAGCGTCTTATCAAAAATTAAAATTTCATTCGGCCAGGTTAAGCTTCTCTATCTCGATCCTCGAGGCGGTTTAGAGGTAGCGGAAACGAAAGTAGTGATACCGGGAAGGGGGTGAAAGTCTAATCGTGAGAAACTAACTTTCCCTTCGAGAAAGTTCCGACAAACCTTCGTTTGGTTCTCCCGCCCTGCGCACTTCAGGTTCGCCACTTTGTTTGAATTTATTTCCACTGCCTCTAGGGCTAGGTTTGAACAGCGTGCATTTGAATTTACGGCCATTTCTCCAATCGACGTCTTGTTATTTCTTGAATTCGAGTCTCGGTCTCGCAAACTTTTATAGTTGAGAATAACATCGACGTTTCAACATATTTTCTAGTTGAATCTTTCATCGGCTACGTATATTGCGGTGTGAGTAGCCGATAGAAACCGAAATCTGGATTTATCACACCGAGCGATCTTATTTTAAATCTTTCTATGGCGCGTCGGTCGCGATGAAAACGCTGGAAAATGTAATTTAGAAACGAGCTGTCTGTGACTCGCTCTTTCTATGAAATCTTAATAACTCCTCCAATATGTATTTTACATTTCGCTTTAGTTTATTCTTTCGGACGTAACGGATTAAGAATTCATTAAAAAATTAATTATTCCTCTACCGTTGTACGGTATCTTATTTCAAATGGAAATACAAGTTAATCATTCACGTAGGATAGATGCAATTTCTCCTCTCTTTCTCCGACGAAAGGTGGGCAAATGTTGCAGGATTAATTGAAACGCGCACTGTAAACAGGCAAGATAATTCGTAGCTGATGTTCGCGTATATTTCAGTTTTATCGAGGGAAACGGGCCGACGCTCTGCGAATAACGCTTGATTAATCCCGGCGTGCTGGTTTACCTTGCGCTGTATGTTGTACGAAAAATCTTTTACAAACCATCAGCGTCGCTTTTATCTCCGATTTTAACCACACACCGATGATATCGGCGCGGATGCGACGCGTTACAAACCTGTGAGCGTAAAAAAAATTTCCAGCCTCTTCTCACAGAATTTTTCTCACCCCCGAACGACTGCGAATCGCGCGCGCCAACATCACGCCCGAACAGAGAGAGCGAACGAAGGGAGGAGGGTTGGAAAACGTGGAAAGTGAGACAAACGAAGGTTGAATGGCCGTTTGTAAAATTATTGGGTAGAAAGAGGGAAATCGGGTGCAATCCGTGCGCGGCTAACCGCAAATGCCGAACGAAATATATTCGTCCCTTTCTCATTCTCTTTCGTACGTATATTCGTGTGTCTTTGTCTCCTCTCTTTCTCCTTCTGCTCAGTTTCCCCCCTTTCGAATTTCCTCGTCACCCCGCCTTTTCCCTCTCTCGCTTGCATTTCTCTGCTCATCGGAAATCATTGCCACGCCGCCAATTGTCAGCTGGTGGTACGGCGGATTGGCTCAGGCGCAAACGCGTTATCTCTTCTGTTATTCGAAAAGCATCACGGTTAAAGGGTGCCTTCGGTATTCATAGTATTCGCGTTTCCGTTTTGCATTCGTTAATGTTATCTTAACGGATAGTTGATCGAGCATTTCATTTTCTCGTGGATCCTGTCCTGGTTAATTTCCTAAATCGGATACAACTGTTTCTGGTACAAACGTTTTTCAACAGAGCATCGGTGGTGCGGTATCGTTTTGCGGGACCATCCTTTTGATTGCGCATCCTACAAGTAGTTTTATTTGACTTCTTTCTACATAAAGTAGCGACGAACAAAAAACCGTCTAGTTCGCAGGAGGTAAATCCAGGGCGCTTTTCATCATATTTCCCCTTTAATATCGGTGCTGTTCCGCGTCATTGTTCTCTTCTGTCCTCGACCCGCCTTCGATCGGCCATCGTTCTCTCTGGTCCGCTCATCGGAAATCATTCCCACACCGCCAATTGTCAATCGCCAGTAGCCCGGATTGGCTTCCATCCAATACAACTAAGTTCTGCCGATTCTGCGCGGGTACGATCGTGTTATCCGGATTATCCGGAAATCCGTCAAATCGAGACAATCGATGGAACCTATGGAACCTAACTGCTGGAGACGCGTAAATGTTGGAAATGGAGCGTGATTCGTGACCCGGAAGTGGCGATGAATTAATTTATCCGTACAATTCAAGGATTAAAATATTTCTCCGAGAGCAAATTAAATCGGCATGACCGCTTGTTTTGTCGCCGATTCAACCAGCGATCGATAAACGACTGGACTATCCATTCGTGTTTAAGAGACATTGAGAGCCCCGAAGGTTTGACGAAGAAGAGGTAGCATTGTGACTGGTTATTACCTTGATGAAAATGGAAGGAAAAAGTGGATAAAGTCGAGAAAAATGAAATGCGGATCCATTAAAAAAGTTTAGACGCGTTCGTAAAGCAAGAAGTTCGAAAGGGTTCGTTAGACATTTCAATCAACCGAACAATTAATGTTTTGCCAACTGCAATGCCGCCCGGAAGATAATTAAACGAATGAATCCACGCGTAATAGGAAAAAGTTCTTTGGTGCCTTTGCTTTTGGCTGCTTCGTTTGTCGCTATCTCCATACCTCTTTTTTATACATTTTTATGCACGTTATTTATCTTATCGTATCTTGAAGAGAAAATTGGGATCGTCCCAGGATATTTCTGTGCCACTTCTTCAGTTATAAATATTGAAAATATGGCATCCAATTGCCATTAATTTGTTCGTTCTACTTTCTTGGAAAACGTAAAATCAGCTTTTATTATCGACCATCGATATTCAGGGAAATACTCATCGTTCAACATCGATCGTTTTTATAACGAATATTTATTAAACGACAATTTTACGTTTCGTGATTCTTTCGAAATGTCGAGGTAGAAGATGAAATTGATGAAATTATTGATGATATCGAGAAATTACCTGCACGCGAGGCGACTAGTTCCTGAGCCGTTGTATATAAGAAATTTACAGTGACATTTAAGACATAAATCGACAAACATAAGGTACAACGACCGACGTTTTATCCACGAAACTTTTCTGAAATTGTACGTTTCCCCGAGAATTCCTTAGAAAATGTTACGCGAGAATTCCTGGTGGTCGATGAGGAGGATAAGTCGTCCCTGAAGTGCAGTAACCTCGGCAGAAGAGTGCCGAACCCTCTCTAGCATCGCAAGAAGGTCTTATGACCCGTGCAAAATGAATGCATCCCTTCGCAGGTTGCATCCTTTTCAACCCTGTTCGGGCTTTCCACCATTGAACCACCCGCTAAATCGAGCATGCTCGTAAAACGAAATACGGAATTTCATTTGAATCTTTCGCCGTTTCGGTCTCGCGTTTTCCCCCGCCCTTCCATCTCCTATTTTTCTTATTTATTCTTTATCTTTACCGAAATTGGGAGCAACGGCTTGATAAAAATATTTACATAGAGATTGCACCCGGGGACAGAGTCGACAGAATTCCCTCGCCTGACACCATTTCTCTTTCTTCCCCCTCCCTTTTAGCGTATGATCCGATATAAATGGAAGTTTACCGCGAAAACAAGTACAGAGCAATTGAAACATGTATTCAACCGATACGGAACGCGATGTCGAGAAAGAGTAACGGAGCACGGCGAAGTAGACAAATGTATTTTCTGATGGCAAGGAAATGAGCGTGGGGAAGTTTCGTCCATTTCAGATGTGGAAAACATCCCCTCGATGAGACGATGCGGTTACGTTGGTTTCCTCCTTCTATCTCCCTTTTCGTTTTCCTTCTCCTCCCCTTAACCGTACTTGCGTATCCCGAACTGGTTACAAACGACGGGCACGGTATTACAAGCCGCAAATTACACCCGTACCACCCCTTGCTGCCACGTGAATGTGCGAGCCCAAGACTGCTGGATTACAGCCCTGACTGCGAAAGCTTCTACCGGAATACCGCTCTGCCCTTCTCCAAAACGGAACGATCCGGGTTTCCGAGATAAATTAGGGAGAAGAATATTAACTGTCGTTTGCTAGACAATTATTGAGACTCGGTAAAGCGCGAAAACGCCTTCCATTCTAAATATACGACCAGACGATTTCAACTAATCATACGGATGCTTACGAGAACATATTCTAATACGTTTTAAGGACTTTAAATTAACCATTAAGGTCGTTATTCGCGAAATATTCGTCATAAATATTCCTCAAATGGTGTGAGCATGATACCTCGACTAAAGGTCTCGCCAAGATAAATATAGACCGTAATCCCTCGTGTAAAACGCTACTTTGAATGTAGTCGTTCTCTTCATAAATTGTAATGTATATTGTAATATTCGCGACCGGTCCTTTCTCATTTGGTCGATTCACGTTTCGCAAAAGTTGCGGGAAATTCATTACAGAATTACCGCCATGGATTTCCTAAACGATGAATTACTATGTTCCGCGGCTCTACTTTAATCGTTCTGATAACGTCGTAATGCTGTCTGATACTTCTAAGTTTGTTTCGATAACGAAGATAGATTAAGAACCGGTTGAATTTAGTTTAGCTGCTAATTAAACTTTGGATACTATGTTTCATGTAAGAAACGTGCGTTCACTCCGTGAAAAAGGATGGTTTGTAAAGAATCAAGTTTCGCTAAACGCTACCAGGCTAGTCGCGTTAAGGATGGCACGGAACAGGGAAACGAAATCGTCGGCCAAAAATTACGCTGCGAAGGAGTCGGAAAGTTTTCGGTGTAATCTCGCGCTGCGGTTTAATTTTCCGGAATTATGCGCCTGTTGGAAAACATGCGCGTATCTGAAATCCTCATTTTACAGCGACGATCCTTTTCGCTATTTCGGTCGTAATAACGTGGCAAAGAGAAAGAATACTCGCGATATTACGTTGTTTCATTAATTAATTTACACCAGACACAACACTGGATTACGAGGCTCACAAGCGATTTCATTCCTTTTGAACACAACTCACATTGAGATGTATCGTCATACAAAAAAGGAAAAAATGTCTCTATATGTATCAAACTTTACTTATCTCTGAAGTATGGAAAATTATGTGAAAACCTATGGCATCGTCTTTTAAACAATCATACGGATAGAGAGAAATATTTTTAACTGAAACAAAAATTGTTCCCTGTGCTAATGTTTGAGTACCGCGCGAGGCAACAGAGCTCTGAACGATTTTCAAAATTCGAGCGGAACGAGATAAGTTGCGCTTTACCGTAGAAATTGTTCTTGGTATTTCGATGTTCGAGGAGACTAGTAAGGAAATATGAAAGATCGAAAGGCAACAGAAAACTCGAAAGATGCGGCGAGCGCACAATGCTTTGGAAACAGATGTGAATAATAGAAAGGAAATATGTTGGGAGGTTAGAGTTAGCGACTTTCGATGAAAGATGGAATCGTACTCCTACAGATACGATTCGGTTGCGTGAAAACGAGTGTTCGTCAAAGATACTACGGTTGGATAAAGCAGACAAAGTTTTCCTAGACAGGAGCATTACTTTTTACGAGAGTGACACCCTAGAGACGAACCGCATCTAGGTATGTGCTCCATATTTCATACTCTGTTGCTTTCAACGGGCATTACCTTGTGGCTATGTTAGTTGTTACGCTTTAAAATGAAAATAGATGTGATACGTGTTTCTACAATAATAAATAAAAAGATACACTTGTATAACTTTCAACATATTCCACGCCGGCTAAGGGATGCTTGCGTGAATCTGCAACAGAATAGTCGCTATAATATTATCGTGACTTTACGATATGCATTGTAATGTTAACGCGATCGTAAGGAAGAAAGTTTAGGAGGTTTATTAAATAATATTTCATTTATTTTCAATATTAAGTATTTATTACATACAAGCATTTATACAATACGAAGTATTTTTAGACATGACTGATGATCTTTAGCATTCTCAGTATTTGTATGTTTAGAAACATTTGTTCGTATGTATTGGGATTATTATTATTGTTATTATTATTATAGTTATTATTATTACGTGTTCTTATAGAATAGTTTTAGTTAGACCGAATAAAATAGTTTGAATAAATAAACTCGATAATATAGTCATTGCATAGTTCTGTCACGGAAAGCAACGACGATAGTTTTATGGTTAAAAATAGTCCACGTGGAGCATCGAGCTATGATACGTAAAACTGATTTGAGTTCCCTCACGGTATCGTAACTACGCGCTTACGAAGCTTAGGCAATTAAAAATGTCTTAGGATCGTATGCTTCTGTACAGCAGTGTGCTTCAATCTTTGTCAATAAAAATACAGATTTTTGTTTGTTTGTTGTGTCGTTAAAATATCGATTCTTAGGGTTCTGTTTGCACAATAGAAATTATTTTGGGATACAACACACTGCGGTATTACATAAATATATGTGCTCAAAGTCCTTAAATTAAACAATTTCGAGGAAAAAGTACTGATAGCAAGCATGCAGCGCGAAATTCCTTTAAATCAATCGCAATAGAACATATGCGGAAAGAATTCAAGAGAACTTCTAATATTGTACGTAGCACAAACATAAAAAGATTACAAAATAAAAGAGACAACAAACGGTATACAGAGTTTGTATAGATCGGTGATAATCCTTTCAGGCATGTCGATGACTTCTCTCTCTCTCTTTTCTTCTTCATTTCTGCTATTTGAAAACTAGGTTAATCAGATTTATACTTTATTAACCTTTGTATAAACAACCATGTGTATAAGACACTATTATGCACCTGCGATTGCGCAAGTGTTAAACACAAAGCATGCTAATCGTATTGATTTTATAATAGTATGCCACAATAGTAACAAATAACTCATGTCTTAGACACCAATTACAATGTTTGCTCAATAACATCAGGCTTTAAAATTATCATTTTCTATCTGTATACTAGTATGATACCACTAAAATGAATAGCCACTACTGTATATAATGATTAACACAACGCGACCTTTAAATTTTGTTCACTTCAATTGCTACAAAATATTTCCCGAGATCTTCGCTAGGATTTCCATTAATAATTATGTTAATGTCTTATTTTTGACTGAAACGTTTAATCGTAGATTTGCATTTCGTCTCCTACCACAACTAGCAAAATATCATTTATAAATAAAGTAACATAGTTGACAGTTTCTTATTTCATAAACGTATGCAGTGGCTATTTCACAAAGCAATCGTCGTCTTCGTCATTGTCGTCACATCACAGCTAGAAAATTTATGTTAAATTCACGAAAACGTAATAGTAATGAAATCTAGTGGATACCTAGAGTACCAATATTAGATGAGTTTTCTAAAAAAAAAAAAAAAACAAAAAAAGAAAAGGGATAGTAATTAAGGAAAAGAGAAGAATATGATAAAAACAGTAAAATTGCTTGACTAGTGAGCGCACGCCCCAAAATGTAGTATGGAAGAAATGTGTTTTTTTTTACATCATATCTGCAGAAGATCTTACTAGATATGACTATATATATGTATATATATATATATACTCGTTTTCTATATTCAAATTCTATAAGGTAATATTATACTATCTCTTATGTAAGGATAATCATTGGAGCTTACCTCCTACGTCATTTTGGCAGATATAAGTTTCGTAAAATATTTCAACCAATTCACCATCTTGTGCAATATTTGTCAAGCCGTTTTACACGTTCGTTTACGCATAAAGATTTCATTGTACCGATTAATTCGTGTTTCTCAAATTCGATAAAATCTCGTTCCATTAAAAATTGTCAGGATTTAGAACATTCTGAACGTGACATGTTACGGTATGGGTGAAAATTACGTGTGAAATTAATTTAATGAAATTTAATACAATAAAATATATACGCGTATTTTAAATCAATATGTTATAAACAGGCCTTATTCCCTTTAAGGTCTTCTAAAAGATTAGATTTATATCTATAGCATACTATAATGGACTGAGTGCCTATTTGCTGTTACATAATATTATTAATTAACATTATATATTATTTTACATTTCTCGTGACGTTTAAGGACAAAGTAGTCTTTTTTTTCTTTTTGACGTAGTGCCCCCGTTTTCTCTACTTAGGTCTCCATTTCTACACATCGATAGCGCATATTTACATTATCTCATAAATGACATCATCTCGAGTATTATACCTATTACTCGCTGCAAAGCAACACGGTATATTTTCGAATCCAATCGTTCTTCATCCGTTCACCAGAATGTTTAATACGCGCATTATGATAAAAGATCTGCAGATCAAGAACAGTGATAATTACATTCACATCGTACATGATATATCTTTAATATCGCGCTAGTAATACGCACACATACCTGGTACTTGACTATTATCTTGTGGCTTGTTGTTCATAAAAGAATCCTGGAACGGATTTACATTGGCATTAGCAGCGGTAGGCATGTATGTGTTAGCCATTGGAGTGAAAGGTATAGCTGCTGGATTTAGGTTCGAGTTGAGGGTGTCTTCATTGGCCAGATTGGATGTCAGTTGGAGTATTGGACCACTACTGCTATTACTGAGAGAGTCGAATTCCGTTAGGTCTAACAGGTTGTTGGTCACGTTGTTTTGTTTGCTATAAAATCAGCGAAAGGAAACATACAAATACTAAATAATAGGCAATTAACACTAGGTTACTACTGCATCAGCGCATTGTAATTTCTAATTTGAAATTACAATCTCTAAATTGGTTAAGCCAATTATAGACAACTCGCATTGAACGCTATTTTACTAGAATTAGTATGTACAATACACATACGATTATTTATTAGTAACTATGTTTTTAATCTCTTAATTTAAAAGCTATGTTCAAAGTATCTAATATGTCTAGAAAACGAATAAACGAGGAAAATAAAAAATTAACAACTATATGCTGTTTGCTGAATTTCTTCAAGTCATTCGTCTTATATCAAACCATAAGTATAAAAAATTATTCGGAAACAAACACTTATCCTGGGAACATATTTTATAATCGACTTGGTCGATGGTAATATTTTATCTTGCATCAGCACTATTTTCCTGGCTACCTTAATACTGTAAAGCAGCTATAAAAAGCATTTTATATATGCTTGTGAACTTATATAAAATTCTATGGCGTAACGTAAAGTGTACATGGAAAACACAATTAACATACAAAAGAATTTCCCTTTAGCCATACCCAATAAAATTAGGTATGTACATTATGTAATGTATAAATATATGATACTACCATACAGCAGGTTTCACAGATCGGATCGATAACGATTGTTTTGACCTGTGTAGTTCCCTATTTTCGATTTCTCTTATTCATAGGTAGAATAAGTTCGAAAATATTCATGCCCTGTTTCGATATAGGTAACTTCCTGTAGGAATTGTGGAATGGATTGTGTGAAATATATATTTTCGTACAACAAAAGAATAATTTCAGAAATGTGTAAAGGTCGATAGTACATAGCAAAAGTAGACAGTAAGTTGACACGTACTGCTGGATGATATACAACGCAAACATAAAGAACAGGTACAAAGTAGAGCAAAGAAAAGTAGAAGCCACATCATATTGATACAATTAAATCACAACATGCATTAGTGGTAATAGAATCGGTAAGAAGAAATGTTGATATAAACATTGTACTTAAGGCACACACGTCGAGCTTGAATGGTAACTAATTGGAGGTAAGATAAAGTAATAGTTCACCAAAGATGACAGACTGTATATAGCTACAAAGTTGAATACAAACATAGTAACATACTAAACAGTGTATCTTTGATGAACTTGTATGATAAAATTACAAACAAAATTTTTAGATGAGTCATTAAATTTATGCTATTTATCTTTCTTTACATTATGTACACTGAATTTATTATTGATTAGTTAGTATTTAACGCTATAGCTCTGTTAGTTGCTTAACGTTTCCATGCTTCGTATAACATTACATGTTTTATGCCATTAACGCATTACTAAAAGAATCGACGCACAATATAGTTTAAACCTTTCATTATTCTTTTAGACGTCTACCTAAAAATAGTATATTTTTAACTATTACACGATTAAATATAAATTATAAAATATATATAAGTATAATAGACAATACAATATACATTCCTCATACCTCTCGAGTTACCGATGATATTATAATCTTCTATATAATTCATTATTAGTTATTGGTATAATCATGCGATTAGATGAATTTTCAATAGCACTGAATAATTGTCATAAATCTGTTTTTCATATCTGTCAACCATTGCTCTGACTACTTTTGCAATGTACAATATATGTAAAATCGTTTCCATCATACTGGTGGTTTATCATGAAGCAATTTTTATCGAGCTAAATGTTATTTTATAAGCAATTCCTTCCAATGTGTATTATAGGAAAGCGCAATAAATTTTCTTATTGAAATAACTATGTATAGTGTACATATAGCGTAGATATATTTTCAAACTTAATTTTTCCATTATCGCACGAACACCACAAAAAACATCTCAAACAACAAAATTCATTATATACATATATTAACGATTAATTCTAAACACACCGCGTGCTTTTATATGTATGCATAATAAACGTACAGGATTATAATCTTTCAACATCTTTTTTAATTCTTCTTCTGTAGAGCAATTAAGCATCGGTGCTTTATTATATTTAATTTTTTCTTTGTTTTAATGCTGGTCATAAAATCATACATTATGTTTATCATGTGTATATTTAATGTGGCACATTTTTTCATTCTATTATATATTTGTTTAGAAAAAAATGTTCACACTCTAGCCATTTCATTCAGCATTTCATTTTCTACTTGTAAAAACCAAAAATTATGATATAAAACTGTAGCAACAAATGATATTAAAACTGTAGTAATAACGACGGAGGATTAAGTGATAATAAAAATAGATAGAAGGCGACATTATAAGCAATAATTTCGAAACAGATTGACTACTTACTAGATACTTCAGAAATTGTTATTTATAGTTCATATTGTATGTGCGTGTCTATTAATTCGTCATGAATCTATAAATAACTTTTATTGTATAAATGACTAGAGCGTTACCCTGAATCATTCAATATACAAAGTATTATATGTATATTTGCGTTAAATCAAGATTTAAAAGTACTGTACATCTAGTTTTATAATGATTAAGAATCTGCATTTTTCACATATTAGCATTTATGTTTGTGACACTATAATGTAACATGTAATGCACGCTCCGATTCAGATTTATATTTCCATCTTTTTTCTTTTTTCATAATTGCAACATACATTTTAACTCTTTTTTTTCAGTTATATTTTATACGCCGAATACGTTTATACATATTTATGAACGGCACTAAGAGTCAGTCGATATTTTTACGTATACAATGGCTAATATTGTGCAATAATTGTATCATATTACATATTACATTATATTAGCCATAATTTTGCATCATCACTTCGAATGAAACTACATTCGAGTTTAGTAAATATATGACGTAACATCGCGTGTATTTCATATTTATATATTGTATTCGCACGAAACTTTAGATAAAATATGCATTTGATAGAAATAATACTCTAAAATGTTCGCTATTCATTCTTTTTCGATTAAAAGGATTGTTTTTCTTTTGAAAAAATATTTCTCATTCTATACGACGAATGCGCGCCGAAACAGGGGGGGGGGGAGGGGAAGGGGACGAAATAAATATTCTCATAAAATGTTATGAAAATAACTAATGCGTGGATGTATACATGTGTAAGGATAGTTTTAGCAATGTTAAATAACACTAGTCTGATATAAGCCTTGCATGGGCATTCGTAATAACATTATTGTCGAATGATCTAAAAACCAAATGAACTTACAATTCTTTGAGATGCTCTTCGATGTTATCTTTCAGTTTTTGTTATCGATGCGAAATCCAGTTATATCTTGGATTTTTTGTTTTTGTTTTAATGTCGGTCAGGTAAGTATCAGGATGTAACTCTTAGGTTAATAGAAATGTTTGTTACAAATCTGTAACTTTGAATTTGATATACTTACACGGTGGCATTATCCAGTGTAATTGATTGACTGTTGATACCGTTTCCGTGATTTGTATGATGACCATTCAGTTCTCCTTCCACATTACCCTGATTATTATCCAACACAATTTTACTTTCATTAATGCCATTACTATGCGTGCCGTTATGCACAATGTCCGTAGTAGTATTGTTTTCTGTATGATGAGCTCGTTGCTCTCCGCTAATGAATTGTTGAGTCGCTTCGGATATCAGACTGGCTGTCATAACATCTTCGACTTTGCTACCTGGTGCCGTTTTATTTTCATCGTTAGGACTATCTTCTTTCAACTTATCGCCATCACCACCTTCACCCTATACAAAGCACGATACACGATCGTAAATATTTCTTTCAGGAACAAGAGTTTAATTAACAATCACATAAACATTATTCAATGAACGATAAATGTGTAATCTTACTTTCGTAGGTGTATTATTCTGGTTCTTGCCCCGAGTTCTAAGCATGATCGCCTCGACACGTTTACGTCTAGCAAGTCTCTCTTCCTCTTCCCTCTTAAGGCGTTCTGCCATTTCGATCCGCTGTCTGTAACAAAAACATTACATAGTGGTCATTAAACGCTTGACCACAGAGAATGTTGATCGAATAAAATCACGTCATCTGAAAGAAATCAACTGACCTTTCCGCTTCTTCCCTCGCTTTCCGCTCAGCCTCTTCTTTCTCTTGTTTCTGACGAGCCTCTTCTTCTCTTCTTCTCCTATCCTCTTCCTCGCGACGTTTTGCTTCCTCAATCGCCAGTCTCAGTCTCTGCTCCTCGGCTTCACGAGCTTCATTAGCCAAACGAAGCGTTTCTTCCTCTAAACGACGTTGTTCTTCTTCCTCGGCGCGCAATCTCTCGGCCTCTAAACGGGCTTCTTCCTCCTGTAAAAAGGATCTCTCTATGAAGTCTCTTCTTTTCGCGAATAATCCACTCTTTTATGCGAAAAATCTCTTTAAAACCGCACCTGTCGTTGGCGTTCAAGCTCGGCTTCTCGTTCAGCCTGTTCTCGAGCTAATCTTCTACGTTCAGCTATAGCTGCCTTGGCTTCCTCTTCCGTAGTGATCCGGATCTTTGCTATCATCGATGCTAAAAAGGGGCCATTTATTTATTAATCTTCTAATCCATATTTCAATATCCAAAGTCCAGCTTACCTGACATATCGACCTGTTCCTCCACGTTATTCTCGGATTTCGCCTCGGCTTCCTTCTTCGCAGCTTTGGGTGTTTCTTGAGACCGCACAGTCGATTGATTCTCTTGATTCAAATTAGTTTCGTCCTTCGTTTGCTTCGATATAGAATTGGATTGTTCGATAACAACCGACTTTTTCATTTCTTCGTTACCCTGCTCCGCGGCGCTTATTTCCTGCTGCAATTAAGAACACATAACACATATCGATCATTTTCATGTGTGCATAGCCTGCATTTCCTTAATGGAGAAAATTAATTACTTGTGTTTTCTCAGTGCCTTGGTCTTTCTTCTCTTCGTATTTATCGTCTAATTTTGTATCCTCTTTCACTTCGCTTTTTATTATCTCTCCGGTACTACCACGAATCAGCGGAGCATTCTCGGCTCCAGGGCTTTGCAGCGGTGTCACTTTCGGGGTTATTCGCGGTGAAGCCTTCGCGCTCTTCACCAGTTTCTCTGTCGGCTTCTTGATCTCCGTCGCTTTCGGTGTAGATGATTTCTTTGGAGTGCTATGGACCTTTGGCAGTGGCGGTTTCGAATCCTTCGTCGATTTCGGTTCGCTCACTAGATCTACATATTATTACAAACTTGAAACTCACGACACGAGTCACGTTGTGTCTACGTACACGCGGTATTTGAATGTGCAATCTCGACTCATGTATTGAAAGAAAAAGGATAAAAAACAAATTAAATAGATAAATAACATGTAAGCCATGTACAGAAACTGAAACCGTAATTAATGAAAAAAAAAGAAAAAAAAAGAAACACTGCATAGAAAAATCGAGAAAATCAACGTTCGTTTGGAACGACAATTCAAATTGAAAAAACAAACTGTTTTTCGAACAAAGTGTTTAGCAAACAGAAGTTCGGGTCCAAATACTGCAGGGCAAAAAGGATTCTCGTCGCGTCGAATGGATTCGCACGTTTTCGTGCGAAATGAACACTCGAGCGGTGCCCGCTTGATCCCTTCGTGTACAAGATTTTTTTTTTCTTTTTTTTTAATAACAAGAAAGTATTCAAAAAAAGGCATGCTCACTGTGTCGTTCTGTGACCGAAACACCGGTACCGGCAATAGAAGCAGGTCGCGGTCGACGCGGGGCAGCTGTACGAGGACGCAGATTGACGTTACTGCTGCCCACACTGCTGGCGCTTTGCTGACTCATGGAGCTGTGCGGTCGTGATGGGCTGTTCGGTGTCACCTCCCCGCTGCGGATGCCTACGCGTACCCACCCAAGGTGAACATCTCTTGATTTACGTATTTTATGCATTGTGTTCGTTGCACGTTAAACATTAAACAAACAAACGCCGTGAAATGCACGGCAGCATCGCGTTGCCGCGGCATTTCAGAGAGAACCGAACTTTTATTCTTTCTACTTTTTCTATTTTCTTTCGTTAGATTATCGCGTCAGATCGCGCCGATGCACAATGCTGACGAGTATTTGTATATTTCGACAAACAAATCGTATTTTCTGTTTCCTTTTTCCATTCCGTTCTATTCTTATCAGTCTTTTCGTTGATTTGTATATATTAGAATAGACTTAAATATATTAAGAGGTACAAGTAGCGAAATTAAATAGAAAACAAGCACCGCCACCAAAAATATTATTGATCGTGTCGTATGTGAAATGTATATGTACATCGAGAGTAACTGAGAAAAAGAGGCCGAAATAAATAAATTAGAAATAAAAAGAAACGAGGGGAAATTATGAGACCTCGTAAAAACAGCAAGAAAGAAAAGAATCAAAGAACGAAAGTGGAGCGATATAAATGTATTGCACACTAAATACGATTGCGGTTCGTCTGTACACAGTCTAGTATTGTGCGTAAAACGTGTGTGTACGTGATAAGATATATATATATATATACACATATAAGAAAAAAAAAAGTGTGGCTTACCGGAAAACGTTAGAGCGTACCTTCACCCTTGGTACCGAAAAGCCGGTAAGATCTGAGTTCGTTTCCTTAGCAGGAGCGTTTTGTTAATCAATTCAGTTTGTACAATAATTAACACAAAAAGAATTCCATGCAGTCGGATATATATCGTTGTTAAAATGATATAAAGTAACACAAAATCGATGGTTAAAGAAAAATTTGAAGCGTTAGGCGCTTTAAAGATCGTTTGTTAGTCTCTGTTCGATATGCAAGCAGTTAAGCATTAGTTTCTACCCGTCGTCTCACGAAGTTGCACGAAAAGTAACCGAGGTATACAAGGATTTTCTGTCTTATTGATTTACAATAGCTCCTCACTGTATTCGTACGCATGCACATGTGCACCCAACTCAAGTTATATAGAACGGCAGGAGTGCGAGCATAGATAGTGACAAATATCTGAAAATAGATTCATTCGGGGATGTAAAAAAAAAAAAGAAAAAAAAAAAAAGAAAAAGAGAAAAAACGAATTCTCAATCGTAAAACATCGGTTGATGAAAATTATTATAATCTATAAATCTGAAGATCTGTCTAGTTATTGTCAGTAAATAATACTGTCAGCGTGATAATGCCCATAGGGATATACATGTACAATATAGAATGATGTTATTGGTCATATTTACATAGTTTGTCTATGAATCTCTATGTGAATGACGATATGTCGATAAAATGAATATGATATTTAAGAGCAGAATGTCACCGAGAGTTGAGTGCACAAGAACGATCTTACCTTGCTGCTGTTGGTTCTGATGCTCGCGGGCTTTGCGACGAAGTCTCTCGGCTCTGGTTGGTCTCGGCATTGGAACCGCGCCTGGCAATGTACCCATGCTACGAGAGTTATCTGAGCGTTTGAGGCTCTTGCCTCCGGACGCAGCTAAATGTGACATGCTGCGACTCATGCTAGAAGCGCTCAGAGGCTGGCTTTGCTGTTCCGTCAGTGTGCTAAGTTCTGTCGGACGTTTCCTAGGCTGCGCCAGTTGGTCCAGCCTGGACATGGAGTAAGTCCTACCTGGCGAACGTGCGAAGGCCTTAGCGCTCGAACTACGCCCTGATGATGGCGGTCCATCACGCGGCGATGGTATCGTTGGCATCAGATCGGTACGCCTCCTGTTCACCCGCAGATAAACCGAGCTAGGGGTTCCCGGTGTTCCGTCGCTTTCTTCACCTGCAATGGAGTTTCCCTTAGAAGCGAAGCGCGAGAAGCGACCACCGGAAACTGCGCACTATACAGTCGTAACGTGTACAAGGCGCGCGTACATCCTCTGAACATCGCAAACATAAGAAAATTCGTTCCATTTTGCATGGATCGAGTGTACATGTAGGGTAGGTGTGTGCATATGTGTGGATGATATACGTACATACACTGGCTCTTGAAAACTTCTCTATCCATATTGTATGTGTTATACGAAACATTTTGAAATCTCATTCACATTTCAACGAGACACGATTGTCATTATTTGCTAAAATAATCATGATAGTTGTGTCTCATCGCAGTGTTAATGAAATTTCAAAATATTTCATATAATACACATCATACATACTTATATTCATGAAAGTTGTCTACAAGTATATGAATACTTTCGTGAGCCTGTGTATAAGTATGTGTAAGTGATATGCATTTGGCATTCCGTTTTCGACTACTAATATTCTCTACTGGTCAATATTCTTCATGCTGTTTCCTGTGTATGTATGTGCGTGTGCGTGTAAGTGTTCGTGTATGTACGAAGCAGATAGAAAGAACTTTTGTGCATAATACAGCTTGGACGTCATTCGATAACGTTACCAGGAACGGAATGTTGAGCAACGGTGTTGTCACGGATAAAGTGATATATACATTATGGCAGAAAGATATTACGGTAATTAGAGGACAATGAGAAACTGGGAACGTGTACGAACGACGTTACGGAAGCGGTGTAAAACGGAAAGGTGGTACATGCAAACGATATCCGGTAAAAATCCGGTAAGACGGTAAAAATCTCAACGCATGCAGAAAGCTATATATACAGAAAGTGTCTCGTGTTATAGCATTCAAATTAACGCATCAACGTGTTCGTATGTTCATATATCGAGTGAAAAAATGAAAGAAGCTGTTGCGAAAAAAGTAAGCGTTTTAAAGAATCTCGTAAAATCGAATCGACCGTTTGATATCGTCAAAAAATGTTTTTCTATTCAAATGATTGAAAAATTCGTAAAAAGAAATATTTATCTCGATCGAAGACTAAATAGAAATTCAATTTAAGTACAGTATGTAGGGATGTAATAAGTTTATGAATGATATGAGTGTATAATGCTTGCCTCTTATAATAAGTAGGCAAATGTTAGGAAAGTACAATTAAACGATAGCGTGTCTCGTTTGAAGTTCGTATTCGACTATTGAGGCACCTCAGCTTCTCGATACTTATTTCCATTTCGTAAAACTGCCACTGAATAAAGTAATGCTATTAACGAGAGAAAGAGCAATATCAAAGTTAGTATTCTAATATAACACTAAATTCTTACTCTAAATTCGTTAGTAAATAACCCATCTAAACGTATGTAAATGTTAGTAATTGTTAGTATAGAATTCTGAATAGCGTTAGGATGCATATATGACTAATTAATGATATACGTCGTTCAACACCGATCCTCGTTAATCTGAATTTACATAAAAATCAAGATATCCAAGTACGATGTTACCAGAAATATATATGACAACTATCTAATAGATAGATTGCGAATATTTATGCGAATCTACGTCTGTAGTGAACACAATTAAAGAAATGAGATCTGAATAGAGCGAGGACTTTGCTCTTGATATTTGATGTATATGTTTGCATATTATATATCTATGTATTCTAGCACCTTTAAATTTCCCATAAATGCATAAGTTTTCGCAATCTAAAAATAGAATTAGTATTACATCATCGGTGTTCCACGACTTCACAGGTCTGTACAGATATCTTTATGGCGTTAAACGAAAGTGACATGCTTGCAAGAGAGTATATTCCGATGTGCTAATGAAAGAGAGACAAGGATACGTTATATTGATAGCTCATTCTGGGATAACAGAACAATCTCCCCGTTGCAGACTTTTTTCTTTCTTTCGACTTCAGGACTCACCACTGGCAGCCCGCTGAATCATCGGACGCCTAGTGTCGCTATCAGACTTATCATCGATGGCAAAGATGTCAGTTGTAGGAGGCAGAGAGAGGCTGGCTCTCTTATGTTTGGCGGGGGTTAAGGGAGGATCAGGGCTAGAATTCCAATTGAACACCTCGTACATGGACGAGGACATTCTCATATCTGCAAACAAACCATTCAGCGCTGCAACATTAGGTACTTTCCAATCGTATTCTCTTCGTTTCTTCTTTTTTGTTCTTATTCCTTTTTTTTCAATTTCTCTTTTTTTTTAATTCTCTCAGGGGTGGGCAAGGGTGGGGTTGTTCGACAGATTAACAAACTTAGGGTGGGGGGAATTAGCATGAGTTAGATATAAGTGCGATTCACAGATACTTTAAAATTACACTTTGCCTGACAGAGCCACCACCAGTAAGTACAGAGATAAATAGAGCGGATGCAATAGGATCTTAATTACCGAACGAAAGGAAATCTATCTCTCTCCGGTCAATGTTACAACTCTAGTGAAATTACATTTACTCAGGCATATATTCTTGCTACGAACAACTATCTGTCTCTCTGTCTATGTACTCTTGACACTTGTATTTCGTAATAACGTGTACGGATTACAGAGAAGTCAGCGCGTCGAAGATGAGGTGCTTCTCGTGTGTGTACATGAAGCGATATTATGTTGGCAAAAGAACATGATATATAGCAAAAAAAAAGAAACAAAAAAGAATAAGAGAGGAAGAAATCAATAACATCATCTCGTTTATCGCTGAAATCAAATTGCATTCGTCGGGAAACGCAGCGAAATTAAAAACCGGTGGAATTGGCTGCGAAAAACATACAATACGAACTGTAGAAATTTAAACGAAAAACCTGAAAAAATTACAGAGAATGTAAAACACATTACGAATACGATCACGAATCATTTTATCTATCAACATTAGAGAATCGATCTCTCATCATGCTTCGTAATTTCCTTTTTTCTTTTTTAATCATTAACATGGAGATATCGTGTACAGTTGAATAAAGTCGTGTGTTGGTGGTTGATGTGTAGTGTTTGGTAATCAAACATCATCGTAAAAATATTTATTCGTCGAAGGAAGCTCGATTTATCGCTAGGATGAGGCGCCACGATTTTAACCCGGTTTCGTAAATGATTAGTAAATAATCTTTAACTGAAAAGAGTAGCGCACAAGCCACGCACGCAAGTACGTATAAAAATGTCTCGTTCGCCTTCTGCGTAATCTTTCTGGAACGTAGTGCATCCATGCGTTACGCGTTACGGCGCATCGATTGCGCAACTACATATAGCACTAGAAGCGCTGTGTAGAAAGAACGCAGTGAAAAAGAAGCGGCCTTCGCTGTACGTCTCAACCATCGGCAGCTCGACGATTTTTGAGTGCCAACACGAAGAAAGAATAGTTATTACACCAACGACACGATATTCGCTAACGAATTTTCTTTACACGAATTCTCGCGATTCTTTATCTTTTCGTTACTATCCATAACTGACGATGTTAACGACAGACGTCGAACAATTTCTACGTGCTTCCATCGCTCAACTACCAGATACCAATCAAAATAATATCGACATGGATGACACGAATAGGCAGAAAATTATCGTAACAAACACAATTACGAATATAGAAGTTTGATGTCACAAATATCATCACCGACGTCTGTCGTATTAAATTAAATACATGTATCCGCAAATATCAATAACATCCTCGTATCTGTATTCGGTTAAGAAATTCCCACTAACCTTCGCCGGGTTTCCGGTCAAGTCCACCAGCTGACGTGGCTCTCTTCTTGCTACCATCGAGCTCTCTCTCTGAGGATCTCCTTGTCAACGGCTGTGCAGCCGAGAACATCATTACATTGGTGGTAGAGGTTGCGCGACGCGTTCCCCAGAAAGTGGAGCCACCGGTATCAGCTGGCTCCAACATCCTCGGTGTAGAACTTCCGAACGCAAACACGATGTGCGACCTCTCGTTCTTCTTCTTCGCCTCTATACGAGCTTCTCTCTCTTGATTCTTTCGGAGGATCGCCTCTCTTCTTTCTCTTTCCGCCTCGCATATCGCCCGCTTTCTCTCTCCGACTTGGTTTCGTCTAAAATAAATATAAAACGAATATTTCTACAGAAAGCAGATTTCGAACTAGAGGTTCTCAAGGTACGACGAGCTACGAACGAGAAAGTACGTCTTCGCGTACACGTAATAGGCTGTTATTCTTTTTTTAGACGGGACGGAAAAGTGATTTTGCCGCGGGTGAACTTTATGCAGGTGTCGTGGTAATTTCCCGGGCTTCTCTGCGGCGGCGAAACAGTTTAGCCCGGCATCATATTAACCAGGTCAACTTATAACTTCATAGAGAGCACGTAATCTCGTAAAGAGCGCGTTTAAACACATCAATGTGGTTCCGTGTCGGTTTAAATTCGCGTGTCATAGATTAAAAAAAACTACCCTCAAGGCATGCGCTCTATCGTTCGCAACTGGATCGTATTAAATAACCCAATTTCAAACGCAAAGCCGGCTTAAACTCTCATCCTTTTCCCATTCGAGCGTAAGTTCACTCTGACTTGTACCTTTTACTACAAAAAAAAAAAAAAAGAGAAAGAAAAAGTGCGAATATAAAAAGATAAAAAACGACGCAACTGAAGAATTACGAAATTTACGTATCAGTAAACCTATTAGTGAATATTAGTGAATTACTTTTGAGTAAATGAAATGAAAGAAAGAAGAAAAAGGAGAAAAGAAAGGGAGAAAAGACAAACCTGTCGTTGTCACGCGATTTGAGTTCGTCGATGCGCCTTCGGCGTTCCTCTTCCCGTTGCTCCCGGAAACGTTGCGCGGCGAGAGCTTGCTGTCTCAGCTCTTCCAACTTCCGCTGCCGCTCTTCGTTTTGTCTCTCACGGACGAGCTTCGCCCTGTCCACGTCTTTCGCACTTCCCGTCGACTCCCGTCCTGAGAACAACCGCGAAGACCGATTACTTCTTGTCGTACGAGCTTCGCGTTCTGCTTGAAACACGTCGACGTTTACTCGTTTCCCAGACAGTTCTCGATAATAAAAGCGTAGTACACATTGCCCATTTAAACTCCGAAATCAATTTTAATGAAACTATTTCCAGTTATTTACAGTCGAGCGTACGCCACGAGACAAACGATTGATTAACAATTAGACAACGCGAAAAATGCCAACGTTTTGGTGCCCATTCGATGTTTAAACAACCGAGGGAAAAATGTGAAAAACGAAAAGTCTCGACACTGCCCTTGAAAACGTGATACCTTCGTTCTCGCTAGGATGATCGCCATCGAGGGAGTCCTCGTCGTAGAGACTTTGCCGGCGCTTCACATCTGTCGAGAAGAAATCGAGAACATGTGCGTACGCACGTGAGATTCGGGTATTACGAGCAAAACACGCGTAATCACGACGCACTGCAAGCATACAGTTCTGCGGGTACACTGCAGCTACAAATGCATGCCTTTAAAGCGGTTGACAGTCTTCAAAATGACACGATTCAAACAAACATGCTTCATGCAGTCGACGTGATGTCTAGCGTATGATAGTTTCGGTATGCGAATTTTCATCTCATTCCGATAGAACGCGTGTTAAACGTGTTCGGTCCAAGTTCCGTCGCGAACCGAACGAAATTAAAGAAATACAATTAGGAGAGAAAAAGGTCAGAAATTGTGGTCTCCATGGGTATATTTTCTCGCACAGATTCGATTACCACTACGAAGATAATCAATTTCCACGAGTAAACGCGAATATTCCTTTCCCACGGCGAGCAGCTGTTTTATCAGTTGGCAAAGAAGTGACAAGGCCGCATGAAATAAATTCTTTATTAGATTCCCTGTCTCTCTTCGTACGGTATTCCAGCTTCACCGACGTAACTCGTCCATTTTCTGTGATACCAACGTGTTTCTTTCGCCCGGATAATACGATTATTAAAAACAGGGTGCAGTAAAAAGCGTGTTTCGCACCTCGGGATGGAAACATTCGATTTATCGTTATGAGTTCACGTCGCGAAACCGTGTTCTTAAGTTTCTATACAGAATGAAGTTATGAATGGAATTCTTTCTTTCTGCCTGTCTGAAAACACTGGGCGTAGAAGGTGACTTTATGTTAGATTACATCGAATGAGATTCATTACAAGTTTTTGATAAATAATTAAATGCCAAGCTTAGGATAAACATTGTTCCAAATTTGAGAAAGGAATCGTTCATAGAATGTTTAGTAATAGTGAAAAGCTGAATAGTTGCAGGTCTCCAAAATTTGCAAAAATTACTTTGACTCCTAACTAAAAAGCAGGAATAGTTTTTTTCAAAAAATTAAGCTGGATACTATTACAAAGAGTCATCGAAGGAAACAAGTTACACATGCGTAATTCAATAAAATTTTAATTCCATAAAAATGTATTATCTCTCAAGACTTTTTAAATCTCTCTGCAAATTACCTGAAAAGTTCAATACAATGAGAAAGTCGGTAAGTTTTATGATTCTTATGGATGTATTATATGTTCCATCGACTTAATCGTTTTTGTTAGTTCTCTCAATTTCCGTCAATGTCACATCAAACTATTAATAAAGAGAAACGCTGGAAGAAAGTTGGTCACACGCGTGCCTGAGAAAACTCGCAGCTGATGAATGCGGTCATTTCCAATTTCCACGAGGGATTACTATTAATAGGTACGCACTCGTTACGCGACGCATTAAATTCAGCGCAAACGTAGCGTCGAATTTGGCAAAGCACACTCCGTTATTTACCAAGCTGATTATTACCTGACGAATCGGGAGAGGCTTCGTCACCTCCGATTTGGGCGAACCAGTGCATCGTTTGTTCTGCGGAAGATAAATTCGAAGTTCGTTCCTATAGGATTCTTTGTTTAAATAGACTATCCCATCCCTATAATTCCCATCGAAACGCGTCCTTGATTGCCGCGTTTGTTACATTTATTAGAGAATACTGCTGGGCATTGCTTCACACCGATCAGTTAAAAATATTTCAAGACATATCAGTTTAATTAAGTTTCGTTTAATTTATCTCTAGTCTGTGAATATCTTTATATGCAAATCCATATTTTTATTAATACAATTATAGAAATAGAATCTAGATAAAGTATCGTTTTACTTACTACAACAACACTCAGTTGCACAATTCAACTAATGTCATTAGTGAAATATGACGAGCCACGAGTCGAAATTATTACCAATGTTAATAAATTTTCTTCGAAGTTTCGCAAACAAGTAACAAATCGTCAGACTATCCTAATCGATACAAAATTGTACAATTCTAACAGAGAAGTTTGTAGGATCAAATTTGTAAATTTGTCAATTCGTTAATACAGAATTGGCAAATTATTGTGCTAGAGGACCCAGATATTATACTTTGCATATTTTATATATTTTTTGATATTATGTGTAATCCGCGCATTTTTGTAGCTTCAAATTTCCTTCAAATATAAAAGCATCAAAATTACCAGTTTATTCGTTTCCTTCTAAATATACGAAAATTAATTTAATCCCGGTGTTCCACTTTAGGTCCTTTCCGATCGAACCGTATTTTCATATCCTCGAGAAATTTCTTAAATTTGAGAAAAATACGGAAGAATCGTCATTGATACGCGTGAATTATCTCTCCAATTGTATGATAATTTTCTCGAAATATTAATAATTCTGTCCTCGGTTGAAACTAAATCAAGATTAAGGCTTAAAAAATTCGGAGCGCGCAGGTTTAATTCAAGAAAATCCCTAAAGCTGGCGCACCGAAGAGACGAACTCTACTCTGCTTCATGCCATGCGAAAGTACATAATTCCAAATTCAGATTTAATCTTCTTTCATAAAAAAAAATATATATATATATATTCTAGAATCAGAGGGATGAATGGTATGGATAAGGTGAAAACAAAAAAAGATAAAAAAGAATGGGATAGAGAAAAGGAACGAACATTTGTACGTCTGATATTCGTAATTAAAAAGAACGTAAAATCTCATAAATATTTCCCAAAGTTTTTTTTATCGTTCATGAAGAATAACGACATCGGAACAGATGGGATCAGCGAGAGAATTTTCATGCTGGAAACCTGTTCAAAGCTTGCGCATCGACCTTTGAAAACGAGAATTGAAATTGTGAAAAACGAGAAATTAAATCTTCTCTAATGATGCTCGGTCACAGATTTGTTGTTGCGAGGATCGTTAATTATAAACCTGCTCGCTTATTTTCGACATCTGGTGACGATTTGCATTCGATGAAGTGAGAAAGAGATAGAGAGAAAGAGGGGTGTTTCACCCAACGTCGATTCTTCCGCCGGCTGATTGCAAATGCCGTGAGGAAAAAACGCGGCAGCCGTCGACTATAATTGATAATTGCAAAACGTATAGCGGCGATGAATGGGCGACCAGCGCATTATTACAAAAAGGCATACGAGAGCCGTGTTCTTTGGTTAAACGATCGCAGCTCGATAACCGTCTACAGAGAGTGGCGAATGGAAATGGAAGAGCTCGCGTTATCACGTGGTCAATTATATCATTGGAAGTTGTTTAAATCCTCCGCATTCCGTCCCCACCTTTCCAACGATTCGTATTATCAAGACTGGCTGTTTATTGCTCTGGTAGACTCCATTCTTTTCAACTGTTGCGATGATAATAGCCGATTGCATATCGACGCGATGCAATGGAAAGAACGAATGATCGAGAAGAGCTGGAAAAGGATAGGCGCACGACGTTGCAGCTCCTCGTAAAATGGAATTACATTCGACTATTGATTGCACAGAGCCCCTGATGTATTCTGATTAATTGCAGTTCGCGTAGCTTATTTTCGCGACCTCGTGCCGCTTAAAAAAAGGAATGCGAAAGGGGAGGGAAAAAAATGACCGGGAAGCTCGCAAGAGGTAGTTTGATTCGTTTCCATCGAACGTCAGGTAGAGGGAAACTGCTGCTACCTGCCGATGTTGTTTCCGGCTGCTGATTGCAAATGTCAGAAAAGAGGAAAAGGCGTGAGAGCGAAAGGGAAGGGATAGAGAGAGAGAGAGAGAGAATGTGTAGCTTGGTGGACCGCTTCGTGGAAGCCGTTGATGGTAATTGGACGTTTCATTAGCAATGCGGATGCGGAATCGAGCGAGAGGGAGTGAGACATTGCATGAACAGGAGGAGTTACCGGTAGAGCGATAGAAAGAGGCGGGGAACGTACGCCTGGAAAGCCAAAAGGGGAAACAGGGTGAAAGCGTTTCGACGTTACTGATAATGTTACGGATATAAAGTTCTGTCGGATGCGGTCTCGAAAAAGGAGAGGGTTGTCGATGGAATTCGTGTCAACGGATTACGAAAAAAAGAAAGAAAAAGATGGCATATTGAAAGACTGCACTCTAAGTACGACACGTAATTAATATCAATGCTCTACTTTTCATGGGAAGTATCGATTGCGCGTTACCAGAATCAATAACATTTGCATCGAGTCCCTATTAGAAATTCGAGGAACTCGTTGGATATTCGAGTATATAAATCAGAGTGATTATGCGAAAGAGGGGAAAAAGGAGGAAAGATGAAGAGGAAAAAAAGAGAGGAAAAAAGTTGCGAGGGAAAAAACTTTCGACGATGATTTTAAATTACAGCGGTCTCGAGTCACAATGGGTTCCGCTTTCCGCGAAAACGGTCGAAAAACGTCGAGAGGCCCTCGGCGGTGGATATACACACGTCGGCTCTGTTAATCTTCCGTCGCCTGGAAGTGAGTCGGAAAACAATGGAAATCCAGCCTTTTCATCGGGTTCCGTAGGCCGCGTTGGAATTGAAATTTCGCTCTGAAGAAACCCAATTGTGGACCGAAAGCTCTGGAATCCGCAATAGTTCCCAGCCATTTCTAAAAGCATTTCCCTTATCTCTACGGGAACGTTTCATTGCAGATTTAGAGCTTCACCGGAAGCTATCAATCTTTCTATGGATACTAGCCCGCAATCTATGATTGCAAACTTATTACTCGATCGAGAACCGATTTTGTCTTCGTCCAGCCGACCGTTTCGTTACTTTATCAACGATTTTAAGTTCGTTGAAAGTTCGATAAGACGGCGAACTTCTCCGATCTTTTCTCAATTCTATGCTCGTCTCGATGAAAAATTAAAACCCCTAATCGTTTGCTAACAATTAAACGGATGAATCTTTACAAAGTACGAGCTTATGCGAAAATAGGTCGACAAATAATCCTGGCTATAATCGATGCAGTCCCCTTAAATAAACTATATAAGTTGCGACTATTTAGTTTCTTTTCTTTTTCTTTTTTTTTTTTTCTTTTTTGACTACCTTCGCGAAGAAGCAATTTCAGAGAGTGCAAATAAAAAGGTACGCGTGTTCTTTAACCGAGCGACAGAAAGACACGCTATTTTCTTCCGTGGAAAAAGAAATGACAAAGAACGCATCGCCAATTGAACACCCGTATACACTAGTCTATTGTTGTTGTCAATAGGAATGCGCTTCGCTGAATCGCTACGTTACAATGCAACGTAACGCTGCATGAAACAACGTAGCGGGTGTTATCTTGGATCTTCAGAAGGTGGAAAATGCATACGTGCACACAAAAGCCTTTTCCCAATCCCTCTCTTTCCCTCTCTTTAGACGCCACTCTTTGGGTAATATTCCGGAATACTTTCACGCAAATTATTTTCAGTTACAATGGTCCTTGGATTCGAAGTTTTTATTCAAAGAGGAAACCAATTTGAGGCAAATAGATATCATATCAAAATGATATCGAAGAAATGTATGCATCGAAATTCCTAGTCGTGTCCATTTCGAAATTCGGAATTGCTTCAATCGTAAATCCATAATCCATTGATTGATAAATAAACGCAGTGTATAAAAATGATCCATCGAAGATGTTGAAAACGATAATTCGGTCATATCAAGCTATAACTCGTTGAAATGCGGTTCTTTAGGTCAATATGTTCCTATTTCCGCACTGGCAAGGTCGCGAAAGTATCTCGCAGGCTGTACGTTGAAAAATCTGTCAGTAGATACAGGCAAGGGACTCCGTTAATCTTCCAACGTTAGGAAGTGGGTCGGAAAACAATAGGAATCTGTTCTACCCATCTACCTTAGCGCATCGTTCTTACTATTTTCCTGTGCTCGTGGCACTACTCGAGTCGACTGCCTCTCCACTTCAACCACCTTTTCTTCTATCCTTGCTCCTTCAGCTATTCCTCTCTTCTGTCGCATCGGTATAATGCTCAAGCTACTTCTCGAGTAATATATACACAATACCAAGAAGTATCCGCTTCTTTTCACGAATACAAGCCAATGATCGGTGATTTATTACGCGTATTAATTAATTTCGCCCTCTTTTGAATAAAATTGAAATTTTATTCGTAGTCTACGTGTATATGTATAAGCTAATTATGTAATATATAATTACGGATCATTGAATAAGGTAATTATACGTCACAAATAAATTACGCGTAAATAATGATAAATTGTTACAATACAGTATCAGAACAGTACTAGAAAATAGTTATTACAATTGGATAAATCTAAAGCAATAGAATTAATTTACATGGCCAATTATCACCGGCCGATCCGGCGCTCGAGATTCGTCATTTTCGTTTTTAATGTCATTGCGTCAAGAATCATCCTGCTTTTAATATCTCGTGCCACTGAACGCTGTTCGTTTATTATTTCAATCGAATTCAACGATATCTCATCGACTAGTAGTAATTGCAAATTTTAAACATTTAATTTTCTTTCTTGACAATGGCCAACGATTGGAAATTCAACGATTTTAAAAATGGAATGAATCGCACGAATGAGAAAACGCGAGAAACACACGCTTGCGGATGCGAACCCGGTAGCAACGGCCTTGAGCTATGTTAAAGTAGCTTCTATTCGCCGAGCACCCGTGAATTTGTTGAATTCAGTTTCACCCGGTCGGCACACATGTGCACACGTTTAAATGCAATGCGTCGAGTGGCTCGTATTCCATTTTAATGGAGGCTCGCCGGGAGTCTGCTGGTGACGATCGAAATTGTCCTGCTTTCTCATCCTAGCGCCACCAGAGTGTTCTACTAATATTTAACGAGCGAACGAGCCTCGCGTGTGCAACGATTCCGTGCGACTTCGTTTCTGTTTCTGACCTCAAGCACTGATAATTGTCCTCGCGTTTAACACCTGGCTGAATATTCCGCGAGCACACCTCTAATAACGTTATCAGCAAAACAAAATCCTTTAATTTTCCCCACCCCCTCATCTACCACCCCTTTATCGCATCTCCGTGGAAATATCGCGGGTATACAATGTACGAACAGCCAGAGGATAAAATTTGTATTATGTACGATAAAACGCATACAGGTTGGCTCCACGCCGGAACCGACAAACTTTGGCAGCATGTCCAGAATATTATTTTAAGTAAAAAATGTTACATAACCATGGTTCCATTTATTCAGGTCTGGACTTAAGCTTCGTTTAATTATTTATTTGCAATTCTACGAAATTGCATTTAATTCTACTACGAGCAACCGAGTACTCACGGGTATCCATTTCTATATTGCTTTTAAGAATTTGTTACGTTCCAGTGAAAATATTACGAAATCGCTCCGGACTCTTGTTCTCAGATATTATTAAATAGAAATTTATATACAAGTTTGAAATTTGGATATTGTATATTAAAGTTCAAATTTATTTATGTACTCGTTTGGATAACAATAGTATCTTGGTTGCCTGTATAAGGATTAATCTTTTTCTACCAGGCGTATCGAATCAAGCGTGCATGAAATGAAAAACATGATACACATCAGCAGTTGGATAATTAGCATTGTTGATATTCGATGGACGCTGTGAATGGAAACAGGACTACTTAACAATACATGTAAATTATGGCTGATTATTACGGCTGATATATAATATTAATACATCTTCCATATCTCAAGAACGAACTCGAATCAGCCAATGATGCATGTAACATTTTTACTTGGAATAACATTCTGAACACGCTAACGAAATTTATTATTCGCCAGGAAACACCCAGTACACGTATAACGATCAATTACCTGAGTTTGCTGCCATGGATCGTTAATCTCTTTGCAGTATTTAACACGCAAAGAGTGGCTCTATTTACACGTGTGTTTCCACTTTGCGGACGTTTTTGATTAGAAACGCTTTTGTCGCGATCTGTCGTCGAATCGAAAGTTCGGGCGAGTAAACATTTGGAACAAATCTCTCAAGGCTCGCCGGTGGAACGAATTTTTCAGACCTGCGTACGGTCACTGATATTTCGGTATTCTTCCAAACAAATGCACACGTTATTATCAATTTCATGGACGCTTCTGTCACAGTTGATTAAACTTCTGGCTTTTCGAGCGCGAGCTGAGATTTGCGGCGAAGATCAGTCGATAGGATTAAAACGTTATTAAATCCATTTGTCGTTTCACAGTGTGTGCAGATATTGCGTTTGTTATCTGGCGTTGACCAGAAGCGCATGGATCCACGATGTGGATTCCACATTTATAGATCGATACGCGGAACGATTTTTTATTCGACTCCACGAGGGTGTCTCGTGGTATGTCGCTTTTCATTTTCCACAATAGAACACGACATCGTTTTTTCTATTTATTTCTGTCGAACTTTCTATGTATTTTTCTTTCGGTCGTATTTGAATCGCATATTCACCAGATACGTTTCGATTCGAGGATGGTGAAAACTGAGAATTATCTTGAAAGGCGACCCGATTTCTTAGCTGGATAATTCAGGAGGAAACATTATTATATTTCTAACGATCACTCAACCGAATACCTCGTCAAAGCTTTGCTTTACTGTCGGTTTTTAATAGAAAATAACAACGACGACCTTCGTACCAGTTTATTTGCAACGAATGGCTCCTATTCACGAATTTACAGCCACTGATCAACGAGAAAGACCATCCGTGGCTGTTGTGCGATAGCAGCGTTGCAACAGGAATATTTGCCAGAAGCTTCCGCGATAAAAGGAAAACGTAATGATACTTTTCCACCGACATGCGATACGAAATCCTAAATGGCCTTTCCTAACTAACACGTACACGTATATATAAGTATGAACGATCCATGCATGAAGTGTATAAAATTCTCGTAACATTTGTGGAAACGTGTGCGAACGAGATAACAAGAAAAAGGAGAGAAGCGATATAGCATCGCAACGATGTTGATCGATTGGATACAGTCGTGCCATGATTCTAATATATCGTGGCGATTTGTCAATTTTTGATTGCTTACCCTTCGTGAGAGAGTGGCGATTGTGTGCAGAACTGGACCTTTGGTTAGTTTCCTCAGAAGCGGCTCCAGCTGTAACAAAATTATTCGTTTTAATTGACCGACTATTGTTACATCGTTCAATATGACGATTCTATTTTTAGCGCAATTAAAGTGCGATAGGCGGTTTGTATCGATTAAGGTACATGCAAGCCTGATTTTTTTATTAATAAGTGCATTAACGTAAATTAACAATTACAACGACTGTAATATATATGTCGGGTTAAGGTTGAAATTTTGCGCGTGTGATCGAATGGTCGAGATGTTGATGACAACGAATTCAGGTTCGATAACGAATCCACGGTCAATGGGATGACGAATGAGTTGTGATACACGTATGACGCCACGTACAAGTAAAACTTATCTGAATGAATTGATCTGCAGTCCAAGTGGAACTGCCCTTATATATTCTTCTCCCCATCTCTCTTTGCTTTTAAGGAGAGTTATATAATTATTCCGTACCTCTGTCAGGTACACGCATCCCGTGACAGTTTAGTGACCAGCTATGTCACTTCACTGCCATGACCCCCCGGTCGTTTCTACTATCGTAAACATATTTTTAAGCGTACCCATAATATGTTCTACCTGTCCGTTGGCCCTACTCGCACCGGTTGAGATTAAGTGGAGTTCAATGAGTTTACCTTTACAGAAATCTTGGAATCCTTTACCCGTAAAGCATTTCCCCTAATCCGCTGTTATCCGGCAAGGATTTCCGAATAAAAGTATAGCGCACTTAAGTGCTTTAATGGTACTAAGGGAATCTATTTTACGAGTATGATGCAGATATACGAATTTAGTGAATGCGTCGACTAAAACAATGACATATTCTTTCGAATCACTTTTACCGCTTAGTTTGTCAGTTATGTCCATGTGAACTGTATGCCAAGGTATGCTGATCTTAGGTATAAGATGTAATTCAGCTTGTATTTTACCTGAACTTGCCTTCGAAACTTGACAAGCATGACAGTTCTCTACGAATTTACGAACATACTTCGTCATTCCTTCGAACCAGTAATACTCATACAGTTTCTCAAGCGTTTTATCCCAACCTAAGTGCATAATGGACTAGTGCACATGGTTAATAACGGACCACCTAAAACCTCTTGGGACAATGGGCAAGCAGAGACTTCTGTCTTTTCTTTGTATTTTACGGGGTTCCGCGAAAAGAAGTCTACGTGGGCCATTCGTTTGCTTTCCCGATACATAATGTCAAAGGTAAAAGTTTGTAGGTAAGCCCACCACCTGTAAACCCTGTCATTTAAATATACCTTATTACTGGATGCTTTCAAGGAATTACAATCAGTGACAATAAGAAATTCTCGTCCGTGTAGATAATGATGGAAATGCTTGACGGCGTTTACAATTGCTAACGTCTCTAGTTCATAGGAATGATACCTAGATTCCGCAGGGCTAGTTCTTTTACTGTAATATTCTATTACCCTATTTTTACCTTCAATTTTGTGCATTAAAATAGCCCCATATCCATCCGAACTAGCGTCAGTATGAAGTTCTATCGGATAGTTCGGGTCAAATATCATTAACAACGGCGCGTCGGTCAGGACGGAAATTGCCTTTTGCCTTATTTTTTCATGCCTATCTGTCCAAGTTATATTTTTATTACCGAAAGTAAGCGCGTACAGGGGTTTCATTACCTATGAAAATTTAGGAACGAATTTCCGGAAGTACAAAGCTAAACCTATGAACTGCCTAAGCTGTGTGACGGTCGTTGGTGCAGGTAACGAACTCAAGGCTTGTATTTTACCCGGTTTGGGACGAACTTCTCCATTCTGAATTACATATCCCAAATAGAGTACCGATGTGTTTAGAAAAGAACATTTTGAAAAATTAAAAGGAAATCCGGCGTTTACGAGGGTATTTAATACGGTATCCAGTCTTTCTAAAGCTTGGTCTATCGAGTCGGCGATAATTAGGACGTCATCCAAGTAAACAACAGCGTACAAATAAGCAAGGTCGCCTAAGGCATTTAGAATGACCCTCTGAAAAATTGATGGTGCATTTTTCAACCCAAACGGCATCGTTATGTATTCGTATTGACCATCGGGGGTAACGAACACTGTATACTCTGTCGAATTAGGATGAATGGGAATCTGGTGAAACCCGCTGGCCATGTTCAGGCTAATAAAGTATCTCGCGTTTTGCAATCTCGCGATTTGATCAGCAATAAGGGGTAAGGGATACCGATCCGCGACCGTATTTTTATTTAGCTCTCGAAAATCGACACACAATCTATCCGAGCCATCCTTTTTCTTCGCGAGTAACATAGGGCTCGTGAACGGTGAGCTACTACGCCTTTCTAACTGGCCCGTACTTACGCGAGCACGTGGGAAACCCGTAATGAAAGAATTTTTGAAATTTTCGAGTATAGAGATTAATCGACTTTTATCGTTATCAATTACATCAGTGTCAACATCATTAATATTGATCTCGTCTTCCGCGGTTTTACTACAGGCATTAACTATCTTTGCTTTGGCAATAACGAGGCTATTTTGTGTAATATTTACGTCAAAACCTTGGCTTAAAATTTCGCGATCGATCATGATATCATATTTTAAGTAACTATCGGCAAGGACGTGGAAAGTTATCTCCAATGTAAAACCGTTAATACATACAGTGGACAAAATCTGAGACGTACTATTAACACAAGTATTTCCTACTCCTCGCATTACTACTAGATCAGTCTTTCTTTTGCCGGAAAATTTAGAGGCTGCGGATTCTTTAATTAACGAGCATTCGGCTCCAGAATTGAAGTAAGATGGGAACGACTCACCCAGATGGCTTAATTTACTAGTCGGGGGTTCCACCACGCAGAACGTAACTCGGCGATTATTATGGGAATTATAGTTTCTTTTCCACAAATACAGGCAATTAGGCGAAATATGTTCTTCCTCGTTACACCTGAAGCATGACACCTTCGACGATGTGGCCACTTGGTTCTCCTCTGATCTTTGTGTGTCTTTCGGCTCCAATTCTATCTTACTGCGGCACTTGGTCACTTCATGTCCGAGGTTCTCACATTGGTAGTCCCTAACCCGGCGGTCTGATGAGCTGCTTCGTTTAATTTCAGGGTCCGCCGGTGGATTCTCCGATGAAGGCTCCTGCCTCTTTTTCGCATAGGAGAGAGCATTCATTTCAGTTAGGAATTGGTCTGCGGTCTTGATTTCACTCGTAAGCGCTATTTGTTCAACCCGTTGGTCATGTGAAGTCAATCGAAAAAGGACGCAGGCGTTGATTACTTCAGCCATAGTTAAATCTTTCCACTGCGATTGCAGGAAAGAACGAAGACGAATGCCGAAAGCTCCCGTGCTTTCGTCTTCTAATGGTGGTTCATCAAACATTTTTATCAGTGTTGAGGTTGCCGTCTCTTTGCCACCAAAATGAGCAAGAAAAAGTTTCTTAAATCTGGACCAAGTAAGGCCTCCCCGGCCCGGCATTCGTGTAAGCCAGTGTGCTGCAGTGCCTTCTAGGGCACGACTCATAGTGGTGAATAAATCACCGTTTTGTACAGACCTTCTCTCCAGGAGTAGACCGACAATTGCACACCATGCAGCCGGGTCGGCACCCGCGATTTCTGGGTTGAAGCGCGGTAGCGGTAATTCTTTAAGTTCCACACTCGATTTTTGCTCTCTCGGCTGCGTTAACTCGCGCAAAATGGTCGCGAGCTGTTGCGTTGTTGCCACAAATCCTAATCCAACTTCTGACGTCGGGTTAAGGTTGGAATTTTGTGATGAATCTCCACTCAAATTTACCATCGCGGCTGCTGATATTCGTTCACACAGATAAAATGCCACATGTAATGAGAAGGATGACGAATGAGTTGTGATACACGTATGACTCCACGTACCAGTAAAACTTATCTGAATGAACTGATCTGCAGTCCAAGTGGAACTTCCCTTATATATTCTTCTCCCCACCTCTTTTTGTTTTTAAGGAGAGCTATATAATTATTCTATACCTCTGTCAGGTACACGTCCCTTCCGTGACCGTTCAGTGACCCGCTATGTCACTTCGAGCCCAAGCCCATCGTCATAAAATCGGATTAGAACATTAAAACTATTTCTTAGTTTTATTACTTAATTTTAATTAGGGTCTTTCCCAACATTCCAAAAGGGAAGCCCCGATGTCCTTTCATCTCCAACATATATAAAGGCTCGACTGATGTAATCAATCTCTTGAACATTACAAAAAATATTAATAACGTTAGTTATATTAATCAAGTTAACGTAACAATGAAACTAATATTATTCGTTTTTTTACAAAATCTTGTGGTTTTGTCACCTATTTTCAAAAGACTATCTTCTATCTATCTTCGAATCTATCAGGTTGTTCATCTTTCAACTATTCCATATTAGAATTCTTTTCTTTCGTCGTCAGAACTTCTATTTTTCCCATCAGGTGTTCAATTTTCTCAACGCGAGAATTGATTGTAATTTCAACAAATAAATAAAAAAAAAAAAGAAAAAAAAGGTGTTCAATTGTTGCTTTTTAAGATGAAGAAACAGACTGTCCAATTTATAATTTTTCAGACGAAAATTCCACCAGAAACTATCTTACGGAGTAAAGTTTATTACAAATTCTCCGCTGATATTCGGTTTCCTTTTCACCCTGTTAGGTCGCATGTCTCTAAATGTCGTCAAGTGCTGTGTTTGCGTCGACCACTCGTGGTTAACTATTCATCAAAGTTACTCGTGAAAGAGAGAGAGAGAGAGAGAGAGAGAGAGAGAGAGAGAGAGAGAGACAACGTAGAGAATGGCTGCCTTTATGCCGGAGCATCCATTGACTCTGCATATAAGGCTAACTATCACGATGCCTGCGTCTTTCGCCCACGTTGCTAACAAGCTTATTAACTGTGTCTTCATTAATCCCCTCTCTCTCTCCAAGCTGCTAATAAACACTTTCAACGGAGAAATTCAGCTTTCCGGCAGACAGACCGCGAGCCACGTTCCAATTATTTTTCCACCATGTGAAATTAGCCATGTAAATATTGTTGGGAACGTTTTTACGCAACCTGCGCGCTAGTTTCGTTTTTATATATTGTACGTACGTATATTGTAAGCTGATGAAACGATTACCCAACGATGTAACAGTTTTCACTCGTCACTTTCCCCGCTGCGTTCTTCCATTGTGAACGCCGTTGCTCTCGATCGGTAATCGTCGCAAAGCATTTCCAAGTACTCTGCCAATTTCTATTTGCTAAACATTTTGCTCGTGTTATAGAAGGCACTTGTACATTCTATTTAGATCGCCGGTGTTTATGCAAATTCATAGTTTTATACATTATACACTTGAAGAAGTGGAATTTGAATAGAGATTTCTCACTCGTTAAATATCAGTAATTGTGCATCGCACAAGAGGAGGGCACATTGAAAGGAATACGCAGGTCTGATTGACTACATCCTAGTAAAGCTTACCTTCTTCAATGTAATTTTCCAAAATAAAGCACGAGTTATTTTCCTTATTAACCAAGATAAGCAAACACATGTATAAATTTATTATCTATATCTACATATATATACAACAAAGTGCATAGAAGGGAAACATACAGAGTATGTCTCTTGCTTTCATGCCTCGAGTGCATTTTCTTTGAGGGACGTACAATATTTTAAAAATCTTATACATATGTAGTATATTCTTGCATATTACATGCATTCTCTGTGCCATATATCAAAATAAGTACATAAAAATTCCAAATCTGGTTGTACCATGCAAAAGAATCCGTACTATTCTCCTCGCCATAAAGTTCTCTTTAAAAAAGATACTACAACCATTATATCTTCTTAAAGTGTTAAATACAAGCCTCTGACTAGAAGATAGCTGTCGAAGCCGGTGGTTTCAAGGTTTGTAGCGTATAATAACGTAATTTCGTTGAACAGGTTACACTTCGCGGGTCATTTCTCTGGCAATCGATTCGGGGTTTCGTACTCGTTCACGCGTGTATATCGCTGGCGAAAACGATCCGCTGACGCGTTCAACATTTTGCACATCGTCCAAGGGTGTGTTGTACGTACAGCGAAATCAGAAAGCGGTCAATTGATCGGGCTACCATGGATACGAGTTGTTCGATTCAATCGATCTCGATCGTTTGTGAAACGAGCTTCTCCGCGTAGCGTCGCACACTGCATAAACTCCGTGTAATCGCCAAGGATTTTGTCGCTAAAAGTTAATTATGCGATTTTGTGTCACGCTCCTGCAAGGTAATAGTTTGTTAGGCGATTCAGCGAACATTAAACATTAATTAATTTCCGTTCCGGCCATGGCCATGTCGAAGTAGCCATCATGGCGAAACCACCATCCTTTATAAAATTTCTATGAAACGGGAAAGCCTCGTTCTTGTCCATTGAAATTTCATTACCAAAGATACGATGTTCATCGATGAACGCCGACCATACAGAAATAGGTTAGTTTATCGAAAATGAACCACGTTAGTTGAACAACCCTTTTGTATACAAATGGAGAGCAGGTGGAAACGATATAATGTGGTTACAAATTAGAATTTTAAGAGACAACCGGTCGGTATAGCCGTGTCGAGTACAGAGTACATTTTACGTAGAAGCAACTTGAATTTTGGACTGCAAAAACTATCTGCGAATTAATATTCTTACAATCTTTCATTGAATCTATATGGAATTAAATACTTTTCACTTCTTACTGAAAAACAGTTGCCAATAATTGTATTAGCAAAAATTGAAGGGCTCGTAATAGAAACAACCTTGGACTTTGTTCATGCTTGTACTTTTCCAAGAAAATAATAGAAGATTTTAGTATCTTTAAGTTCTGTTGTTTAATAGAAGATGTCAATCCTCCTTAATAAGATATTGACTGTACGATACAATTGCTATAAGTGTATTTTTACTTATATCGTAGAAGAATTGCATTTTATTAAATCATGAAGTTACGGGTCTCGTGACATAGGCTGTTTTAGCAAAACCAGTTCAGTTTCCTTGGACAATAAGTCAAAATCAATCATATCGATTCTACTATGTTATGAGTTTTGTTTTCGACAGCTAGAACCTAAAATCAAAAACGTGGAGAAACTTGACGACGACACATTTTGTTACGAGTCTCTCGATTAACTTGTAGTTATCGAAGATTAGGATGCGTGATTTTAAAAGGAACAGCAAGAAACAGTTCTCGCAGAGATCCTTAAGCTCTCCAAAAATGTCTCCGACTAATGTTTCAATATTCAAAAGTAACCCCTGATTTTATCACAGCGCTATATCGTTTCCACATATAGGATCTGCATGCAGGTGAGCTCCGCGGTCGAACACGACGGCGAACTTCGACATTTCTATCCTTGGCCAGTTCTTCTCCGCCATTATCCGGGGAAGTTCGCCAAGTCAGTGGTGCGGAAGTCGCCTGCGTCGTGAACGACGAAGAAGATTGATCATTTCGTCGAGGGATAAATCGATTCGCCGGAAATTGACGGAGAATTTAACGAAATATTATCCTGAGTGATGGTCCATAAATAAATTTGTACTTGGAAAGGACCAACTACCAACTAGTTTCCCAGGACAGATTAATAATACAATTCGTCCTGATTATAATTCCCCACGTATCGCATATCTAGATAGTGTTCAGGGTGGATATATGAAAACATTCGTGTATAATCGGGGCATTCGTCTATTTGCTATGAATCCCTTTGATGATGCCAATTTTGCTTCTCGACAATTCCCTCGCTAATGATCGTGCCAATTGCTCGTGTTATTATGTTAATTCGTTGAATAAACTGCTGGAATTTTCATCAACACTAGGGTAACAGCTAAGTGACCGTTTAACCTAAATATGCGTATTATTCTTGCAGAAGTACGATGGAGGATAATTTTTGTATTCTAAGAATTTTAGAAATGTTGTTATTATCTCCCTCGAACAGTTGGAATACTAAATTAATAAAAAACAATAATACAACAATTTAATTGATACATCCAATTTTAAGTCTTTCCACTGAAATATTAAATTAACGATAGACTAAACTTTGGTCAATGTACGTTTGATTTAAATTCCAAACAGAAGAGAAATGCTGTTTCCTTTAAAAACATCGTAAACAAGAAACTCAGGATATCTGAGTAAAATCATAAGTTAAGCGTTCTAAGTGCTGCTGCAATAGCACGGAGAACTTTGTTATCCCGGCGCTTAATACATCGTCGAAACGAACGTACAGATAGCAGCCAAGTTTCTGGAACTTGAATGCACTCGTTCGACTGTGCAACCATAGATTTCCTACTGGGAGCTATCAAAAATATTTGCTGGCACGTCTGCGGGGGAATTAACGCGTTGCAGCTATTACGCGAGGGCGTAAATGATGCCGGCGTAAATTGGAACTGGGCTAGGCCACGATAATGACTCGACTCTCGACGCGTTAAATATTACCAACAAGATACTACGAGGAACTTTACAGCAGCCGATGAAGTTTAAAAATTTATATACTTCTCCCAGACGAGTTTCTTGATTTACAGATCGCAACACAGTAGACATTCGGTTATCCGGCTCGGCTTTAACCGATTGCGATCTTGGTTTGGATTAGGGTTGACCAGAAATATCATTGACGCATAAATGCAGTTTTTCTAGTTCATATACACACACATATGTGAACGTATATATAAAGTATACCTTTTACCTATCGATCATCGTTATCAAACTTGGAAATTTAAAGAAAACGTTGATTTAGAATTCTATTCCTTCAGAAAACTTTTCAACGAAGTAGGTATTGAAGTAAAGAAAATTACCATTGGTATCTCAGAGCGCTTATTTCGAAATTAATAAGAGAAGCAGGAGATTTATTATAGATAGAAAAATGGATCCAAACTTCTGACCAGTACTAATACACCAATTGTTACGTCGGGCGACACTCTACCTAGACCAGGCCACGCACCGCAGGTAAGAGGGGAACCAGATGTCCGCTCATCCTTACTGCGTACCCTCAATAGCCTTAAGGACCCATCATAAATCTCAGTAATTTGCTACCTAAGGTCCTTCCGACCGAACAAACATCTCTTTACTGAATCGTTTCTAAAGTTTATTGTTTACTACGGGAAGACAGGGGAAAGTTAATTTTTTTTACACTTTTTTTATGTTTATTAAAATTTACAATCAATTCTCGCGTTGAGAATTTTCAGTAATTTTTCTGGCGTGGCGCAGTAACATGACTAATTATTTATAATAAGTTAATACTTATTATAGATAAGTATAATTTGTAAGTAAGTATTATAAATAAGTAAATATTACTCAATTTAAGTAACTAATTGAATCTATCGTTTAGGTCTAGCGGATAGTGTCTCTTCAGCCTGCGGATCTGGTCCGACGTATCAAGTAGTCCAGTGATTAGGGGGTTTCGGTGTTTGTTGACTCTTTTGCTATATCTGTCGCTATATTTTGCTATTTCCTCTTTGACTGTGGGTATCTTGAGGTGGCGATGTATTGTTTCGTTGGTAACATACCAAGGTGCATCAATTAAGGATCTTAGCGTTTTCGATTGGAAGCGTTGAAGTATTTCAATGTTGGAGTTACTTGCTGTTCCCCATAGTTGGATTCCGTAGGTCTAGACAGGTTTTATTACGGTCTTGTAGAGAGTAATAAATTCTGTAATTATTCTGTATGTTTAGTTTGGAGCGTCGGCCTGTGAGCCAATAGAATTTTTTTAGTTTGTCCTTTAGTTGCTTATAGAGGTACTTGACAGTAAAACATTCCAACGGTTCTTTCGGACAAAATGAGTACCAGATGTTGATGCACTTACACAGCACAAGTTCAGCTAGCCTGAGGACCCGCTATAAAACCTATGTTTTTGTTAATTAAGGTTCTTCAAACGGACAGGCAGTCTTCGTCCCAAATTCCCTCACTTTCTGAACGAGGGCTATACTCGACGAATCCGATGATCTCGTGTCCTTAGACACACCCCATCATAGTTTTCCTCTGTGGCATCATTGGGACGAAAAGTCATTCTTTCTTGCGATCTCATCGACGAAGAGGGTAGCGCCTTACGATCTGTGAGTATTACACGTTTGAGTTAGATTTTGTGAGCAAGTATAATATATCTATCATCCCGTTGACCGTGGATTCGTTATCGAACCTAAGACCATTATCACTAGTGTCGCGAGTGCCTAATCGCCGCGGTTGATTGTCAAGTCTGTAGTATCCATACTCGTGTTAATAAACCGTACCTTGGTTATACCATAACGATGGCTAAGTCCAGTGCAGATTTATCAAACGCCCACAACCCCATTCCTGACTCTCCTCCGACATATATATAAAACAATGAACATACATGTGTCCATTTTTTTCATTAACCGGTAAATGATAAAAGATACATATTGTAGCAACTAGTCAGAGGTGTTCGGTTCCATACAAGCCGGATAAGCGAGACTCCACTGAATCTCTAGACAAATGGAAATCGACGTCGAACGAAGCAGGGAGACTTTAAAGAAAAAATCGTTTTATCGAACTCGGCTCTTTAGCTGAGTTTCTCGTCTAAGCGCTCGTCGCCCCTTTCTTCGTCTCCGTATCCTTTGAGAAATCGTTCTTCGGTCGATCTCCCATCCACCGTACGGAGATCCAAGCTATTAAAACGTCACTATCGTGGATCGCCGTGGCACGATAATGAAAACTGAGAGCTCGTAATTCCAACGAAGGCTCGGCAGTAATTTCAATGGATGGATGAAGGAGATTATTACTCGTGCGAGCGAACAAGCCGCCATTACTCGTCGGTGTGGCTCAAGTCGCGCGAATGGTTGTCTCTAAGGAGAGTATCCTCGTCAGAAGGATAACCGGGTGGCATGCAGTGGACAAAAATCGAAATAATCCACTGTTCGATTTTGATCTTATTATTCGATGATATTATCAGTTTGTATGTAAATAATATAAAAGATAAAAGAGTAGTTCCCCAAAAAGTCGACAGAGGACTAGTAAACATCGTTTGCACATGAAAATCTAATCATTCGAAAATTGCTCGTTCATTCGTTATACATTCTTGTTTGTTAGTTCTTCTTAATTAGTGTCTGTTACACTTTAAAAATATGGAGAATTATAGTAAAGATATGTATAACTTTAATTGGCAATTTAAAAATTTCTATCTCTTTTTAAAGTGCGATTTAAAAAGGAAGATTCAAACCATCCTGCAATTTTGATTGTTCTGTGTCAGAAAGATATTGTATTACATTGCTACATAATCCTTTTCCGCTACAAACTGGTACACTGCGCGTTCTTTATTTCTCTCAGTGAAATCCACTCGTAATCGCAACTTGCATCAAGAGTGCATTTCTGATCACATTTGTTCCGAGAAAAGTTTAAAAGTTACACAAAAGCTCTGTTCTTTACTAAATGTCAGCACAATATCTGACAGAACAGAATGGAAGTATAAATTATTTCTGCATAACACTTATGCAAAAATGGAGAGATTTACTCAAACGACATCGTGTGTAGTTAGACAAAGAAACAAATATTCAAGCTGTTTCAACTGAGCCAAAAAATAGGAAAAATACCAACAAAGATTTGATAAACAGACTTCTACCCACCTCGAATCCTCTGATTATTTAGTTTCAGGAAAATGTACACATTCAGATTATATGCATTTCTTTTTTATCTTTGTCCCAAATCCTCATTCAAATGCTACACTGTGGTACGTGAGAACGTGGGCTGCGAACGAGGCGAACGTGGGCTGTGAACGTGCGAACGTTGCTTGCAAACGTGCGAACATGGTGAATTGTGATTTTTGCCTAAAATCCTCATTCAAATGCCACACTGTGGGTGGATGAAACTTTCCTCGAATGTGGCATCACGTTTTGTCAACCGTTCATTACGTCCATGTGCACGATGAAAAGGGTTAGAATTTCCTTTCGTCTGGATGCGTTTTCGAAGAATGGAAATTAATGTCGGCGTCTAGTATAGGTAGATTCATTTACTGCAATGAATAATACGGCAACAGCACGATACACGAGTCAGCTTTTTGAAAGGGTCGTTCATGTGCAATTTGTGTTTATTCAATTTGGATAATCATTATCGATCGAAACCGGCTGATTGTTTCAGTAAGAATATAACGAATAACGAAACGATATTGGACAAATAATGTCGATCGAAATGGTTTCGGCAATAAAGCGTTTTCGACGAGAATAACGCGATAGGAATGAAACTGGTCCTTGAAAAAGAAAAAACAGTTTTATAGCTGTTAAACGGCCCGATGGTGATAAAAGCGTTGGGTTTGTAGTCGAGGATGCATCGTGTCACTTTAAAAAGAGATGTACCGGTTGGTATGAACACGTCAAAAATCGAATCGAATCCACTGAGGAAATTGATATCACTTTCACGTGTGAACGCATAAAGAAAACAACGAGTAGAGTGGCATGGCTCGGCGTAAAACACGGTAGAAAGATCACAGAGTAATATAAGAGAACACTCAGAGGAATAAACACGATACACGAAGCCACTCGTATAACGAGCACGTTCGTTTCAACTTCCGGTCTCCGCATGAACACCCCTGCGAAGCATTTTGGCGGTGCTAAATAATCTTCTGATTTACTGCCTCGTGCCGCGAATAGCAAATAATAGTCACTTCGCGTTGCTCCAGTTCGCTTTTGCGCGAAGCACACGAACGGCGCTTCTGACGTTCTACCTTCCGGAATTAATATCCCGCTACGAGGATGTTTAACGACACTGAAATAATTTGGTGAAATTAAAACTTTCCTTTGCCCCTTGTTCGTTTTCGCTTCCGTGCGCGAATTGAACTACGCGTATCTACTGCCAAGAGCTTCAAGTCAACATTTAGGTATTTGACTCTTTTTTTTCTTTTTCGTGTCTCACGCAATCAACGTCTCTCGAATTTTTACGAATCTGGAGATGCAACAAATTCCAATTCTTTTACAGTGACTGGAAATCGTGAAATTATATTAAACTGTTAAAAATGTTCGTAGCGCGTTTGACAGTTGATATACAGTAGCGCACAAAGTTTAACTATAAGCGGTTGAATGCTATAATTTTATAAGATGGAATTGTATTCGATGAAAGCGATAAATATAATATATCTTGTAGAACAGATGACTGCCAGAAACATGATGAAATATATATTTAATACAAAAGCTACAACTATACACACAAATAAATTACTTAGCAACTTTAAAATTACAATTTGTCTACTACCGTAATTGATGGATTTCGATAAAGCACGATCAAATGAAATACGAAGTTTTATCTCTTGACTTACAAAGTTTTCGGTCTTTAACGAGTTAACGCTGAGTTTCGCATATGAAGGAAGATTAAGAAAAAACATGAATCTTACCAAGAATGTATAATTTCGTACATTGTACGTAACATAGTCACACTGTCATTTATTCTGGCGCTTACTTAAACGAAGCAAAATCTATTTGAAGAACTTCATTGTTGAACAGAATTTATCGATAAATAGTTGTTTGACAGAGAACTCGTAAATAGCAGAGAAAGAAATATTTGGACAATAGAAATAAACGTGCGAATGAGCAAAGAAGAAATACAGTAATAAATAAATACAGTATATAAAACACTTAATTTTTTTTAAGAAGCGATCACCAAAAAACTATAACTTTTACGTAGACAAGTTGATACACCTTTTACAATAAACTCTCAATAACTGCTTTATAATAAATGAACTATTCCTTTGTGAATCACTTTCACTGTGTCCGCGGTCAAGGAACGTCCTCGATTGTAACAAATCCCACTTTAATTTTCACTGTATATTTATGTGTTCCAACACTAATAGCATGGAAATACTTTCAATTTCAAACTGAAAGAATCTAGAAAAGAATTAAAAAGAAAATTGTTTTAATATAATCTAGAGAAGAGGCAACGAAGTGCTTCACGAAGCCCATAAATGTCAGTTAAAGCCGATCCTTGGTGATCCTGGTCGAGCAGCAAGCTCGTAATTCTCGTGGTACGACAACGGCTCGCGCTCCATAAATTCCTGTCGTAGACAAAAGGATCTCTTACGGTGTACCCGAGGTGATCTTGCCTCGTCGAATCTGCATTCGCGCGGTTCGAATTTACAAAGCCACGGCCACGGCGAACTATCGAATGTCGCAATGTGTTCCGCAGCGGTGGCCCGTTAATGCAAGTGTCGCATGCACGCTATCGCGCGCCACGAGAAAATTTATTGAGGCCAACGAATGCAATCGTCGCGTTCTCTTCGTCGTGTCTCCGTGAACATCGAACCTAGCGTGCCTTCCAATTAGTTGCGATTATTTGTCCAAGAAGACGCATAGACGGAATGTGAGAAAAACTATTGCAGATGTAGTACAAGTCGATGCCGAGTTCAGATTTTAATGTCAGAATGGTAGAAATTAAGGTCGCAATTAGCGAAAGTACCTTAAAGAAGCGCTTTCGTTAGAATGAGTTAAATGTGGCCAAAATTCTGATGATGCTTGTGAGTATCTTGCATTGACATTCTATACATACTTTTACACTGTAATCTTGAATTAATTTGCATAGAAATGGTGGTAAAAATGTAAGAATAAAATGATTTGATATATCTTATGCGCACGAGTATTCTGAATGTTTATAAGACAAATACATTTTTAATGAATTTAAGAAAATATGAAAATATGTTTCTCAAAATTGCCCCTTTGGAAAATTCCAGTTTGGAGAAACATCAAAATTCCCACTTCTGCGAAACATACTATAGGTATAGTTTTACTAGTGCTGTTAAAATACTGTTAATTTCAAACATTTCTGCTGATTTGAAATCCGCAACAAAATTATCGAATCATTGATTGTAAGTCTATCGTGTAGGTAGATCATCGTCCATAGTCAATATTCACAGATAACGTACAAGGGTTCAATATGAATCCAATAACACGAACAGTACCACGAATATGAACACGTTGCAGCGACTAGTTAATTCTTCGTCGTTTCATTTCCGGATTGTAAAGGGTGGTGAAGGGGGGCGAGTCCATTTGCTCGTCGTTACGGAGTGTCGTGATTATTCCGACGTGACGTCTGCTTTGACCGCGCTCGTCCACGACCTACGCCTCGAATACGTTTCAGGGATGGCCAAGCAAACACCAACCAGTTAACTAGTTGGCAAACATAGGCTAATACGCTTACTAGGGTGTTAACTAAACTCGCAGCCCTCGTAAATGCGCCATTCTATCTAGCCAAGATACACACTTTTCCAATGCTTCGAAGTGACTCGTAGTACTCGTGATCGATGATTAATTCCTAACTAAATCCTTTCCATCGAACCTGGAGAACAGAATTTGGTTCGTATTTCAAACATCATCGACGAGGCTGTCTGTACTTTATCTTTAGTTGAAACGTTTTATGTTTATGAATACAGTGGGATAGAGTCTATGTAAATTGTTTCTTTTTATAGGTATAACTGAAGAAATCTAAATAGAGATGTGCTTCGTTTATTAAATTTTATAAATTTCGCTTTGAATATTCTGTTCGTCCCAATCCTGGTACAGTGGACTTGAGAGAAGTTTTTCACGTACAAATAAATTGAAAGCGTAGAATTGCACGTGAAGCTTTAATTAAAAAAAAAAATCAAAAATAAAATAGAAAATTTTTCGATTACACGTGTATTTTAGTTGACGAACCTCGGTCTCAGTTCGGATTGATATTTATTAATATGAAAACAATGTTAAAATAAACAATACTACCTGCTTTCTGACGTTATTATTATCTTACTGAATAAAACTATTCTTGTATAAAGAAAAGCATACAGTGCTTACACGTGTACTTGGCAGACTTTCACATCTTTCCGATTAAGATTAATTCGTGCATGAGAAATTATTTTCTGTCTAATAATATCACTACGACATCCTATACATTTCTGCATGTACTTTTAAATTCTTTAGAAATGCAGAAATATGCACAGTCCATTTATGAACATTATTGAGAAACTGATCTTAAAATTCAAGTATAGAACAGAGAGTAAAATGAATTATCCTTCATCGGTTTCAAGGGTTGAAATCGAGACAGACCGTACTCATGGCTTTTATTATCAACAAGTGTCCTCTGCAGCTTTTTTTAACGAATCAATAAAAACACGTTTTCCGATCAACAAAACTGTACTCCCCTCAGAGACAGATGATTCATTGAACGATCACGCGCTTTGAGCAACAATTATATTGGTCGTGGAAGAGAGCTCTCTTTCCATTCGAGAACATTCGACTTTATCGCGAACGAGATTGATTTCAATTAAACACGTGTCCTATATTTCGGAGGATGAAGAAGTATTGACAAGCGACGGCAAAGCACTAGAGAATTCTATCGAGTTTGTAGTCAGCGAAAATTAATCGATTCGGCCAACGGCTAACTTGCGGTAACATTTTTTCCTCAAAGCAATATTTTTTTCTCGTCCCACAAAGGCATGAACGTTACGCGGCAATATTCTGTAACACGCAACCATTTGCAATTTAATATCGACTTATCGCATCGAGTATTTCTACTGGTGTAATTCTTACCTCGCCAATAATGCTGCTACCTTTAAACTGCTAATCAGATACTAGCCGTGTAGATGATTATAGTAATTTTAAATAATCAGCATATTTAAATATGGGTGGTCATCGATTAGTTAAATTAATTTCGTAATAGCAGAGCTGTTGGATGTTAAAAAGAAGAAAAAAAGATGGGGAGAAGGAGGCAATACGGTGATTCTTAAGCAAAGTTCAGATCACGACGCCAACTTAAATCTATACGAGCATTAGTTGGTTTATCAGACGCGCAGGGAGTTAATTAACCTTCGAAATCGAGATAGGGGAAGAAAGCGGCGACTACTTGCCCTTCTACGCCCTAGGCGTCCGGTTTAATTATCGAGGACGTACTCTCTTTGTGAAAATCCGCTTAAGTCACAATACTTAAATCTACGGCACGTGCACACGAACGACCAAACTCTTCTTTTTTCCCTTTTTAAATTGAATTATCGACGAACTTGGTCGATCGAGTTTCTATGGGGAAAACAGAGAAGATTTAACACTGGATATTAATCTTTAAAAATGATTGCTTTGGAAGCAACGATAATTCATCGCGTACCTGGAAAAAACCAACGTTTGTCACGTAAGAGACTTTTCGAACGCGAGATATATGTTTCCTGTTGTACGAAATCCATACTGCGAAAAGTTAGAATGAAATAAAAAGTTTGTCTTAATATAGTAGAAAACAATGTATATTTTACTTTATTTTTAAGTAATAGAAGCATAAAATTTTCTTTATTAAATCTATAGAATAACGTAAAGCGGAAAGGCAGTTCCACCGACATCGCTTTATGGTTTTTCTTTCCATTACAGACTTCCTTTGCCGGATGAATCTCCTTCAGCTTCAGAATTTGTGTGTTCTCCATTCGTAAATTTGATATTATTTCCTCGAGAAGCGTTTCTTTTTCATTGTTATCTTGCAAATCGCGTTACACGACGCTAGTAGCAATTTTATGATCGCGTCAGACAGAATCCTACTCTACGGAGAAAATCTGACCTGGATTTCGAAAAAAAAAGAAAGAAAAAAGGAAAAAAGAGGCAGACACTCTTGGCAAAGCTATCCAACATTCCTATGACAACTTCGCGTACGTCGCTAATCAAAGACGACCAATGACGTCTCCTGTTAACCAATGAATATGCGTCGCAACAGTAATCAACAGGCAGAGAGTGTATCGCAGTTGATCGATGAGAGCCTGTTCGTCGAGTAATTAATCCGAGATTCAACCCGTGTTGTCGTTTTGTGATCGACGACTGGGCGGCTTCTGCGAACAGAATTTTTTCAAGAAGACAGACACTGAAAAAGAATCGGATGACCACGGTCGTCATTAACGCGCGAAAACAGGCGAGAGTGTAACCGCAAAGCGAGCTCGGTGACGCTATTATCGCGAAAAATAAGGATGACACTTACAACAGTCCTTCTGTCGGACCGCATTAATTGAACGGCTCGCTGACCATCGAGACAGCAATAAAATGAGTCGGTTATTATCGGGTTTCTTGGAGAGGCAATGAGAGCAAAGAATATCGTAATCAACGACCAAAAAGAAGTATCGCTGTCCGATCGAACATTCGTGTTCGCGTGCGTTCAAATGATAGGCCCGGCTCTGATTAAACCTCCCTTTTATCATAGTCAGGTAAACGCGGCGTGATGTGGTGCAAGGCACCGTAATGCACAGCGCTTAATACCACTGTAGTTGAATTTAATTGTAGGACATAGAGTGTCGCACTTAAGTTGGTCTGGCGATATCTTTAAAACGATTATAGGGAAGAATGTTGCGAGATGAAATTAAGTGGTTCACAGTCTGGTATGGTATGTACTAATTAATTAATTTTATGTGTTTTGTATAAATGTATCATTTTCTAAATTTTATCATAATTTTTTATGTATTTTTTATTCTCCGAAAAAACAGGTTAAGATACTCTTGGAATTATTAATTTAAATGTTATTACAGTTCGAGGTCTATTAAATTGTTTTTACATATCCATCGACTATCTATATGCTATGACAAATGTTTGCATAATTTTCTATTGCTCCTAAAACAATTGTTCATTTTTTTCTTCAAGCCACTTAAGACACGAATTGTGTTCCTTTTGCACTTTTTAATCATTCTTGTAATGTATGAGTGAACGCACCGATTATAATATACAAAATATACAAAGTGCAATTTAAAAAAACCTGCAGTTCGTTCTGGTTTAATTTCACTTTATAATATTACCGTATACACGAAACACTTGGCACACACCACTGTATCTTTTACCTCGATCTTTGGTACGAAGATTGAAAAATTCAGTTCAATTATGTATCAGCGATTCGTCTCGATTTCCTTAATTGAAGCTTCTTTCAGCATCCAGCTTGCCATCTGATCAAGCAACGACTTTCATGTTACGATCAATGCATAGGAGTTCGTAATGACAACTACGGTTCCTACGGCCAGCTCGTCTTTCTTTAATTGCCACAATGCGGCACGCGATCTTTGCCGTCTCTCGGCGACTCGTAAAGCGGAACCTAAAACGAAGGAAGATGACTCGTCACGGCTGTCATGACATTTATATATGCCGAGGAAGCATCGCGCGTAGCGCACGATAATAAATTGCGGCTGCTGGCAAGAACAGCAAGATTCTCGTCTTGCGAGATGCAACTTTTTCGGCGTCGTCTCGCTGGTTACTTGCGCTCAACCGATTCCTCGCGCACCGATTGTAATTTTAAATTTCCCTGATGCAACGGGACATGCGATTAAAGTTTTTTTGCAAGTTCCATGGAAGAAAGAAAAAACTGGCTGCCTCCGCGAGTGATTTTCTTCGCACACGCCATCGTGGCTTGTGAAACTTAAATAAGAACAGTTGGAACTTTGTTCTCCGGAGTTGTGGATGGTTTGATCTTGATCGTATCACCATGACGACTTAATTCGCCTCCATTTTGTTCTGCTTACTCATGTTGCGTTCCTTATAAAACTGTGAATACAAACGAGATTATCTGGATATCACGATGAAAGTACGCTACGTTTCATGATGCGTTATGCAGACGAGATCTTCGGTTTTACCGATTAACAGTTCGAGGAAAGTGAAGGCAAATTCATCTTCGTTATGTTTAATTATACTTAAAGCTAAAGAGAAAGTTTAAGCCTCGATTCAAATCAGCCACAATGGGATAATTTTCTTTCCATGATACGTCACACGTGAGCGTTTTCATTAGAAACAACGGTAGTCAGAATGATCAATTAATGATATTGTACAATTACAATGTCGCATTTTTAAGACTTTGAATAGTTTTTTTTTTTAAATAAGATATCATGAATAAGATCTCTTTTCTTTTAATTATATAAGTATATAATATAAGTTCAGAAAGCATAAACTGGGAAATAGAGGAAAGTCAAGATATTATAAATATTACCTTTTTCAATTTGGCTCAGAATTTGTTTACGCTGATGTTACTTCGTTAGGAAAAATGAACTTACAAAAATAGCGCGTTTATTATTCTAATTGTTTATCAAAGGAATAGAATTAAAAAAGTTAGAAAAAGTGAAAATGTCGATTTAGTTTCTGAGATCTTTGTCACGCCAGATCATATCATATCAGATGGTCATACGAAAAGTTTTAAATTTAGGTCGACAGTTCTAGAGTCAATCTCTGATAAATCGACAACCAAGAAAATAAGAAGCCTTATTCGTTCAGATATATCACACTTTATACGTCATCCAGGAACAAAGTTTATTGCCTCGGAGACTACAAACGTCTAGGTGACGAGCATAAAATCTCGCATGAACCCCCAACAGAGCGTAAACGTCGGAAAAAGTACAGAGGAGTAAATATTTAACGGGCTTGTAGACGTTCTCAACGCTTTCTCGGACACGTTAGAGGAAAGTCCTGGAAGTGGACACGGCATACAAAACGGTTTTCTAGGTTGTTGCTAATTTATTCAATTAAATGAAGACGTCCGAAGAAACGACTGAGATCATTTCGCAGAACGCGTGAACCACGCAGCCCAGCGTGGAACGTGATTACGACCTAATTAAATGCACGTCAGTTTCGTGCTCTGATTCGATTTAATCTTCTGGCCACCTGTGTGTCACGCGACTAAACGCATTGTCCTTCGAGAAGCGACCGAGTAATTTCATTTCGGACTACTGTCGACGGATGTTTGATCCAGCAGCTTATTTGCATCGCAAGTCCACGCCACGAACATTCCAGCTCGAATATTCAGAGAGGTTGAAACGTTGCAAGAAACGACGATTCTCTTTTCTTTTTCTAAATTACTCTCCGGTAATCGTTTCGTTGGTACAAAACGCATGAAAATAACCGCGTACGGGCAAACAATAAACGAAGTGCGAAGAAAAAGAGAACAAAGAGCGTAGAAAAATATGAAATTTAATTGCAAGAGACAAAAGTTAAGGCGAATGGATTTTTCACGACCGATGGAGCGGCGATGAAAATTCCACGAATCGTGCGCCACACATACAGTTTCCATTCCATCGTCAGAAGAGTTGTTCGTTACGAAATGAAACTGTGAACAAGGAGAGCGAGAAAGGGTTTAGGAATGATAGAGAAGGAGAGAAAAATGAACGAACGGGAAAACGGTGCGCGTATCGTTTCATATTTCGAGACAAAGGAGGGCTTATACCTTGCCAACGAGTTTCGAATCTCGAAACGTATCAGCGTGACGGATCCACCTATTTCGCGCGTTCCTGTCGAATCGCAAATACAAACACCTATTCACTCGCGCGTCAACTACGCGCGCACAGATAGCTAGGTATACCCGGCGTTCCAAATTTCAGACGTGAAAAAGAAAGAAAAAAAAAGAAGAAAAGAGTAACTCTTCTGTTTCTGCCCGCCACGCGTAGCAGCAATATTCACGGATTTACCTTAAACGGGTTGAAAGTTCTCGAGGGCGCGGAAGTAGACAAAGAAACGGAGCTTTAGACGGGGATAAAACGCGATTGTCCCTGCCATCTACGCTCGAAAACCAACGCTCGACGAGCATAGAGAGTGAAACACACTAACTCGTAGAATACGAAGTTGAAAGTTTTCATCGACGTGTGTGAATCGCGCCACGTACCTTCAACAGCGAGACTGCTATCTTCTTATCGGCCGTTTGCTACGATCGGCAAAGAGGATCAACGAGAATCGTAACGTTTTACGAAGCTCGGTGAATTTTCCACGTTAAAGAGCTTGATTATTACTTTCGATTTTCATTTACGAAGAAAACAGGCTGCTCCTCGTTTCCAAATCAAAGGAGTCTCCGGAGAAAGAAAGGAAGCAAAAAGAACAGGACGATTCTCAATGAGACCGTCCATTACTTGAGTCTTGTTCCACAAAGAACTGACCCGCCACCCCTTTGCCCGCGAAGCTTCTTCACCTCGCCAGTCTCATTCTGTCTTCTTTTGTCGTGGATTTCAATTAGTAAGAAGCTATCGTAAGAGGCTCCTTTTTCTCTTGCGGTCCCGGCTCCCGAGACAAAACGCTTCAGACAGGCCGTGAAATTAGGTCAGTAGATTAAAATCGACCAACGAGCTCGAAGGAAAAACGTGCAGAGGAAACTTTTGTATGATCTTTACGACTTAGTGTAGTGTTCAATCGACGAGTCTGTTGCAATTTATCGGATTACCGTTTGTGTAACACGAGCCAGATTAACGCCGTGGCGCCTGCGCAACGTTCAAAGAAGCTGTCACGAGCTGCAGCCCAAACGCATTGTTCATCGTCGTGTTCTCCTTCGCTTGAAGCCCTTTGTACCTCCTAATTGCGGGGCCAATTGTTTCTGTCCTGTATAGTCCCTCTCCAAAGGCACGTGTTCAACCTCAAACTCCTGATGTAAATCAAAACTTGATATTCCACGCGCGTGTTTATAAGCAATCTCTAATGATAGCTACGTTGATATAGAAATACACGTTGCAAACGATATTTATGCGCACTTGAAGTATGAAGATGTATATAGATTGTTTTCAGTTTAGTCGATTATATCAGCCGTTGATTTTTATGCATTCAGTCTACGATATTTTATACTGAAATATGTATCTCATAGAAAATATATGTACATTCCCCCAGTACATTCCGATGCATTTTTGCTTAGAAATCGTAGGACATCTTTCATTTTTAATAAAGATTCAATACGTAATATAGATTACGATTAATTTGAAATTATATCCATCTTGTATCTGCTTGAGAATTTCTTTAACCAAGTACGCCAATTACACGTATATTCGTTTATTTCGCAGCTTAAAATTAAATTTAATGTTAAATGACAATCCATGAACTTCTTCCAATCTTTTCAACTTTGAAATTCCTAACTTTCTTCAAATATAACAACTATGCTAAGGCATTTTCATCACAGATGTACATCTCTCCAATCCGAAAAGGAGAAGCAAAGAAATACTTTCATTTCAAGCATCCTTTTACAGATATCTTCAAAGAAAAATAGTCTGCCACAATATCGTTCTAAAGAAGAGTACAGTAATTATCGCATAATAAGACGAGACGCGCAAGGACCATGAAGACTGATAAACTCCCCATTGTCCGATCTATAAATTGGTCAAATGTTCCTTCTCTTTATCCGAAAAGAGAGAAATTCCATGAGAACCGGTGAAAAATCGGACAGACACCGGTGTCGGATTGTTTCCGCGGGGGAAGCTTTGACCCATTGTGATCAAGGTCGTTTATCAAACGCCACCAGGAATGAGATCCTTTCGATGATAGGGAACAATTGGAAAATTTGTCGGGTCATTAGCATCATGTGGCCAGGCGTCGGACGATCTACCGCACCAGCCAAGTCCATCTGCTATATTCCACCTGCTGTTCTCATACAGCTGATTAATGGTATCATCCATTGACGAAGAGAACAGAACGGTATCTCTACGAGAAACCGTTTCTACATCGGATAGTTGGTATGGAATTGGAAATTTTGGTCTCAATCTATATTCGCACTCTGATTGCCAAGATTAATTTGTCAAGAATCATCAGGATATATTGGTAGAATAGCCAGAATATATGGATTTTAGATTAAAATAAACGATTTATGATTTTTCATAGATATCTTGTAGGTTTACAATAGATTTATAGTATATTTTTGTGGAAGTGTGGAATTATTAACTTAGTCACATTATTAAGTAAATGACAGAACGTTCTGGCAATAGAGGTTTCAGAAGTTGCAACAATTCTCCCCAGAAATTCTCTGCTGGAACTAGACCGTAGCTTTGTGAATTTTCTGCTACGCTAGGGCAGCGTTTTCTTTATTTATGGCCTCAGCGAGAAGAAAAATTCCTCGAGTGGCATGAAAAATACTGGAATACTGGAATACTGAAAAATCTGAACAGCAGACAAGAGAAATAGAGTGACTTGTATTTTATGAACGTATTCTTGCCATAGCTTTCGTCTGATCAGATCGAGACTTACGAGGGAGTTGCGTCATTATTTTATGAAAAACTGAGTTTCGCTTTTTCCATGACAAAAAAAAAAGCAGTAAATAAGCGAGGCAGAGGAGAGACGATATATATAATATAATATAATATATAATACAATGTGTACATAATAAGAGAAGAAAAAGAGAATGACTTATGTTTCGTGTACGTATCTTTGCCATAGTTTCCGCCTGATCAGATCAAGAAAGTTGCGAGCAACTTCCGTCATTATTCTATGAAAAACTGCACTTTGTATTTTCCATGACAAAACAAGAAGGAGATAAGCGAGGGAGAGAAAAGACAATATGAGGAGGAAACAAGGGCGGAAGCGGCTTGTAAATATGCAGATCACAGTATCCGAGGAAAATTCGTTAGAATTGGGGCTGGCACGGTGGCTGTACACACGATCTACATATAAATTACGGCCAATCACTGCAAGCACCGCGTCACTTGTCCCGATAAAAATCTCAGAAAAAGAGGAAGCCAATGGCGCAAACTTTCACGAGATCCCTGACACAAGCATCGAATATCGCTTTGGGCGTCGTCGATACGAAAGGGTCAGCCGCAACAGGAAAATACCATTGGGATGGAAAAGTATCGGTCGAGTAACACGGCTGATTTTACGTATGATTGGATCGCAATATCCCGCAGCACAATCACCGTTTTTGCTTCGGGTCCGTGGCCATGAATCGTTTACGAAAGGGAGAGGAGCCAACGAGTGTCGATACTAACAACCGCGCTCTTCATCATCCACGATCATCGTACAACAATCGATTGCTTCCGTCATGCGTCAGCGAGATTATTGCCACGAAGAAATATCAAATGTTATTGTGAATGCCGATTCGATGAATCGGTTTACGACGATTCATCTGACAGGAAAAATGATCGATTACTCGAATTTTGTGAATGCGATGTAGGGTTGAAAATTCTACGCCATTTTCAATAGAATTCGATAACCTTATTTTCAATGACAACACCTCGAGGTCGAGTTTCCGTCCGAGTAGTTTCTTTCATCGCGTTAGCCCGTATCAGTAGAAGTGGTCTTAACTCGTCAGACCAATGGAAAGGCGCAGAGGTAACTGAAATTCAAGCTCGGACGGAAAAGTCCGGAAAAAAAGCTAGCTGGCAAGAAAAAGCTAATGGACTGGTGGAAGAGATTTGTGGACGTCGACTGTGTTAAAAAGACCAAACTATGTTTCCACGCGTATCATCATTTGCGACTATGCCTATTATCAAAATTAATCGTGGAAAAATAAGAGAATAATCCTACGATCATGTAAATATTTGAGAGCATCTTGTTCCCTTTAAACCATCAAATTTTGAAGGAACTAAGTATTTTTATTAATACTGATATATACTTTGATCTTTAATAAGAATACAAATTTTTGAAGATATATTACAAGAACGAAGAAGAAAATTTTGAACGATTGTATTTATACTTAAGATTAAGGTGTAAAAGAAGAATAAGGAAATAAGAAAATAAAACGTAGATAAACACCATGACCAGCAATACCCATGCAAGGTTTAGGGCGGATGTGACTAAATATGTCCTGAGAATAGTTTGCTTAAAGTGACTGAGATTGTAATACGACGAAAGAAAGAATGTGCGGATGTCAGTATATATTACGTGGAAGATACGTGAAAGGGTTATTTAATGAATAATGGCTGTCGAGCTGTCTTGTGTTGCACTGTACAACTTACAATTGTTTTAATACATTTAGTCATAATTTTATTTTGGCGTCAAAACTATTTCAATTCCTATGTTTTCAAATGCTACTCAAAATGCGACGATAAAAATTCCTGTAATATAATTTCTTTTTACAGTTAGACAATTCGATATTCTTAAAATCCCTATTCCTAATACTTCTAATATTCCTAATATGAAAATTTCTGTTTAATATGAAACTTTTTATCCAATATGAAAATTTCCATCTAATCTGAAGCTTTCTACCTAATTTGAAAATGTCATTCTTTCTGCCACCTGACAAAGGTCAATATCCTTTTGATCCAAGGACGAACAACGCGTCGCACCAAGTTAAGTCATGTTACCAAGCGACACGCTCGTGTCCTGGCATCGACATGTACACGTTGCGTGCACGTGTGTCCACGCATGTTAAACAGAAAGAGGGAGCAAAGGATACGGAGACTGTGGTCGGAGTTACTAACCAATAGAATTTCATTACAAGTTCCACATACGCCAGGGCTATCTTCCTGGTGCAATATCGCGAATGCTTCGGACGGAGTCTCGTCCTGTTATTGCCTTCTTCCATGCACTGGTTCAAAATAACGCAAACGCGCCATCGATTGCACTCGAAGATCACAAACACTCGAATATTCTGATAGTCATATGATCCCTCGAAATGAAAACTCGAAGATTCATGTGAAATCAAAATTAACTTTCGAAAGCCAGCCAGTAATAATATCTTGCTTATACCAGATTATTATGAAATATCTCAAATAATATTTACGATTGATACAGGATATTTTTTTGAAAGAAGAAATTATAAACAAGATTCGAAAATTCTACAAGTGATCGTAAAAAACCAATCGACTTATAGTGCGACTAGCTGTTAAATAACGCAGTTGAAATTTCCAGCATAGAAATTCATTCACCTCGAGTAAGATGGCATTGTGGAAACCGAAAAAATAGGAAGAGAGACCGTAAATAACCAACAGGCACTCAAGGAAATTCTCCCACGCTCGTTTCCAGAGAACATTAATTACGTAGCATTTTTCCTTCATTCGTGTTGAAAATTGCTACCTTTACAGTTAAACAAAAAAAATCAACATATTCAACGTTGACTATCTCCAACTAGTCTACCCACTTTTCCTCTCAAACGAACAATCACTTATTCATTTTACCATCAACAGTGTTTTAAATTCAATGAAAGAATTGTACCTATGTTTGAAATAGTTCGCAGGAGTTGCTGCATGGCAAACCTACGTTATTCGCGGATTGCTCCGAAAATCAGAAAACAAAGGCTGATGGAACGTTCGTTCCATCGCATTTTAGTAAAGCATGTAATTGCAGACAAAGAAACGTTTAATGAGGCTCCTTTTTTCCACTAAGGTGTATTTTTCGCATTCTCGGTGAGATCGCGAGCAAGAATAATGTCGAGTTCCCGGGAAAAAAGGAGACGAGATTAAACGAGTCATTTTCTATGCTCGCCCAGTACATCTGAATTAACGACAGCCCACTTTCCATAATCGACGGTGTCTGACCACGAAATTACAGTAGATACAAGAAACTAAGGCAACTTCGTCCACAAAGATCTGATTCGAACCAATTTGTTAAACTTTAAACATTCATGTTCAAGTGGGCGGTCATGTCACATTTCCAGTTGTAGTAGCTACATGCATAAATATTAGTATACTTATGAGAATTTAAGTACACTCGAAAAATTATTAGGAAATTGATAAAACCTTTAAAAGCTATTATTTCACTTGGAACGTTAACGAAATTAATTTTCTTTTTGTCCATCTTTTCCCCATCAGTTTGATCAATTTTGACATTCGCATCATCATCGTATTTCTTGTTAATTGCCTCCATTCATGCTACGGATTTACAGTACAGATTCAGATTTTGAGCAAACTTTTTCCAGCGTCCTATCTAATCCATCTTCAATTTTCTCAATACCTACATTAGAAATCTGTTCAAGATAGCACATAAATATTACAAATTTACTATACCAGTGTAATTCTTCCAAACAATTTAAACAAATTCTTACTTTCTATGTATAGTGGATCTCAATCTTGCAAGAACATAAAATTTTAATGTTTTAGGCTGATTTTTACGTTTCGTACGAAATTAGTAGGTGCCCTAATACTTGTGAAACGGAGCGTAGCCAACTAAAGAATTAAAAATGTAAAGAATGAATTATTTATTATGATTATATTATATATATGATCGCTGGTAGTCCGTGATTCGAAGTGTTCAGCGAATCGGTAAGTGAGTAAAAGAGTTATGCATCAGCTTGGCGTATGTCGGAATTTTTTCATTGCTAATAGCACACTTGGTTCGTTACCGTGTCTGTTGTATTGCGTAAATGATTGATAACCTCAGACTAGAAAAAAATCTCTGGTAATTATTACACGGAACATATTGTGCTAGCTCGAGTGATAGATAGCCATCTCGAGGCAGTTGCTTCGAGAATTTACGCGTGTATCGTTTCGCCTTAATTCCTCATTAGAATTATCTTTAAGAAACGGATCTCGCACGAAATTTACGGCTGACACCGTTTCTTTTTTTTTTTCGACGATCTCGTTTACAGGATTGCTACAATTTGGCATAAAACGAGTCTTACTCGACCATTAAATGGATCAGCTAAATCCCTGTGGAAATACGTTAATTGCCTGTAGACATCTTTTCCATTAGTCAGCCCCCGTGCATTTTATGTATTCCATAATGGCAGTTTGACGTCGTTGAAAATTTATTAACAGCCCCTCACGCGATCGTACATTGGCCTGTCAGTTTAAACATAACGCGATATAAATAAAAAGCTGTGGCGGTTTACAACTTAGTTCTGCGAGCTTACGACGCTCTAACCAGGACAAAGTTGCCGGTAATAAATACACGGAAACTTCGTTGCTAGGATCAGTAATTAACAACGCCAAACTGTATACCATTCAGAGACAAATGCGTAAATTAAAGAAACAAATAGTCGAGAAAGTACCGTATTTCCTCCTTCACGAACAGCCTTAACAGTACAATTACCTATTTGTAATATGTACAGTGGTGAATGTACAAATAGACAAATGCTCGCTTGTAAATTCAATTAATCGCATTGTGAAAATTTTCAGGCCTATTTTTCTTTGTAAAAGCATTTAGAAATATATTCCGTGTACTTCGAAACATTGTAAATATAGAGTTGCTTCCAAATTTTTATTCAATTGAGTATTTAATAATTATTAACGAAGTTCGATGTCATATAAAGATTTCCTGCTATTTTATTAAAAGAATTTTTTCTCCAAACAATAACAATGCGATTTTTCATAATACAATTGCCTGAATTTTCGAGTATTTCTCTATTCATATGCTCACTGCTGTGCACTGTACACACGTAAATAAGTAGATATATACAGATGTAATTGCATTTCTGTTTCAATAAATGTCAACGTTATTTTTGTCGAAAGCACTTGCATGTTTTTAGTGTACTAATTGCAAGAACAGAAAATCTGTATCCTACCATTTTTATGGATTTAATAACTCTAGCGTTAATAAAAAATGAAGCGTTCCATTCATAAAGAGAGTTCCTCTGTACCAAATGAATCTCATGGATCATCTCCAACCCTCTACTACGACGTTACTCGGATGCTCCAAATATTTTCCGCATTTGCCTCTTTGCCAGACCATTCTTCGTCAAACAACATGTTCGCCACTCAATTCAGACCCTCTTCTTGCACAGTCTGTCGGTCAACGGCGCGTTCTCACGTAGGACATCGTTGATGTCTGCGTTTCTTAACTTTCGAGCATTTTCATTGCGTTTCCACCATGTCAGCGCAACGAGTACTCTCGTCGTCGTCGTCGTCGTCGGGACTGCTTCGAGGGAGCCACGAGAGCCTCCGTGAACGCGATTCACGAGAAATGTTAGGCACGTATCGAGAAACACATGCACCCTCGTGTCCCTAGTCGAATTTAATTAAAACACCGTGGAATAAGTTTGTTGACTATATCGATAATTTAAAATTAACGAGTGAAAGGAAAGTGCGAAAAACACCTTTATTCCGAAAACGACTGGTTTGATAAAATAGGAAAGGAAAATACTGATCCTTTCATTGATTTTTGATGACTTCTGATTCTGTTACTTTGCGATGAAAAAGGTGTAGAAAATGGAAAGAACCTGTTGAGCTCGAAGATGTAGGTCTTTCAATGTAACTGATAGATTAACGAAGTTTTATAAATCAAATAGAGGTATAACTATTAAGAAACAATATTTTAATATTTCCAATATTTTAACGTCGATACGTATTTATAAAATATTTGTAAAACCATGAAGAGGGTGAAAAAACGCACTACTTTTAGTCTGAAAACCAAATAGGGAGACAATTCTGGGAAGACGAGATCGATGAACAACGTGCTGAATTTAAACATTGTCTTTCCCTAAAACATAAAGCATGTGACTTACTGTATTCTCTCCCTATACTCTGTATAAAAATTATTTATTAGCAATAGAAACATATCTTTTCGAGCGGTTTTATAAAGTCAACGTATTATCGTATTGGAAGTACTTTTACCGAAGATAAATACATTTATTGTTCAGATAATCAATAACTTACGAGTGTACAGTGTTACGTATACATACAACACCGAGTTTGAAAGAATTTGATATCTTTGTTTTTTATGAAACGCGAGAAGTCTGAAAGGAAATAAAAGGCAAACGTATTTAGAACACAAGATCTTTGTAAATGAAAACGGCTTAATAAACGCTTTCAGAAACGTTGCGTAATTATTTTGTTTCGGTGGAGAGAACCTTCCTACTTGAGAGTATTAGAACAATGAAACATGTAACAGGGAAAATAATAAAGAGTGCATGACGGAGAACGAAAACCATTGGTCGTGGCTACGACAGAATTAACAATAAACCTTGTCGGACAATGCAATAATTATGGTAAAAGCTTTTCACGTGGTGCAATTTTTAAACGACTTCGACTGCGAGAACGAGTGCGAGAAGAAAGGAAAAAGCGATAACGTAACGTAAATGCAACCAACTGAGCAAAAGAAACTATCAACGAAATGCATCCTCCATCGATCGATCAGAAAGCAGCCATGAGAGAAACCACTCGGTTCACCTTCCTGCTACACCATGTGCTCGTATTTTGTGAAATCCGTGCATATATTTGCAATTAGTGTTTACCAGGATTTAGAACGGAAACTGATTCAATTTGATTACCTACAATCTCCAGATGTGACCATACATGTATAGAAAATCGTGAAAGAAACGCACTAAAATCCAATTATGCAAAAAGTGTAGACAGCAGACAGACAGATGTGCAATAGTTACAAAAAGTATTTGCATATATCCTTATTTTCCAATCAAGCGTTTTTATTTTTATTAAACCTGGCATTTCATTCTCATAGCATCAAATTTTTGTGGTCGAGTAAACGTTGCTGTTAAATAATACGAAATTTAATATAACTTGAATTAATTTATTGGCATGTAAATGCTATAATAAATACATTGGTGTGTCAATACCTTTTGTAGTCACTGCATAATAGCGACGAAAAAAGAACAAACGAGGACAAAGAATACGAAGAATTGATCGTAACAGAATAACCTCGTAATAGAGATAACTTTGAAATCCTCCTGTATTTATACTGTATTTGTACCTGTATTTGCTACTGCGATATTGGAAGGACATTCTGCGATTCGCTACGATATACAGAGAAATGTTCGAAGATGATCCTCCATCGAGATAACTTTATAATAATCTCGCGATGATCAATCTACAGCATCGTTTCGCCGTACTTCCATTTCTATCAAATCTGCCATCGAAGCAAGAAGCGAATTCGATGATAGAAACGAGGGGAAACAAGGAAGCGATCTGCTTCCTCGTAGGTAAGTTCGTGCGACGTCTTTAGAGCCATGTTCTTAACTCGGTTTATAAAACGGATCGTTCGTTAGAATTTGCTACGGTTAATTAGCATTCGAAACGAGTCCGATGAGCCTGTTATTCCGAGACGAGAACTTCACTCTCAGCACGGTGTTTACGAAACGCTGATTAAGAATGTATTTATCGCGCGTGCCGCGTGGAGAAACGCCGGTTATATAAAGACTACGTAACGAGGAGAATTCGCCGGGAAAATCTTGGCGAATGAAACGCGAAACTACCAAGTATAGAGAGCGTAATGAAAATTCCACGCCTCGCTTAACAGCTACGAAAGTGACACTTTCTCCGCGATAAAGCCAATAAGTTTTCCTCCAAGGAAAGATAGACATTTTATAACTGGAAAAAAATTCCATTTCGCCTCCGTCGGTATCGTTATAAATCTTAATTTTTATCTATCTTGAAATAACAAGGTGTATTATATCACATAATACGATAAACCGTTCGCCCCTTAATTAGAAACTTTTATGATTACGAAATTAAAAATTCGTCGAGACAAATCAATTTCAGTTGGCTTCAGAATGGCTTCAGTCCATGTAAATGTAAATACGATATCATTTATTCCTATGTCTAAGAAATTGGCAATCGAATGGAAGTAATTAAAGCTAGATTTGATTTACGAGAAAACTACGATTTCTTTGATTTTTAAGACTCCTTTTTGTGTTTTTAAGTATTTCATTTGTTACCACTATTTCCTATATCTCGCTCCGTTGTCCATTTATCTTTCCCAGCCTCTTTTACACAAAAATTTACCAAGTATAAATATCAATTTACAATTGGCAAGTTACAAGTCTAATTTCTTTCTTCTATACATATCGTATAGAATTCTCTTCTATATATATTTTTATAGAAGGAAATTTAATAATACTAATAAAATTCCATAAAAAAAATGTCCGATCAGAATAAATTCATTCCCGAAAAGACGAACACGATACGAACGACGAGTTATCTCGTCTTCTTCGGTTAACAGGATAATATTCTTCCTTGATCCGATCGAGCTACCACGATTTCGTCGTTTATCGAAATACGAGCGAGGGAATTTTCACCGCGACATCGTTACCGAATCAATGGCCGGCAAACTCATTTAGCTAGGAATTTAGGCACGCGACCGCATTCAACCGGCGACAACAAAGACATCGCTAGATATAAGTTTAATTGGTACTCCGTGCCAGGTCTGCTCCAATTACCAGAACGAAGCTATTCGTCCACGGACGATCACCGCGCGAACAATGGATTCTATTTTCATGAAAAATGCCGAGGAAAGCGCGGATAGCCTACAGACGAGGCCGTGTCTCCGCGTTTTCGAATAAGGCTCGAGAAGCCTGCTACGAATTGGCTTCGGCACGAGAAAGCCTAGGTCTTTTAATTTGGTACAATAGTGGTGGTAGAAAAGCAGGAAAAAAGCGAAAACGCAAAGTGGTCTCGACGAAAAACGTAAGAGCCACCCTTGGCTCGTGATTAGCCACGTAAATGGAATTTCTCCAACGTTCGACGTACTTCTAATTTACTTTTTCTCAACCTCTGTTATACTTATGTGCACTCGTTGGCTGGATTCTTCGTTTTTCAGAATTAAACGGGCCTCCTTATCCATATTGTGGAATACTCACCTGCAACGAAACAAAGAAAAGACAGGAATCAAAAAACAATTCAACAGACAACAAGTGAATAGAAGATTCAGGTATGTACAAGCATTAAGAAATTAAGAGCGTACTTCCGGTGTTTGGTTTAGAGGCGAGATGGTTTTACCGAAAACATAAATCAGAAATATGGGATAAAGTTTCTTCGGACAAGATTCTGTGTTTGAGAAAATCGAGTTTGAAAACTCGTTGAACACACGTGCACGTATAATTCGATAACAATTGATCGAAGATTATTCTACGTGTGAGAAAAGATAGAAAAATACACGGTAAAATTCTTGTTTGTTTAAGACTTTCGTTTTTGAGAAAATAGAGCTCGAACATGTAATCGAATTCGGCAAATTTTTTAATTCAATATCTTATCTAGTCGAGAAATATCGTTCTGAGGATGAACGAAAAAATTGCATTTTAGATTTCTTCACGTACAGTCACGCTATACCTGACTGTTCCGCCAGATACACGACAGCCCATATATATGCATAACTTCTTACATGAATTATATACGAGCCACAAATCATTTTCGGAGTTGGCGCGGAAATTTATCGCGGAGACAGATAAGGCGCGACAGAATTTCGCCGGAAGCTTACGTATACGTAGGTATTTTCTTGTTCGTTATTCCGAGCAAGAGTACGGTCCTTGCGAAATTGCCTCGACTCTGAGGGAAGAAATGCGCGAGATGGAGCACGAGTCGAGCAAAAGGGTTAGAGAGAAATCGCGTATACGAAAGCAAAGCGGTGAAGAGGGTCTGAAGTGTTCCAAGTTGGCAAGCCGCGAGGTAACTTCGGCACTTTCGGCTGCTGTAGTATCGCGCGGCAGAGGAAGAAAAGGCTTCCCTCTTCAATCGTGAGGACTTGCCCGGCTCGAAGGAGCCAGACCGAAGTCAGCGATTCCTATCGACACCGACTACCGACTTATTACGTCCCATCACTGAAACCACCCTTCAAATGATCCCCGAGAAATTGCTACTTTCGTCCTTCTCGAGGGACCTGACATTTGTTTCGATCATCGATACGGCCCATCAACTGAATTACGTAGAGTCTCGAGTATCATTCTGATTATCAGCCATTTTGAGACGGTGCAGCGATAAGATACGTACTGTTTAACTAAGCAAAAATAGCGTCTAATATATGTTTCATACCATACGTAACTTCTAGTCAATAAAATAAGAGCTAAGTAGGGTTCTTTGCTACTGTTAACACATGCAGGCTTTACTGGAACACTACTTCCGGTATTATTGGTGAGAAATTGTATGTGTTCTAAATGGAATTATTCATTGATGTTATTCGAGTAATTATGATCTTATATAGTGTATTATATAGCGTTGATTATTAACTGTGAGAATAGAAGTCTCATACTACAATCGGTCAATCGACAGTCGAAAATATCGCGCAGATCTTTGTGCCTTCCACTTTTTGGCTTCAACTTCTGTCGAACAAAAGTAGAAACTTTTGCTCGATCAGACGATACTTTGTTCGCTCTTTCTCTGATCTGTAGATGTAGATAACAGACTTGCATCTCGGTCAGCAACAAAAAATACGAGTACCCTATTTTTAGGAATATGTCACGGAAGGTTGTCCTATTGCATCATAAATCAATCAGACCTACATTTCTTCCATTAACCATCTTGCTATGTACGAACAATATATATTCGTACCACAGCTAGTCAGCAGCATAGCCACGTCGAAAAGGGACGATACGAGTGCCAAGAAGAGTAACTATTGTTTTTGTATAACAGAGAATGAACGTCCGATTTAACCACCCTGTTATACCTTAAAGGCTAACACGGTTGAAATTTCCTACGATGACATTTCAATTTTTTATCTGATATTAAACAATAATAAGACACTTAATTCCATTTGACTTCATTCATTTTTAAAATAACAACAAAAATTTACCACGATGAAACGATTTGCCTTGATGATAATTGTTAAAAGATATTATATATATTATTTGTTTATTAAAATGATATCATTCGTATTTATTTTATACAGATAGAAGAATATTTCATATCTTAATTCCTCAGAAAATAGCAAAAAAAGTTTCCTTCTAGTAGCAGGATCGTAAAGCTACGATATATTATATGATACTGAAATTTCCGTTTGCCTCGTGTGCTTCGCTCAAGCTCATCGCACGTGATTAGGGCAATTAATCTAGGATTACACGAGTGGGATGCAATTAAAAACCAGTATCGATAACGCCGCCACGGATATCGATGTTGACGTGTTTGCCAGGATGAAGCGCGTTGTGATTTTCTATGGACTTATTCTCCTTTCGAAAAGCGAGGGAGAAAATCACCGGAGAGAAATAGAGATGATGATCCTCGCGAAGAAAATCACGAGAGAAATAGAGATGATGATCCTCGCGAAGAAAATCACGAGAGAAATATAGATGATGATCCTCGTGCAAACGAGCGAGCAAGGGTATCCTCTACGTTTATCGGGTGTTCTACTTTTCCGTATAATATTCCTTTTTTCTTTCACGTTTTTCGCGACAATCCGTTTCGAAGAAGAGCCGAGCGGTCTGAACTTACGTAAACACGGCACGGAAGACAACGCGCAAACACGTTTCCGGCAGCTTCCGCGGGGAACGTTTCCACGTGCTGCGACCAAACAATTCATCGCAATCCCTTTCGTGACATGGAAACTTCGATAGAATTCTCGACAAGTCTATGAAAGTGCGGAAAGTTTCCTCCTCCACGCGATACCCACAGATCCTAAATTCTAACGGCAACGAAACTTCGACAACGGTAAACTGAGAATAAAGAGCCGGAATCGGATGCTGGAAATTGTTTGGGCAAATGAGGGAAAGCGGCGTAGCTGAGCCAGGAAAATCGGGGATATTATAATTTTAATCGGCTAGTTTCTATGACCACGAATCTGCCGCGATCGATATTAATTTCGTGGCGTTGCAACGTAATTAAAATTTACCTTTTAATCAATTACCACCGATTGTGCATGTTATCATCGACACAAAAGCACGACGCTGAAATTACTACTTCGACGGAGGAACGAAAACTCCCACGAACAACATCCAACCACCCCTTAGGCTACACCCTTAGACTATTCAACTATGTATTTACAAACTCTTCAACTCCGAGGGAGTACACCGTAAGAAAAAACCACTTGCACGTGAATCGCCGACATATATCCCATAAATATTCATCAGATGCGTAATCTGCATTTACATACCAAAGATAGAGCAAGAGCTCGACGTAAGTCCGGAACTGGTTCGCCGCGATCGCAAACAAGATCTCCAAGTTGAAGAGGCTTCTCGTGGACGTTGCCACGTTGGAGGAGCATTAACGTTCTAACGTACTTTCTCGTTGTAGGATTATGATGAATCTTCGATCGATGAAGGGAAGCAGGCGGAACGCAAGTTCGTTAAACAACGCAAATCGTAGGAAACGACTGTACCGCATTGCGAGACCGCATTATCAAGCCGACCTGCTAACGCCCATAATTCACAGGCTTCTGTAACCCCTTTCTCTCACTTCCTCCTTGTCCATATCTTCTATTTGCCTCTCTCTATTTCCCTGCGTAAGTACGCGATATCCCAGCGTGTAACGACGTTCAAGCGAGACACGAGAGAACATCCTATTCCATCAACAAGCTTCAGCTTCTACGTTTCGTTACTACTTGCTTTCGAAACAATTACGCCGATCAAAGGCGAGCATCGATCGTCGAAACGGTTTTGTCGCGGTCCCGTACCAATTCCGATTTCAGATTCGCGTTTATCTTCGATGTTTCCTCCGTAATCCGTCGGAGATTATGCGTCAGAGTTGTCGGAAGACTGCGAAGAGCGAACAAGGGCTCGGATATTGTTGCGCGCCATGAACAATATGGTGATACAGTTATGAAGTAATTCGACTTCAAGTATAAAGTTTTGCAGGAAATATAATATAAATACAGTGGAATAAGTTTTCGAAAAAACTCGATTTGATATAATACCAAGCAGATTTACTTCAATGTTTCCATTGGTCAAATATTTGTCACTTCCCTGTTGAATGCTATAAGTTCATTAGATCTGAGATTTCTTTTTGTAACGCTTCGGTGATCGTAAACATTCCTGTACATTTAATGGACAGTCTTCACAAGTATGAACTAGTACAGGACAATTACGGAGCGTTATCGTTCTACCTTTGGCGCATCATCGTCCAACGATATTATTGATTTCCCTCACCACACGGGTATCGCTCACTTCCGCATAATCCTTGTCGAGATTACGAGCCAAAATCGATAGGAGAACACGCCAGGCGTTGATAAAAAATTGTTTGTCGACGCGGAGCTCCTCGTACTCTCGAATATCTCGGTGAATTCTAGACAGCTCGTCTCTTGCGCTCGAAGGCATTGTCGACCAGCGCATCGCATATATTCGCGAGCTTTCTCGACGGCCAGGATCGAAATCGTTCGATGCAACGAGCCAACAGTCTCGTTCAGAAACGAAAAGAAGTTGCGTCAGCTCGAATTAAAACGGAAGACATCGAAACATCGTGTTTCATTCGTTATTATGCATTGCTACTGGCGAGACTCGCCAAGCGTTCGGCAAAAAAAAAAAAAGAAAGAAAGAAAGCGAATTGGGCCAAACAAATATCGGACGGCGTGGCAAAATTTCGACTCTCAAACGGCGAGAAGTTGAATCGCGGCCCAATTCCTGTCCTATCCGACCTGATCGAATAGAACGTCACATCAAAAGTGATTTGTTTCGGGATTACGTGAACGTTTGCGATACAGATACGACTCCAGAGTTGATTAGTTGCGCCGACGCATTGAACGAACATCGAGAAATTGTTTTAGATTTAGTTAGTCGAGGGAAAAGTTTCGAAGAAACGAGCGAAAGGGTATTCCGCGATCTGTTATTTTACGGCCTGGGATTTCCTAACGCTTTGGTATATCTACTTTTAACACGGTTGCTGACAACCAATGCGATGTAGATTCGAGTCGATAGGTATTTTTAGGTTATACGTATCGTGCCGATTTTACTCTGGAATTGTTTCTTTTTCTTTTTTTAAATAGCGCGTGAGCAGGCATATTATTTGTCATAAAGACATTTGATATATAGTAATTTAGTTTTTATCTGCTTGATTAATGTGATCCTGAATAATCGATACGAGTAATTCTTCAGGGAGAATTATTATACCACTGTATATATTCAATATAAATTATTATGAATACTCCTCGCATATATATATTTTGCTGTTACTTCTTCTCTCTCTATATTATACAAAATGAACTAAAATCTCTTAGAGGTTTCCAATATATGTAACGGATAGATGTCGAAATGCTTCTGACCGATACTGTACTTATGTTAAATTTTATAAAACAGAAAAATCATACGAATATTTGTTACCATACAGCATTGAATCCATCGCGAACGTAATGCAGTGTATGCAAAATCATATGAAGGAAAGTATCGAGTTTCACTGGAAACTTCAAAGCATTAAACGAAGTGAAATTTGCGAAAGTGTGCCTTTAACTTTCGTTCGTTCCCAGAAAAATGAAAATACGAAAAATTATTTAAGACGCCAATGTAAGTTTGCTTACTGAACACGTTCGTATAAACATCCATGGCAGAGTACGCAAAGTACAAATGAAAGAGACTCGATAATGGGATTCATTTGTTTTGTGCGGGTCAGTCACCGAGTATCTCACAATCAGCTGAATTTTATCGAACGAAATTCTTCGCCTTCGCTTTCCGGAACGGGACAAATTTTCGCGGCAAAGAAGATCGTCGACGAGTAGCTCGATAAAAAGGCGGAAAGTCGTTTGAAGTCTGACAAAGAAAGCGTCGCGGGAAAGGAACTTCCGGCTGGTTTGCCGTAGCGGTAAATCGCGCTCTTCTTTCACAAACGAATTTCTCACAGAGATACCGCAGACGACAAGAAGTCGAGCTGACTGTGAGTTAATTGTTCGTAATCTACCTTTGGATTTGAAGGATCGTTAGATCGGAGACAGATGATTTAAAGAGATCGCTAAAGTTGCTCAGTGATACATTTAACGATGTCATATGAAGAGTATATCTGTGATTAGACGATACGATAAGTGGAAAGCTTCTTATTCGAGTCCAATCGTAAGACATTTAAAATTGAAAACTTTCAATATTTGATTTATTTAAAAATCTGGAAAATCAAATATTCTTAACGTTGGAATATTTAAATACTAGAAAATTGTGACATTTAGAAACTAGGGAAATTATTTAATGTTCTGCATATTAAAATATTTGAAATTTTTTAAAGTTGGGAATTTAGAAATTTAAATACCTCACGCGCCTTTCAACATTTAATCGTATTGAAAGCGTTTGCTTGATGCCATAAAAGCTTCCATACAACCCTCGTGGAAAGTTAGTTCTGGGAAACGAAAATCGCGTTAGCGCAGTAAAAAGGCTGGTGAATTGTTCACGTGCTCGCCTACTATTTCGAGAATTCAAAAAAGACTGCGAACGTACGTAAACTTAGTGAATATTTGCTCTCTGAACGTGCGATAGTCAAGTTTTTTAAAGTGCGAGTACTCGTGCCGCGACGAATACACGAACAAGATAAACGAAGCTGAGAGAACTCTCGCGGATGCTGTGATTTCCTTTAACTTTTTTTTTTTACCAATCGAAGTTTGCTAATATTTATCATCCACTGCAAACGAGCTTTGGAAAAATATCTAGAAAAATGGCGAATATGTTCCGGACAAACTTCGAAAACTCAATTCGCGTGTCCTTGCGCTGCTAATTTGCCTGGATGGAGCTATCACGATGGCCACTGGCTTGGCAAACTCGATTTCCTCCGTTAATTATCGTGTATCGACGACGAATACGACGGACAAGTTGTCCCACATAACTACTTTCGTTTTTGCTTAAAGCCATTAACGATCCTATCAATTATGCTGGCTAAATTTTATAAACACACATTGTTCAGACTGTAGACCATGTACCACTTACGTAACATCGCTTTATAAATAATTTCAGATACATCCCAATTTTCATTCTGTAAATGGTGGATTGAAAATTAGCGTCGTAGGTCACGATTTTAAGAATTAGATTTTACGAATTTAGATTCAATCGTTCGATCAATCAATGCCATCAGTGTCAAGTGTCATCTGTTTAGTTTGATAATTAATTAAACGCCGTATCCTTCGACCATTGTCTTAGTCAATTTTGATATTTATACTATTCGATTTGTAAATATATATATATGTCGGAGCGGACATTAGAATTAGGGTTAGGGGCGTGAAACGAATCTTCGTTTGAGTTACACGTTGTCGTTATGCAATAGAGAAGACATTGACTAGTGCAAATACGATTATTATAGAGCCGGACAAGTAACCGTGGTAGTTAGGCACTCGAGAAACTAATGACCATGATCCTAGGTTCAATAACGAATCCGCGGTCGACGGGATGATAGATGAACGTACTCACAAAATCTAAGTCGGATGCGTGATATTCACTGGTCGTAAAGGGTTACTCCTTTCATCAGTGAGATCGCGAACGAGAATGCCTTTCCCGTCCCGATGATGCCACAGAGGAAAACTATAATGGGGTGTGTCTAAGGATACGAGATCATCGGATTCGTCGAGAAAAGCCTTCGTTCAGAAAGTAAGGGAAATTGACGTTGCTGCTAATTGGTCAATCTCCATATCGGTGGTTAGAAAAAGATGCTAGCCGCCTTCGAGGGAAAGTTGCTAGTGGGAGACGCCGCTCGTTGAAAAATATGTCTCCCCTATCTTCCCGTAGTTGGGACAAAGACTGTTTGTCTGTTTGAAGGACTTTAGTTAACTAAACCTTAAGATTTATAACGGGCCCTTGGGCTAGCCGAACATGTACTGCGGAGACGCATCGACATCTGGCAATCATCTTACTCGAAGAATAGGGTCTGCGTGTGGCGAGCCACGGGACAGAAACCGTTGGAATGTTTACTGTCGCGTGTCGCCACGAATATTTCCTTTAAGGAGAGCTATAGAATTACTCCATACCTTTGCTAGGCAAAGCGTTCATCCCGTGACCGCGGCTACGTTCGGCGACTGATCGTCGCCTCGAGCCCAAGCTCATTATCACAACTCTCGAACAATTACAATCGGATTGAATAACTACAATTGTTCAATTACAGACTCCGGTGTTCTTTCATCTCCGACATATATTTATATTAATATAGTAATTAGATGTTCTATCGAGTTTTATATATCCTTATTCACTGACTGATTCCATATGTCAGATATAAAGTTCGGGTTGTTTAGTTCATCTGAGATATTTTCGGCTATTTTAGACCAGGAAGTTACGATAACACCAACGTATGATTGTTAATTGATTATTCTCATCTGAAATTGTTGCAAATAACCTTCACAATTTTACGCCTTATATTTTGTACAGAATACGAAATTCTACAAATTCGAAATACGAAATATTAGCTGATTAATTATAACAATTTGGTTCAGTTATCGGGTTCTGTACGAAACCAGCAGGCGTCTTAATACTTGTGAACGAGGATGTATAAACAATCAAAAATCCAACATAGACGCTTTTCTACTATTCTCATATCGATCTATTCTCCATAAAAATAAATGCTCTATTTGTAGCACGTGCTATGGCACGCTAGCAAGGAAACATCAACGACAAAGAGAAACAATACCTTCGTCGCCAGAAGTTGAGGAGTTGTCCTCTGGTTCGGGCGACGATCCTGGAGATCCAGGGGATTGTCTACCGAGTCTCGAGTCTGGTCGGCCATACTCGTATCCTCCGCTTGATCCCCTGTTGTCTTCCCACTGTCGTCCCTTTTCTGGGGACACTGATCGTCCGTCCCTCGTGTCTGCCGTAACCGAACCTCGCTTCCCGTCCTTCGCTTCGGGGCAGCCCAATCTTTTCCCGAAATCGCCGGACACCGTTGAACGCTTCCTGGGGATTCCGTGACGGGAATACGTTTACGCGCTTTCATTCGCCAGACGGCCAATTCGATCGTTAACGAACTTTCGATCTCGACGGGAACTTAAATTAGCCGCGCGGAAATCGCGAACCCCCGGGCCTCGTAGGAACGATCGAATTTCCGGTACGATTCCCCACGTGGCTCGATCTCGACGATATTCTTTGATTGGCTTGAAAAACATTGAATTTTTATGGAAAGATTTCAATAAGCGTAAAGATTATCGTCCGCATTGAGGAACTGCGTCATTGCGGATGGAATAGGGAATAAGTAGATTTGGACTGTGTCTGGTTCGGCATTATTTTATATCCACTTTATGCACTGTGATATTCTACTTAGATGTATACGCACGGTCTGTTTGAGAAGGAATGAAATTTATATCCCTTCGATTATTGGTTAGTGTTCGTTCTGAGATCGTTTAACAAGATGACACGAATATATTAATTAGCGTATTTTATATACCATATACAATTTTTAGAGTATCATATAAAATTAAAGATTAAGGCGATGATTGGTTAACCGTTAACGATGAATAAAACGAACAATTTTTACAAATATGATCAATATTCGACGTAATATATTCGCAATTCCTTTACTTCTCAAACAAATTGTGCATACCTTTGCATATTTTCTTGATTCACGGACAATTGACATTTAAGCTTACGTGCTTTATAAACATTTGACATTTGACTTCATCCCTCTTTAGATTATCATGTCATTCAATCTGTACAAACAGATAAGAATATGAAACGAGCCGAGATCAAAAGCAACGCGACGTGCGATCGTATACCAGAGAGGCAAGCATTTCGCGACGGTTGTAAACGTACTCCCTGGAGTCGCCTGAAGCGGTGGGCGATCTCCTTCCTGTGAAGTCACGGAACTCCGTAGTGCACGTTGCTGACGACGACGGCTGCTGCGGTGATCTTCTTCCGCTGGTCCCTGAATCTCTGGCTTCGTGGCAGGCGTCACGGACATTTGCCAGGTCAACGTTGGCAGTAGTCTTTGCTTCTTTGGCGGGAGATGGCGGCGGAGACGTTGGTGGTGATGGTGATGAACTTCCTGCACGACCAGAACTGTAGCACACGGCTGCCTTCCGCAAAGTCTCCCTGCACAGCTCGGAGAACATACTGCCTCCCCCATGGCCGTGGCCCTTACGGACCACCCTTCTTCTTCTTTAACTTCCTCCTCTGTTCCCTCGTTCACCAAGTTCGAACGCACTCGAACTCGCACGTTCAACTCGGTGCTTGGCGTATTCGTCGGATACGTTTCACCAATCCTGGCCACGTGCTTCCAACGTCGACATCCTCGTCGTCTGCTTCTAGGGAACCCGTAGCCCGCGGTTCCACCGTCGCAAGAATCGCTCGATACTACATCGTTACCCGACCCCCGTCTACAGCTATTGTTTCAACGTTTAAATTAAACGAAATAAACGCAGAGGAAGGAAATATGTATGCGTGGTCGACTACGGGGATCTTATGCTCGAGCGACCAGTTACCATCCTGACAGGCTTATCTTGAAATTTAAAATTCCCACGGCAGATGCACGCTATCCAACCCCTGCATTTCATATGTATGTAGTAAGAGAAATACAGCTCGAATTTCACCGTGTACTTTGGTAAAATCAAGAAACATTATCTCCAAGGAGCAGCCAGCTTGAAATAATTAAACGCTGCGGTTACAACGGTCGAGGAGGAAGCTCGTCCTCGCGCAGGGTGGAACGGCGGAGCACCATCGCGAACAACGTGCACGAAGATAGTTCTGGATAAAAACTTTACACGTAGACCGATTTGCACGCTCGCGAGCGCGGCCTACAAATCCCTCGTAACCGACGTGTACCGCCGCAGCGGCCACACGTAACTTCGATGTAAACGCGTTTACGAGAATATAAGGGTGGAATGAGCTAGAGGGAGAAACTGATCGAGAAGTTTGGGTCGTTCCATAAAGCACGGGACGAGCGTGCGCTATCGGCGTAAGGAGCGGCTAGCAACGCTAAGGGTGGAAACGATACGTCCAGGAAATGGCGTTAGTTAGCGACGAAGACCAGGAAACATTCCGTGAGGCGTATGCCGTAATAAAAATGTCTGGCCAACTGCCAACCGTTGGAAAATTTACTGGCGACTTTCGACCACGACAGCACGGAAAACGGCATATCGTGAAAGCTGAAACAGAGCAGGCGGCCTGCCATCCTGCACGAAAGTGCATCGACTCGTTTGCATTACGCCCAGCGTTCGCTATAACCTTCCGCTATTAATTCAACGCCATCGTGAAAATATTGGTCAATGGTGATTCGATTGCCTTTCTTCAGACGTCAAGACTTCGTAACTGTACAACTGCTACTGTAATGTTTGCGGTATTTGGTGTTCGCTACTGGTGATAGTGGTTGTGTCAACGCAAACAAAGCTGATTGAAGCGCCGGTATTCGAAAGAACGCTCGAACGTCCAATACAAATATTATGAAAAGGGGAAAGCGTTTGATGATGGAAAAACGGTATTGGTTTTGCTAGAAAAAGCGCTCTTGCTGTTTAAATTCTATTTTCTGATAAAATCATATATTATAAGCCTAGAAGAGTTTTGATAATCCGATAACGATCCTCGTGCAATATTAAATATTCCATTCTGACACGAATCCTGCAACGTTTTTTCTGACGTCAAAAATATTTCTAATTTTTAAAAAACTCGAAGAATCTGCCATACGTAATTTCTTGTTTCAGTTGTACGTCGAACACTTTCTTAATACGTTACGATTTTCTTTATTTGCTAAACTAAGGTCGAGACTGACATGTAAAAATCCCAGGACAGCTAATAAAACTTGGTAATGATACAGTTTCCTACTTCCGAGAAAAGCTATACAGCGTTTCTCTAGAAGAACACTAATAACTCACTAACGAGCCTCGTAAAATTAATATTTCATTCTAACTTTAATAGAATCTTATTACTGACATAGTTTACTGTCATCGTGCGAGTTCTTCACGCTTCGCTAACTACGCTAATTATTCGGTTGAAAAAAATCGTACGACGATAAAAAAAAAAAACACGATAGTTCCGGAACAATATCGACGAAGAGCAACAGCGGGGAAAATGATTTTTCCCGAGCAAGAACGCGATCGATTCGAAAGAATTACGAAGAATTATTTACCGATGGGAATATGGGAGGTACGATAAAATCGTAGACGTGCAGCTGGGACGTGTTACGACAATCGGAGCGTTATCCGTTGCCCGATAAACGTCCGCGTGCCGAATACAGCCACGATGATGGCCGTTGTTTCTGTCGCGGTACCATTTGCCCGGAAATTCTCGAGACAATCGTCGATTTAACCCCACCTTCCATCGGACAATGTACGCGTCTCTGATCGTTGTTTTCGACTGCTTTGTATACCTTTCGTCTTCTGTACTCTATAGCAAGCTCTCTATAATCGAAGCCTGTATAGAAAGGTCGGTTCAATGACGATCGCTCAAGGGTATTTCGAAAACTCTTTTGCGCGGAAAACCACTCGATAAAAGCGCGCGAGGTTCCACGCAACCCCCCGCGATTGTGTGCTTTTCGTCCACGCGTCGAATCCAGCTGGATTAATTATGATCCGAGCAGAGAACGCGATTGCAGCATGCGAATGCTGGAATAACACGTCGCGTTCGATTGGAAAAATTTCGCGATCGCGTATTCCGTTAAATGTGATTGGTATGCTCGCTCGTGCGTCAAACCATCGGATTGTGGCGTTTCAATGCGAACGCGTTAACGAGGGCGTATAACGAAAGATTTATCGTAAAATCGTTTGAATCTGGCACGTTCGTCCACGAGAGTGCTTGGACCAGTGACCTTCACGATCTACCGGACACTCTCCTAATTTTCGTGGATTATAGCGTGTCTGTGACATCGATGGCGCCGTCACCGTTGCCAACCGCGACGACTGCTACACGAAGATATAGTCGGAGGAAGAGAATCCAACCGCAAACGTCGAATGTTCTCAGGCTGTGTCAGATTAATGAGAAAATTGTCTTTGACGTTTCTGCGGAAGTTCATCGGTTGAAGAGGACAATTTCGACACGTGGTCAGGCGGCAGAAGCGCCCAGGATAAATTGAAACGTCGACAGGAATATACGGACACAAAGTGCTGAGAGGATTAGACGGGGAATGGATCGATACGAGTTAAACGTAGAAAGAAGTTGAAAAGCAACCGACCGATCGTTTGCTCGGTCGAGGATAGCTAATTCACGTGTTCGGCTAAAAACAGACTCGTCGACGGCGAGCCGGCCTTGCCAGCTGGCGAACGAATCATCGAGCTTCCGTCAGGCCTTAGAAATGGAGCACAATGGTTCCGTTCTTTTGACGCGTGACGCGTGTAACCGGTATTCCAGTTTTCCAGACGTTTCATCGGTTATCTTGTAAGCTTCATTGTTTTTTCTCGCCCACGGATCGTTCCGCTACATTGAATAAAAAAAATCTAACGTTCCGTCGAGCGACTAGTTTAAAGATATTAAATTTGAAAAGGATGCACGAGATTCCAAACGGGAACAAGCTTCGCGGTTAAGCCAATTTAAAGACACGTGGGTGGGATAAGTTGCACAAGTTGCGAAAAAAGCGAAACGCTGGTGAAGTCGTGAATTCCACCGTAGCTAGATACCGCAAGACCAAGAACCAATTTAGCGCTCCCTATTATTTAGAGAGCACCGTGAGAATCACCTAGCTGCTTAATACCGGTGCTTACGTACGCCAAGGATAAATCATTCTGTCCCGGGATACGCGAATGTATAATTCGCCAGAGTATTAATCACGTTAATTGCGCGCCTCTGGAAATAAACGCCTTTAACCTATTAATTGAGAAGAACGACAAAGATGATACTGGACCAAGTATCTCGATAATCACTAGGTGTGCGGAATATCGCGAGCATCATATTGTGACCACGTGATCCCAAAATCGTGTGATTCGTTTTTAATGCAAATTTACTACATGTTTCGTAGTCTGAATATCCAAAGAGGTACTTTGAGCGAGTGCTTTTATCGAATGAACTTCTAATTACCTTAAACGATGAAAGGACCTTCCTTGAAGGAACGAGATTAAAAGAAAAGGCTGCAATAACTAGACCGTCACGTTAGTAACGAGATACTTTCCGGACTCTCAAAGGCTAGCGCAATCATCGAGACACAGGCCCGTATCGCCGCCGACCATCCACCCACGTGATCGAAAACTCATCTCAGAGGAATTATTACGTCCTGCACAATCTCGAACGGATTCATCGTCCCGTCCCTGCGATCGAAACATCAAAGGAGACCTGACGTCCAGACAGCAGGTTCACAGAGGAAAAATATCGAGTCACTTCGCGCACAGGATCTTACGCCTGCACGATCTTCGTATTGTAATTCCTGGTACAATAGAAACAATGCCGTGCATCGAAGAACGAGCGAAACAAGCAGGAATGAACACTAGGAAGAAAATTCGCGTGCAAAAAAACTGGCAACCTGTCAGGATTTGGCTATTTGCTCGATGTTCACTCGAAGGCCGACCACACGACACACAACCGGAACAACGCGGACGAAGGAACGCGTGCCCTCGAGAAGGATCTGCAGAGGAATAGAAAAAGGAGAAGGAAGCGCACCTCGTCGACGACACGGCAGGACAGAGCGTGCGTCCTCCTCGTGGCAACGCGGCAGCACGTCATCTCGATCAGCAGGCGGACAAACTCAAGCGTAGAGAGGGTTGAATACGCACAAGCCGGATCACCTGTACACCGCACGGTCTTCAGGCGAGAACTGAGCCCGCGAGGGAGGGAGTACGAGAGCGACAAAGAGAGAGGACAGAGGTAGAGGATGTAGAAACGAGAAAGGGATAGTTGGAGAATGGAGGAAGAGAGAGGGCGCGCGTCGCGTCGTGTCGCGTCGCGTCGAAGCAACCCCTATCTGAAAATTCGCGGTGGTGGAAGACTTGGAGGGGGATGCACGGAGTCCAACAGCGAAGCCCAACGCGCGCTGATCGGTTAGTACGCGTGCAACGGTCCGAGGGAGGGAACCGGAGGGATACGGAGGAGGCCGACATACGGTAGAAGGGAGGCTCTCTACCGTCGACGAACGCTACCCTCTGCCCTTTCTCTTCGACTACGCTACGCCTCCTACCCTTTTGCACGTAGCGGCGCTGCTGTTGCATCGATCAGCCGTGCGCCGCCACCTCCGACACTCCCGAAATGGTCAACCCTCCACCTCCGGCTACTCCTTCTCTCTTCTTCGCTCGATCTTTCTTTCGTCTCTCTTCCGCCCATCGACTGCGTGTTGTGCAACCTGTGCCTGCCACCACCTCCGGAGTCATGCCGGCTAATTTTTTCGCTCATCTTCGTCTACGTTACCTGTCTACCTCTCTCGTCCTCCTTTCCTTAACAGTCTTCTCTTCGTCTCTTTTCTCGAACGTTATCATCGCCATAGCACTGATTTATTACAATTTCACATCTATTCGCCCGATAAGATCGCACATTTCCCCTCCAAACATATCGCGTCGCGGTTACATGACTCCGCAGCCGAATGTTGTTGTATCGCGGTAGTTCTAGCACAGCTGACCTTGACTATTAAAGGGACACTCGTAGGGCAGCTCCGTTTTGTTTCAGTTCGTCGCACTAAACCGAAATTACTTTGTCGAAGGATCGTCGATCGATCTCCGCTCTTCGACGAACCTTCTTCATCCTCTGACAGACATCCCCTAACTTCAACACCTGCTTCTTAAGAGCAACTCTCCAAGAGGGTGAAGTACAGGGTGACCTTGAAACTGGTGGAGAAAGAGAGGAATTTGGAAGGGTCGCGCGAACCTCATCCCGAAAAGGAGAGAAACAGTCTTTACGCAGCGATACTCTCTTCGTACGGCCATCCTCTTCCAGCGAAGTTCTCGAGGATCGATAACCTTGAAGACGACGTAGAATCCTCTCGACTCCCTTGACAGATTACGGGCAGATGCGAGGCGGATTCGATGCCGGATGGAGGTATTATCTTTTTCCTTTTCTTGTGAATCTCGCTTATTCTCTGGTCGCTATAAGCGTCAAGGATAGCACAACAAAGAGACGAGTATAGAAGACGATTTGCTCTTTCGGTTTAACACAAGCAACAGATTTCTTTTTTTTTTATCTTTTCTTCCTTCTTTTCGTAGTCCTCTTGGGTTTTTATCACTTTTTATGTTCGTGCTGTAGTTACACGCGCGAGATTCTCTCGTTGCGCAGATAAAAAGGATTGCTCGTGGGAATGATGAAACAGGAGTGGGCTATTCCAATAACAACGCGGTCGGATATGATGCATTTCGACAGAGGCAAATTTTCACTTCGCTCGCTCGCCGCCGCCGCGTTTCGATAACAAGCCTGCTTTTTCCATCGGGTCTCGGCCGAACCATTCCAAATATCGTAACTTTTCCCCTCGTATCTAACCGGTTTACGTACTTCCTGATACTTCGATATTGATAAACTGTATTCTTATATAAAACGTTATGTACTTTCGTTCATAGATATCAAGGTACTTTCTGGTTCCATATATAAAACACGACGATTGATTTACATTATTAAGGAAACGATTAATCGACCACGATTTCGTATTCATACAAGATAACGATGCAAGAATTTGTAACAGAATCACATGTATGAGATACAAGAGCAACATGATCTATGAAGAATCAAAATATTCTCAACTATTCTAACTCAAGCATACAACAAATGTTAAGTATGGTCTTACTGAAATTTGAGGCTTATTTGTATAACGGATAATTGATTATTTAAATACTTTTATACGTGTATACTAAATATCTTGTAGTTTCTTTATATTTCTATATATATTCGTACGAATTCGTTTCAAAATCTATCGAGATACTCATGGCAATCGTACGTCGTAACAGCGCTAACGAAATTTCAAGACGTTTCATGTACCAACGATAGTGTTCATAGAAGGTGTCCTCGTGTGTTCGAATATTTTCGTAAGCCTGCGTTTTATACAAACAGCAAACTGGAATCAATCGACGGACGAATAAAATTCATATTCGAAAACCTCGACGAACAAAAATCAAATTTTCTCTTGGACGAGAGACACCTTTGGAATTTTTCTTTCCTTGATGGTAAAAATTCAAATGTGGCGTTTAACGAGGACCGGCATGTGCATGTTATAAAGATAACTCGTAGCGAATGCAGAACGAGAACGAATTCTTAGTGGTTTTGCATCCAACCGGTTGCGAAATCGCGTCTGAACGGGGACAAACGTTCGTCGATCCCTCGGCACGTCTCTTCCACTCATCCACATTGCTCTCGTGAGTGACATGACTGGAATCCGCGTATGGGTCTGCCGAAATTCCAGACGTATCTAGCTGGATAGGCTCCCGACGTCGTCCATTTCGAGAAACCAGAGTAATAGGAGTCCAATGTGAGACGACGCCATGTACTCTACTCGAGAAATATCCAGCGAAACCATTCACCAATTTCTTTCCTTGGATAGAATTCAAAAAATTCCATGGCACGTGTTACTTCGCGTGATTTTAATCAAACGAACATTCGCAAGAGATTATATCTAAGTAATTCCGTTCCCTTTCGATTAAATATTTGTTCGCAAACGTGCCGCGTTTTACCTAGAAAATATGCTTTCCGTCGGCACGTGATAAGAACCTTTAATGATGCACTTTGAACTTTATTTTCTAAATGTATCCACGAGCACACGAGAAAATATTTAACTTAGCATGTCGATAGATAGCGAAACAAACATTTCATTTGTCGAAAGATGCATACAGAGATTTGGCGAGGATATGCGTAAATGTGTACCCGTGTGAAATCTCAAATAAAAGTAAGTCTTGAATAAAAGTCTAATTAAAAGTATAATGGAAAAGCTAGAGAATTTTATGTGAATCATTGAAAAATAGAATAAGTTTAATGCGAGACTCTTGTACGAATCATAACGACGTACAACAAATCGGTAGAGTTGGCGTATATCATTGTAACTGTAAATATAATTACAATTGCTTTTAATTACTTTTGTTTAAAAACCATAGAAAATCTATTGTTATTAATAATGGCATCTGATGCATATTACGAACTGTATGAATTGCATGCATTTTTTAATTTTCATTGTATATCTTCGTTGGTGCATAAAGTATCAAATGAAATAATCTTTAAATTTAAGAGATACTTTAGTCTTCTTAGCTTTGAAAAAATTATATTAACTACCCTCATTACGCTTCTTTTCGCGTTCCGTTTATTATGTAAATACACAAATCCCACATATATTCTCAGTAAAGGTATTTGCCATCATAAATTGCAGAAATCTGATCGGAAGATTTCACGAATGGTTACAGAGCTTCTGTTTGCTTCTCCAAGCACTAGCATAAAGAGCGTCGATAGTCGTGATATTCTTCCAAACTTCGCCTCGGTTCTTTTTTTTTTTTTTCGTCGACTAGAACAGTACTCTTGAAGAACTTTTCAATTCCCCGGAAATCTCATCGAGTGGTAGGCGCTTGAGAGCAAAGCAGCTCGTGCTCGAACCTCGCAGTTGTACCAGGTTAATTATCGAGGATTAATTTCGGGTCTCTAGCACAGGCGTCATTGGGGTAAAGGGACGCGACGAAGTCTCAATCGGATGCCTTCGTTGTGTACTAATCGAAAGTGGGAAAGAAAGGGATGCTCGATGAAAAATCGAGAGGCGGCGTCATTGAACGGTGTTTTCCTTCCCAACACGTTCCCACCGTGTTCGTTTACACATTGCTCTCTCCAAACGTTTCTCTCAGATCGCGATTTCTTTACGCTACCGAATCGAACTTTTCTGACGATGAGTTGTGCGATTTCCTTTTACAGCGTTCTACATAAAACAAAAACCTTTCTGAACAAGGTAAAGAGAATTTAATAATGGATATTTCGAAACACCATTCTAGCTTAGTATAGAATTATCTTAATGAATATAATTTAGTATTCCCGACATTCTTAACGTGAGCGCAGTGGCCTTTCTAGAAAGGATATTACGATCTTCTTAGAGGTTGCGATTCACAGATTGAGGATCTGGATTCTCCAAGATCCTCAACGATCAAACTCCTCGTGTTTCACCCTTGCTTCGGGAATAATCTGATTTAACGCCGCTATTTAAACTCTCTGTCTCTCTCTCTCTATACAATAGTAGCAAAGGATCCAAGCGTAACTTCCAGCACTCCATATCCCGTACACTGAACGCACACTTTCCGGGCCATCGATTTCCCATTTCCTTCGAACTGCCTGCTCTGCTACTCTAATCCCCCTAATTAAGGTTCACGCGCTAAAACGACCGCGTTATCTTCGTATCGATACTTTCTCTACCTATAGACTTGCCTTCGATTTATGCTCGAATTCCACCGCGCCGATTTCACACTCTCGCGTTATTCCCACTTGGGAATAAAGTGACAGGATAAATTGTAAATAAATCGTTGTCGTTTCAGCGACGAAAAAGGAAACCGAGATCGATAAGTTCGTCCGATGTTCTATAGACTCTTGACGCCTATTCTTTGCTCCCAGTATAGACTCTTTTGTGATCCTTATTCTACTGAATTCGTTCCCATTAATTTCATTGGAACCAGGGCGGCTATAGTTGTCACCGGTTACGTGTAACAATCTGTCGACTGCTTTTTACCTTTCCTAAAGATACGACTGTTGCGCCAATGTTCGGCTTCAATGGTACCTTTTGCCTACGAGACGAATCGGATCGGACGTGTTCCTTCTCAATGGCAGTCTATCCCTCAGGAACTCGTTCGTCGACGTGTGACTCTGACGAGAGTTGGATGAATCTGCGAGCCTCGTATTTAGGCGCATCGAGATCGATCTCCTTTCATAAACCACATCGGAGAGATCTTTCTTTCTTTGAGACGACAAATGTGACGCGACACGCTGACATTCTTATCGGTACATAACACTCGTTGGTAACGACTTTTGGATCGTGGCACTGGTCAATGGATATCGCACGATACTATCGATTAAATCTATTTTTCTAACTCGAAGGACCAAGCGTGAGCAAATTTAGAGCCGGGTGAAAATAACAAATGCAAGTGATTACTGAGAATCATTGCTCGTTAACCTACTCTACGTGTTATTGTTGTAAAAAGACGATCTTCCCTCACCATCAAATATGTGTGTTCACGATCAGCATAAACTCGCAAGTTATTAGTAAACATTTTACGATTACTTTACGATATTCTCGCGAATATTGTATCTAACAAAGTTACCAGCAGTTCTCGAAAGCTACAAAAATAATTTTGTATATCTACAATACTGTCTTTCCAAGGGATGTACACGTTTTACAGAACATGTTTGCGAGTATTATGCAAGCAGACAACAAACAGACATTCCAACATTCAAAATGGTTGTTCGTTTCTTTGTATCATAAGATTTAGGAAGATAAAACAGCAGGCACCAAAGGGTGCTGTAAATTAAACTCTCCTGAGTACTGCATCGTGCAGGAGGAAAATCGACTAAATTCTTTTCCTAATTAGTTGTACTAAGAAGAAAGGGGTGAAACAATTAAGAGATATGGAACAATTACGTGCAATATTCTGTATAACAGACCCTCGATGCTATTACGACGATTAAACCAAACTCCAACCTAATTTTAACCCATTGCATTATAATGTCAAGTACACTCGTGCAACAGATTATGGTTTCAGTTGAACAAAGACAGATTGTATTGATAACGAAGCTTAATTTCAACGCTAAATAAAGCTTCAATTCTTTAACAAGGATCACCAAATATGAATAATGTATACTGTTTTATTATTTTGAACCTGATATCGTATTATAACAGTGAATAGTCGAAGCTTACTTAAACACCTATTTATCTCAGTGTATCTCAGTGGCAAAGTGTTAACGTAGTTCAAAACGTAGAGTTTGTTGTACGTAGACGATTATCAACTCTAACAGGCAATGCAGAACAAAAACTATAGATATGTCCAAAATATCAAGCATTCTGTGTCTTAACGTAGTTTCATACGCACGACTTGGTCTCCCATTATCTCAACGGGCCTATTGGCCCGGTTCAGTTCGATTGATCGACTACGGCGTTCTGATTACACCGAAGAAATGCACTCTGAAAATGGACGTGGCTCTTGGACATCGGCCAGCATGATATTTCGAAGATGAGTCGCGTTTTTCTCATCTGACGTTGCCGGTAGGAAAAAGTCCTAGAGAAAATTGAAACCTCCTGGTACGTGACTCTGCCGTGACTCGTCTCCGCTACCTACGTAAATAACGGAGGATTCGTTGCCCTGCTGCGATACACAATTCCCTCTACTGAGATTTCACCGCCACGATCCTAAGATACGGGAAGAGAAAACGTCGTTAGTGACTTAGCGTTTCGTCCGGCATGAAAGATCGCTTTTTCTCCAAAGAGAATCGTAAGGAGATTTGCTGACACGTTGAAACGATCCATCCATGTTTCTGATACATTAGAAAAATTTGTTGGATTGTTGCTTTCGATGGTATCGAGAGACAAGAGGAAAAACACATGTGCGAAAAGACTACACGTTGTAATTACTATTGTTTACTCGCTTAGTCGCAGACAATTTGTCTTTAATGAAATTCATCGAAATCGATGATCTATGACAATTTTCCTCCTACCAAAAAAAGTTTATACAAACGCTTAAGATTTAACATCTAAGCATAAAAATTATTTGGAAGGCTAGCAGCAGAGTCATCGTGTACATCGTTAAATCTCTCGCGAGTGCTTAGAAATTTTTGCAGCTAAAGTGCTGCTATTACACTGTACAGATATTCGTATTATTCTACAGTGGATTCCATAAACGACGGACGCAGCAGCTGCTTTGTTCGCGAGTGTTAAATAGGATTAGACGACACGCGCGAAACGAATATTAAACAAAGAGCAACCTTTTCAAGTTTCCCCTTTATTTCACCCGTGGAATTTCGTCTGTCTGGCGCAAAAAAAAAAGATTTTCGAACGTAGTGGGTATCCACGCGATAGCGAAGCGTTTCACAAATCCATGAAGCGCACTGATGAAATTGACGGTGTAGCCGTATGTATCTCTGGTCGGCATAGAAAGCACGCGGCTGCACCCTACGAACTCGATAAACGAATTTCAGGTAAAAGCGGAGTTCAATTCGCTATCAGATCCGTCTCGAAGTCGAAGGTCTCTGCGTCAGTCTAGTCCGATCTTCCCTCTCGATCGATTCCACCATATTCCGTGATATTGCTGGTTCAATCTATCCCGGTAGTGCAATCGTGTACGTCACAGTCGGAATAGATCATCGATTATCGATCGCCGAGACTCGAACGTGAAAGGAACTTCTCATTCGTGCACACGGGGGAACACGACCTGTTCCGGGTCAAAATTACTGGACGACTTGCGCTGTAATTTATTCCGAGCTCACCCTCGTGGATCACTCGCCTTCTGACCAGGAGTTTCTCGAAATTTAGATTTAAAGCGGTTTAGATGAAAAATCGAAGGATTCGACGTGGCTCGTTATTTAAGGCATAAAACGTTCCCGGCATTCGGAGCGAGTTACACAGCACACTTTTTGCCCATTGTATACCCAGCAGACCTCGGAAATCCTGTTCCATTTAAAAATCATTTTACCCTCGTCAATACATATACCACGATAGACCGCGATCCAGAACATGGTTCTTTCTCTCGGTTCGTTTTAATCGAACGCAAAAAGGTAGCGAAGAGGTTCGAAAGCGAACGACCACAAAGGCGGTCGGAAAGCTCGGCGGAAAATGGTTCCGCGAAATGGCCGGAGTTCCCCACGACCGGGATATTTCTAGTTTCAAACACGGCGCTGGCATTAACGATCGGACGTATTGCTCGTTACCGCAGTACCGCTTTATCGTTCGCGAGATTTATGTCAAGTGTATCGAAAGACTCGGGCATTTTTATTTGATCGAGATAATGTCGACGTCGCAGCTCCTTTGTTCCTCGCTACAGTGGCCGATTCTACGGACCGGGCCACGACCAGTTATCGAGAGTTATCGAGCACAGAGGGAAGCTTCTTTCTCCTCGTTTCTTCATGGGATTTGCCCGAGCCAAGGAGCGCTTCGATGCACTCCGATGTCACGCTTCGATATACCCGGCCCCCTGCGTCGAGACGATAATTGCATCGTCGAAAGTCTTACCTTTCCTTCCTTCTATTTTTTCCCTTCTTTCTATTATCCTTCCTCCTTTCTTCCTCGTTTCCGTTGATTAATTAAAATCCGTACGGAATTTTTTTCCCTCTCGGTAACTCACGATGCTCCGAGAATTATACACACGGGAACCGCTTTCTACACGTAGCGAGCGGAGAAAGAAATTACAGAGGAACTCGTGTCACGTTTCTTCCTGTGCTCCGCTTTCGACATTTTTTACCGACTAATAAACGCTCGTTAATGAGCATCGGTGATCTATCTCCTTCGTGTTCCAAATGGAGAAGTTCAGTTGCGCGGGAACTCGTTAACGCGCGATCGAATGTGATGTGGAGAACTTATGCAAAGCATCCAACGAGCTAATCTTTCTTCGTTTTTAGAGACATAAGAGAGAATCTGTCTTGCGGAAGGAACGACGATGCTTCTGCCGGTGAAACGCGCTCGATGGACGTTCCAGCAATTTCAAGAGAATTAGTTCCGGTTTCTACGCTTTAATAACCGAGAAATTATCGTTGTAGTGTAGATACATCTTGCTCGGGGTACAGAGACGATGAAGTCGTGAGGAAGAAGCCGACGTTGGAACCGAGCTAAATCTACCGGTCGCCCGACGACTTTTTTCGCAGCCCACTTGGAACCGTACCAACAAAATCCCGCGACTATATGCGGTGAATCGAAAAAAGGGACACGAACTGCACCGACCGAGGGAAAAATTTTATTACCATCCGACATCCCTTAGCCGTGTTTTCCGATAGTATTAAAACACGGTCGCGAACAAGCCGCCGACACGCTCTAGAATTTGGCCCGTCTTCAAAAGAATTGGCTTACCCGTTTTTCTTTCTTTTTCTTTTTTATTCTCCGCTGAATGTTAAATATTCTGACCGAAGTTTTGTTCGCGAAATCCAAACAAGTGTACTATTGGTTCGCATTAACGAAAATGTACATAGCTTGTTTGAAAAGTAATAAGATTCTCAATATTTTCATTTAAGTAAATTCATTCATTAGTAACTGATAATTCATTTTATTCGACGCGTGTTTGTTCAATGTAAATATAAAGCTGAAAATGATTAACTAATAAGTGAATAGATTTCTATAGTTGTAGTGTCCTTATTACGAATTCTTTGATTGGAATTTGGAGACTTAGGAAAGTAATTACAGAGAACCAAATCAGGTGAATATAGTGGATTCTTGTTAAAAAATTCTCGTACAATATACTTTAATCATTATAGTATTATATATTTGATATTCATAGAATATTGATAGTAATATATATAGACATAATCTCAAAACAATCGCAAAAATTTGTAGATAGTATCTACATAAAAACTAAACAAAGAAGATTTTATTATATTTCAATTAAACTAGCTATATCACAGTATAATATCACGATTAAAGCCAATAACAGTAGTGCCGGCTCAGACACTGTCCGAATCTACTTATTCTGCCGAATATAGTAGGAACAATCGTTGAAAATTTCCAATACAAATTGAACGCTATCTAAATTAATACGAAAGATTATCGTCAATGATTATCTTCAAGACAATCTTTATTACAGTATTATAAGAATAACGAGTCAATTTCTGAATTCTAAATAGGATTTTCCTCGTTTCTTTCATTTATTTTTAGCAACTATTTTGTCTGTTATATGTTTGACATCCATGAATAATTGATATACATAAAATAACTAAATTGGTAGATCGCGTTTGCCCAACGATTTAGGAAAATACGAATCCTACTATTTTTCACTCTGTGTAAGCGAGGACTCGACACGGAGAAAAATGACAAGCTCAAAAGTTTGAAACTCGCCGGAACAAAGATTACTATGACAATGTACTTGTAACACAGAACGTTCATAATACGGACGTGGTTTTTAGATAGGAGAAAAATTCGGTCGGCCATCGATTCCTGCATTGGAGGAAAAGTTTCACGGACTGGTTACAGCGGTGATTACTTTTCTTATTCCGGGAGTGGCGCCTTTGTTCCGGAGGTGGCAAACTTTGCCAAACACGCGATCCGTAAAGATGAATCGATGCGAGTCCTAAGTTTTCTCAGCCAGTGGGCTTCTCTTTGGATTCGTCGCCGAATACACGAGTCTCGTCCTCTATGAAGTCGCGATTGTCTAGATTCAGAAAACAACCAACGTCGAAATTAATACTTCATTGTGGAAGTTTACAATGAGATACAAAATATTTTCGATAAGTGAGAATTTCCAAAAATGATCGTTTTAACAGTCCAATAGAATGACTGTATCAATAGTCTACGTTCAGAAGAACACAGTATGCCTCGACCAGATTATTACTCTTTTCAATCATTTCGTATTAAAATACCATCTTTCTAGCCATCAAGTGGCGCAAAAATCAAGCAGTCGACTAGCATACTTTCCCCACATAGCCCTCGACTAACACCACGTTAATAGGGAATTTAATATAAACAGATACAACCAGAAACGTAATTCTAAATATTTTACTGGCTGTGTATACGATACCAAAGTGCTTATACTTGTTGATGAACGAGCGAGTAAGTAAATACATAATTAAAACAGCGAACTCGACACAACGGAACAAGGATACCGTGAATTCCACAGTTGCAAGTTCTTTCCGCGTCCAGCTGCGAACCGCGACATCCCGTAAACTTTTCAATTACCACTACCTCCGAGATAGAATGCTGTCCGACATCGTTTCCAAGAAGAAACCGAATTCTTTCTTTTGTTAGCGCAACTTTCACCTGTGCCCCGAGTCCCGTTGGACGATCGAACGATAAAAAATAAAATAAAAAAAAAGTAGCAGAACTAACTAGATTCGTCTCGACGACTCAACACGCAGCGCAGATTCGTAGAGAGAATGAGACGATGCTCGCGCGTGAATTCGACGAGAAAGCACGAATGAAAGGCCGACCCTAGCCAGACGACGATCCAGGATAATCTTCCTGATCCGTTTATGCCGCGGATTTCGATTCACCGGGGAAGGTCTCGCGAGATATTGTGTCCTCGTTTGCGATTCACGAATTCTAATCGTGCCAACAATGCCCGGATTAAGATGCATAAACGAACCTATCCGATCATTCCCCGTTTCCCATTCAACAAGATGAACTTACACTGACTGCCGCTTGTGCACGGAACTCTGCGCTTTGGATTTTCGCGCGGCTTCAATACCTGCTGATAAGAATAACGCTGGTATTATTGGGAAGCGATCATGGGAATTGACGTTCGTTTTCGTTGCCTGTCGAGAAATCAGCCGGTTCATTAAGAGCAATCGGTTGATAGTGCGAATTAAGAGCGCACGCCAGCTTGATCAACTGAATAGATGATTCGTGATCTTATCAGCCGTGGAAACAGCCACGTGCCACGGGGTTCATTGAGGCAGGCGATACAGAATACTGATAGAGAGCTCCGAGCAATTTGTCATTGCTTGTACAATGCGTACGAATGATACATACAAATGAATGAATTTACGGATCGACACGTGTGGCGAACTGTCGATGAAAGATATCCGTATCATTCTCTCACGAACTTGATTCTATTAGTACATAGATCTGCGAAAGCATTTGTACATGACTTTTATACGAGTGTGTGTATATTTTTCAGAGATCATAAAAGTATTTACATAGTCCATTATGCATTGTATCAATCAGCCTCAATGTCGAGTGGTGTACTACCTATATATTTAAAATGTGTCGTAAGATGTAAGACGTACTGTGTGTATATTAATTTTTCAATAAATATATGTTTACGTATCTGGTAATTTTTGTGTATTATACATTTTCAGATTGGTTTCAAATTTTACCTATGTAACCATTACATTCGTGTATCGTTACAACGCTAATAAAATTGCAGAGTATTTCATATAACATATACAATACGAACGTAAAAGTTTTTTATGGCAAGTGTTCAAGTACTTTCGTAAGCCAGCAATCTTACACATGAGTGAATTTGCGGATCGTACGAGCAATAAATGGCCGATAAACATTACCAGTAGAATCTTCTCTTAAAGTTACGTTTAGCAGTATGTAATCTTACTAACCGACAGGAGAGACGTCAATGGTGTTAGAACGCGCAAATTGCAACAGTTTATGAGAAACATAAGAGGATATTACGTCGATGGAGCGCTACATGTAGCACACGGATCCTGCCATTGAAGACCGTCGTGGCGCTCGTAAGAACAGTCTCACGGATGGTAGACGCAATCGAGGCGACCGATGAATAATTCATCGACATTAGATTCTTGATAAATTTCCGCCGGGGAAATTACTTTCGCGGTCAAATCGCCCGTAAAAGATGCGCGCTCTATCATCTTCGCGAACCAATCGTCGGTAGAACCGCCGATAGAATCATTGATAGAACGGTTCATAGAATCGTGTGCAGAATTTTTCATGAACTCGACGATAGAATAGAAATACATGTAATAAGAAAAATAGAAAAATCCTAAGGAATAGAATAATATTATGGAAAGTATAAACATAACGATATCGGTGAGAATGTATCACCTAATGTAACGCTCAGACACTTTAACGTAGAGAATAAGAATCGTTAGGAATGATCACTGCGCGTTTCTTGATCGCTATCACGATAGGAACTCGTCTCGTGGATAGGCGTCAATCATCGTGCCAATCGTAACATCCGGCGGTGTCAATCAGTCGAACAATACTTTCGATCGTGTACGGTCGACGAGAGTTTCCATGATGTTCGACGATAGATTTCAAAGAACGTCGTTCCCACGAGTGATATTAATCGACCATGCTCGTGTTGCTACGTTTCGGATGTCGACAGATCGTTTAATTCCATTGCAAGATCCACTCGAAGGATATATCGGGGGAAAAATGTGCAACACGTAATTCCATGCAGAGAACGGAAGTACGGCAGAAAGACAACGAAAAGGTTGGCCAGGCGTAACCACGAATACGACAACGTCGCGAATGCTGACTCAGCGACAAGGTATTTTAATGCAGCGCGATTATTTACAACAGCGACCGTCGTAAATTGTATCGCGTAAAATATGAAGCCGGCATTACGTGCACCACTACAAACGATTGATGAGTCGGTGAACTGTTCTTATCGGAAATTAAACGTTGCCAAATTCGTGGCCATGTGTTACATTCCTAGTTTTCACTTTTTGTCCTTCACTTTGCACTTTGATAACGCTCTTTTGCGCGTTATTTTATCAAAGAAGCGTACAATGACAAATTGCGTTCGGCTGAAGGTTGCTTTAAGTATTTAATTGACATAACGAAAGCTCACTGATTTTCCCAACATACGATTCTTCATTTATTCCGCGTTATAGCTATAAAATCATTAAAGAATTTTTCATTTTCGTATGATAATGTGATAAGAAACAAACTATATCGTATCTGTAAATCGTGTTAAAAAACGATTCATCCTTCTCATCCCCAGAAGATTATATTCAACAGAAAAAGACAAAACGCGCTAGAAAACTACTTCAATCTTGTCTTACAACAGGAACTCAATATACAAGAAAATGAAATTCTAACAAAGTCGTTTATAAGTTTAACTGCTCTAAGGAGATTTTATCGCAGCGTATCTTATGCCTCGTACGTGTATAAGAATAAAAAATCTTAGCATGGTTTTATAGTCAATGTGGTAGATCACATTCAGATAAATAGATTCACTCGACGACAGTTCATTTAATTGGGTAGTAACTATTTATTTTTCCGCTACCAATTAAAATTTCTACTCTGTACCATATTTCTAAGACTCTCGGCCGGTTCGTAATGAGAAAGAACAGCAGCATCTTCGCCGTGATTTAGGCTACCTGTTAATGAGGCCTCCGTTACAAAGTTATCGAGCAAGGCTCGCGTAGAACAGAAGGAAATTCCGCGAGAGACAGCGTCGAATGTTCGACGAGCACGAAATTAATTGCTCGTCACGGCCCGTTCCCCTTTGCCGCACACGGAGCTCGGGATAAAGTGTCAAGGGAGAGGGCTTCTTCATGCTCGCGAGATCCTCTCGTCTCATCTCGAGCCTTCGCGCGCTTGACAAAGTGCATATGAAATATAACGAGAATGTGGGATGCGCCTGCATCCCGTGGGGCAATTTCGCACGAACACGTTATTACTCGAAGTGTGGGAGGGAGGTCCAAGAATGTACGGTAAATTTACCATTCCTTCGTAGCGAATATAAAATTTTCCTAATCGAAGCTTCTCCGATCTCGTTAACGTAAGCGAGGTGTAATTATGGCAATATATTTATGGCCCGATAGAGGCTTATGATGTTGCAGTTAATTATAACAGATAGTAAAGGATTATTCGTATTTGTAGATCAACGGCTTGGAAAAGTTGAATTTGAACTAATAGTCCAAAATTTATTGAGATATATGTGATAATAAATTCTGATTATGCAATTATTTTGACAATAGATTCTAAGGCGATTCGCCAAGGTTATTCAAATTCAATTGGTAGCTTGAATAAAGGAAAAAAAGTATACTGATTATTCGTATTAAAATCCAAATTTATATTCTGTATATGAATACTTTAATCAGTATGAATTTATGGTATTAAATTTTAGAAATAGCGCAGAAATATCAGAAAGAATTGAATCAAAGACTTTAGGCTACACTATTTTACAGAACAACGATGCAATATACATAGTTCGTGATTAACAATGTAATAAGAAAAAGATCTTAAATATCACAAGTAAGAAAGAAAATTATTATGCATGCAAACAAGTATATCGGTAGATTGTTATAATAATATGTTAGCTAAATGACTGTACCCTGAGAAGTAACTGGATACACTGAAACTCAACTGTCTTGAAGCTTTGGCCAACAACAAATTCTAACACTACTCAGTATGGTATATCGCAACTTGATAAACATACGAACTAATGGACAAAATTTGTACAATCTACCATGGTATGCATTATAATCAAAACTAAAACGCTTGTTTGATATAATCCTGTAATAATAAACAGATGACAAACGATACGCGAAAACAACCTTGTAAGAACACAAACACGTGTTCTAAATTTCATTCTATAATTTGATTCACTTTACTCGATTTAAGTTACTCATTATTCATACATATCAATTCGAAGTAAAATAGATCTTACACAAGTTGTCCACAATTGTTTCGTAACAGAGAATCTTTCGACATTCGAATTTTATTAGCAACAGGATAGGAGACACGATAAAAATGGAAGAGCGGAGAAACGTTAATGCATTCGTTTCCAATTTCCCTTGGCCAAGCTTTTGCAATTAGCCCGATTTCACGGGTAGTGTTTAATATTAAACGCGATGACGCGGCGTGAATCTAATGAATTCATTTATCACGGCTCACTTATCCCTTCGATCGAGTTTCTACTACGAGTCAAGTCAGGTATTCTCGTCTTCTCGGTTCCTCTCTACGTACCGCAATTTCCCAGGTACTTGTATATGGCCACTGTTTTACGGTAAAGTACTCACCTGCAACAGAAAAGAAATATCGATATCGATTATTAAAACGTTCCTCGAGACAGAGTAGCTCGCGACACGCGCACGCATGCTCCGCGTTTTATTACCAGTCCGACTGTATGCACCACTGCGTAAACCAGCTGTTGCAGAGCGCCCGTAAATTCTATTCTAGAGTACATCCACCGTTTATCGTTTGAATAATAATGGAACAGAATGGAGGAAAACGATGTTTGTAACCATAATTCAGAGGTTAAGATGTTGAACGATGTACGTGATGAAAAATACAGAAATAATATTTTCTTTAATGGAAGCGGACGAATAAAGCTTTAAACGCTCTAAGTGCTAGAGGTCAGTCAGAATTGATATACGAATACGCCACTTTTATCCTTCTTTTTCTATGGAGTAATAGGTTCTGCACCAACGAAAATGCATTGATTGGAAAGGAGAGTGGCATTATTTTTCGATTAAGTAAGACAATGATTTTACAAACTTCAATTCATTACAAATGTACATATATGATGGAACCATCATAAAGGTTCTATATAATTATTTTAAGAAATTGATATCGTGATTGTTTCGATTCTGTTTTGTTAAGTATTTAAACTTTAAATTCAACAGCTGCATTTAACAAAAAGAAAGATTGAATAAAGTACCACGTTTTTATAAATTCATTCACGAAAAGCTGATCTGTGGCAATATTTTTATACATAGAAAAACAGCCCAGCAGAGCGTCAATCGACGATTGAAAAATGATAACGATCAAGTGTTATTTTTCGCGCCTCACTATGTCACACATCGTGCAAGATAGTAATCGTTAATCACCGGATAAATCAATTCACGGTTCGATTAATAATCCCATCGCTTCGGATTTACGCAACTGCATCGGGCTACCTTCACCGATCAGATTTCCCCGCGACATTCGTCCCTCTTTCATCGCCTCTTTCCTTAATGCATTTTACACCCCTTGCGGGGGAATGACGCGGAATGCAAAGCAACTGGAACTTTTCATTTCCTGTTATCGTTCCGGATGGAACGCTGACCCCGAATAGCGACAAAACATTGTTATGACTGAGAGGATAAATCCAACAATGCCGCGAGAATGGAATTTTAAAGGGAAGTGGAAGCTGGCTAATTTCAATTAACCTTTCACGTTAAATCCGAGAGAAAAGAAGGGAAAGGTCACGCGCACGAGGGCGTTCACGTCAGTACACGCCATTTACAACGATATTTTTACGCTTTCCCCTTTCGTTCTTTCTCGACTTTCCAAAAGAACGATAATCGAAACAGGTAACCCCATAGCCTCAACCTTTCGCCTGCGTTGTAAACTCGATAAAACTTTTTCAAAAGGAAATGGGAGAAAAAAGAAAGATTCCAATTCCCACGCGTAATCGAACCTCGATACGATTCGTCGATACAGAAGGACATGTAACCACATCCGCTGAAAGCAATCGAACAGCGTAAAAACTTTCGAAAACAGGCTACAAAAGCGTTGCCTGAACAGTGAAATATCACGCTATCCGATGTCCCCGCGATTCGAAAGCAACGCGAAAATCTTACGATACTCGAGTATCGATGAGCCAAACGAATAGAGTCTACGAGAAAATATCGTCGACCATTAAAGCAGCGGAGGACAAGGAAGGGGAAAAAAGAGGAGAATGGAGAGGACAGGAGTGGCAGTCGTTTATCAAACGCGTTTCCAGGGGCGTCAAGCGCGGAGACGTACTTTTTAGCGTGTGACATCAGCAGATCTATTAGTCACGGGCCTGACGATGAGTTCTGTCGGTTGACGGCAGCCGCGTGCGGCAATTACGTCGAATCTGGAAAGGAAGCGACGTCTCTACGTAAGGGCAAACAATGCCAGGCTAACGTTACCCGTGTTGGAAGCCTTTCATTAGAGTTTAACGAGAAAAGTCGAGCGAGCCGACTCGTCACGCGCAGAACTTAACCGAATCGTCTTTCGTCGAAGCGTCGAAATAAATAACATCCAAGGAAAATAACGACCGGCAAAGAAGAACGAACAAATTACGAAACTTGCTGTAATTAACTCGAGAAGATAGCGGAGAGCCTTCGATATTAATTAAAATACTGTTCTGTTCTATCTAAATCGATTTAATCACAGAAACGTCATTCGATCCCATTAATGACAGCCAAAGAAATAGCAGTCGTAGGCGTGTCCTGAGCTAAGATCGTTGGAACGAGGTAAATCCGACTTAACGTGTACAATAGTCTCTTTTTGGAGGGGAAAAAGGGCGAGTTCGTTTTGCTGTCCTGCCTCCAATCGGGAAAGTAAAGCAATCCGGTAACGAGAATCTCGTGAATATTTCATTCGAGCCGCTTTTAAAGAAGAAGCAGAAGCACGTCGTTCGAACGTCGAATTTACGCAATAAACCACGCCTCGCGTTTGCGTCTCTTAAGCTGGAAAGTTCGATCGGCATCCTCGATTCATAAGGACGACAACGACAGCGTGAATGGAATAACGAATTCAACGATGACCAATCTCAGAAGTCGAAGGCTCGATGACGCTATGGGTTAATGTACACGTATTTGCGACTCGTGCAACTCGACACCCAGACACGCTTCAACAAGATTGTAGAAATCGCTATGGCAAATTAGGCGATATAGAAACGTATAAAACTTTATCGAGCATTCGACTCTTCATTTTTACTACCAAACGATTAAAACGTTGCAGAATCGTTTTAAACTTTCCTTCGATGTTACTACTATCCCATTATTTTAATTTATCCAACCTAATGAAGCAACTCGATATCGACGAACTTTATCTATACCAGTAGATAGAGGAAATTCTAGCAAATCGATACCAATGTAAATTATTTTAAATTAATGTAAAACACGCCAACGTTCTGCATTAAATTAGACCAAATACAGATCGTCCAAGGTCCCAGAATATCCACAATTCCTATCTCGAATGCCACTAATCTCGAACAAGTCGTCCAATAATCCCCTTTGGAAGCGTTCGATAATCGAGCAATAACGTTGCTGGGTCTCTGACAGAGCGATGGGCGCGCCGCTTCCTCCGTTTATATTTAAATGATCATCGGTTACCGCTTCGCAGGAAGCAACTTCTAAATGTACCTTCACGAAAGTGCACCTTCCTGTACGGTCGATGCCTTCCATTTTCCTGCACAGGCAGATCATGCGGTCCCAGGTTCTCCCTTGACAACGAACTCACTAGGATCCCCCTGAGAGTCGCAAGGGTACTGCTCGGAATCTCTCTGTTCATGTCGTCAGCTCCCATATCATCGACGTTTCATTAACACTGACATGTCGTCGCTAATATTCGTTGATCCTCGTACGAATTATTTAAAAAGAAATAACAACACCAATTCCTCGAATATTCCGTGTCGATGGATTAAATTTCGCGCGCTTCGAGATGCTTAGTGCGCTTCGACGAAGCGAAGCGACCCGATCTCCTCCGATCAAACGATCGATACTTTAATGTCACCGCGTGTGGACCACGCTCTACGTTGTTGATGATTCTATTTATTTCCAGATGAAACGGAAAGTCAACGTAAATAAGCAGAAGTGTGGGAAGGAAGAGTCACACGATCGTTAACAGTGAGTCGTCGAGCGAGAACGCGATCGTCACGTAACAGAGCCGCCTCTTTTCGCCGTGATGCCCGTAACTGGCTTCTTCATAGGCCATCGCCGACGACCAACAGCAGCGACGGCACGTTACGTCACCATGTAAATTTAATCGGCTGTTTAGCGGCTGATGGCTCGCGCTAAAGGTCGCGTGCGGGCGTAGGTTCGCGGTGCTGCATACGAGGCTCGACGCACGCTATCGATCCGGCTGTCCACGGCCTGTGTCCCCTCGGAAAACCGACACCATCCTCGTCACGATTAGAAAGTACCTTTCTCCTAGATCGATTTAGAAACTTCGCACTTTTCACCCGGGAAAACATCGACGAGCGCCGCGACTCGTCGCAACCAACCACTTTGCTGTGTTCCTTCGAGCCACGTAATACACGTGTTCACGTATATACACTAAAAACAGTAGGTAACCACGTGATTGCGATTCGTGAAACGATTTCAAATTTCCCGATACCAGTGATACACGTAAGAATCGTTTCCACTTTTATATGTAACTATATATAGATATATGCACTTGTGTACCGTATCATACGGTACCACTTTGTATTCGATCACAAAGGTTTAAACGAACGGCAGAAGAGTTTTGTGGTATCGATCGAGAATCGTAGGCGAGAGAGTGTCGATTTTCAAATGGAATCACGATCGCGGTAACAAGACGTCCCTGTGGAACATGCTCGACCGTGTGACTGACTTGCTCGAGAAGCCACAGGTCCCTCCTTACTCGTCGCAAGTCTTTCTTGCTCCTTCTACGAGTCTCTCCCACCTCTCTGTGTCGGTCTGATTCGACGACGGACAGTTGTGAGCTCTGCGTGCACCTTGGACAGCGTGCCGACTGTCTGTTTCAAAGGAGTGGGAATCGATGTTTCCATTTTCTCGTACACCACGCTCGAACAGCACATACGATGTATGTACGAACAATTACGAGCCGTGGTTGTATAACTACTTGGTTTCTTTAAATAGATTACTTCTGTTTACACGTTGTTATCCACCAGGCGCCATTGTTGAAAGACAGTATTAGGAGAAACAATATTACGCTTTCTGCGTCGTTCTTTGTCCTAAGTAACTTTTAGTTACGCTGGTAGACAGCCAGTTTAGCGGTGGAATTAGAGTTAGAAATTCTGGAAGAAGAAATTGCTCGGTGAGTGCCAAGTGCCCTAGGTTCGAGTTCCGATCCAGTAAACATGGTCGTTCGTTTTTTGCCAACGCTGTCTTCGTTACCTCGTTTCTGCTGTTATCGATTATTTTGTTGCATTTCAAGTGTTCCGAATGCCACTTAACGGTTTATAGTTTCAGACGCTCGACATATTATGGATAGATAACGAGGCAAGATACTTGGCGATTCGTATTTCATCATTCTTGACTAGATATCTCGTATTTATCACACGCATAGAGAGAAATTATAAATCAATAATGAGCGATAACAGTCGGTAATAAATTAACTTGTTCTTCGAGAAGACGAATTAACACGTTGTCTGAATTTCTAATCGCTTGGATATAGCAGTTTCTTTATCTAATAATCAGTCGTAATATTTCTGTTGGGAATAAATCATGTCATACTTGTATTTGCGAAGATTAAGATCAATCTGAAGTTTCTATAGACACAAGTAAAGAAACAGAGCTCAAATGAGGCTGCGTTTTATCTATCAAAAATTCTAACAAGTATTCTACTTCGGATATTTTATACGCTTTTGTTTGTTACATACATTCTGTGCATTTTTATACCTCTAAGTTTTCATACAAGTGCGGAAAAGTCAGCAATCTGGCGATCAGAAATTCCTAGCAAAAAAATTAAACGTCTTACTTTCGCTACGTCACTTACTGGGATCAGTAGAATTGCTTCCGTTACTGGTCAGCCATGTTCGCGGCGCAAGTAACATTGAAATACGTCGACGTGGCATTCTCGCATTAAAAATAGACGAAACGCGGCGCGTCAATGAATATTCCATCGATCCACGTCGATCACGGGGCTCATTATTCACGGCTAACCTCGCGACTAGATAAAAAGAGATGACGTGGACGAGCCTCGCCACGATATTCAAATTGCTGCGACGTTTCTCAAGCATTCTGGCGTTTCTTGATTACGCCACGTTTGTCATTTCCGAGATAAGAATAACGAGACGTTTGGCTTCCAAGACATTTTCGTGTCCTGAACACGGAACAAAAGGAAGACGATCAGGCATCGGCTAACGTTTTCCTTTTCGTTGCAAATGACAGTCTTAACGCTAGAACTAACGACGAGTATGAAACTTATATTGGAGAAATAAACATGAAAATTATTTGGAATAAAACGCGTAATGCAATAAAAAAATTATACAAGGATCGTTCAGATTTTTAAAAATACACTATTGCAAATCTACGATTTTCATGAAAAGTTGCAAATTGGACCTTTTGCCTATTTCGATAGCTTTCTTCCTGGCGATTAAGATTTATACAAACTTTCAGACTGAATTTCCCAATTTTTCATCGCATATGTTACGTGTAAAGAGTTTCTTGAGGGAAACAGCATTCTGCTATGTTCGCCAGTGCTACACCAGTATCATTTTATTACACATTGTAAATTTATAAAATTTCTATGAAAGATCACGAACTGGTGGTCATTTCGTCCACTCCGATAGTTCCAATGTTAAAAATGTGGTTGTTTTTCTTCTGCTTCAGAAGTTACCTATTCATTCGCGATACTGAAAGCATCGTCGATTTTCTAGAAGTAAATGGTTGGTTCACTCTCGGTGAATCCTTTGAACCCGCTGTATCTCTTCGCTTGGTTAAACACCACGTTGATCGAAAGTCGTAAAGAAGCTTGTAAACTGTTGGGGAAAAGTGTAACGCTCGATTTAAGAGACTTCGCTGAATGCAAGACTGTTTAATAGGAATAGATAGAATATCTATGGTGCATATCTGTGGTGCACGGATAATTTGCAACGAGAAATCGACGCCGTAGCGATCGTTAATTTGGTTTGGTAATCGCTACGTTCCGAAGAAGCGACTTACGAGCTTCTCAGGTATAAATTAACGTTGAGAGGATAGGTCAGATGGGATCGAAGTCTTTAACGATGACAGTGGATTCCTTACTTAATAAAAAATGAAAGAAGGAACTTTCTAGCGTTTATACCTTCCGCACGTAATAATTTTTTTACTTGAAGATTCTCCGTTTCTCGACGTGCCGTTTCCGTCACAAATAAACGATACCATATTGACACGTGTGAGGAAGTCTAACTGAATTTGATACAACTGTTTCAATTATTAGTCCCGTAGCTATAAAAATACCTGCATAAAGAAATGGCCTGGTTACCGAATCGATACATTGTCGTTTCAATAACAATATTCGTTAACACCTCGCTGATAACTATTGACAACCCAAAGAGATTCTTTCAATATAAACCCCAGTTCAATGCAAACGAGGAGAAAGCTTCCATCGAAAGCCGTGCTAACTACTATGTGCAACGAGTCCTATAACGTTTACAATGTTTATTCATTCTTCCATGCCGCCTCAACAACGCCTCTTCCCTGTCACGCTAAATCTCCATCTTCTGCTAACCTTCTTGACCCAATGCACTCCAACAAAATAAGCGAAAAATAAACTAAACCCTGCTCTATAATTACTCACGATCACTGACATTTCCATCGTGCAGTATCGCGATTAACAGGCAATTAAGCGCGTTTTCATAAAGCATAGCCTCCGCGTCCCGTCACAATGGACGGGTCCTAGGATCGCACTGTAACATCCAACTAGTTATCTCTCGATAATTTCGTCCCACACAAGCAACGCATCGGTCCGTGAATACCGTAAATCATCCGTAATGCGCGAATCGCCCATAACCAAGTCCAATTGCTCTCGGCTCATCGATGAGCCCGCAAACGAGAACGGAAGCGGCAACACATTTTTTCCCCCCCTGTAGAATGGCCTTTTCCCCTCCTTCACCCCGTTGGTAGGGTAGAAATGCAATTTATAAGCCGAGAATCATGGTGAACGTCCGGCACGGTGGTTTCACGAACATCGATTATTCTATTATATATCTTCTAACCCCGAGAAATTTGCCAAGCAATTTCCGGGCTAATTATTTTCCCCGCTGAGAAGATCACCGAGTGATAATCTCCGCCAAACGGAATCGCCATGACGAGGGTTTCTTCGACGAATTATCGCGAGGCGTGAGCGTCGATGCGTGGAAATCTGAAATCATCCATGAACTAGGGACCAACTGTAAATAACTGACTCGGAGAATCTGGTTCACGGCTCCGAGTCTGGTTCCATAGTGGTCCGCGATGCTGCGTCGAAGATGTGTTTTCGTGAGGATCATGCGTCACGCAAGGCAAACGTCACGCGTTGCGAACGCGGTAATTAACTTTACGATCGTGTGGTATAGGGTATGGTATATTGTAACACTTTTAAGAATAATGATAGGAGTAATGATTCTTGGTGCTGTTAATTTTTTCTGTCTTTCTTCTATAATTATACTTTTTATTTTGGTACATGGTTATTTAGCGTTATGCAGTTAGTTATGTTTAATTCTAGCTCGAGCAAAACTTCGACAAGAAGCTTGAAGAAAAAGCATATGAGTAGTACTATTATTATAATGTCTACATGATTATATTTTTTGCCATTATTAATAGTGGATTGGAAAAAGCGACTGGTAAATTTCAATAATTTAATGCTATTTCATCCAACTATCGTATGACTCTAAATGATGTACCATAAAAAAATCACATTTGTATTTTTCATTACATTTCACTATAAAGAAGAACAAAATGTCCAGTTATTTTGTACACAGATGAAGAAAACAAATTTGATGATATACTAAAAAATTATACCGCCGCCTAGTCGTTGCATTAAGGACAATTATGTCTTTCCAACTCGAGTCGTGATTTTGTGCTTCGTCATGATTTAGATCAAAATCAGAGATGAAAAACAATCGGCTAGGAGCTTGCACACACGATGAAACAAACAGACGGGTCTTCTCCAGAAACTTTAGCAACGAGTCTCTCCTTCTTCGATGTTAATGACCATGAAAGTCATGACGGGGAACGTGAAAAAAAAGTGGTATCGCCTGGAATGGAAGAACTCGGGGAAAATGCAGTCGCGCTCGCGAGCATCCATACAGGGGCGAGAAGCTAAGAAACTCGGCAACGAACTCTTTGAGGATTGAAAAGGCAATGCTTCGAGAAGCTGACCTCGTTTTTCATTCAGCCGGCAAAACCTGCGGGCGATTTTCCGGTGACGTAGAAATCTTTGCCGAATGGTTTGCCGAGAGCGTCCTGGAAAGCAAGGAAGGAAAACACACGGAGGAAATCGAGCACGGAACAGACGACACGTTTTTTATCAGACTTTCTACCAGATGAGACGGAAAAGAAATAACGAACGCGGATACCACCCACTGATACAATGATATTAGAAACAATGATATTTGATGATATTTGAAGGTTTCAACAGGACAACGGTGACAATCCATCTCAAATCGAAACTGCAATTTTACAGGTTTCAAAAAATCGCTTATAATTATTCGAACGACACACTTTCTTTTACTTTAGCTTATTTTTCAATAACAGTCAATATTTTACTTCGTTAAAAGTACCTGCATGTTTCTAGTAATTACAAACACAAAAAATATGACACTCATTTCAAAAGGTTTTAGTTCCAGTATTAAATGTTCCTTTTTTTTTCTTTTTTCTTCTTCTGATTTTCAATAATTCTCTCTTCACCAATAAATCTCAGTTACCATTTAATATCATGTTTCCTCATATCTTGGTATCTCCGGATTAAGTTCAATTACATCTGGGTCACTATTTAATCTATGAACTACATTTCCCGCATACAATAAAACCTTTATCACATGTCGCGCTACAACTCGGGTTTCTCGTGCGAAAGAAAAACAATTAAAGTATTCCGAGGGAAAACAGTCGTAATCCTTCTGAAATAAAAATTGAGATTTTATTATATCGTATATTAGAAGTAGGGAAAGCTATTAGACTGTAATGTAATAAAAAACCGATCAATGTCATATCTTTCCAATAATGGAGCATTTATGAACAGTCATGGAAAGTTTATGATCAGTTAATATTCTTAAAACGATTATAAATTCTCATTCTAGAAAGCATAAATCACAACCTGCCAATGCAAATTCTACGATCCTCAAACAACTGAACTAATCAAGACCGTGCATATTATAACTTTCTCTTAAGATAAAAACAATAATCGCAGAACATTAAATCTCGTACCTCTTAAAATTTAAATATCGATGAAGCGGCATTCATATTGTAAGAAAGGAACATATTAAAGCTTGAATTTTGTACAACGAGAAGAAGTTCACGAAACCCCAAATACTAAAAATTTTACTTTTTACGACACTCTACTTAATCGTTATTCTCACTTACTCTTCAATTATCAGAAATATAATCTTTGGTGAAGTGCTCCGGTGTGAAATCATGCCACTTACATCAGACGATTTTATGTGGCATCGTTGCGAACTGAACGTCTCCGTTTCGCTCCGTTACAGTAATCTGTCTCGACTGAACACGGCTACATACTGCTCGTATGGAAACTGGTTGGTTGATGGAGGTAGCCGATGATTTTGCGATGATATCGCGTGATTACGCAACCGATTTTTCTCGAAACGAAACATATCTGTTCGCATCGCGGCGGCGTTTTCTACGCCTCGAACTGGTCGCCAGGCCCCCATATTCCTGACGACGATTTCTTGTGGCCGGTTGGCCTTGCAATGCCACGTGCAATGCAAAGCGTCTCTGGCATTAGAACTGTGCCCACCTGCGTGCACCGCCGATGGCATCCGGCCTTTGTGGCCGACTATCCACGCGGTCGAGAAAACGTTCAGTCGGCGTTCCTTTTATCCTCGACCTCTCAGCATCGGATTATTATCGATTTCTGATTAATTCTTGTCGATTGGAACCGGTTTCACCAAGAAAAAATTCTTTCTTCGCAAATACGCTATATAGAGTCACTGGATTAGGCAACAATAATCGTGCACTCTCATAAGTAGATAAACATACGTTATTTCCTTATTGCTACGACGCCTTTCAATAATTCTGAGTAGTTCGTGATTATATCATAACTCTCGAACAACTGTTTAATGACTCATACCTCACTCTTTCTATTCCAATCATAATGTATGTACACTTAAAGATTTCACAAGCAGAATACATTCTTGCTGCGTGTCATTGTATAGTCAATTGGCAGCTTGTTACTATGCATCCTAATATCCTATTCTTGGAACCGATTTCTACTTGCAAAAATCTCTTAACATGCTCGTCGTCCAACTACATCTATCGCTAGACTGCAAATGTCTAGGCAACATCATATTCTTATTAATGTGAAGTAAAAAAAAATTAACTTTAGATATACTCGTTCTACGAAGTAGATATTATAACTAACTTTTACTATATCCGTATATTTTTACACTTTTCAATTTCCCACGAATACATAAACGTTTACGGTCTACTTAACACATCTGAACATCACGGGAAAAGACATAATAAGTAGACATATTATTGGAAACAGATTTAGAAACTCCGAGATTATTGGACAATTTAAAATTCTCCGTGAGTAAAAGACAGTGGATACCCGTAACTTAATACGTTTAAGTCACGAAGATGGAATACATTATCTAGTTTCTACGTCTGTTTAGATGAAAACGAAAAAAGGAGCGTATGAATAACGCGAAGAGATCGACTAACTAAAACAAATCGTTTTCACTGATCGATGACCGGCATACTTCGTCTACTTTTATTTATCTCGTGAAATTCGTCTCGTGAGAGATGCTAATGGTCCTGTGGAAATTCTCTGGAACCGTGACAAAAGGCCATCAAGGTAATTACCGGGGAAGCCGACGAAAAATAGGAGGACGCCACTGGGGCCGTTTTAAGTGTGAACTTCGCGAGATCTATCGGCAAGTTCGTAAAAGAGCCATTAGGAAGTTTCAACCCGGAGGCTGCCTACCAACTTCCCCGCATCCTTAATCGCCGTTTTCACGGATCGCCGATATTACGCCATTTAAAATTCTAATCCGCGACTGTTTTCGTTCTGTTGTTGTTGCGAGACGATCGCGTGCAAATGGCCCCCGCCCTAAGATTCGCAAGAATGCGAATCGAGACGAATATCTTGAAAGAGAACGGTTTAGTTGGCCTTCGTTGTTCCAGAAAGGCTTTCGTACTTAGGTTGTTCGCCATAACAATTTCATTTCACGTGGTAAGTTCCCGTAGATATGCTTTTAGTAACGGCAACGTAAAATGGAAAGTTACGAGAGTTAAGAATTCCGTGATTACGAGATTGAATGAGTTCCTAATTTCTTCATAAAGCTTCTAAATGGTATACCTTGATGCTAAAAATATTGCCATAACTATATGCTATTGGTTTGTTACGAAACTTCGTAGATTCGTCAGCTGTTTCTAAAAACTTTGTGTCTTTCGATTCATCTAAAAGATCTTCTGCCCAACTAACAAGAAGATGGCAACAACTGCGAAATCTCGAACGAGTTGGCTGTATGTGAATTCGATGTTTCAGATCGATGGTAAACCAGTCGCAAAAAGATGTGCGTGCATGGCCCTTTGTTTTCGAGAAACTAATCGAGAAATTATGTTCTTGGTATGTATAATATGCAGGAGTACTATGATAAATAAAAATAATCTGAGATTTACCAAAAAAAAAAAAAAAAAAAAAAAAAATTGTAAAAATTTAATATTAGCAGCAACAGAACATTAATATTATAAAAGAATTTACAAAATAAGATATAAAAGAAACTTATTAGTTTCTCGAATACAAAAGGCCGTGCACTCAAATCCTCTTGGGATTGTTTTATCATAAACCGAAAGCATCGAATGCACACACAGCCAACTCGTTCGAGATGTCGCAGTTCTTGCCATCTCCTTATAAGGATATTAAAATATTCCCTTCCAGTTGCCAAGTAATATTAAAACTGGAAAATCAATAAAAATGGACTCAGCGTGTTTCGAACAATGGAGACGATACGATTGACGTTCATGTAACTATAAATATATCCAACGATCCTTTCTCTCCCTGTATCTCGCTACAAATTCGACCAACGACCGCAGACGCGTAAAACTCGTTGATTCACGTGAAAGTGCAATCAGCCCCAATTTGTCCGGGCGGATCGTTGCGTGGCGCATGGACGCCGTTAATTATTCCGCGCGTGCCAGTTACAAATGCATGAAACGTAGGGAACGTTTCCCGACGCGGGGCTTCGCGCGGTTGAATTTCACCTTTCAAAGCAGCACTCGTTCGCATCGAAGGACGAAAATTGTCGATCCCGGTCTGTCGTTTGCGTAATCCTCGGCTTTTTTCGCGAGTCAGCCTCTTGTGCAACAGCCTATTAAAACCGAACTGCACGACGTCTATGGTGGCGTCGCGTTGTCGCGATAGTGACACGAGACTTCGGGTGCCGGCGCAGGTAGCATTTGGGTGAATCGATTCTCGAATTGCGTAGGCAATTGTACTCGAGTCTGTACGTAGAACGTCGCATCACGATCTTAGATAGTGATCGTATGAATAGAGCAGTCATTCTGATTAATGAGCAGCTGTCATTTGTAACTGCAATCGTCATATACAATAGTTGCTTTGATAGGCGAAGAATTAACATCGTTTCGATACAAGACCAGTTACAACGGAACGGTTCTTGCGATTAATTCGAATAGAAGCGATTCATTAATTCAAATGGACCAATACGATTGCAACGTCGATTCCTTTGAACTAGAGTGACTAATGCGCTTACCCGTGCATCGAGGATTGCGGAATTATCCTTTGATCGCGTATTTTTTTTCATTTTTGTGATTCTATAACGGTAGTCAATTTTTATATCAACCAGCCGACAAATAGAATTTCCCCGCATTTTACTCGGTTCAAAAGAGCTTTAGCTAGAACGCTTTAACTCTTGGTTAAGATTAATCTCTTCCTATTGTTGGTCCAGTAAAACCCGGTGAATTTTTAAACGCTGCACCAACGGCTCTCCGACGATCAAAAACCGTTCTTTTAATAAATATCCACGTGCAACACGGACAATTACTTTAGTTATTTACTTATTTAGTTATTACAGAATTAACATAGAATTAATATACTACAATAGTTAATTATTATAGAGTTAGTTAATCCTCGAAATTATATATAAATAAATAAATTTAATATATATAAATCGAATAGAGAGATTCGATCAAATTAAAAGAACGGATAACAGTCGGTTATTTCGTATCAATAATATTTTATTCGATAAGAAAGCATCTCGATGTATCATTTTCAGTTATATATATTCGTATTCAATATTTTCTATTCATATTCGTACATCATTATCGCATTTAACAAGAAATTAATAAATATAAACCTGCAGAATAGTACAATGAACAGGAAAAAACGTAGAACAGAAGGAACCTAGTTAGGAACGTACGATTATTCAACTACAGATAATTCGATAGATCTCTAACCCGTCACGCATCGAGCATGCGATCTCGAAACTGTCTGTTACCGCGTTTAGACGGCACTCCGGTGAAACGTTTTACATAACTGAAAGTCGAAGCGCCTTCCCGTCACTATCACCGATCAACAATTCTCTTTTACGGCTGTTGCGAGACGCTTCTTTTTGCTCTAGTTCTCTGCGCATCGATCTCCGTCATCATTTTACTTCCCAATATCGAAAAAAAAAATCGTTCAGCACGTTGAGCATCTCGTGACGTCTATATATTCGAACCTGAGTACCACGGAACGTTCCAATCTTTGTAGTAAAATTATTAATTGTGGAATAGTAACGTACCTCTCATTTTATAATATTATTTGTTTATTTGTTTATTATGATTGCATTGATTTTATTTGATGATTGAATTATGGTCAATGTATTAAGAAGATTCTCTTTACATTCGTCCTTTATTGAATTAAGAATTTCCAACGATAATTTTCAGAAAAGAAAATCAAATAAAATAGCAGGCAAAGCATGGTACGTACATCGATCTACCTTATGTTGAATCTATAGAAAATAAAACGCAGATTTATGTCAAGTGATTTCCTCGAAGATGTAGATTTTTATTAATATTCATGCAATACAAGGACTACCGAAAGGACCATCCTGTTTATAACCGAATTAGGTATTCCGTTTTCAATTTGTTCATTCCGCTTCTAGGTAACGTTAAAAAGATTCTTCCATTCCGCTGATTGATCACAACGCGTTTCCGGTACAGGCAGCCCCCGCAGTATTATAATTCTCATTTAATCCTAATTTATTTCTAATTGTTGTAAATGTTGCTAAACAACCGCGTTGTAAATTACGAAAGCTGAAACCCACTTTGCATGTCCTCGAGTAGAAATTGAAAACGTAGAATCTCGACAACGAAAACAGCGTAGAACAAATGACGGTATCGCGAATGCAACATAGAGCATACAACGACCACTGTAGAAACGTTTCACAAACCGCCGAATAATGCTACGAGAGCAGTTACACGCTGCTCATTATGTATAAACGTGACAGTAATGGCTCGTAAGAATTACTGGACCGGTATGCGAGCCTGGAAGCCTTTTGTTTGCCAAGAGACTTCTCTGCCGAACGGGCCATGCAGTCGTATGCGGATTCTCTGATTCTAACGTCAACGTGATTGTCATTTACATACCGTACGAGTCAAGCTGTGGTAAGTCAACGAAAATGACGACAGAAAAGTGCAAACTTGGCGAGATTCTCGATTAATCGCGTTCTACCATCGCAATTTCGCTGTCCTGGACTTTCATCGCTGAAGAAGTTTATTTAATAGTACGATATCTTTTTAATGGAATATATAAATATCGATACAGTAGCGGTAAAAGTCGAGGAACCAGTTCTGGAATCGGTGGAAAACGTGAATACAGCTCTCCAAATAAAGAATGTCGTCCTCACGAGTTCGGAACGCGACAAAGTGAAAACGACCCGTGCTGATCAGACGCGCGAGCTCGCTGCTCCAAGTAGAATGAGCACGGTCAGTAACTTCACGGCGAGATTCCAAGGAAAAAGTAAGTTTGTTTAAATTTTTGTATTTCAGCTTATGTATAATATAAATAGAAAAAGACTACATAGATAAATTAGCCAGATTATTCGTTCAAAAATTACAGTTTATTAAAATTTCTTTTAAGATTGCGTATTTTCCGCTAAATCTTTATTACGATGAAAGATAATTTGAAATTCTGAACTGTGATTAGTCAAAGTGTATGAAAACTATAAGAATAGACTACACATTCTGATCCATTTGCCCGAGCAGCGATGCATCAACGCAAGCGTGTCGCTGAAAAAAAACGTCGCGGATGAGAAGGAGTTTGCCAATTCGAAGGATATCGAGTTCGCAGCTGTCGGTTTCTCACGACTATGGCATAACGATCTTGCATCTCAGATACTCGAGTTCTCTGCAATTCTTGTCTGTACGCTAGTTAGTAGCCCGCGGTTCACACGAAAAAATTCCACGTTTCTAATAACAATGACGAAAATTCACGTAACTAATTCAAGCGATCAGAAACAGACGATAGGAACAGAGAATCTCAATGAAAGTGAGGTTGAAGTTTCTGGGAAAAAACGCGTCTCGCATTTAAAACTCTTCTAACAGCCCAGAAATAACAAGAAACTGTAGTCTTTCATTCAAGAATCGTCGATTAAAACATTCGCCGATATTAAAACGCGACTATCAACGCATAGAATTCCATTTTTTATTTTTTCTCCATCGGAGATGCCTTTGCTTTATGTAGTAATGTTTGTTTCAATGCGCTGTCTACAGTTCTGCCATTTTATCGAAATCTGCACATCCTTTCAAAATTCTGAACTTCAAAATAGGATAAAATCAAGTGCATAATAAAATCATTAAAAAATATCACTTATGATACAATAGGATAATTAAAATTTGTGTAATTTAAAATTGACAATATACACCAAATACCGAAGTTTCGTTAAAAATAAGATGCGCCCTAATGTTTGTAAACGGAAATGTTTAAAAAGTAAAATGCAATAGTTATAACAGCATTACATAAACAATTCGATTGACGCATGCAACATATGCGTCAGTAGTATGCGAATACGTTAGTCAGACACAAACGCCAGAAGAATAGTTTAGCTCGTCATGGAGCGCGATGATTGCATGTTAATCCACCAGACTATTTGTGTATATCGGAAGAATTGAACGCACGACTCTTTCGAAATAGATCTATCTCCAGCGGGGGCTGAATACCCGGAATCGGATTAAGTTAACGTTGAGTGACAATCTCGGGTAATAGCTGCGAAGGAAATTGAGTAACTATGCAAATTTCCGTTCTCCTTCTCCCTCTGCTTCTTTCCCTTCTCGTAGAAAAGCTTGCGCGGATTCCGTAGGTCAGTTAAATCGTAATAACCACGAACCAACAGGTCGAGCGGAAACTTGGTAAGGTCGCAATTAGATTTCTACTCGATCAACTCTGTAACAGCAGGAGGTCATAAGCTAGATTTTTTATATATATTATGCAATATAGCAGGGCAGAGAATATTGCGATAATAATCCTTTTATTACTCTGGAGTCGTAAGTATCACGAGAAATCACAAGCCATATCAGTAACATCAGTCATATCATTCAGTAAGTTTCTCGCGGCGCCAAATAGAGAAGCCCCATTTTTTTCGCTTATCATTTTGCAGTTTCAAGTTTTCATAATTTCTATCTGATTTACGTTTTTTCCCCCAAGTAGAAGCATATTGATCTTAAACGATCATAGGATACATTAATTTTAGTTGTCATCCATCAACAAAGCTAGATGATGTAGCACCCTGTTATTATTTTTAAAAAAACCAAGGGATCATTTGGAAAGCAGATGATCAAAACCGAATCTTCATCAATCGCGTACTATCTTTGGTTATCCGAACCATGGACACCTTAAATCCTATACCGAACTCATTCACGCTGAGAGATTTCAAATTCCTACACTTCAATCCTCACTTAGTGCGAATTTTTCAAAGCAAGAGACACAGTAAACAAAGATTTTATATCCTGCGTAAAAGTGAATCCAAATTTCCATACTCCTACCTTTGCAATATTAATTTTCCATAACAAAGATCGATGTACCTCTAAATCCTATGCTAAACTTATTTACACAAAAAAATTTCTAATTTCCATACTCCCATCTTTGCACTGTAAATCTTCCGTAACAAATGAAAATTAAGCAACGTATCCATGAACTCCGCGCTAAACTAATTTATACAAGATTTCCCGTCACTCATCCCGACCACCCGTTTCAATCTCTCGTTCATCCTCCTCGCCTCTGATTAATTCAAATAAACCAAACATTCGATTCAGCGACCCTGAAATTGCTACAGCTCCATTAAAACGAACCCCGTCTAGTAGCGATCAGAGTCAGAAACGCGAACTTTTACTTTCGGCAGAGGGATAATCTTGTCAGTCACCCTTCGACGTCTTCCCCACGAAATGTCCAATCGCAGGGACAGAAATTCCGTCGCGGCGACGCGCTGCGTTGGTCGCGGATACGCGCGGCGCGTAAAAGGTTCGTTAACGGGAGAAACGCGACGGGGTTGCCGTCGAGTGCGTATTATGCAGGCTTTTTCGGTGGCTGACGTACGCCAGGTAGACCGTTAACTCTCGCCGCGGCGCGGCTGGTAATTTAAAAGCGCACGCCAAGCGAGCTTTCGAGATTTTAACGCGACTCGACCTCGCGGTTCTGATTAATTTCGGATCGATGCCGCTTTGCGACTCGACGCTGTTACGTAACTGCTTTCAGCGCCGGTTTCTCGATTGTTGACCACCTTGCAGGCGTGAAATGTTCTTTGCCACCCTGTATTACGTTCAAAAGTAATTAATTCACACTACAAATTAGTTTATGCTACAATAAATAAAGAATCTCCTTTTTTTTCTTAGCATTTGAAACGCGAAGATTTCTCTCCGTTTTTATTTACACAAATATCGTATTGTACCATAGTTACGTATTGTCGATTTTGTCGACACAAATATTGCACTCAACTTTAGGTGTGTGCTTTCCCTTTTCTAGAAATACCGTAGATACGAGTACGCTTTTGTACAGCTGAGGTAAAACAGGTTGATTTTGAGAAATAAATGGTCCTTACCCACATTTCTGCAGAGAAGGTAAAAGGGTACTGTAGGATATGTTAGAAGGAAGTAATTGATCCTAAAAGCTTGCTCATTGTAGCATAAGTTCGTTGCAGCATATATTAAAATTTAGAATACAAATGATTCCATTTCGTTTTCTAAATTTTTTTAATTCCAATACTAGAATGTGCGATAGACGTTTAATTTCTTAGAAGGCATGTGATTAACCTGGATGAAGTTAAACAGTTTGGCTTATGTATGACTTATGTACGTATTTAAGTATAATCTGTTTCAAGCCCACGGATTAACTTAAAGTTGGGATAAGTAAAGTTACCTAGTACAAACGTTTAAATATGAGAACTTCAATGTTAAATGAGAAACACAAATTATCAGCTTATATTGTACTGCATTGTATCGTATTATAGATACATTATATTGCTATCCCAATTAATTAGAATTCACCTATACAAACTCACGTTTAAGATCATACAACGAAATAATTAAAAACGGGTATATTTCCATTGTTTTTTCATGCTTCCTGTTGCATTCGTTTATTGTAAATATTATGATGGCACTCTTATTATTTCGTGATTCGTTTTGAAGAGCAGAGCAAATATCTTTCAATTAACACACACGCGACAGATCGACCCACATTCGCAATACAGTACCGCTGCATATGCATCTGAACAAATAGAATTATTTTCAAGGAAGGAACATAAAATACTACACTTTGTCATGTATAATAAAAATGTACTCCGTGAGTTTGTCGCAATGAAAACTCACGTGTAATCAATAACGCTTATTGAAAGCGAGACTAGTGTCAGTTTCAACGGTTTCGGCAGATCACGTAAAATGCAATAGCAGAGCAAAGCGTGGCTTAACTGTTATTAAACATTATACAGATTACTGTATTTTACCAGTTGTGATCATACATTCGATGCACTGAAAACGCGAAAAGTATGCCGGCTAACAGCGCACAGACAGAACACGATTACTCGAGCCAACATCACTTTCGCGTCACGTTGGACATATTTGATCGACCGCAAGCGATGGAATTTCGAAATGGTATTTACGCGAGGAAAATACTAATATATGTAATTGTTAAATACTAATATATGTAATTGCATGTTGCTCCTCATTATGCACCAAAAACATTTGTGTTATTATATTTCGCGGAAAAATTATTTACAACTAACGAGTTACTAGGGTAAAAGGCCAATTACTGTAGAAAATTTGTATGAGTGTATGAGCCGCCCAGAAGTCATGTTGATCGATTCCATAAATTGCAAAGTAAACAGAAGTGTATTGAACGTTACAATTGCTAAAGAACTTCTACGAAATTTACACCTATTTATGTCAGCTTCTTGCAAGAAATGAACTTATGGAAATAAATTATTAATCACGTATACAGATAACGAAACTGAGAGTGGAAACTAGAAAGTGGGGCTGACCAGTTTGGCTTCTGAGAAACTACACGAAACTTTGTGAATTTCATTAGCACTATAATCAAATGAGACTACCGTGCCTACATTGGTAAAGTTTGAAACCAATGCAAAAATGTATATAAAAATTACGCTTTTATAAAGGACATTTATTACAAATATAAGCTTGGTAAAAAATTAATACACTAGAGAAATAGCGATCTTACAGATACAATTAGCGCTTAAGATGATCTCGTTAAATATTGTAGCTTACTATAATATGTTTTGCACGTATCTAGTAATTGACCGCCCGAATGCCATCATCATCTCTGTGACATATAGAAGTACGCTAAATATGTCGTAACATCTATGTACATTTCCAAATTTCTTTTAAACTTTACCAACATAATCATGATAATCGGATCTCATTACTGTATTAATGAAATTTCAAACTGTCTTCTATAACATACGTAATTATATTGGTAACAAAAAAGTTTTCCACGAGCGTCCAACAATTTTCATTAGCTACTGTATGTATATTCGTTGGATATTAAATTCAGTTTGTTCTATCGATCCATCGATACGTTCCTAATTGTGCTCTGTCTTTTCTCTTTTTCGGCCGAAAAATTATGAAACAAAAACAGAAAGAGGTCGACAAAAAATGTATACTCTTGATATATCCGTACGGCTTCAATGAAATCGCGAATAGATACGATATTAGACCGAACTTTCTGCATGAAAAACGTACCGCGAAACGGAGCAGGCCGAGTTTTAACAGTCACCGAGCTATTCGCTGTATTTCCGGAGTTCTCATTGTTCGAGTACTCGAGGAACCGGCTGGCCGTGCAACCAGTAATCCGTCAGATGTTTCCACCACGCGAAAACTGCGAATTCGATGTGTATTATTTCCTCTACTCTTTTCGGCTGCTCGTTTCCCAAACGTTTCCTCCGATATTTTTGTTCCGAGTCGGCGAGCACGAAACGGTTAAATGTTGTACTTTCCGCGTTCACCGAATTCTACCAATATTACGGCGAAAATTTAACGTAAGGACATTTATTCGAGAACGGCGAAAGTTTTTTGATAGGGAAGGTAAACTTTCAAAGTTTCTGAAGAAAACTGTGTCGCGACACGCTGCTCTGTTACACGGTGAACAACCTAGGGACCAAGTTCCGCCATCTTCATTATTCCCTGCACAAACGAAAAGTTTTTCGAGCGTAAAATACCGTCTCGTTTAAAGAAAAACTGTCTAATACTCGTTTCTACTAATTTTTAGTTAAACCTCCGTATTCGGATTCTCCTTCATATAAGAACAGAAATTAACATCAATCGGTGCTTGTTATTCTAACAGAAGAATCAAAAACAGGTGGAAGAGGGTTATTTCTTAACAAAGCAATGGTGCAATAACGAAAAAAGATAATATAACAAAATCACGAAATAATATTTAAAAATTCTATTCGATTAATCGTTCTACGGAAAATGCTATTTCTATCTCTTTCCTGTAGTATAATACCTAAAATTTTTGTACTTTGTAATACCGTAAATATCCAACAACAACTTCTACATTTGTATTTTCAACATTAATTACTTATTAATTACGCAACTACATCGTATTACGATATTAAATTAAATTAAATCTCTTATAAAGTTCCAAATAGATAATTTATAGAATAAATATTCCTTCTTTACTATCACTCTCTTTAATATCACAACGCCTTTTCATCTAAAACGATATAAAAACTTGGAACATAAAAAACATAAATTTCAAAGTAGTTTCCTTCTCATTCTTCCGTTTACTAGCATCCTACACAAACCAGATAACATATCGCGGCGAGGAAGTGGGTGAACTTTCGGGGAAGCAAGGCGGCCACGATTCGATCGTGGTTCCCTTCCGTGTATCTCGAGTAGAAGGTCAAAAAAGAAATCGGAAGCCGTTGCGGCGATGCACGGGATCCGCCTAATTGCGTTAAACTCCGTAACCAGCGGAGCCGTTTCTAAGTAGCTGCAGGCGTTTTAAGGTTTTCTCGACGTCTTCGTCTTCCATCTCCGGACGTTTCAATCGACGTTCTCGATATTTCGAACCTTTACGCTGCAACTATGCATCTTAGTACCCATTTCCATCTATTTCTTTTTTTAATCAATTCTTCAATTTTTCAGTTTTTCACTTAACAGTTTTCTTCGTTGAACGCGTCGCTGCATCGCTCCGAATCCTCGTTTCTTGAACATTTTTATTTCGTCTATATTTTCAAAATAGAATTGTACGAAAAGAATTTAAGTATATTACAGCTTTAACTATATTTATAAGTTTGTTCGGAGTAATTTTGGAGTTCGAAGTAATCGGATCTTCTCAAAGTATCTAATTATTGTAGATACCTATATAAGTCACATAATAGCTATATATTTGACGAATGGCCACGTAGATAAGTTTTCAATGAAAACCACTTATTTACGGCATTACAATAGCTGGGTGTCCACAGAACGATTATTGCAAATTGTAATTGCATTTGAAAAGAGTAGAGAGTCGAAGAGTTGAGAGTTTCCGTACCAGAACGCAAATATATACGGGAGACAGTGCGATAATTGACTTTGTTATTGAACTCAGTTGTAGTTCCCTACTGAATATTCTGGGGTTTATTAACGTAATGGGTAATTGAGTACTTAAGCACTTTTGTGATCTCTGCGAAATATATACTTATAGTAACTGTCTTGTAATTTCACGCTTTGCCAATAATTAAAGGTTCGACAATGAAATTTCTAAACGTCACATATACCACACACAATATATTTGTAAAAAAACGTTTGCAAATATTTGAATCCTTTCGTGATTCTGCGTAAAAGTTACGTACTGCTTTCAAGGGACAAAGAACACGTACAGCGATTAATCAGATTTGCATCAATTCTTATATTCTGACGTATTCTTTTTTATTTAGACGTGACGAAGCTTTACACATTCCATGATCGTCACGCTCAATTTGCTTCGTCGCGTCGCGATATCACGCATGCTTAAGATATATACAGCCGAGTTCCCATCAGACTCGCCCCGTTTCCTCGACGTAATCAACCGCGTCGATTTCCGTGTAATTCACGAGACGTCCACTCCATCAACGTTTCCAGCGAACGACCGTGTCTTACAATCGATGCTGAAGTCGGAATTCTCTGAACAACGCCTTCATTTACAAACGTGCCAACTAAAAGCCTTTCTTGGGGCGGTAATTAGAGAAATTTCAATGAATATTCCAATACCACGTTGCGAACAGTTTCTTGTAAATGTCAAGTTCCACGTGTTTTGCTTTATCAGAAATTAATATTGCTACGAGGTAAACAAGTCTTTGCTTCGATTAACCGGTTAATTGAATCGGTTTTTACCAGGAAAATGGCCATTGAATTAAAAGTTGGTAAAAACGAATCAATCTTAGCTGGGTTTATCGCTGTCTTTTTTGCGTGTAAACACGCTGTACTTGATATTTAGCCCGTTGTCGTCCATCACCACGGGCAAAGGAATTTTACAGATCCGAACTTCGATATATTTTATAATTGACAGAACGGTGACTCTTTCTCTGTCGGTGTAAATTAAATGACTGATAGATAAAAAAGAAAGAAACAAAATAAAAGAGGGGCAAGTAAGATAAATGATTCGTGTTATTGCACATAAACAATGATCAATACAAGATACGAAACTCGATGTGCAAAGATTAAGAGAAATGAAACGGCACGTGAAAGCATAGAGAATTCCTAAATATAGAAATTATGATCACGAGATAATTGAAATCTTTGAACGAATGCTTCCACATTTTTCTTACGACTTTCTAGCATATCAAAAAAAGGAAAAAAGGCGAAAACGTCTTAGGAAGGTAGTGTCTTGTCTCACGAGAGACAAAAACGAGTTGATCGACTCGAAGCTCCCTGCTTTTTGACTCGTATCCCTGACCACGCTTTCCACTGGCAAGGTTATTTTCATGGACGAATTTATATCGACGGGTTTTCGATCTACGAGATACGTAAAACGTTGGTTTCTGATTCGTTTTGCGCTGGATCTCGACTACGTGACCGGACTGGATGATTTACGGTGCGATTCAATTATGCCTTTCAGTTTATATGGCAGAAGTAACGATATTTTCTTCGAAAAAGTTCATCTTTTTGAATACTGACTTAATTTTTGTTATATAATGGTTAAACTAAATTAATTAAAATAAAACGTGCGTCTTTCCCTATATTTGACAATGTTTCTAGATGGTATAAAACTTAAAGGAGAAATGATCTTACTTAAACTTATACATAGTTATTTATCTATTGGTTGATATAGTAACTTCGTAGATTTTAAAGTAGAAAACACATCGTAATCGTACAGGTGTCGCTACGAGTTAAATAATTTATATTTTTCGACATACCTGTATAGACTCAACAGTGAAGAGATAGAATAATATGACTTCTATCGAGGAGTAACTATAAACCAACGATTATTAGAAATAATTATCAAATTCGAAAACTCTCCTCATTTTCAAAATTAATAGAACTTTAATGCGATCTTTGCTCTATAATTCTGCGACCTTTACTCGACGATACCTGTATCTAAAGACATTGAAATTTACCTCAGCATCAGAATTCCCTAAAGAACCAACGAAGGACCTTACAGCCCGTTAACGGACGCCTAATGATGCCCAAAGTATCGAAATGTCGCTGGTCAAAATGTAGGTCAACAAAATGAGGAGTTTTTCGTCTTCACACAAAGCTACGTTCTTCGAGGAAAAAATTCGTTAAAATTCCTTCAACCGGACACCAATCGAGCTTCGAACTGAAGCTTCTAACGGGACTTTCGATAACTTGTGGCCGATCAACGATCGAACAGGAAATACCGATACAATCGATAATCGTTATAAAGTAGAATTGACTAGTTTGGCGTCTGGATAATTTAAATAATAATACGTTTGTGAAACTATTTTATATGTGAAAAACGAGATGAATAGAATCGAACATTCCAGCTAAGATTCAAGGTTTCTTGCCTACTTCTCATAGACATAATATCAAACGCAATATGTGTTATCCCATTGAAAGAAAGAAATTTATTTTATTAATCGATTTCGGAGTTTTTTTTTTAGCGAAAGCAGCGTTTTCTCGAAAATTTCATTACTTGACAGAAATGTACAATTGTATCGCGAATATTTGTGTTACTTTGTATTTTTGTAAATATTAGTTTAAAAAATGGAACTTCGACGAAGAATTATTTTATCTCTTGAAAAATATCACAGGTACCACATTTTGGACATTTACTATATTGTTTGCATATTATGTGCATTCCTTTTATTCATTTTTGCGCCTTTAATTTTCCAACGAGTGCATAAAAATTCGCGATTTATACTATACGTAATAAAAATATTACGAACTTCTCCGATAATCTAACATTAACAACGATCATAATGTCGATCAACAACCAAGAAAGGGAAATTAGTTGTATTTTATCGCTGCTCACTCTTTGTACTTTGCAACAGCGTGCAAGCGTGTGCCTCGTTGTCGCGAAAATTAACTACGCGAGGTGACAAAGGTTGAAATTGCTTTACGTTAGAGCGGGATTTCGTGGCGAAAGTTTGCCACTGGCAGGTGGTTACATGAGGGTGGATTTTGGAATACAAATTATAAGCAAGCACAGTTTTCGAGACAAACTACGATTTGCGAGGTAAACACTCGCCGGAATTTCGCGGATCTTCGAATATTAACTAAATTGTAAGGTAACCAAGAGGCGTTCGTGCAAATACAAATAACTACGTAGGTTAATTTCTGCGGAATTACATGTGCAACAGTTGATCGTAATAAACTTCAGAAAATTTTCCTGCTGCTATCATTAATTCTGTAATATTACGCCTGTACACAATCCTGTTAATACCGTGTGCACTAAGAAATTTCTCCAGTATAAATCATTGACTTCCATAAATTGAAAAAGAAACTTCCTAAAATAATTATCCTTTTTACTTACAAATACGCGTGCCATTTTTATTTCAAATTTCGTGTCACATTGCTATTTTTCAATTTTTTCATTCATCAGGTTAATCGATGTCACTTCTGAATAGTTTAAATAACATAATAACAATAAATAATAATAGTTTAAATAAATCCACTTCTTAAAAAATAGTATGAAACAAGTCTTTTTGGAAGTCTTCCGAAACAAAAATGAGTGAAGAATACAGTGTAGTATTCTGTTACAGTTTTAGGATTAAACGAAGTTTCACCTCTGCCACCAAAAACTTGTAACTGCACCTCAAAGGATAAATCGAGGAAAAATGCGAAAAAAGTTTCGAATTCACCGACATATTCGCGCGATTCCCCAACACATTCTCGTTAATTCGGCACGTGACGACCCGACAGAAATCAATTTCGTGGAAAATCACCGATTCAGCCGCAGTTCCGCGTTGATCGACGCAACAAGAAGAAATCAGAAGTCGCGGTAGTATCGAATCTGTAGGAAAGTTTGATCGCGACACGACCTTCCATAATATCATTTTTTCCGCATGTACGCATAATCGATCTTATTTTCTCTAGCCAGTATGAAAGGTTGCCCGACGAAATTGGGATGAAATTTATATTTGGAATCCATCGAACCGTCTGACTGCAATGGTTCGTCGTATCACGCGATCAGAATCATTTTCTTCCTTGACGTTCTAGGCGTTTCGGAATATTCTCAACGGTGAACGAGAATTCTACGTCTGACAGTTAATTTTTGTCGACATTTAACGTCAAAGATAGCGCTAAGATCATTTTCCATCACCAACGAACTGACAAGAAGCACGATTTTCATTGACAAATATAATTATTCGCAAATTTCTTACTTGGGGGGAAAGGCAAACGTTGTTTCGCGTTTTGTTTAAAATGTATAACAACAGGTTGCTGTTCGGCGATTGTTTGACAAACGTGAGCTTAACCTTGGACATTTGTAGCAGGTAAAAACGCTATGACAAACATTCGCGCGATCGCTTGGAACCAACACAAGTACATTAGGAACATAAAATAATGGTAACCAATTACAGGAACAAAGAATTACGGATCTTTTACAATGCAAATACTTGGTATTACGTGTATTAACACATAGATTAGACGTGACATTAACAGTTTAAGAGGAATATCAGAAAAGAAAGAACCGTGCTATCTCGTGCGTTAAATAGATAAGAATGCAGAAGGTAAAGTTAGATTGCAACGTGGGTGGCAATCATTTAGAACGATTGCTCAGGCACAAAGAATTCTAACGTCTATCCAGCGTGATTAGCTTCGTCGCCTCGAGTATTCATCGAGTAGAATCGTTTTACGAGTCAGAATTTTCATTCTAACTACAACCAGCTTCGAATGCCGACTCGTCGCTGCTTCTTAGAGCAATCGACATTGTCATTGTGATTGAACCGTCAACGAGTGGGATTCACATTTTACAAGACCAGAACAAGGCGACGAAACGGATCCATTAACTACGTTGTAACCGATATACGATCGGTTTCAAAGGAAGGTCAGGATCAGACAAGCCAGATACAATTAATAACTTTATCTGCGATCGAAGGGAATCAGAAAGAAGCGAGAAAGAGCGAGAGAGAAAACTGACAGCTGGTGAGTATGGACGATGAGTGGTATCGGTGAAAAAGAACAAGAAAACAGTTCCACTGGAACAGAATCGCTGCGGTTTAAATGTCTCGGAGCGCGCATTGGATTACGACGATCGTTCTTACGACTTCGACAGCCTACTATCGCGTTACCAACTTCTGAGAAGGTGGACAGCAGGCCGAAGCGTACCCGCCTTTTTTTCTCCCGACCTTCTCTCCTTGAAAGCTCAGCGAGCCTGCAATTTCCTTTACGACACAGTAATGAGCAAATTGTACCGCCGTAAAACCAACACCAAAGAGCCAGCTACGGAAAAAAGACCACGTTTATATACGTAACTCCTAATCCGTGTAAGATCTTTTTCAAACGCGTTTATTTTCTCGAAAACTTTTATACCAAGCACGCACGCCTAACCAATTTAAAGCAGAACGGTGAAATTCACGACGAATACGCAAACAAGATTAAACGATTTGCTCGTTGGATCGATCTATTGGAATCTTGTTTCTATCAAATGCATTTATACGTCTGGGAAATGCTTCGAACTCTTTCGGTATCATGGTCGTACATGTGCCATACGTGGTCGAAAGAGACATAGGTACGTCATTATTTGTAATACTTTTATTTATTGTTATTATTCTCTTAAGACGTAATAATCAGAATATTTTTCTGTTCGTCAATTTCGAGGAGGAAATTGAAGTTTGCAGGAATGTTTGTAATATACACGATCTGTACACGCTTTATGAATTCAAATGTATCACAGGAACAAAAGTTTTTTAAACTTCGGATCGTACTTTTGATAGATTTTAACTAAGTTTCATTCAGTGTGACAATACTCCGGGCTACTTCTTCTCTTCAACGTCTTCCCTTTCGTTGTTACTTGATCACACAACCTGCTACAATATCAAAAGTTTCTACATTTCGATCTCGTCGATAAATAAATAATTATTACGCTACGTAAAACAATTTAACGACAATATGATATACGAACTACCGAGTCAAATGCATAAAGAAATTAAAAGATTCCCACCTAATCAGAAAGTTAGACAAATTTACCAAGTGTCCGGCTGGGCAAATTGTAAAATACAAATTAAATAAATAAATAAAAAGAAGAGGCCTAATTATAGCTTGCTAGCTACAACTCGCTCTTCAAATATTTGCATCTCTAAAAATCTCCTTTGCCGCTAGAACTTCTTACCATGACGCTACATAGAACAATTTAACCGAGTCAAATGTATGAAGAAATTAAGATTCCCACCTAATCAGAAAGTTAGAAAATTTACCAAGTGTCCGGCTGGACAAATTGTAAAGTACAAGTTAAATAAATAAATAAAAAAAGAGAGACCTAGTCATAGTTTATTAACTACGACTTGCTCTTCAAATATTTGCATCTCTAAAAATCTCCCCGCTAGAACTTCTTATTACGACGCTACATAGAACAATTTAACCGTGTCAAGTATTTTTACCGAGACAAATGCATAAAGAAATTAAAAGATTTCCACCTAATCAGAAAGTTAGAAAAATTTACCAAGTGTCCGGCTGGACAAATTGTAAAGTACGAGTTAAATAAACAAACAAATAAAAAGAAATCTAATCGTAGCTAGTGAAGAAATATTCGCTCTTTAAATATTTGCATTTCTAAAATCCCCTTGCCTCTGAAACTTAATAAACGCCCCCGCGTAACCATACAACAAGAACAGTAAAAACTTAAGATCGGCAAAGCTCGTGCAGACTATTCAAGGAAAAATAAACGATCCTCGTTGGATCGATCTGCCTGTAATTTACGCAGCTAGGTTGGCATTTACGCCTGCGAGAGGCTAAAGCTGCGTAACTTCAGCGGGTCGACGCGACAGGAACGGCATTGAAAAGCCACTTTGATGTCGGGAACTGCTCCGCGATTTTTTCCATTTGCCCTTTCGCGACCGCTCTCTTTGCATACGCGGGTTGCCATGCACCAGTGGTGAACAATCGAGCGGGTCGACGCAAGCTCTCCGTTTCCCGTTACGCTCCACCTTTGCCCGCTCCACCGCGCGAATATGAGGCCGCTGCGCCACGTGACGTAGAGCTCGGAGCCAGGTGATGGTGCTCGAAAGCAGCGAGGCTTTGCGCGGAATATGGGTCAACCGAGGTGCGGTGCGTGCGCCTCTCCGCTCCGACAGTCGGAAAAGCCGCCAACAAAACTGCTTTGGTGGTATATTATTCTACTGGATTTTTTCTCAGAGAAGCAGAACGCGTGTTTGAACGCGAGCCTAAACAGGGATACTTGTCGGAGAATGAATTTTCCACACGTGCGCTACCATTCTGCAAAGTTGGCTGGCTTCGTTGCTCGGCCGATCGTTGTTTTACGCGCAGCAGAATTAGCAAAGATATAGGAAATTTAATCCTCTGTAAGCAAAGAAGCTTCGCGCGAATCTTTATTTTTCCTACAGTTAAAACAGTTGAGCTAAGCTGCGTGTAGCGTATAGCGTACGGTATATGGTGTATAACGTAGCAGAGACTTCGATAAGTATGTCAGGAATATTTTACGTTTTTCGACAGAGTAGAGCAACACGTAGAAAGATCGAAAAATATACTTGTACATGCTTGACAGTATAACCAGTGTATGTATATGGATAAATATATTCCTCGGCACACAATAGTGGAAGCGTTCAAAGTACACAGATCGATTTTATAGATGCGAAGAAATGAGAAAGTGCAGAGAAGTGGCGATACTTGTTGAGATTTATCCTAAGATTTAACAATCATTTGTATCGTCTCTTTGCAACAAGTAAACTTATCAAAGTGAATCGTTTGTTTGTCGACAATTGATCGGCAATCTTGTATTTGCATCGTTAAATTAAGAAATCAATAAAAAGTGAAATCGATCGGTTTGGCTTTCGAGTGGCTCCGTTCGTGGCATCTTCGAGAATTTTCGTTTTCCCTTCTTAGAACTCAGAATGACGGAAACCAAACGATTTTACTAAATATTCGTAGCTTCGCGCTTTCTGACGCGATTTATAATAAAAATCACAAATGCCTAGATACGTTTGTAATTGTACATATCAAGTGTAGCGATATATTGATTGGAAACGCCTTGAAACATCGATAAGCTGTGGCGTGGTAAATCAGGAAAATTTACGAGGTCGGATAATGAGCGGAAGCGAAATTAAATTCGCGCGTATTTCAATTTCCCGATATAGAGACTCGATGCTGTAAACACGCTCGGAGGCACGCAACTTGCGGATAGACTGGCAAATCCCTTGGTAGGACGAGAACGATGTGTTTTCTGGTACGTCCAAGTGGCTGTAGAACTTTTTCTACGTCATGGGCCTCAAGGAGAGACACAGTTTCGCGGGACAATAAGAGAGGAACTCGCGAGTACAATGCGGGACCAGGCAGGAACTGGCTGGGAAACGTCTCATCGACAAAGGAGCGGCGGTCGCGGGAATGAATAACGAATCGCGGTTACGTGCACAATTTTAATACCATTAATATCCCCACGATACCCGGTCGAGTCGCTAACGAGATCGACGCGGGCTGAAAAACGCGCCTGCCTGTTAATTTTCTTGAAATACGCCGGTTCCGCAGAGCGGAAACGTTGCTGTCGCGGAGAACGCGGGAGAAATTGAGAAAAGACAGGAACGAGAAATACAGATATGGAAAATATAGGGAGAAAATAAACAAAAGAAATAAGAGAGAGAGAGAGAGAATGGTCGCTGTAGGGAGGAAAATGGGGGTCTTCCAGAAATTCGAGGTCAGGAAGCGTGCGGATAACAGAGACGTTCGCTAATTGCAGTTAATTAGCTCGTTGATGTGGATTATGCATAATGAAATAGAGATGCTATTGCGCAAGGCAGCAGAATCGAATCGAGGTCATCGATGCATATTCTCGATGCATTCGTAAGAGACGAGAGGTTCTCTAAGTTCGATGTTTTCGTGTTGATGGTTGGATATAATAAAAAATGCTTCTTGTGATTCAACGAGATAGGTAACTGTATCACCTGTGTGTACGCGCACAGAGTAAGGAGAAACGATAGTGATAGGACAAGGTGGCGAACTACATACTTATACCTCGAACAATAACAATTCATTTCGACGGGCAACTTTTTGACCGTTGGTAATACATATTGAGGAACTCTGCTTTACCTACTGCTGTTACTTCGTACAGACCAGTTACCCACTGTGAATAGTTGCAGAGTTACTCCTACATTGGGTAATGTCGCCACTATCACAGAATATTAAAGAGAGCTTCCTTACCGACTTACCGACATCGCGCACCGAAGAACACGAATCAATGTCGCTAAAAAGTATAGCGTCGATAACTTCGACAAGAAAGAATATTTTACCTAATACCTCCCGGTAAAAGATAGTACAGTTCTCGGTAAATTAAAGTACGTCCAGAAGCAACCATATTTCCTTTTCCCCACGCAATTATTACTCGCAGACTCGACAGTCCGAGTCTCTTTCATCTCGATTTACTTCAGCAATTTCTACCACGTTTTTAATCTTCGTTGGGATGCAAACGCAGCGGTAAAGCCGGTACGAAAGCGCATAATATACGACGTAAGGAGACGAAGGAGTCGTGTAACAACGTGGGCGTACCATCTCGCCCCCGCAGCTCAAACAACAGAGTTCCAAGATGAAGAAAACGGAGAAGGAAGCTCTTTCTTCGTCTCTCGTCTCATCGATTCACCTTGCGCGACCAACAATATAGACTCCGTCTGACCCAGACATACAGACCAGACGGACAAATACATTCACTGCCAAGTAAGATCACGTGCGTGCATCGACTCTAGCATATCGTGTGTTCGACGACTAAACGAGAAGTTGGAATAAATTGGGAAGGTTTCCCGGAGAGAGACGACTACGCTTCGTCATCCGGCACGTGCTGGTCCGTTTGCAAACCGGTTCTCGATTCACCATTCGACCGACCGTCGTTTTTATCCTCCCAACTGCGTTCACGATCGATCCTTGACGAATTATCGTCGCCGGACGGACTGCTTTCGCGCAGAAAAACGAAATTACGCACGGACATCGAGGATACCGTGTCTGCACGTTTGTTTTTCACTAACAGTTATATAACGAACGATACGATCCACGTTTCGCCCGAGTGGATTACGCAAAGCTGTTATTCTAATAAACTAATCAAAGCTAGGTGAATCGTTCACAGAGAATCTGTGAAGTTCATACGACACGGCAGTTAATACGACACGGCAGGGTACCTATCCAGTTAGAATAGCGAAAGGTCGCTGGAAGTATCGTTGAAACGAGAAATCATACTGGAGTGGGAGTGAGTATAGCGGTGTTTTCATGGTTACATACGCTAAAAAAGAGGTGCAAATACGCGAAAAGGCTGGTTTTTGTTAACAAATGTTGCGACAGCTCGCGATTCAATCGCAGCTGTCGATGGAAATGGAACGTTTCACGCGCGAGCTTAATTATCGGCTGTATCGAAAAGGCTCGTTGTTACGGTCCAATTAACGTTCGTATATCAGACTTGATCTTTGACTGTTTTCGGCTAATTCGACATCGAGATATTACATTTACTATGTTAACAGGTATAACGAACCGTTTAACGTAATTTACCCGTCAGCCGACCCTACAACAAGATTCCTTTCTCCAAACTTCTCTCTTCGGTATTCTGATGCAATCTTACGAAACGTTGTGTATTACGGTAAGCAGTACCATAATCCAAAATCAATGAATACACAAACGTATTAAACAATTAACCCATATATTCCCCAATGTTTTTACTTTTTTACTTCACGATGCTTTTTGAAATAATTTCATTGCCTATCCGAAATATACACTGAATATTCCAACATGTTGGTACATTATCGCAGTTCGTGTTCTCTTTCTCTACTTTTGTATAATGCGTTTAATAATGAAATAGGTTTTTACTTTAAACAACAACTGATATTTATCGTTTTTTTTTCTTTCTTTTTAATTAAGCACGAAGATCATACTTCATTCATTTTACCGACTACAATTGCGATAACTTTATTGTAAACCTACATAAGTATGCGTGAATGTGATGCTCAATGTACAGCGAACGCGTTAAATAAATTATAGTATCGCTGTTTGCTATCCATTTACTATATCGACTGACCAAACAGAAAAATTGATCTCAACGAGAACAATGATAAAAAGCGGAAAATATTCTGAGTTAAATACACAACGTATAGAAATAATCGATTCGAAAAGTCGTGGTTGGAAAATAACTGAATAAACAGAGGCTGCGTAAACGACCGCAAAGCCTCGTTAAAAAGAGGTTTCCTATTTTCATGTAGGAGGGGATCGCTGAAGGAGGATTTTCAGCGCGTCGATGAACACCAAGGGGTGACGCGAGATTCACCTTTCAAGAGAAAACAGAATAAACGTCTTCGTTTTATCTTTATATTCTCCGAACATCTTGAACGTCAGGATCAGTTGGAGAATTTAGTCCATCAATTAAACCACGTGCGACTGGCGTTAAACGATTAAGATACTCGATGTGTCACTGGAGTTGTTCCTAGTCGATTCTCTAGTAACCTGATACGCTTCTAGCTTTACTCACGGTGTATTGCACAAAGTACTATCGATTCGAGACACTCACACGCGTCCAAGCATCGTATTTCACAATGGTACAACGTACATACGTACGTGAGCGTGTACAGGAATTGAAAGAGAGCAGGACGCACGCACACCAACTAAAGATACTCGACCTATCCTATTACAGCAATTTAGGCGAATGAGAAAAAAAAGCCAGGCAGGTTGGACCCTCACAATGTAATTTCCAACCACACGAAACGTATTACGCGAGCCAAATTCGAGAACGGTTCGTTTTCTACGTTGTAATATACTCATTCGCTTTTGTGAAAAATTTAGTCCGGGCTGGCGACCACTGAAAATGCGAAAATATTCGACTATCAGAGAGCACCAAGTATTCAGCGGCCGGTAGTGACTTGGGCAACTGCGAATTAACGTTTGAATGTTTTTTCACGAGTTCCATGAACCCAGTGGACTTTTGTACCGTTATAGGGGAAAGAAGACCAGCCTTCCTTCCTTTCTTCCTTTTTCTTCTTCCTTTTTTCTTACTCTCGTGGACGAGGATCTTTTTTTATGATATTTCGTTGAACGTAGAATTGAAGCGATCCGTGAGTTAGCTTCGCAACGTTGAAAAAGTATTTGTTTCTTTTCTAGCTTGTGTTTACCATGAAGAAATTTAATCTCTTGCTTTGGATGTAACATCGAGTCACGCTCGTTATAGGAATTATAACTGGACAAAGGTGGACTGGATACGCAGCGAAATTTTCTTTGAATTTCAATTATTTTATGCTGAGGATTATTCAGTTGAAAAACTTAAGTAGAAATTTAAAAATTCGTAACAACGAATAATCGTAAAAGATTAAGGCGCTTTCTTGTCTTTAATCCATCCCGATAAGATATTTATTTATATATAAGCGTATCATAAATTTTGGGAAACGAGAAAATATAAAACGTTCCTTAAATCCCAAAAAAACATACCATGCGAAAGGAATTTTTAAACGATTCGTAAAAATGATAGACGACGTCATATGGATATAAGATCAGGTCCATAATTATTTATGATACTATAAAAAAATAACGTACCATCATAAATCTATAAAAACAGTTACAATGTCTAATCTAACGATTAAAAAAAAAAAAAAAATAAACCAATGCTCGGATTTTTTGCTAATTAAAAACTTCCAGCGTCTAATACCAAGCTCTTGTAGTATCACAAAAGACTGTCACAAAATCTACAAACGACACAAGCAACAGAAATTTACAAAAAGACATTCCTTCAGATTCCTTCAGGAAAATCGTGCGGATCGAGTGCAGAATCGTTGGAAGCATCCGAGAGGAGCGCAGATCGATGAACGAATTTCCAAGGATCGCGAGCGATTCGAGAAACCGTGAGACCATTAAAAGACGGCTAAGACAGTGAAGATTCTCGGACAATTTCAACTAAACAAAGAATGAAAGGGCATTTGAAGCAATCGCGACGAGGGAAATTCCTTGATCGGTGAATCCATGGCGCGAAATTGCGCCACCTGGATTCACCGTGAATTCCGCGTAAGTCGTTAACGCGGACAGAAGAAGCGGGATCGAGAAAAAGCGAGGAACGCGGCGAAACTCGTTCTTAAGAGCGCGCAGGAGCCCGAAAGAAACAGTGTTCCACGCGTCCAGGTCAGAAATGCTTCCTACGATGCGATGCTATGCCATCTTCGACGGGTTTCTCCTAGAAAAAGAGGATTCTATGATGTTTCGCGAGAAGGTCGAGGGAGACTTTGAACGTGAAAAGAGAATGCGTATACGCGTGTGTGCGTCTGTCATAGACAATGATAGAAAAATCGATAGTTATACGGAGAACTGGAAGAACCAATTTGATTTGGAATCGCCGACAATCGTTTCACCGACAATGTTTTCATCCACACAGTTTGACCGTCTTTAGCCTCGTCGACATTGTTTATTCACCGACACGTTGACATCACTAGCAGTGTTTTCGTTCACTCTCATTCGGTTCAGTGAAAACAACGTCGACAAAGGCACTGTCGGTGAATAAACAATGTCGACGAAATTAGTGCCGGTAAGAATATCATCGGCAAAATAATTGTCGGTAGTTACAAGTCGACCCGGAAGATCAAGGTTAATCACGCATTAGCTGGATTCGCGGGAACTTTGAGATTGCTGGGCGTATACGGTCTTCGTGAGCAGGAAGAGAAGCCAGCACAACGTCCTGGCAGGCTGCCGAGTGACTTTCGTAATGACGAGATTTATCGAGTGTCTTTTCGGTCTGAATTAAATGATAACGATCGAATAGATGCACCGTTGGACAATCTTAACGTTTCTACACTCTTCGGGTCATTTTTCTAAAATAATTATGCTCTGAGGATCAAGCACTGAGAAGCGCATCAGACAAGAAAAGATCCACGTTTGCTCGGTAACAGTCGAGTTTAGGGAAACAAGAAAGTGCGATTTCTCGTTTTAATTTTATGCCAAAAATTTTCCTAGAAAATTAAGTCTTTCTTTGACTGAAACGAAAGCGCAAAGTTTCGACAAAATGTTCAGGAATCATAGCGAGGATAAACAATTTATGCTGTGTACGTATTTGAGGAAATTCTTTCTTTAGCATTCATTGTCCTATAATTTATTGCAAGCGGGAGAAAGGTCTAATAGAGGAATTCTGTGCTTTCTTTCTCGAATTTACGACTGAGTTTCATGCCCCGAACTTTCCATGACGCGAATAACAAGGAACGGAAGGAAACCACTTGATTTCCGTCGAGCTACGACAGGAAAACGATAGATCTATAGAGTTTCAGTGGAAGAATCGAGGAAGAGTGGACGTCTGAGAAATCGAATAAGAAGTAGTGAAAATAGAAGCTGAAAAGGGCTTAGAGTTTACCTCGCTCTTTTGGAGCCTCGTTTAAAGAACAAAGGTATGAATGATGAAGCTGGGATCATTTTCTGCTGCACCTGCCTTGTACTTTATCGTTCAACGAGGATACTCGAGAAATTAAATCAATTCTTGAGAAGCTTCAAAGGTGGTCTAAGACAAAATTGCTTGTCAACTCTGTTGATTGTCATTGATTGTAGAAAAAGAACTAAATGGAGCGAGGTATTAACGAAGACAAACGGACAGACTGAATGGAATAAAAAAAAAATATTCGTGGAACTGAAATAATTCTCTGTTCTTAACAAAATAAACTTACATTAACTTTTTGTGGTTTTTTCTTGGTTTGCTAGAGTATGAATATTTATTGGAAATTTAAAAGCACGAAAATGCAGAAATGCACGATGATATGCACGTAAAACAAATTTTAATACTCGTTATAATATTAACTCGTATCAGAGGTAATATTTATTGATTCAAGCTTGCAATGGAAAAGAGTAGCAAGTACTTATATTTATTTCTAATCATTGATACATTAGTCGTCGCTTTTTACAACCTCGCCTCATATCAAAATTAACTTTTTGATTCTATTATAAAAACATTTTGGAAATTGTAAATTAAAGAACGAATCTCTGCTTGTGTCCTATCCCTTCAGTTCTATCCATACAAAAACATAAATCTCCCATCGATATCCGCAATCTGTCAATTTCCTAATACCGAATACGAAATTAAATCGAAGAGAATGTAGTTCAAACTAGAATTGTCTCTCATTTCGATCTTCCTAGTACTATAAATCACGTACAACAATCTCGAAATTCCTAAAGCCAATTCAAGATCAAAGTCAGAAGTTGCGAACAGTTTATTGGCGTCGTTATTATACCGAACAGTGAGTGAGTCACCTCGTTCGTCGCTCATTGTAAATGCATCGAGGATTCGCAACAAAGAATAGCTATAGAGTGGTGCACATTACGAGCAGCATTCGGAATCAGAATTTTTCGCGGCGCCAAACGGAATAAACGTCCAACGACCACGTCTGTCTACGTACGAACCGTTTCCACTTCATCACTCCCATCCTACCTATTGCGCCAACCAGTCTCGAAGTCTCGAAACGTTCGCCTAAGTTCCTCGTCATTTAGCGTCGGTGTACATTGTTCTCAAGAGAGTCTCGTCGACTGTATCAATACGCTACGATCTCTGGGACGAGTCATCGAGACTCTCATCGTCCGGTGTGAGTAACAGAATGGCAGAGAATTGATCAGCGATCTTGCATTCTATTGTAAAACGATATTTTTAATAAAATTAATTTCAATAAAGGCATCTGCAGCAGTAAATACTGATGTTTACATACGTTGAGTCACGAGTGTCATTGAACGCTTATCATAACAATTTTCTATAAATATATCACGTGCGTTATACGAAACTTACTAGAAAGTAAAATAATATAAAACGATTTTCTTGTAGGAAGAATATAAATGTGAATGTGAAGTATGACGGAGAAAATTGAAAGTAGAGTCGCGGGTTTTAGCTTTTAAGACTATCGTCGAATAAAAAAAATCACCATTCAAATAAAAAGTCTAGTTGAGTATCGACTAGACTGTGGTTAAAACTGATTCGATATATTTTCAGAAAGTTCATGGCGTTCAGGCGATAAGCGACTAGAGAAGGTGTAAAAGTCTGTTGGAAATCTTCACTTCTGCTACTTATGTACATCCTTTCCCATTCTATATAACTCCTGAATTCCCAGTAGAATGGGAAGTTAGTCTACGTGCGAGAATAAATCCATAACGTAGAGAGCCACGGTTTTCATGAAATAGGGTTTAAATATTTGTCGAATACACGTACGTCGGGTAAATTCTTGCCTAAATATGTTCAAACTCTATTTTCCTAAGAATCAAGTCTCCAAAGTAATTTCTTCATCTTCGTCCTATTTTCAGTCACGGAATCTCCCTCATCCTACTTATACTGCGATTTTCGAGATATGTACAACGTAAACATCGGGGTTTCAGCAATCTATTACATTCTATAATATTGAAGCAGAGCACAGACAAACATTATATTGTCTTATTTTGTGAAATCGCAAGAAATTCCCTGATTTTCGAGAGAATCCTACCAACGAAAACAACGAGAAAAGGTATTGATCCGGCGTGCCAGGTCGCCTAGCCCAATTTCTGATCTATAAATCAGATTACACATTGTGCACGCATCACATAATTTGGCAAACCGCTTGGAAACGATTGGGTATTAAACCAAGGCCGAAATTAACCGAGAAATTACTCGATGATCTTTCGAAAATCTCGTAGAGAAAGAGAGAAAGAGAGAGAGAGGGAGGGAGAGAGAGTCAAGGAGACCCGAAAGAGCTCCAAGCGATAAAATTAAACTTTTCGCGATGATCCTTGTCTGTATAAATATTTAATCTTCTTGCTCAATACAATTTGTTCGAAATTCCTGGGTAGATATCTGGAGAGTAAAAAATATAGGATGGTTGGTGGCTTCAATGACCTTATTGCGAGATTCTCGAGTGCATCTTTTGTGAACGTTCCTCGAGTACGATACGATTCGAGAGTTTCGGCTTGTTACGAGAGTTAGCGAGTCTTTGGTTTTTATTTGCAATAATTGCGGAATAAAAATGTCTCGTCGTTGAAACGATCTCTTGTTCGTAGCATCTGATTTAGCTCTTTCGTGTTTTCATTTAGAATTTATAAATAGAACTTTGTTTATACCAACTACATTTATTGAAACAAAGTCTTTATCAATGTCCCATTAAACGAACCAATCGAGTGAATCGATTTATACAAATGAATTCATTATATGAATGAAGAATGATAGTAAGAAGAAGCGATCAGTGAACTCTTCTCAAAGTAAATTTCTCGGGAAATTGTTCTAAATTGGAAATTGATAAAATGATTTACCACGTTAAATCCTTTCTTTCTTTTTGAATATAAATAATAGACTGAGTTTTAAAAGTACCTAACAAGATATCGACTATGCAGATTAATTATTATTTAAGAAATGGTAAAAACAGTTTTTAAATTCTTGTTAAGTAGTAAAATTTTGTTGGATAAGATAATGGCATTCTTATCGTAGAAAATAGTTTACTTTATAACTAATATTTGCAGATAATTAAATATAATTGCCAATTGGTTTTATGAACTGCTTATCATCACTCAACAGGTTCATATAAACGAAGATCTATCGTATTCTACAAAATTTCTTTCAATTTTAGATGCTGTAAAGCTCCGATAACTTTCGTTCAAAAATAATTTGTCAGAACCTATCGAGAGAGTTGGCTCCATTCGCAGCGGAATTTTGTAGACTCGAACTCAAGCTAAGTCGACCCCAATTGCTGCACATCTAACTCAATCGACGTCTCCGTGAGAGCACTCGAAATCCTCGAACTTCTCAACAGCCGCCATTAACACTTGTTCATCAACAGACAGAACCATGTCACCAAATTGTAATTAATATCGATCTCGTTCGTCGATATAGCCCTGATACTCTGCTAAGCTCATTAAATTATTCGTTCCAATAACCGAATAAATTACTCCTTTGAAGATCTATGATGACTATCATAGCACACTTCGAGCTCGTGGATCGCCTCTGAACACGGCGATCGTAGTCGATTGATAACGCGATACAATGGCGGTCTCTGTATCGATACCGCTCCTCTTGATCACGCTTCGAGAAGCTATTACGCCATTAACATCGAATAGAAAATGTCATCGAGGCTACGAGGGAATACGACGACTAGACCTCTGTCTGACTATTCGCAGTTCCAACATCGATCCGATCGTCGAGAAAAAACGAGAAAAAGCTTCGCCGGTTGACTCGCGAAGAATTCACGAGTAGAAGAGACTGGTCGGTTCTATTCACCGGTATTTTTCGTCGACAATACTCGATTCTCGCGGGGATATTTATCAATCCTGTTGAATAAACCGCGGTGATCGACGCCTAAAAGAGGTCGAGCTATCGAGAATTTCATTAGATCGACAGCTCGACCGGAAGGACTCGAGGGACGTTCTGCCGTTATTGACGTTCAACCGTCGTGTCGAACGACAGGAATGTGATCGCGTATGAATCTACCGACAGAATTATATTATACGATCTGAGAAAATCCTGTGTGCAAACTGTTTATTATCCACGGATTTGTAAGATAATTTATCGAAGGGGTTGTGTTAGATCGATGCGAATGAGATATTTCTTTCTTTAAGTAAAATTTTCATTACATATATTAAATTGTTCAGAATTTTCGTATTTCTGATAATTATCTTCAATACTAAGATTATTAAACCGGTCAAAGTGGCTGATATCAGTGCACGTACTAGACACATGCAAGTGTTGTTGATAATATTAATGTTCATTTTTAGTCAGACACATAAGATTATTCGGAAACATAATTACGTATATTACACTTATTTGCCTTCGTTATATTAAAAGTCTATTACTATTACGTTCTATCGTATGTTTGATTGGCACAAAGATCATCTGTTACAAATGTCCATCAAACAACAAAATGCTAAATTCGTATAAATACTTTGTAGGATATTAAACAGCAGAATTATTAGCACATTATCAGCACATTAAAAAATCCTTGGAATGGAGTTGCTCCTTAGTGTGGTAATGCAAGATAAAATTTAATGGTTATCACTAGTCTGTAAAATTCCAATTTCGGAGAAGCAACATATCGTATGCTCTAACTTAATGGGATCGTTTGAGACACAAGTAACTGAAGCGGTGTTCAAGTCCTGTATCTAATTTACAACTCTATGCGATATGTATATTAACAACGAAGCTCTTTGCTAAGTTCGTTAAACTACCGACGAACGCTGTTTATCAATATCCATTCACGCAAACCTCCTACATTCCTACGTACAGCTCGCGAACCTCCTTCCTTCGTCAAATACCACTTCGTGAAACACGAACCAGCGACTTAGCAATTCAGTGTTGTTACTGCTCTACCCAAACATCAGTCGTGTCATGATATACCTAATCAGAATTCCATTATGATAAAGTCTCAACTCGGTGGTATACTATATTGACGATGTTCCACGTGTCGAATTGTACTTGAGCAATTTTAAAACGTAAGATCACGAAAGAAGAGATTATTCATAGATCAATTCTTCAGAATTAATTGGCGATAATGATTGTCAATTTGATTCGTCTTTCTTTCTTTTTCATAATATCTAATCCACATTACGGTAAAAAAAAAAGAAAGAAAGAAGAAAAATATATAGTTGATATATAGTTCCACGATTTTCCTCTATGTTCTGCAAATATCCCAATGACCATACAGTGTAACGTAATCGCAAATCGCGATCGAATTTTCAATCGATTAAGAGGTTTACCAGTTCCTCCGTGGAATTCCTGGCGAATCTATCATTTCGGTACCACGCCTTGTTAATTTCGACAAAGATTCGTACACACGTAACGCGCGATTGTATAACGAGATAAGTGTTCAAGGATAGGAAAACGAATTCATCGATCACGTGGCCCGTCATTATGGCACACGCGCGTTTCCGGCTCGTGAGATCGACGCTTCGATTCGGTTTCAGAAGCATCGATTCGTCAATAAGGGCGTGGCTAAACCGCTGGATACGTTCATTAACATCGTTAGTCACGGAATTCGATTCACATTGTTATCGGTTTGACCCTTACGCGCGTTAATTGCGAAAAGAACCGGTCGATATATACGAAGGAATTCGTTCGAGTGCCGCGCTTCATCATGTTTAATGATAGTTAAGAAATTTGACGAAGGCTTGTCTTCTCTTCTCTTTTTCCTCGCTGGAAACTGATGCGCAACGAGTGAGCCAGATACTCACGTGCAGCTTTCCAGATGCCGTGATAAAGTGTCGTTAAATTGTTCGAAAGGATACTCACCTGAAACAAAAGAAAAAAGATCAGTTACTATCTGCTCTAAGTACATATTGACTTATATTATGAAACATTGAAGAAGTTAGAGAGCTAATAAGAAGTTAAATATTATAAACAAGTTGGGATTACCGTGATCATTATGTTCTGATTTAACATGTTGATTGCAGAATACATTCTGTATGCTTTGCTCGTTGCAGCGGCTGTCGATTATTTCGGCGAAGAATAAATTGTTCAAGCGCTTAACGATGCAATTAGTGCTTCACATCGCTGTTATAATATTAAAAGAATATTAAAGAATTTTACTTTAAATACGACTATATTTCTAATTCTTTCGAGGCTGAATGTCGTTTTATGTTGTGCAGAAAGTTTCTTTTTGTCATTTTATACTAATGCAAACATATTTACTCTGATGTTTTTGGAGGTAAATTAGAACCAGTTTTGCCGGAAACGAATACATGTTTCGTTTAATTAGTTCGTAACTTATTAAAGAATATTGATACATAACGTGGAATATGAAGGGTAATTTAGACACCAGTCATTAGTATATCTATATATATTTATGATATGCATATTTATGACAGGGAGGTACTAAAATACTGGTTTCAAGACCAAGACACGAGTTAGTCGAGAAGCATAAATCATCCTCAATAAGGGAAACGTCAATCATCGTGTAATATTAAACAAACTAATAATACCGACAACAATAAACGATAATATTAAACAACCGAATAATCCGATTATCCCAAATTGTTAAATCGCTTCGACAGCTTGATTTTTTGTAGATCCTTGGAAATATTTTTAATCAACCGATGCTTTAACTCATTGAAGTTCTTATCGGATTGGATACCAGGAATAACTTTAGCCAACGATCTCCTAATTGTTTTGAGAGATACAAATATCTGGGTCAGTCTGCAATTTTGCTTTATCATTCGTGCAGAAACGGAACCGAGTCACACGAAATATCGTGCTCCACGTTTCGCTCCACTGCTAGCGAAGACATTCTATAATCAATCATGCATCGAAAGGTATCACAGCGCGGTGCGATATCGATCTGGAGTTTGACAAAGGTGACAAGGATTATTCGGTGTCACCAGAGACTATATCGAGCGTTCTGGCGTGAAAATTAGCCGTTGAAAAGTGCCATCCAAGGTCGAGCCTTTCGTGTTCTTTCTTCGTATTACTCGCCCACGACAATAACGTATCACTTACGACATTAATCCAATTAACTAACAGTGTAATAAACTCGTCGACTATTCTAAAACTTCCAGATGTGACTGCAAACGACATAGTGGGGTCATGAAATAGGCGAGTACCGAATCATGTAATGGGAGCCATTTGCGGGGATTAAAGAGAGTACTACAGGAGCTATAAAAAGTATTAACACACACGTATTATTTATATATTAAATGATTAGGTGCGAGTATATTTAATTTTGTTATCATTCCATAGAACTTCCGTATAACTACGAAAATTTGATACTATACAAATGAAATGTATAAAACTCGATAAAAAAAAATACTTCATTGGAAAACAAGGGTATGTGTCAATTGTTCCTTCTTGTTTCTCTCGACTATGTTATAATATAATATACAATTAACATATGATATATTAACAATTACTTCATTAATTATTCCTAATACGATAATGAGCAAAAAGTGATGGGGACATTATACTGTAGGATTAAAATCCTCGATACAAAGGGTGTCTTATTTAATTCTACTCTATTCGTTACTCCATCGTTAATTAAAAACAGAACACATCTTTGATCTATATATCAAAAATATTTATTCCTAATGTATCACAACGAGAAAGTTAATTTGGAAATAATTTTTCCAGTCCACGAGTAAAAATCTACGTCTTCTTCTATAAACCAGATGCAATTATGGGTGCAATTATAATACAATACATAAATGGCTATACCTTCTGAAAGCTTTAATATACGATCGCCGTACTTGTACCTAATGTATCACAGATTCTATCGCGAATAGAATCTGGCTTCATCCTGCGATATAAAAAAGAATCGTTGAACTATTGGCTCACAGTGTCAATAGTCGATTGCAGCGTACGCAAGACCATACACGATAATCGACAGTCCTACGTAACTGCTTAATTACCGTGCGAGTAATTGGATTAACGAACGATCGGCATGCGATCAATCAACCGGGATAAACGACAAAGGACACGGAAATTTTCTACTAAAGATATCCTACGTAGGTGCAGCAAGCCTGGTAAATTGTGCTCTGCGATCCCAAGGCCCGACTTAAGGTCGAATCTTTAATTAAACCGATCGTCGAGCGCGGATTAAAAATAATTAATGCGATTCTATCTAATAAATGAGAAAGTCTTTCTATTTTCCCACTTCATTTCTGCTTTCGTCGAGCGTATTCCAATTCTCGATATCGAACAAGTGAAGCTGTTTGCACACAGTGAATAAAGGCGTGGCATCGTGATAACACGAACTGCAAGAAGACCGATAATAATCGCGCGGCGAATCGAACAAACTCTTCGAGAAACCGTGCGACAATTTATCGGTTCAGCGAGCAGTGCTCGACGACTGAATTAATGGATACAATGTGCACAAGTAAACGAGGCACTGAGATATCCGTATTCTATTCCAGATTAACCTCCTGGACGAAGTTCCACGTGAGAAATCACGCTACTATGTAAGTAGTAAAACCCTGGCTTAATCAGACTTTGCAGACATTAGCCTATATTTGCGCCTGGGGCAAAGTTTGTGGTGAAAATTCACAGCGGTGCACTGCGTTAATTGAACTTGAAAAAGGATGGTCTTGCGATCGCATCAGTGTGCTCTGATTTTTTCGAGATAAAATATATGAAATTAAAACATTGAAAGATTTTTAATTTAGAAGTCAGGAACTTCCAGGAATTTTATTAATATGAACAGAGAATTACGTCGCAGACGATAGAAGCAAGCGCGGTTGAAATAACTAACGAAGATAACGCAGACTGGCACTGGTAATAATCTCGTCGCTTGCTTATTGGTAAAATGATAAATGCGATCATTTAACTTTTGTACTTTTGCCACGATTAAAAATAAACCTTTACAAACAAATAATTATTTTACACAGAAATGTCCTGCAACTTACTTAGCAGACCGAACTTTCATTTCCTGATGATTTTGTTAAACGTGACTTGGACAGCTACTAAGAGATTACATTGTTAAATAATCAACTAAGAGATTATATTATTAAATAGTCAACTGGCTTCTAAATGATTAAATAAATTATATACTAGTACACTTTCTATTAACATTGTCCTCTAGATTTTAAATAATTTACCGGAATTAGAATTCGTTTAGAAACGATGAGAATATACAATAATAATACAATCCAGGACTTAAAAAATTAAAAATCATGTTAGAATAGTAATTAACATCGATGGTAGAAAATATCTCGCAAGAAACAAATCACGCTAAACGCTTGTTAAGATCTTGGAAAACATAACGTGAACCGATAATCGCGAACTCTAACACGAAACGCCAACTTGAACTCTATTCTTGGCTTTAAATCAAGATGATCAAAAGATTCTACCCTCCAAACACGAAACAAGCATTCGAAATTGAATAGACAGAAGCAGCGATCTTTATCGAGAACAATGAGAAACGAACGCCTGAAACATCTGGGATAAACGCAAAGTCGACTACTACTCGTTGAAAGACGCGATTACGACAGCATAACCGCACCCGAACTATGGAAAACACTATCTCCACGTTTTAGTTGTAATCTTTGTGCTCTCGTGTCTCCGTTAACTTCGTTTCGCGTAGAGTTACAGCGAGGCTAATAACGAGCCTAATAACTAGCCTAATAACGAGCCTTTGTTAATCATTATCGCGTTCCTACGTTGCTCGACCAACGGTGAACGAGATCTCGACAATCCTGCAACGACAACGTAATAACGTTTTCATTATTAGGATTACGCATCGGTCGATTCAAGGTCTATACCTAGTTCGATGGAATTGCGCGGATAACTTCATTCGTTTGCACGAGGAATATGCAAACTAGATTCTTAAATTTCTATTTAAACTACGACTATTGAAAATTGTTGAAACACGTGACACACTATTGGTAGTAGAGAACCAACTATAGAGTACCATCAGAGAAAATTAAAAGATGGAAAAAATGCGCACAGTATAGTAATTATTATGATATTTGACGAGTCAGAAACAATATATCTGCCTAGGTATACTATCTTCTTTTAATCATGTTGTTGGCGAACATTCAAATTTCTACAAATTTTCGTAGTCTCCATAGATCTATAGACACTTTAATAAATATGCAACGACGGAATATAAATTTTATCAAAATGTACATATTAGTAACTAGATGTAGTATTTGTCACCTTCTTATGGTACTAGCAGGTTATAAATAGAAATTATCTATCAAAAAATGGTAGCGGTATATACTTCCTTCTTTACGATTACGTTGATGTACGTCTGTACATTTGTGTATATCGTTGATGTAATTACTGATAGATATCACTGTTTGAAATAGCGTTAGCGGGCTTGTGTCAGTTTGTCTGACTCATAGTTTTGCAATTAAGCAACCTGAGAACGAAGAGGATTTTAAAGAACAACATAATTTAACAATCTTTAGCTATGTACACCAATTCTGTCATTGTATATTAGCTATTGGAAATTAATTTCATCGCTGCTAATTATAATTATAGTAACGGATAAAATCATTGCAGATCCATCTATACATATTTTGGCTACACTGCATTTTGTCAAAGATATGGAAGTGTTTGAATACTTGACTAGAACTCCGTTCTAAATACTTTGGAAAATAAAGGTGCAAGTTTAAAAAAACACGTAGCCAAAGATAAGATCGAACGAGCGTTTGGAATTTTCGTACAGCAATTATGCTCGAGTCTGTTCGACTAGAATTCCTGAAGGAATTCTCGTTCTTTTTGAAAGGTGTGCTTCTATCGCGTCACAGCTGAACGGTTCATTTACAATCGGAGGAAAAAAGGGGAAAAAGTCGCCAGCTCGTTTCCACCTTTCTCGCGTTACGTAAGGAAAAGAACGTTGCACAGCAATATTATCCGTAATCAAACTGACTTTCAGACTGGCCCATGAACGTCCATCGACCACATTCAACAGTTTCAAAATATCACAATTAATTTCAGTTAGACGGGCTGAAAACAAGCGAACACGTTCGAACAATTTTTCGCATTCGGTCGGCGAATTTCAGGGTATTTCAATGGAATGTAGAAAATTACACGTGATTGTACCAAGCCAGTTTTCGCAATGGTGTTCCATGCGATTTCTCGATGTCCCATTGTAAATCGGTCGCGTGTCGTTGGTTTGAAAAACGGTGGGGCATGATTAAAAAACTCGCGTGTTCGTAACGCGCAAAATATGATGCAAAATCCGAGTTATAACAGTACTCGAAAGTTGTACGCTTGCTTCCTTGTTAGTTTAGCTGCCGATACGTATCGAGGCAAACGTAATAGTGTTAACGATAATTAGCAAAAAGCTAGGTTAGGAGCGTTGTGCGAATGCCTCGCGTTATTAAGAACACAACGTTGCATTCGAAAGGGGACAGCGACGTAAACAGAAATTACTGGCTGTAGTCCCATTAAATAAGACTGCAAGTTTCTAGACCACGGTTGGGATAGCAGCTCTACCTATGCGACGTTACGATGCAAGCTATTAAAAACAGCCAGATTGTCCTGGTACGATAAGTGACCTAACTGTATTGCGAGAAGTCCAACGAGAAAATGCTAGTTGACGGCGCCATGAAGCCCTGGAGTTCGACCATCACGTTGGGGGAAAAAAAGGGAACACGTTTATGGTAAAAGTAATTATCAATCTTGACAGGCGCGGACAATAACATCACGAACAAATGTCGGAACGAAAACTATAATGGCCAGCACGAGGTCAACGATGAATATTAATGATACCGTTCTAACGACGAGCACGATGAGATATACGAGGATGTTGATTTTTTACGAGTACATTTAGGATGTTACCGTGGTCTAAATGGGGAGTAGTTTCGTCTACTTAACTGTAATCGAAATTCACGGGCTTTAGATTTTTCGTTGTAATTACCGCAGAATTTCATTTGTCTGAAATTATGAGGAGACAAAAATTTGATATAGCTGCGATTCGTTTATATAATAAAATTTCACTCTTGGATAAATGGATTCAACCGGGATGAGTTCATTTTAGTTACAATGCGTAAGCGCATTTGGCAAAATTACTGTTTGTATCAGATGCGACATATCGGTGAATTTCAAGAATTATTTCCCTCGAGTTAGTTTGAAATTTGCAGCTGGTCGTGTCCTCTTACAATATATAAACACGTGGTGATAAATTATTTGTTTTCAGAATAATCAATCTTTTATCGTGTATTCGGATAATGAAATAAAGAAACATGCAGAAATGGAGTTGTTTGACTTGGTTGCAAAGAAATTCATATATTCCTATTTAAGTTCATCGCATTATATTAATTCTGACCATTCAAGTGCAACATATTAAAACACGCATTAAAAATTTCCAGCGCAAAATTACTCGAACTTGATACATTTTTTTAAAGGATACAAAGGTAAATTGTTCTGACAGTAACATAATTAAAAGATTACGTAAGATCCTGTAAAATATATGTGTGGTAGAAAGTCGACCGAAGAGCAGGTTTAAGACATCACGAAACGTGAAACACGAGACGTGTTCGTACGACAGCTACTTTTATGGACCAATAACGCGCACCCTTGTTTTCCGAGCCCTCGGCAGCACAGAGGCAAGGGTTTTCCATTTTCGAGTACAATTCCGTGCTCTATGCTGCTTGTTTTGCTGGCTCCACCGAAACGACCTGACAAAAATTAAAAACTGACAGAACACCGTGTAACGAAAATTACGAATGGCGTAACGTTTTCATCGATAGACACGCACGATTGTCATCGCAACATCATCCGATGTTTTTATAAAATGGTGAAATTTTACGAACGTGGCAACGGAAATTTTACGAATATGTATTGTGTGATAAATCGACGATATTTAAAAAAATGCATTTTTGTAATAAATTGTAATAATAGAGCTTGAAATTGGATGTTGAATAATAGAGTTTATCGTTAGGAAGAACGACGTAACTTCAATATGAAAATTATTGGGGCAGACAAAATGACCAATTTATGAAGTTTTATGGAAACATTATAATTTTATGGCGATGCATTTTTGGGAACTTGAATGATTTTTTTATAAAATACGTGGATAAAGCAATTTATAGCCTTTCATAGAAATTTCATAGATTTACAATGATATATTTTTGGGAATTTAAATGATTTTTTATAATACATATGATTATATAATCTTCATGTACCGTTCACTTTGATTTCTTTGATACAAGTCTTACATTAGAGTGGTCGGTAATACTAATGTTAAAGGAGAAGCAAAAATATTCAGAATGCATCTCGCATTGACATCTGGCATTAACCAGAGCCTTCATCATAATAATGAAATATCCTTGGATTGCTGCGTTACTTTCATTAAGCGAAAAAGGAATCGATCTGAAAAGCTTTTCTTACTCGTGACAGTTGGCTGGTAAGTTTATGCCAAGAAGCTGAACCGAGAATTATGTTCTAGGGTGGATGCAATTTAATGATCCTTTGATGCAGGAGTAAAAACTTTACGGGTAATCACCGATCATTACAATTTCTAGGTTACGTTCAGAAATTAATTGGTACGTTTTATGACAGCACAAAGCCGAACACGAGAGATTTGCAAAAAACATTACACAATGCGGTTGCTATGAAGATCTATGAATAGTATATATATTTGAATGATTGCGCGTGTATAAAAATTCTCTATGGTTTATTTTCACTGCATTCAAAAAGAAAACGCTAAACGACTAAAACGAACAGCTAGAAACACACAGAAGCCGCGTTGAGCACGCGATTCAAAGAATACTTGTTCCAATAAAACAGCATTTCTTGTAACCTCGAACGTGTTCTCCATTCAGACGAAAAACACGTAATCCGAACAAATGCACCTTGATTACGCGTTAAACATTTCGCTCCGTCTCGATCGTAAAAGTCGTTCTAACAAACGAACCAGGTGAACGAGCGAGGAAAAACAAAAGATCCTACTTTTGTATTTAGAATGCCGAATCATCGACGGAACGAAGCCATTTAATCAAACATACTTGCTATACACACCATACGAATCCTGCAATTTGTCTACATTTCAACCACGAACGCGTGTTTGTAGCAACACCGTCAAATCATCGAAACAAACAAGAGAAACTACATCAAAGACCAGTTCCATGGAACCGGAATCTCTGCCCCTCTGGTTTTCATAGGATATAAAAAGAGCCTATTGCGCGCGCGCGTTCTATCATCCCTAGACAGTGACCTAGTACAAAGTAGCGAGACTCACATAGCCAGACGTTGCCGCGAGGCGCAGTGTGGAGCAGGTTCAGGTGCAAGTTGAAGTCCAGACCAGCCAGGTCCTGTCTCAAGTGGGTGCTATCCATGATCAGTGCCCTTTCAGGTAGTAGGAAGAGATGATCACTCCCCTCCGCGGGCCCCAGGGTTCGCGGTACGCCGAGCCCAAAAGGCCCAGAACGGGCTGTCAACATCCTATCGCCACGATCGCCGAAAATCGCGTTGTCGCGCGACGGCGCATCCTCCGACCCGATCCCCGACACGCTGACCGCCGCCGATTCACTCGCGCTCGTGATCAATCGATCGACCACCCTTTTTCGATCTATCGATCTTCCGATCTTCCCAGTTTCACTTATCGTAATTAAGCTCGGAAGTAGTCCTTTCGATAAAAGTGAAGATTTGTATAAAAAAAAAAAAGACGATGGCTAATAACTTGTAAAAGTTGAAAAAACGATGACACAGGTTGACAACTGTATCATAAACACACTAGTGAGCAGTTACTATAATTGGAAGTTGCAACTGCAATCTGAACAAGGACAACCTGTTCGCGAACAAGTTCCAATTTACAGATCCGTATTACACGAAGAAGTGTTTCAGTTCCAATGAGTTCACTGACAATGCGGTAAATATTTACACGTAGAGACGAGGTGGAATTCGTCGCAGACGAGAATCCCTGAAGCGAGAAAGCAACACAGCGCGCTTATTCTAGCGATCCTCTCTTCCTCGCAACGTTCCTCTTCTCTTTCATCGCGTCCGACGCGAGCTGCTTCGCGGTCCAATTAATCCACCTCTAATTACCGGCCAGTACTTTTGTTGATCGTTAACTGCGGATCGTCTGGGCTCACGATTCTCGGCGGACGACTACGCGCTGGATTCGCGTAGCAGCCTCGAAATCCTCTTCCCTCGATGTATAGCCACCGGCGTTACGCTTCTGTGTCCACGATCTTGCTCTCTTCCCCTTTCACGCGCTCTGTTTTCCTTGACGATATATCACGTTGTCGCGACGGAACGAGCGCATCGCACACGCTTCGCGAATGTATCTTAGACTGCGCGCGGACCAGCACGATAACTCGTGAATCGGTCGGTCAGTCAACCCTAATGGAGCGAGGAGACGAGCGGGACGAATCCGTCCACGCGGACTGGTACGAATTGACCGCGGACGAGTGGCCTTGTTGAATTCGTTTAAAAGGCGGAGTGCTTCGTTAAGAAGCTACCAAGAGGCTGGGAACGTGTCCCGACGATGTCCCCTTCTGAATGTAATTTCAGGCGCGCAATTTCGAACGCGTACAACGGTGTACGTGCTCGAGGTGAACGTTGATCGGAGACACAGCCTTCTCGATGTCGTATTCTCTGTGTGACGAGCGTGTTTGCCAACAGACCGTCCGCAAACGGAGCAGCTCTGTTTGCGTACAAACCTCTAATCGTCCGTCTGAGGGAATAATTCAACGCACTGCGTTCTTTACTTAATTATATACTTAATTCCCTCGGAAGGAGCACGTGCCTCGCGAACAGACACTCGAAAGGCGAATATTCGACGCAATTTATCGGCTCGACAATCGTACGCAAACTTTCTCGCAGCGAATTTGATCGACGATCGTATGGCAGATCGTTACGATGGAACGAGGACACGCTGGGAAAACACGAGACGTGACTCGCTGTCAAAGTGCACGAACAGCTGAGCTGACAGCCGGGAGTGACTCGTGACGTCGCACAGATACTGAACGTAACGCGATCCTTCGCGCGTGGCGGTCAGCGTTCAACTGAATGACGCCGCGATGCGGCGCGTTCGAGAGACCCGCCGAGGGGTGCCGGAAATTGCCGAGCACGCGGACGCACGATTCGCCCGGCAGACACACGGATTTTTCGTTTCGTTCGGAACGAGATTGAAAAGCACAGCATCAGCTTTCAATTCATTCCGCGTAATTTTAACCTATACTCATGTGCCTATGCACCTGAATATAATTCCCGGAATCTAATTGCGTCGCGCAGCCTGGACCAAAGAGAGAATCGACGCTGAACGGATGAGTGACCATGGTAGAATGGTCGAAACGTGGAAAATGAAATACACGTTCGGTCTGTGCGGATGGCAAAAACGAAATTGAATGGACGAGAAAGATCGTTGGACCGGAGATTTGAAAAAGAATTCACTGGCTAACTGAACCTGACTCCTGCATCGATCGAGATGCTCCAATAACTGATGGACTTTCTGCGCGTAAATGTCCACTACCCACGATACGTTTGCTTCAATAGCACAATTGTGCTCTCTGTACTCTGTTGTAAAAGCTTATTCATAGCCCATGCACTCGTGTATCTTGGTTCCCATTGCTCGAAAAAGCTAGAAGCTCAACGTTTTGTTTCAAAGATGGATACCCGTCTCTTTAAAAAATATTCCAAGATTTTAAGGCTTTCCAATTGCTAAATGCGCGTAATTTTATTTCCCCGCGTAACCATTGTCCAATTTAACAGTATACGCTCCAAAGATTTAACGGAGTCGTAAAAAATTATGATTATAACATTATTCTACGCACGGCTAAATGGCAATTACTTGTGCCTAGAATTACAGTTAAACGGTAATTACGACCGTTTACAGCGTATCGCGATACACAACAGGCAGAAAGCAAAGGAAGTGATCTCAAAGATGCGATCGTTAATGCGCATTTTAATACGCACATACAATCAGGTGAATACATATTTATACTGCGTGTGCAGCGGATACAGCACTGAAAATACTGGAAGCTCACTGACTCGGTAAATAAAAAAGAAATGGAAAAAACGAGTTTATAATAGAATTCGTTTCTAGAACACATATCCAAGGAACAGGATCGGTGGATAAATGTCTTAAGTAGAACTTGAATTTTCAGTAACATTCAGTGACTTGTGGAAATACTTGAATACTTACTATAAAAATATATTATAAAATATTCCATGAGTACATTGTGCGTGTTATATAAAATATTTTAAAATTTTACTAATTTTTCAATCGATATCATAATTATATCGATAAAGTTTAAAACAAATCTGAATGTATATAATACATAGAAGTTACAAGACCTATATTGCAAACATATGTATGTCTAGTAAAAAAAAGAGAACAAAAAGTATCATACTGTATAAATAGCCATCTTAAACAGATATAATATGTGTTAAATATGGCCCCACTGAATAATGAGGTTTATTAACATAATACAAGATAATTGATTTAAATACTTCTCTGATCTGTGCGGAACTTTACTTGAACTAAATACTTTGTAATTTCTATATACATTCTCAGATTTGTTTCACGCGTTGCTAATATAATCATAGTAGTCGGGTCTCGTACCAGTGCTAATGAAATTTCAAAACGTCTAGTATAACACATATAACACATTAAAAAAAAAACAGTCTACAAATGTTCGAATACCTTCGTGAATAATAGTTTCTTCTCAAGTTACACATGTATAACCATATGTCTGCTTCTTATTTATTACCTTTCATGTAGCAAATTGTTTATAGCAATTGTAAATAACCAAAAAAAAAAAACAGACAAACAGACATGGACTTTCACCTGAACAGTATAAACCGTTGGCCAACTCGAGCAACGCCAGATTGTACTTGGTACACGTTTTTATTGTGTTTCTTATCGAAGCATGACAACGCGGCGTGCTGTTTCGATCGATCCATCGGATCTGTTGAGGCAGGCCGCGATTTTCTTGCTGAAGATAAACCGAGCGTCGCGTTCTCTAAGCGTAAACGCGCACAAGAGGAAGGTGGGAGGAGGCGCGCGAGCCGGTCGAGTGAGAAGCTCGCGATGCGAGAATATCCCCAGCGTACGACATGGCCGACCGCGGTTGGCAATTTGCGCCAAGCTCGCTTTTATAGCTAGGGAATGTTTCATGAAGCTGCACCGAACCTATACTGCATAACGTGACGATCGTTAGAACGTTTCTCGGAAGCATGTAACGACTTGACACTGCAAAACTTTGGAGAAGGAATATGGAAACGAATGCGTTGGTTGAAACGATGGTTTCAGTCTCAAATGGGGAACAATTTCGATGCTCGACGATAGAACCGTTATAATAGGATTATATTGGTCGGGACCTTACCTGACCAGGTATCGAGGAGGTTATGATTCCAAGAAATCCCGAGTAATTTTTTTCTACGTTGAACGCTATAGGAATATGGATAGCCGACACATTTGTCCGTTTAACGTACAATGACTTAAGAAAGTAGGTATATAACCATTGATCACTTAGGTCAGGTATATTCTACCATGTTATACAACTAACTGTATATTTTGAATTAGCTTCTTGTTACATTGATTTAAATAATGGTGTCGAGTGCTGTATCATAGAAGTCTTCGCAAGCCTTCGTTCACTTTATGAAGTAGCCACTTGTGTTGAAATATATGCTAGATATATTTCTAATTATTATCAAAGGAAGCATATTCGTGGGAACATCTTTCTTTACCATCGAGCGCGAGTAGGATACGAATATCTGACAAACTCGTTTCTTTCTTTTTTTCGTTCGTTTTTCATTTGTTTCTTCTCTTCGAAAACCAGCGGAGATAGCGAGGGTCAGCTAATGAAATAAAATCCCCGCCAATCAACATGGCACAACCGTATCTGAAATTCTGTCAGATTCGTTGGCGTGTTCCTTTGATCCTGTTACCTGGATGGTTAATTGGATGCCCCGCTTAAAAGCGTATTACGACGCTGAAGCAGTTATCTGCACCGAGGAAAGTGGTCTACCGCTACGAGTTTCCAGTATCAAGTCCGATCGAGCTCGATTAAGTGCCTCGTCCTTGCTCGCTGCTTGCAAAAAGTTTCGTTATGCAACCGCACCGAATTCTCGTGGAATCTGAAACTGAGACCGAGGGTCGATGAATATTCCAAGCAGACGGGCGCGTGTCTGCGGCGCGGCGGTGGGACGCGACAACTTGAAAAATTCAAGTTGCTTGCCAGATCCCACGGAGAAATCGAAAGAAGAAGAAAAAAGTTTTGACCGAGAAGTTAAACCGCTGCATACTTCACAACCAACCGAAGTTCCATCGATCGTATACTGTTACCCACGCGGTGGAGGAGCTTCTTGCGGCTTGATCTTCCGCGTGCGTGCCTCGTATACGAAGTCGCTGAAATAGCGATCGATGTCCCTTTTATGGGGACTAATATGCCAAGTCCAGCAGTCTGACTCGTCTGATAGCGGCGGCCCTCGTACATGGCGCGATCGAACCAGACACACGATCTGCCGACAGGCCAAGGATTGACAGAGATCTTCTTCTTCTTCTTCAACTTCCTCTTCGTTCTTGATTACGGTATCTTGTCACGTTGCTTGGCTCAGGCGAATTGTCAGTTGTGAATCGTTTCTACGGATGGATTTGGTCGCTCGAAAAGCTTTCACGATGACCTTTGAACTGGTCGTTTTAAACGAATGGATGATTGATTGTAAATGGGATATTAAAGTGCTCATCTCGCACGTAGGAGAATCTATTACGACGATTTTGCTATGAACTTGATGATGATTGAGAGATCTTTGAAGAACCTTAAGGCTCCTATAATGAGATCTTAATGGCATCTTAAATCTTCGAATGAAGTTACACGATATGACCTCGGCAACCCTCGGTGATTTTCGGATGATCTGCGATGCCGATGATTAAACTGCGATAACCTCGGATAATCATTAGACAGAAAACTTTTAAGAAGAGTCTAATAAAATTATGGTTTTATAAAATAAAAAATGCTTGATCTCAGCGAAGGAATATTCGATAAAACGCTTCAAAGGTCGGTTCGAAGCTGTGAAAAGTTTCAATACGATCCAATATTTTTAACGTTTCGAAGAGATCGGATCAAGTAGCGAAAATTGTGTGTAATACGTTGAGATATATTGATTAACTCCATAAATTAGAATGTAAAGAAAATGTGTCGAACGATACAATACTTTAAGAATTCTATTGGGATTTACGTACGTTTATTTTATTCTCTTGGAAAACAAATAAACCTATGGAAGGAAATAATCTATTTCTTTGAGATGCTTAATAATAATAAGGCATCCGGATAATGAAATTGAGAAGTTTGCAAAAAGTAAAGCTGATCGGTTTGATTACTGAGAGGTTCGCACAGCGACTGCTATCAGAAAACTTAGTGAAATGTCAATAATTCGAAGGCACAGCTACGCGCCGACAAACGAGAAGCGCGGAATGCATAGAAAACTGGTTGGCGCGGAGGATTAAATCATCGCTAAATTGACGCGTCACGCGAGTCCCCGTTATTTCGTAGCTCGCGTGTATGATATTACGGCATTGTGATGCTCGATACGCGCGATCGTCCAGAAAAGGGACGCCGAGACGTGACGGTAATCCGCGAGACCATGAGCCAAAAGTAGCTTCGTGTACCGTTCGGATTAGTTACTATCTTTTTTACGATCGTCCAGTTGGCGCAAAAATCCATCAGACTAGGAGCGCAAAAATGACCTTCTTCTCGGCACTGACCATGCATCATCATCCCGATTGCTCGTTAAAAAAAGAAAACAAGAAAAGAAAAAAAATCTAATAGAAGAAAAACGTTCTCTTCCGCGTCGAGGAGTCGGCCGAAAGGGACCCTACAAAAATTACGTCACGTACACATGACTTTCTCTTAGCCAACGATCGTTTAACGTCCGATCCGATTATTTATAGCCACGAGCGTTTTAATAACGCGAACGCTTGATTTCTACGAGTGATCGAGGATGTGTCATAACCGCGTTTCCAATTGCGTCCGCTTTCCACGCGAATTTCACGATCTTCTTTATACGTACACTCCCGTTCAGAAGTACCTACTAGGATATCTATAAAAGTAAGTTAGGATTAGAAAGAAATGCGATAAACAGGTATTTTCTTATCATTTTTCCAAGTAATTTTGACAAATCCCTTTCTGTCTATTCTGAATTATGTGTCTGATATGAATATAATATAATTCTAACCTGTCAATCCCGGATTGATTATAGTGGAATTCCATTTATCTGAATTTGTCGAGGAACAAACATTTTATATAATTGGAGTTCATAGTATATCATTTTCCCAATTATCTATCATTTTTCGTACATATAATTTTCGTTCAGACAAATGGATTCGATCGACAATAATTCAATTAATCGGGTATTAACTAAATTGATTGAAACTAACATTCGTTCCAACAGACGCAGATAAACGGAATTCTATTGTATCCCATTTTGTTCGAAATCGGTAGGTGTCCTACTATTTATGAACGGGAGTGTAACTACGTATCGTATAAAACATAAGGATAGCTTGAAAACGTCGTAACCTCGGATTCTTTCCGAAACACTGTAGCAATCTTCGTTTACTCGGATTAGAATCCAGTCCACACGCCAATCCGTGCAGCCTCCAAGGTAAACAAAGCCATAGACCGTTCGTAATTAAGGTTGACGCGAAAATAATTAAAACAAAAACCGTTTAAATCTGCCGTGACGTACGTATGTACGTGGTCTCGTGTTACGAGCAGATGGCACGCGGTGAAAGCGACGCGAACTGTTTTTCAGTGGCAACACGATGATACGCAATCTGCGATGCGATTCTTTCGCGAGTCGCAATGGTTGAGTCGCGTTAGCGCGCGCGCGCGTTCTTCTTTCTCTACTCCACGTGATAAATGAGTCAATTTCGCGGCGTAATACACGCGTGGCAAAAGATACGATCTGAACGGTTTAACAGGCCGGGGATATGTTCCAGTAATCAACAATTTCCGTTGCTAATCGACTCATACGAGTCGTAGATTTTTGCGTGAATCATCGGGAAGAAATTCAAAAACAAGTAAAGGAAACGAAGGAAAATCAATGGCCCCGCCTGATCGACCCACATTTATCGATAACACGGGGGGCTCGCTTATCTTCGGATAATCGTAAGAACCGACCGAATTGGCACGACTTACCAACGCCATACTCACGCTAGCCATAGTGTCTGCTTGGCTAATCGGGATTAAAGGGAGTTAACTGAAACGCTGCCACGCGTTATCCAATTCCGTTACGATCGATTCATTTCCACGGACCGATTCTCGTACGCAACAAAATCCCCTGTATGGAATCCAACGGTCTGCCAATAAACAAGAGTGGCGACAAGGTAGACGAAAAAAGTGCATTTGTTCCAAAAACGAAATCGATGTAAAGAAGAAATTTATACATTTATGAGTCCAATTAAAAAAATAGAATCTAATCGGAGGCTTGTTTCGCACGTTAAATGTAACTTGATATTTTCTATACTTTCGCAGATTACGTGCATTCCATGTATTTTTGCAGTTTTATATCGTCTATGGATGCATAAACAGCCACAGTCTAGCGATCGTAGAATTTTCTATCAGGGTTCTATATAACACTTGTACCCAAGTTCGTAATAAATTCGTTTGTAGATGCTGAATCTGGCCCAATACGAGCCTAACTCGACTAGGCGAAACGTGTATCAACGAGAATTGGGTCGTACCTCGCTGATTCCCGGAAGGCGCAAAAGGAACGCAAATAATTTCGTTCCTATGATCGTTGCCGAGGATCGTGGCTTCGACAGGCAATAACTTCGTTCCGCTGTAATAAATATCTCGGGTGGAGGAGGTACCAAGACACCCATGACCAAAAAGACTTCACCAGCTTCTTTATTTCACTCTTCTATTTTTTCTCCCCCCATTTTCATATATATTGTTCTCTTTCTCCTTCCTCCGAGCTTCCGCGAAGCAAGTTCTTGGCTCTCTGTAAATTAAACGATCGACCACGGTCGGCGAAAGTGGAGCAACCAGGGCCAAGGAAAAACGATCTTTCACGGCGTGTCGAGCCTCTCGAACCCGTTGAAAGATCTTGGGGAGAAGATAAGAACCGGAGGTTGCCGGATATAAGCAACACAACAACGTGGAATCAAACGTTCGAGGGTGAAAAATCCACGACGGGGGCTAGATTTCGCTACACGAAATACACTCTTCTAATTTCCACTCACGAACAAGCACGACCGTCCCCTACATCTTACATTATGTGGGGGCGAAAGATACGAACGAAGATCCTTTTGATAGCAGACACGAAGAAGAATCGTTGCTGCGCTTTGCTCTCATTTCCCTCCACTTCGAGTCAAATTAACGAATGAAGCTTGGAGGAATTTAAATGAGTCTGCAGAAATCTTGGAGCAAGGTCAAAGAAACTATGATAACATCGAAACTCGAGAAATTTGATCGGGACTTCTCTCTCTGTAAATTTTAGTTAACCTTACGTTAACATTATTTAACTAGTATTAGTTAATTCGAGTCGCTTTAACACTATGACGAGCAGCTAATCTCAAGTTTTATAGTTTTCACGTGAAAGGTTCAGTAAATGTGGATTTTGCTAGGTCCGTAAGGAGATTTCTATAAATGTTCAATGACTTTCATGAGTCGCTGTATGTATCGTACGCATAGCCAACACTCACATGATACAAGATACTACATATAGCATCATCAATCGGTCATCATAGTGTTAACGTTCGCTATAACGCCCTGTGAACTTGTTAGATGAAACTCGATGATGGTGTTTGTTGTGGTATCGATCTGATAATCGATATTTTCGACGCGGCGTGTAATCTCTTCTTCCGAAGCTAATCTCACCGGATTTGCTGGCGGCTTCGTTACAGTTTCTCGTTTCAATAAGAAATGAAGTGTACAATGAGCACCAGTGTATTTCCTTCTTAGAAATCTAAAGAGGGTGCACATACACGGAGAAACACGAACAATCGTCCTCGTGTGTCTTTAATCTCGGCGAATTAATCCGCGGTATCGCATCTCGTCCGGTCAGCGGCTGGCGTATCTCGTTGCTCTCGTCGAAAGTCGAACCATCGCGATCGAGGCGAATGTTCTCCTCCGGTGAGAAGATTATCGCCGCGGGAATAAGTGGATGGAAAATTGTTCTACGCGAACGGTGGTAGCTGGTGGAGAATTGCTTCGATAAATAACCGGCCAATAATCTACGAAAGTCTTTAACTTAAATCGAAAACATCGATCAACTTTCCTTTCTCATATTCTGGCCGATTACGCGTTTAAGGGGAACTGAATTATACATTTTATTGTGTACTCCAAGTCGTTCGAAGAAAGTTTAACGATAAACGAGACAACAAGGTAACAACGATCGAGTATTGCTTCCAATATGATCTACCTTAATGCCGACAACGGTTTCACCCAAGTCCGGCCATATTTAACCACTTTATGAACAAGAAAGATCCTTGTTCAGTTCTTGACCAAGACACACAAGAATTATCTTTCTCTTTTAGCAAGGATTAAAGGATCGAAAGAAGGTAGAGGGTTCGTTAGTTCCATCTCCTTGATTAAATTGCCCCGACTCTCGTGCGCTTCGCCCTTAGCTTCTGTTCTGCTTTTATCGATTCAAAATCTCCCTCTCTCTTTTTCTCTGCTCGTTTTCACGTTCTCTTCTATGACACCCTGTATGTCGTATTACACGATATTCTTTATCGAATAAAGGACAACGACTCGAGCTCGACATATCCGTAGAATTCATCAAATTAAAAGCTTTGGCCTCTTTCCAGGAAATTAACGATTATTTTAATGAGAGATTTTCGTTAACTTCGCTTGCCCAGAAATTTATCTAGCCGGATGCATAGGAGTCGAATGAAATAATTCGTTAAACCGCAAACATTCCGAGCAGGATGTAGGCGTGACCGAGGTTGTCTACCCCTTTTAGGCTTTCACCGAACTACAAGCCATAGATAACAGTTGCTCCGCGTAATTATACCATAGTACAAGGAGTATCGTCTCGTTACGACTCCGCAACCGGCAGTGTTCTTGCGCCTGCGAAACACTGGTTCCCCATTAGCCGTGGATCTCACGGAACATAACACAACGTACACTACAAAATCCTCGATCATCGTCCGTTAGAAGATCTCTGACCGATCAAACGGACCTACCGAATGGAAGCACGTTCGGTTCTTAATTCCAGGATACAGCGACTCGTAACTAATTACAAGGTAATCGAGCAGATTCCTCGAGTTCGTTGATTAATCGCGCACCGTATCTCCGGGTAAGTTCGTTAGCTTGTGATATCAGCGTGTAGATGCGGCGAGTTCGAGAGCGCAGAGGATAATAAAAAGGGCTGTGTACACGTGGAGAGTGGCGCGAGGTTGACCCAGATGATAGGTTCGATCGATCGACGGTATCCTTTGGCTCGCGTTTAACGCCTACAGACAGCACAGGGTAAACGGGCTGCACGAGAAAAGAAAAAGAAAAAGAAAAAGGAAGGGACAGGAAAGAAAGAGGAGAGAGAAAACGTGACCGACGTGACGCTTCGACTCGTCCTATACCTGCTCCTTGCCTAAAGATCAATGCGACTCCCGTGAAAGGATGCGAATTACGCGCTTCGCCAAGTGAATAACACCGCTTCTCCTTTTGTGTTTAACTACGTTTTGTTCTTTGGATAGTTATTTTATTGCTCGAAAGTTCGTGTTGTTTTTTACAGTCGGTTTATTTTATTATATCCTATTTATTGTACAGTTCAGAAAAATTGAAAAAAATTATTTATTATGCACAGGTATATCGTTGGCTATAAGTGTTAGGACATACACATAAATACTTGGAAAAATCTATGGAACTTTACTTTCATTTCATTGCGCAGGAAATAGATATAATAAAATAAATAGAAAATAAAAGCTCAGTAGAGAGCATTCAACTTCTACTACATACCAGCCAATCAGCAAATCATTGATTGACGGATATGTACTGCTTTCAGTTGGACATGAAATGCATCAATTAAAGGGAAAATCCTCGTACTGATCCATATCGATGGTATTTTCCAACAGGGAGAAAGACCTTGTAAAGTGTTCAATGTTCATCGAGAATTTATCGCATATTATGCATATTTTGCTCTTTACAAAACATTTTTCCATTGCAGGAAGCTGAATAGTCGAGAAGCCTGTAGAAACTACTTCGAGAAATTCATTGCTGACAATGACAAGCTTTTTCGGAGAAACGATCATGAAATTTCCCAAATACCTACAAATACACGTTTCCTAAATTTCACGATGAACTTTCCAATGAAACTACAATATCAAAATTCATTCGTTATGAATCGATAATTCCGACACGTCTGCAAGTTATTCGTCTACGTTAATTGATGACAGAAAGTTCACATAGACATGACAGAAATATAATTGATGGATTATTTTATACGAAAAGTAGACAAGAGCAGTGAAAGCTGACCGACGCGGCGCAGAAAATCAAGATGCACGCGTTCGGACACGCTCCGTTCAGAGTTCCTCGAAAAGAGACAAGAGGGCACGGCTCGATCTCGAGACGAGATGTCTCGAGCGTACGAAACGGAGAGTCTTGCCTCACGTTTGCATTTCAACACGTGACGAGGCGCGACGACGACGACACGCGATTCTCGTCCACTTTCCTCGACTTTCGTGCGTCGTGGCTCAGACTCGATTGCCTTCGCCGCGACTTAATTAACGCCACGTGTCTCTACAGGCTTCTTTTCGTTTGGCTACCATCACGCCATGTGTCGTTTCACTTCTTGAGAAATTTTCGTCTACTTTAGAAACGTCTGGTGTTGAGACTTCGTTGAATGATGAATTCTCTGTCAACTTTGAGTCACAATAGCACGATGTCGGTGCAAGTTCCTCGAATTAAGAAAGTTAGGTCAATACGTGTCGGTCATCGGCACAAGCAACATTTGACCAGCTATGATTGTTCGTAAGAGTTCAAAAAGGAGATACAGTCCTCGTCCGAATGTACGATTTTATGTCAAAGTAAACAATCAATCGATTTGTATGATTTATAAAATTCGTTCCCAAATCTTTATTTCATTGTTAAACCTGTTATTGTTAGACAAGAGAATTTATTAGATAGTAACTTCTAATTTGTAGCTTGTAAAATTTCGCTACGTTTAAGGCGTGATCATTTGCTATTTTCCATTGAGTTTTAACATCTCTACTATTAATTTCACAGGTACTTTTAAATTTTGTGGATTACATCGATCACTATCTAAATCCTGATTATATAAATTGTTCCACTTTATTCAAAATCTCTGGTAGCCTCGCTCGAAAATGTATCGCTCCTCTTTACGCGAGAAATTGGATGCTGATAAACGGATTAAGGTTGACAAGCGACCACATACGCAGCTATTCGAGCTGCATTCCAGTGCTGGTCTCACACGTGGGGGGGCTTCCCATCAACTGCATCACCGGGTCATAGCAAATTGTACGTCATTGTTAGACAGACGGAAGGATGCGTGTTACGCGTGTACTTGTTAGTCCAGGAAAGTCTTACACAAGTGGCCAATTAGCCATGAACCACGTCAAACATATACGAAAAGCTATACAAATTATTTTAAGTGGAATCACCCAGCCCTTGATCAAACACACACGTATCTACTATTCAACGAATAACTCGTACGACTTTTGTCTCGAGTTTGCTGTTTTACATACGATTCAAGGTAAATGTCCCACGCATACATACATAGGGCAATAGTGTTGTCATAATACGATCGTACAACAACGATAAAAAAGACGTTGGATGATAAAAAAAAAAAAAAAAGAAGAGAAGCTCCGAGCGAAAAGCAGTATTAAACATTCAGTAGGATATATCGTACACGTAGGACGAGGGTGGAAAAATCGAAACGTGGCAGCAACTGACACAGGATTACCATAAATTTTCTAGGCGTACGCGCACGCCGCCGTCAATTTCTCGTTTCGTGCGCGCCGATGCGCGTCCCATTCTATTAAAAGTAACGCGTGATAGTCATTCGCGCTCCTGACATTCGTCTCGCACGCGCAGAGGCGTTCCGTTTCCTCGGTGGTATCCGTGACATCGTTTCTCCATTCAATCACCATGAATCCTGTTAGATTCAACGATTTTCCAATTCAAATTTATCGGGTAGGTTTTCCCAGAGAATGAAATCGACGCTTGGTAAGCCCTCAATATAGGATGAATCGATATCGAAGTGTTTTTATACGATTCGAACGTTGGATGACCAACTCTACCTCGATTTTGAGTCACGATACTCATTTAAGATAACGAAGTGAATTTAAAGCCAAAACATATTAGTCATCGGAGCATTTAATATTTGAACGAGCCAGTTACTGATAAGGACTAAGTCCAAAGTTGTAGACTTTATCAAAATTGTATATGTCAGCGACGATGCATTTTTAAGAGTCGTTGAATGCAGTTGGTCTGACATTAGTCCGCTTTCGGATGATTTACGATAGATATACAAACTGTGTGTGGTCAGTGAAAGTGCGAATGAGATTATGCAAATGACTAGTGACTGGAAGTCTCGTAGATATTGGGTATCGAACATTCGATTGATAGATGAGAGGTAATTTAGTTCCTCTTTGTGAGGTGCGACATGGCATTTGCTCCAGAATTTTGGAATATAGTAGAGCGAATGTCTAAATGATGCGGTTACACAGTAATTTGTCTGCCTAATAAAAATTCCTAACATAGTATACATAGTCACGAAACACTCGCGACTAGTCTTCGTATACTCTACAATAATTTTCAATTAAATTAAACTCCATCAAATTTCATCATGAAATTAGTATATTCTATATTACAAGAAAAGAAGATAACACAACTAACTTAATTAACTTAGACTTAAAGTTAATTTAAAGTTAAAAATAGCAAGACCACACAAGAACTTGTTTTTCCTATTTGTTTGAATATTTTTAAGAAATAACTATTGGTACTTCGTACGCTAATAAATAACTATAATATTATTTGAATAAAGATAGCCACTTATACAGTGTACGAGGACTCTAATGACTGACTGGATACCTTCTAAAATCAAAATACCTTAGTTCAGAAAAATAACTGGACATATATCAACAAATTCAAATGTCAACTCTTTTGCTGAAAATTATAACATTCAAAATACACACGAAACACGTTATTAATTAATGTTCACATTGTTCACCATTTGCCACTACGACTAAGTTAAACCGCTTTTGCCAGGTCATTGGATCGTTGATCGCGATAACCAGCTTCGGCTAATATCATACTTTCAAATGAATCCGCGACAGTCCTTGACGAGGATCTTGCGTGACGCTCGAGGATAAATCGATATTACGGTTAACAATACAGAGACACGATACACATGCGACCTGCTAAGCACAGGAGGACTGACAAATAAATTGACTCGACCTGGCTAAGGACCGTGCGAACTCGGATTTCACGTTCGAACCCAATACACACAGGTGCAGGACGGTTTATCGACTTCCTGCTGCACCTGTGTTTCTCTCCACTCCGTACACCGATGTCGTGGTGCGTTAAGTCTCGTCTTTCTACGTGGGCTGGGCTCTCGTGTCTCACAGAGACAGCCTAATCGGAAGCAATTAGGAGCATCGTTCTAAATTACATTCTCGATCACGTCGAACGTCAAAGAAGAGGAAACAACGACCCACTTTTGCCTGTTTCAAGGGTGATAATAATCCACGCGCATTTCCGCTGCAACGTTTCGTTGCTTTAATACTATAGGGATATTTAGTTACACGCAGGCTGTGCAAAGTTCTTTAAACAAACTCGGTCATAATCTTGACAATTTTGATTCATAAATGAAATTTATTTTTGACAAATAAACGAAAACTTTGAAAAGATAATAAGGTAGTTCTATCTAATAAAATTTATTGTTTTATAGATTCCTTACAGTTATTTTCCAACAAATTTAAATCGCGAAACAAGCAACTTGAAATTGTATTAATTTGGCACTGTTTCGAAGATGAAATATCGCTTCTTTGCTATAATGGATCTGGCAAGTGCAATCAAAATTTCGAGCCAGTAAATGTAGATTCTAGACCAGTGAGCACAGCAAAATTTTACTCTTTAATCTCTTTCCTCCGAACTTTCCTTTATTATAGAGAAAAGTTTGATACGCTTGATTGGCCGAGCAATTGCATCATATAGTAAAGACATCGATAAACATCTCAGAATTGATATAAATTTATTAAAAAGAAGTGGCGTGTGTCATCACACCCATACACCTATGTTCTCAATCCCGCATATGTATGTTAGAATATACAACGAAATAAAATCACGTCTCAAGTTGGTTCGTGTGTTCTTTCCTATTCCACGTTTTCAATGGAAAAGGTAATCTCAAGAAGTTAACGCGGTTGACGTGACTTATCTTCCGTTTTCTTGAAACGAGTATTACACGGGAGCATTTTTACGTGCATGAACAATGTACGAGGCAGTCAGAAACGTCAGTGAAACATTCCCATGGACGTTTGCGAACAAACCAGCTAAGGGTGAGGCAATGAACGAGAGACTTGCAATATGCATCGAACGATAAGTTCGGCTACACTGTACTATAGATGGCGGTACAATGTCGTGAATAATGGATCGCATCTGATTGTAGATGGATGCTTCGCCCGCGGCACGGTCGACATTTTCTGCTACCTTCGTGGCTCGACGATAAATAATCATCGACCGATTATGCGGGTCACTGGTGAAGCTCGAGACTCAATTAGAGAGATCATCGGGCCGATTCCGTGTCCATCCTGGCAAATTGCGATCGTTTCAGCTACCCCGTTAAATCGTAATCTTTATCGAACAGCTGCTACAAAAGCAATGTAGTAATTCGTACTTCGTTAGCGGTGCTACAGAATTTATAATCCACCGTCCTTCGACCACACGTTCGAGATATTAATCATTAACAGGTTCGAATTACGCATTCTTCTTCGCTTACTCCAACGATGATTGTGTGCTAGAAACGAGTACACTCTCTGTGCTCTGCTGACTGTGGCGGATTACTCATTGTCTGTTTCATTATCGTTATCTCCCTGCATCGTTATCTCCCTGCATCTTACTTGGCAGGTTCCCTCTCCTGGGAAATTATCGCTTTCTGCGAGATCAAGAATTCACACGGGTGACGGCTGATTGAGAAATAAGAGTGTCTGTGCTAGATTATTGATAACGAGCAGTGTTTACGTCACATGGAAATTTGGCTGCACGTATATGTATAGTATGTATGACATTCTTAACTCTTGTAACGATACGTTTCCTCCGTGCTCTAATACACAATCGACAATTATCGTTCCGGATTTACGTAAGATTAAATAAAATTTCATCATTCTGATTCGAAATAGGATCGAATAATGTTTACTTTCAAACAAGCACTGCATTTAACAGCATAAAGATGCGATAATTGATTCTATGATTGGAAAACGAGAATGTCCGAAGTGAGTCGCTCAAAGATCGAGATAGTCGGGCGAAAGTCACTCGAAGATCAATAACAGACGGAGAATTTTAAAAATATTGAATTAATCTGCGAGACGTTGCTATCCCACCCATTCTTAAGTGCACTTTTCATTATTTTACTTTGTATTTACCGAACAAAACCCTATCTACAATCCAACCTCGCTACATTACCTCAAGCCAACCATGAACCAGACTATTAGGAAGTGTCTGGCATCTCGACCTCTCTAAGAAAATTACCTTTCTATTCCAAAGTCAGATTTCCAATTCAACATTTCCGCATGGGGGAACAGAACTAGGGAAAATAGAAGAATACCTCGAGAGGAAAAATTCAACGTACCGTGGAGTAGTAGCGATAAGCCTGGCGAAAATCGCGAGTGTGCTCGAGCGCCCGATGGTTCTAGCCGCTAATGAAGAGAAGCCAGTCGGAAAGACGTTGTTCTAGTTGCGTGGCTAAAACGTATACGGGGCGACGTCTTGGCGGTACACGGTCTCTCCTATGCAAAAGGAAATGGGCGAGGGTTGCCACGGTGACGGTAGCCAGCACCCGACCAACAAGGGTCGATACGACCACGTCTACGTCACCGATTCGTTCCCTCGTCCAGAGAGAAGAACCGGCATCTTCGCCGAGCGTGAACGTTTGTTTACCCGCGACAGCGTCCTTGAGGAAAGAGGGCGATCCGAATTTATTCCCCGAACTACCACATTTCTCCTTGTTTTTTTAATGCAACGACAACTGCGGTAAACGCAACCCTTGGAACAACGGTTTATTTGCGAAACGTTTGCAGAATGGCGAAACATAAACTTAGAGCAACCTTGATTTTCTCGTTAATTTCATCTTGGATTCTTGGTTTCGTTCGGCATAAACGAAGTAAAGGGTATTTTAAATAGTAGAGATAAATAGTAGTATATTTACATGCAGAAAAGATGGCCACCTATAAAAAGCCACAACTAGGTTACGATCCTGTTTAGATGCTAGTATTCTATCGAAAAACATACCACGATGCTAAACCGAGAGAAGAGTCTTAAAAATCATGTACATAAACTTCAGGGAGGTCACAAGGACTAATATAAAAAACATCGTCTTAGCAGGGTAAGCAGATTTCTTAGTCAGATCTGGCCTACATTCGGAACGACAGATCCAAGACATTTCGAGAGAAAACTGTCTGGTCGAGACCAGATCGGAATACGTTGAAAGAAAATTCGACTATGCGGGCAAATTGATTGCACGAGGGACGTAACGATGTCCTCTTGTCCAGGGCGATAAAGATGGCTCCGCGCGTCTACGGAAACTCGCGATTCGGCGGTCGAATCGTACTTCGAATGCCAAACGGGATTCCAAACGCATCGAACGAAACAACACGGGCTGGCACACACAGTCACGGATTGTGAAACGTATTTGTTGCGCAAACGAGCCACGAACCGAATAATTTTTGCAATTGAAGGAAAAGATCCGGCTAATCGCGGCGGAAGTCCCGATCGTGCACGGCTTTACGAGCGCGGCACGTCCTAGTAACCCGCGAAATACGCCTAACGACGCGAACGAGAGGCATTGTTACGACTACGGGGAAGCATAAAGATAATATCCGACTTTATTGACACCGTCGATCCGTATCTTTCTCTCGGGCCTAACCACCGTCCCCCCATTGTCATTACAACGCGCTAGTTTCTACTAGCTGACTCCTATTGTTCCAAACTTGGCGAAGGGAAGGAGTAAAAAAATAACTGCTAATTTTATACATATAGAATAAAACGGTCGACGGAACTTTCTCTTTGAAACGATCTCTACAAAGTAGAACGTTACCAAAGCCCGATCCGATCACATAGAAACGTTTGGGGCACGGGAAGGATCGGATTTAAGGTCAGATAAAACACGAACAGGACTGTTGATACCGATCGTGTCGAGTCTACAGTTGAAAGAAAATATTCTACGTCCACCTGAGGGACGCTATGTTCACGCAGCCTGTTGAAAAACGCGATTAAAGAAACGCAAGGTCGAGAACAATGCTCGCTCGTGCCGAACGATCGGCGGCTCAGACCTTCGCGATGAACGTTCGTTTGTTCCTCGCGCACGATAACCACTCTGAGGTCAGGATCTAGGCACGTAAAAGGGGATTACGGTGCGTTTAATCTGCGTTTTATCATCTTTCGAGAGCCTAAAGTATACAGCAACAAAGATAGTATACAACAACAAACTACCATTCAACGATTAAACGAAAAACAATCATTCGTTAGTCCGCAGACCTAATTGCATATCAAAGACACAAAGTTCCGACGTTTGTAGAGTGGTTAACAAGCACTATGGCTCTATGGTTAGGTGGCAACATCCTAGTCTCGACCAGCTCGTAAGAAACCAACGACAAAGTATGACCCACTAGGGCGCTGTAAGTTTAGAGGCCCTGTTAGAATACGTTAAGTAGATCTGGCCGTGCATGAGTCAGACGCATAGGGGAATTTTGTAGATCCGGTTGGTCGGAATGGCTATCTTACGCAGCAATTGGATTAGCTTAGTTTCGAACTGTAGTGAGTCACCCTTACGAGGGTATTCTCGAAGGGGAGTTAAGTGTTGAATGAGTTACGTTATGGCGAGATGGAAAATAAGTTTTTCGGAACGGTTTTAGCAATATATCGGATAGATCGTAGATGTTATGCGATGGGGGAAATATTATATTAACGTGTTAGCAGAATAGTTTCCTAAGCAGAAACTTCTGTAATTAAATTGAAAATTTCTAAATATAAATTAATTTTACTTGGTTTTGATTCCTATAGGTGTACATATAACGTAATTTGTGTTTAACATAGATAAAGAAATTAAGGTTTTCTTCTATGTGCTTGGGTGATGCAATAAAAATATTCATAATAATAATTCTCTAGTTATTTGGAGTAACGCATTTCCATTTAAACGAACTACGTAGCTTTTATTCTATCCTATAATATTACACCCAAAAGATTGGCAATTCGTGTAACGTCGAAATAACCAGATTAAAGGAGGAAACCGAATCTCCTCTAGAACAGTCTAAAAGTCTTCACTATTGTTGCTGTACACCGTCCCAGTTTCGAAAATCGCCACGTACAAAATAACTTCGATGAACCTTATTTCATACGTGAGATGCAACCGGATGGAAATACGACCAACAGCTGGTCATATAGAGAGACATATACAGGGTATCCCAGTAATCATAGTACAGTCGGCAAACAGGCGATTTTACGTGAAAATATAAATCGAAAATATAGAATAAATCTTTTCCGCTTAGAGCCTCGTGTAGAAAAGAACTAGGCCGATTATGTTTAGTTACGATAAATCTTCAAATTTTATTTTATCGAAAACGAATCGTTCTGCGAAAATATTTTATTCAACAACTTTCACTTGTTTCCGCATGCAGAATAACCTCGTCAATTATTCAAGTCCAAAATTATCCACGTTCAACTATACTTGACAAATTGTCAAACTCCGATTTCTTGGAAGTGAATACGTCGTATGAAAAATGTTATCCTATATTTTCGACTTATCTTTTCACATAAAATCGCTACTCTTCCGATTGTACCATGATTACTGGGATATCCTCTATAAAATAAGATTCCCGATGACGCGCGTGCTAAGTTGTACACCCTCCTAAATCTGGCCATATTGCACTGTCCTAGTTACGATGCTTGCTGAAAGTATAACTAATTAGATGCTTTCGAAAGTTGCCACAACGTAACAATGTTTTCTCGGATCGTGCCTGAGATACCGACACCTATCGTTTGTAAGTTGAACGAGGACCCAGGCGTCGACTGAACCGTGGAATATTATCGATTTTAAGTAGATCGCGAGTCATGTTTCGTTTTGACGCACGGAAAAAGGTATACGTCAAGAGAAAAAATCCATAACCAACCGGTATTCGACCCCAGCACAACACGAGCGGTCATGTTCAAGCAGTAAAGAAGGTATTATACAGGCGTTAGCTGAACCGAACGAAGTAAAATTTCATCGGAATATATTCCGCGGAATGCGTATAAGAGCGAAAAGAGAACGCGTTTCACGCACCAGCTTGCTACTTCGAAGCTATTGGGAACGCACGAGAATACGAAATCGTAGCGATCAATTACGTATGTTATGCATCAAGACCAAAGTACACACGTAAATAGGCTTTTTTTCCATCGACGTCAACTTTCGCTTGAGCATTGGTTTTGTAAAACAACATCGTGTGCAAACAAGCGTTCAAAGTCCGTGAAATCAATTTCTAGGCAAGTTTTTCAATTTATTTTATGTACCGTTACGTTTCTCCCTTTGCACGAACTAACAAACGTTCGGCGAGAATCGACAACCCGCGATATTATCGATATCCAATGCATGCGACAAGTTGAAGGGAATTGCTGTCAGAAGTTGGTAAGTCAAGTGTCGATTGTGGACAGCCTCAAAGTGAAAACGATTTAGTCGGTCGAATCGAAGTATGAGAAAGGAGAGCCGCGCTATTACGAGACGCGTACGTGTCGTATGGAAACGGTGACCTATCTCTCGAATGCTTTCACGGCGCATGTGCAATTAGGAGATTGAAATAGGGGCAAGAATACCGTCTATTATCGATTGCGTCTAACTTGAAATTGTCTGTTAATAAATCGAATTGCATAAAGAAAAAAAAATATAACGTGCACGTTGCGAGCCGACGTGACGTCTAAGAGACGCAAAAAGGGAAAGAAGGAAGAAAGGCAGGAATGGATGGAATACATCAATCGTTATGGTACGTTTCGTCAAAGCCAGTTGGCGTTCGGACGAACGGATTTCTGTTTCACATCGCTACGTTCCGCTACCTATATTCGATTCATCTGTGATTACACAGAAGGACTGACCTGATTTCATGACACTCGTCACACGCGAAGGGTTCATTATGACGGTTTACTCAAAGAGCGTCGTCGTTACTGTCGTTTCGAGTAGACGTACATGTCAAACGTATCGTTCAGATTGGTGACCAGAATCAAGGGAGAAAAATAGAGAGCAAGAAACTTTGAAATCCATGGTAAGCAAGTCTATCCAGAATTATAGCTACAAGAAAAGCGGAGAAAAGAGAACGCTTAAATATTTCATAGGCACGTGAAGCGTAAAGTCAAGAAACTACCTGGCCGGGCCATTAATCAAAAGCGCGCCTCTGCTTCTACGAGGAATCTTCACATTCCTTGACCGCGCCCTCTATCCTTCACGGCAAGTGCATCTCAACGTAACAAGTGCAACCCGGGAGAAACGAGTAATGTCTCAATAAAACGGCATCTCTCCTCGAACACCAGCCACTACACGACTTCCTCGCGATCGATACTACTGAGACGAAACGATCGTTAAGTGGGTCAATTTGTTCCATCCGCGCGGACCTCCATCGATCGATTACGATCTCGAGTTGTGTGATTTACGGACTTCGAATCCACCAGCCCCCGAGAAGAGAAACTTACTTTGGTACGCGTGCATGCCCGATCTTTTGTCACACTTATCGCGGCAAAAGATACGGTTAGCTTCGATATAAGTTCTCGTCGAAATTTATAGCGCGTCTTATATCGCGATACATCGATGCTGCTGTTTGTCCTCGACCAAGAATCAAGTGTTTCGGTGGCCAGACATGTTTATTTTCTATATATCCTACGGTTTGTGCGATCTTGATCGATATCTTTATGACAACTTCTGTTTTGTTTCTTCTTTTTCTTTCTTCTGTTACTGATCGATACCGGAAGAGTCGAAATTAACGTTATTGTTATCAATGATAAGAACTGTAACTAGGCATTACATATTATGTAAATTATGAAAAGGCGATAAAGAGGAAAAATATATAAAAGATTGTAACGATTGTTTAAGATATACAGACAACATTGAGCTACGAAAGATTTATCGCAACTGCTTTTTAAAGGAACTCAATGATACCGAGAATGTATCATGAATGTACGTATTACAAAGTAAAGAAATGCGATTAATAAGATCACTTATTAATTATCCTTTTTATCCTTGAATTATACATCTCGCCTACTTTTCATTTTTAATTTTTTCATGCGAGTTTTGCACTTTTGTTAACGAAGTAAAGTAACAGTAAAACAAGTAAATAGAGTACACCCTACAGCGTTTATAAGCGCTAGTAGATAACTACATAAATTAATTAAATCAGCGAGTGCTTTGTGCATAATAAAATTCTGCCAACGACTATCGGAAAACTGTTTGCTTGAAATTAGAAAGAATCCAGCTGTGTATAAAAGCTGTGTTACTGGGTATTAAAAAAAGTCCTGTATAATATTTTTTCTTTGAGGTGGATTACTTTCTGTGCAAAGTATCGAATTGATCGTTTTCAATTACCTCTACGTTTAATGAAATTGGATATAAAATGGTCTGAGAAACGAATTCTTCCAGAATAACAGTGAAAGCTTTTAATCCCTAACCATTTCCAATTCTTCCATTAATTGCATCGTAAGATTAATTAAACGAAACGAACATTGAACATAGGATCTGACAACGAGCAACAAACTTCATTAAAGGCTTTCAGATGAAATTGTCGCAAATAGTGGTTCTTCTTACTCAAGATCGTCGCCAGGATCTTTTCTACGTTGAGCAAAGCTTGCAACCGTTTTAACGAGCAGAAATTACTACAGTCGGATTAACGCCGATGAAATAGGGGAGCCGAACTAGTGGGAGAAAGATAGAACCCGTTTCAACCCGACGTTTGGATAGCAATCGGGTTCGTTTAAGCTGGAACACAAATATACGAGAAAGAAGAAGATTAAACTCGAATCTAGGACGCCGGGTTAGAAAAATAATTCGCTTTCTCGTAGTACAAACAGCCATCCGATTACAAAATGGCAAAATCCCCGTAACGGTAGCCGATATAATTTCCGTGCTTCCACGATTCGAATTAAAACCTTAGGATAAATTCGTGGAGAAATCGAGGAAAGCGAAACTAAACGTTCTCGAACGACGATACGGGAATCGCAAAAAATGACTGATATCGATATTCACGGAAATAAATATAGAAACAAACAGCCGAAGTAATGAGACTACAAGTCCGAGTAACGTAGCAATTAACGAACATAATTAAGGTTAATTGACCGTTGCCATGGTTGTAGGTATTAATCGTTTCTCCGTAGCACAGTGATAATTAACGGCAGACGAAGATTTAACGTCTTGTTCTGTTCAACGAGTGGACCATAGCGGTTTGTTATTAATGACATGAGAAAAAAGGAACGGAACACATTTTTATCCTGGCCGGGAGAGAAAGTCGCTTTTTCTGACACGCATAAAATTCATGCAACGTCGAAAATATGCTTCGCGGTTTCTAAAAAGTGCGACGCTTCTCTATGAATCGTCCGCGAAATGGCTAAAAGAAAGCGACGCGGACGTCCGTCTCCAACAACGATCCACAGAACGTCGTCTTACTGAAATAATGCCACGCGACCTTAATTTCTAGGGCTATGAATAATAACGAAACTGCTTTCTTCCTGCAATATGTTCACAAACGACTGAATTTAATGCGAGAGATCGATTAGTTACAGATTGTTCGTCCGCAATCAATTATCGAATATTAAAATTCTAATGGTTGTGCGGTTGTTTCGAATAGGCCGCTAGATTATAATTAATGAATATTAAAGCGTAGTGTACTATGAATACCAATCACGTCATGAGGAATAACATTAAAAGGAAAAGTTTCGCGTTATAGGAATTTCGTTACTGACACCAATTAACGCAGAGAAAACTCGGCGCAACGCATCGAAACGGGGTGAATACCGCTTTCCACGTATTTTCTTATATCGTTAGAGCAGGAAAAATCTATTAATGATTATTACCCGTAATATTTCGTATTAAAAGAGATCATCTCATTTATTCTCAAACATTATGAGGTAGAAAAAATGTAATAGATGTAACGATCGTTTCTCGTGGTATTTTAAAATGAGATAGATAAATAAATAAAATGGATATGGATACCGCTTTCCACGTTTTCTTCAACATACATAGAACAAAAAAAAAAAGAAAAAAAAAAGAACGTAAAAGATCTAGTTGCTGTTGCCCGTGATATTTTAAATGGAGAAATAAATAATTAAATAGATAAAACAGCGCGAGATCGCTTTCCACGATCGTATACTCGAACATTGACGAGATAAAAAGAAATAGACCTAACGATTATCGTCCATGATATATCCAATGGAAACGAGGAAAAATTATATCTATCTCTGACAGTTAATCATTTCGCTCATTCCCGGCCATCGCTCTCCTAGACGAAATCCATGGATCGTACACGTGTAGGAAACAAGGAATCACATTCGTGATTTCGCGTTACAAAAGACACGACCATTATTTCACGGTTACGGGTCATTTTCGTAATAACTTTCTGCACGGCTGCTACGGCTGCTGCCAGCAGGCACGAAGAAGATGAAGAAGAAGTCGCGCGCGCGTATTGCAATTTGTTTCCACTGGTGGGTTTCATCCCGTCGAGTATTTATTGCGTTACGCTTATTAGGACGAAACGCATAAATGTCAAACGGCCGCCCGATACCGCAGCGGCTATTTTCACCGTACGTATCCTCGCGCCAACGCGTCTCTAAATATCAGAATCCTGGTGAAAGCGCGATCGTACAACGCCAGTCCCTTTTACTTTTTCCACCAGCCATGATAATAACACGCGTAGCTGCACGTTGTTCGATTAAGTTGTTTGCTTAATGTCCAAAGAAAACGTGCGTTTAGAATTTACGCCGGGGTTTTACCTGAACGTCTGAATGCATACCCCATTACAGTGAAAGTCTGGATCCATCGTTTAACCATCGATCACGCAGGAATCGTTAAATTCGATACAACAATGGACTCACCTGTAACAAACAGAAAAGAAAACGAATTGTAAAAGTCGATCTACATGGCTAACGGACTATTTTTAGACCGGTTAAAACACAGTGGGGGTTTTTGAAATTCAACAACCGCCTCGACGAACGGTTCTAATCTCGATGAAAATTGGAAAAGTAACAAACGCAAGAAACGATTCTACGCGCTGTTTCTTTTCGATGTTTGCCAATCGTAACGGAGCCAGCGGGACGTAACGAAAAAGGAAGAGAATGTCCGACGTGTTTGTTTGTAATGGAACGGCGGATCGATCGACTGCGTCCTCCCCTAGGGAGAAATTTAATTGAATCATTCGTGGACACTTGTCAATCGTAAACCGGCTGGAAAAACCGCTATGTTTAAGGTGTCGTGGTCCGATGACCGCAGGGGTGCAATTAGCCTTTTCGAGGGGAGAAACACGCAACTCGAATCGTCCGACATGCGCTTGCCCCCCTCAAATCGCAACAATGAGGTAATTACCCGACTATCGTAACGGTGATCTCATTGGGATTATACTACTCTTTGCAGTCATTAAAACGTTTAATTGATATCGTATCTCGCAATTTAGTCTTTCCCTGGCTGTCATTACATGTTTTCGTAATTAAATTAATCTCGATAAAAATGATGCTGCATTCTTTGTAAATTGACGCGACAAAGCGATTAGATATAAAAGTATTTTCTTTCTTTAAAAGAATCTACGATTCAGCGGTTGCTATGTCAAAGTCTTCTATTTACATTGCACGCGCTTATGGTTATACTTTATGGTCCAATTTGCTAGAAAATTTAAATGCTAAAAATTAGAAACGTTAAATTAAAAGTTAAATCGTCTTACTGGATCTGGGTTACGATATTCGTACACGTAATACGGAGGAATAGTCGGTCCGATCAAAAAGATCCCTTTTCCCCGTCGAAATAAATGATCCCGAATAGAAACGGCGCCCATTCGATAAAATGCAACGTCGCTATAGCATGTTTGCCGGCTGTCGCAACGATTACCGACGCGTCAGTGCTCTGCTATACCGACAGTAAAAGAAACTTTCGTAACGAAGTTCGAAAGTCTCCACTTCGGAGGCGCAACTCGATCGTCGACCAGAGCGCCACGAATATTACGGTGGAAAAAACGCGAACCTACGAGCATATTTGAACCGTGGCGCGCAGTCACGCCTCTATCCAAAAGACTGCTTTTAGAGCGGCCGTTGTTAGGTGGAATCGAGAAAGACGACCCATCCGTACGTAAAATTAGAACCCCACATGCTACGCAAGATTCGCATTCCCTTCGTTTATCCTATTTCTCTACTTGTTCGTGCCTCGAACACCCTTGATTCATCATGCTTTTGTTTACCTCCCAACGAGGGACGAAAGCATTTAACTTTAACACGATCGTTCATAGGGTATATTCGCTGCAAGAATCATAGCTACAATATAAAAAGCTGAAAGGTTATTTGCGAATGAATCTAATAATTGCTGATTGCCACAATAAACTGAATGCGCTATATATTTTGCCTTAATCGTCTTTCAATTAGTAAATACGTAAGATATTTCGAAGTCGAAGGTTTTGAATGAAAGGTTTCGAGACAGTAGATGCTTATAGGGGCTTCAGAATTTTGAATTTTAAGCGAAGTTAGAGAGTGGAGAGAATGGAATTCCTGATGCAGCTCGACGCTCCATTTACCATTCTATGATTAAATCTCTTAACTCCGGTATTACGTTGGCAAAGTGACCCGGTTGTAGATTTAGTAGCTGACGTTTCTCTAGTAGCCCGTGAAGGCAAACGAAGGCAAACGTTCGACGTATAATTCTCGTAACAAAACTCCGATAGCGATTAAGCACAAATAATATCGTGATAAGGTTTCAACACGCACAAGGAATTGGTCCAAGAATGGAATTGGGTAAATTACCACGTCGTTGTCGGGACTCGTACAAATACTGTTTCGAATACGCTTTATCGCTCCCTTGGCTTTATCAGTAACCAGCTACACAGCGTTAAATTCGCTAGATCCTTCAGTTGCTACGTTAATTCAATAGCAACTGAACTATGAACAAGGTTTCTTTTCTTTCAGCTTAATAATCGAAAGTTTCGATCTAGCAAAAAGCTCGATTTACAACCGAGAAACGTTCGCCGAGGGAAGAAGAAATGTTTCTCGATCAGCGCCTAAGTTGCAACGACTGTCGTTACTATTACCTAACCTAAAGCAAGTTGTCTAATCGTGAGAGAATGAAGCGCATTCTAATACCTGCAAGGCCTAATAGTTGCAAGTTAGGGGACCAATTACTCGCAGCACAATGGATGCAAAACGGCCGACACAGCTAGGAGAAAGATAGACGAAGGACGTGAAATGGAACGGACCGAAATACGAGTACAACGATTGTAATTAACGGTTGTAAAAGCAGACTCTCGGTAAACAGAGGCACGAGCAACGACCACGGTGCGACACGATTCTTAGAACCAGCCACGAACTGACCTTTTTCCTGCTTCACTTTCGAAAATATTCAGACAGACGCGACGGATGGCTTCGTACGTTGCCGCGATTTTTGTTCGCGCAAAGATCTACACACGCGTTTAAAACTTTAACCCCTCTCGATAATAATATCCGTGATAGACCGTCGAGCACGATCGCTATTTTAATTAGACAGACATTAAGCAGTAAATTGCGCGATTCTGGTCGATTAAGCGGAGAACGATTAAAACCAAGTTTCATAACGTACGTAAGAAAACGATGTAAAAAGAAGAACAAAGTATAAAAATACGGCAAAGATTATACGCTGTTTAATCTGATACGGTGTGTTCACGGTATTTCCTCTCTTTCTTCTAACGATTATTGCCAGAAACGTGACTGCATATGTGACTGTAATGACCCAACCGTTCCCGGGGTCAGCTAATTAACCATAATCTCGTTGCCATTTTGCGAGGCCTGTTATACAAAGCGGACAGCACGCTGAGTGCATTCAGTTGTTTCCTATCGGAAATTCTTGCGTCTGTATAATTTAACGACCGACTTGCCTTCGCGTCTACCGGTTTGCAACGTAGTCAAGTAGAAAATTTATGGATCTCGACAAGTGTTTCCTCGATAACCGATTGTAAAACGATTTTTACTACAGAAAGAAAGAAATCTTCTCTTCGAAGATTCATCTCTCGACAAAGAATATTCAAAAGAGAATAGAAAACCAAAAGATGAGAACTAGAAACTAAACAAATTCTGACAAGAAGAAAACTATGATACCGTGTCCAACTTAGGTCCCGTTTCCACGGATTATTTAAACAGGACAGACGAGTCTTGCATCACTTGGCGGTTCGACGAACAGATCGCGATAGATTGCGCGAGAGGAAGGAAGCGATCGAAAAGCTAAGGTGGTAACCTTACTCATTAGCGGTCTAATTACAAACCGGTCGGAACTTCTCCGTTAACCGCACAATTACGCGTTAGGCAGGACCTTGTATCTAGTCCGGCCTGATACGTAGCAGCTTACGGACTTGGTTTATCATAGAAACACGCCACGGTGAGATAGTCGTACAACTTTTGACTCTCTTTCATCGTGTTTCACCGAACCGTATCGTTATCCTGGCTTTCGAAACGACAACCAATTCGATACTTGAACGCGTGAGCGTGTACTTTGAGAAATTGTTCCGACTGAATGAAACGCGTGTAAGCTGTCGTTTGGTCGTCGGCTAATACTTTTGTGAACACCGGAACGGAGCAATAACGATCGTCCACGCACGTGCGCCGTATATATTTCTACGTTACATAAAGAAATTAAAACTTACGAAAAAAAATCCATAAGTGCAAATAAGATATATTTACTGATTTTCAAACTCATAGTACACTGCAATGTATCGTTTAGAAATTCTATCTGATTACAGACAGATACCAGTAGGAAGATATCGAAAGTCGGTAACTATAAACAGCTATCGATCATCGATCGGCAATAATTACGGTGTTTAATAGTTTATGGCAAAATTACGGGACTGTTAGGATTTACAGGATCGGGAGACCACGTTTGTCGGGATTTCGAGGATCATAGCGCGTCGATTAACGATCATCAACGATCGATAATCGCAGTAAACGTTAGAGCGGAGGGTACGATCTTCTCGATCGATCACGAGCGAACGCGGATCGTATTCCGATCGACGGTTCGTAGGATCGTAGCCTGTCTACCGGTGACCTCGATCTTTCTTAGGTTGTCACGATATAATTGTTATTACGTGTCCGTGAACGGGCACGGGCTAGACACTGTGGCGCTCGTGAACTCGTCCGATCGATTTGCTCGGCATCGTTTCGTGCTAGATAACGTCTCGTGAACTTAAACATCGCGCGTCGTGTCCCATTTCCTCCGTGAGTCATGCGTTACCGACATTTCCATTTTTTCTTTCGTTCTCACGAGCTCAAGTAAACAAAATTGTTTGTGTATTGTAAACTGTGTTTGTGAGAAAATGATTTATGGCGCGACTGACGAGAAACTGAATTTTTCTACACTTCGGAGAAAGTACAAAATGGAAGAAACGTAGAGGTTGTTCGCAGGTTGGATCCGACGAACGACGAAAATAACAGCGCGCGAGGAAGAAAAACCGGAGAGATTTGAAATATGGATATACTTAGCTGTGACTCGTAAATACGCTGCGTCCTGCGTACTGTTTTTTCAGTCAGTGAAATATCGTTATTATTAAACTAAAGCAAGGATTTAAGAATACATAGTATCTAGAATATCCGGAAGATCGGATGAAGATTCAAATTAAGGTAGATTATAGAGAAGAATAAGATCAAATGAGATAAATATTAAATACAAAATACAAAACTATAATTTGTACGAAACAAGAACAAAATCGTCAAGAATAATTAAAAAAAAAAAAACGGTAAGGACATTGTTTGCCTGTGTACGGGTTAAAACGCCATAACAAGGTGTCCCATAGGCGACTCTCCCGTTTAGCACGAGATCGTAGAACGTAGAAATCTATCGATCGTCTATAGTCTACAGTCTGCAGTGTACGCGACGAGACGCATACAATGAACAGAACAGCGCACTGTAGGCGGACACATGGGAATATCTGCATGGAAACCTTGTAAAGTCTGTTCTCGAAGAGCCATAGTTGAAACACGTGGGCACCGATATCTACCTGATAAAGATTTCACCATAAATCAGAGTTAACGCACGGAGAACGGTAGCTGAGCCGAGTCACGATTCGTGAATGAAATGTCCGAGGAACGAATCGAATCGACCGAAATCGAATAAGTCGACTTCGTTCCAATCGAAAGAGCGGATTGTTGAAATATGGATATCGGAGTTCGCTTATGAACGATGAATCGGATATTCGCGAACGCTAAAACAAATTTGCTTTGAAAGTTAGAGGATACAAGAGTTCTTCCGAAATACGTGGAACTTCACCAAGTGACTCAATAAATTAACATTAGTTTCTTTTTTCTTCTTTTTTTCCTTCTTTTAAATTATCGCAAATTGCAGTAGCGTTACGTAACAATAATGTTGCGCGTTACATAGTAACAATTTGTATTTAACCAAGACACGTTTGTCGACGAGTGGCGCCATCATCAGTCGGTTAAAAATAAGCATGCTAGACATGAAAAAGCGGCAGCGCCTTCAGACGACGGACATGACATCACTGGCGTGCCAAATACTTTCGCAGCCTCGTAACGGAAGTCGTTATTTTTACCGCGACTCTTTTTCTTCCGCGCAAACCGTACTGCAAGGATTCATGACAGTGCGAATCAATGAAAGTCTTTATTCCTACACCGTGACTCCTGCTTTCCGCTTCTTCAGGTACGGCGTTCAACTACCATCTCTACACTCTGTGTGTTTCTGTCCTCGGGGCTATGTAGTTTATTTCCTTCCGTTCCGGACGATCTACGCGTTCGGAATGGAAACGAAGACAGACTCGAATCGAAACCAGAAAATTCGAACATACCGAAGTATAGTCGATGCCGCATAATCGTATATTTCACGCCCTGTTTCGACTAGGTGCCAACTTTCCAATTTTCCGATTTGACGATTTCCATATAAATCTTCTAGAAATTCTGTTACCTCACCAAAAATAGAATACGGTCATTGTCGAAGTATTTTCAAGCATCGTGCGACTCGAACTCGCAGAGAAACGGAGCAAGAAACTCGAGAACGCTTTTAACACGAGCGTCTCGAGACTCGTGGACTCCAAGGTACGTCTTCATCCAATTACGCCTGATGCAACCGGCCACGTCCGATGTAATTGACCATTGGCGGATACTCAGAAGTGTGTCAATTTAATGTCTCAATGACACGCGTCACATTATTGTGAGCACAGAGTAAAGTGAGTCACCTCGAATTTGCAGATATAACCGATCGATACACTCCTGAGTTTCATTTTTGTTTTGTCGCTAATCGCAGGTACAAAGTACAAAAGTGTCACATGAATTATTCATCGTTATACATCAACGTGATGTTTATTTATGAAATGTTCATTAACATTGGAAAAAGATAGACACGAGGATGAGATAACGGAGAACATAATTTTTGAGGAATTGCGACCGAGAAGATGCGCGCAGCGCAACAACGCGCCACTGTTCCTGCGTCAGTCGTTGAACGCTGACTCAGAGCCATGACTATGCAGCCATTGGGCCGTTGTTTTTCTTTCCGAGGCACCAGAAAGCGGCGCAGCCACAGCCAAAAAGACGTCCCAGATGTCCTGCGCATTTAAATCCGGTGGCATTGCTTTACGACGTTCGTCGAAATCGTTTCGTTCTGTCCTGATGCGAGTTCGTTTCCTAGAGCTTCGATCTGTCTCTGAGAAACTGCATAAAACTCTCCTATCGCAAAACATTGTGCGGCACCAGACAAGAAGCAACGTTGAAATTATGTATAATGAAAAAAATGGAATATCAATTATTCGAAGTCAATGCTCAGAAAAAGAAAATTACTAGAGTATCGAAGAGCGTAACATTGAATTTGAAATTTTGATGTAGTTGTTAGTTGCAGACAAGCAAGATCACACGAGAAGGAGAGAAGCTATTTATTCAGAAGACATTTGCATCTACGTCTTTCAAGTGGAATGAGAAGAATATTTCACAGCCGCGTAGAATCTTAGTACAGAGAGAAGTCATGAATAACAAAACTAGAATCTACGTGGATATTAACATTAGTATAGCTCGGCAGTGAAATATATTTAAATTAGATTCAAATTATACCACGTGTGGATCTCAAATAATATAATATATAAAATAAAATAATAAGATTGGAAGAATCAGAGAATAAATAACGCCAATAAGATGTACCAAAGGCACCATGGTTCTTTGCATCACAAGTGGGATTAGATCGAACAAGCAATTAGAACGAACGACGCGATTAACTAAACGTTTTCTGGCGTTGACTGTACGGCTTCGTCTGCCGCAAATGCGATAAAACGCAGCTAATTCTCACTAAGGTCTCGTTCCCGAATCATTCTCGAGGTCCTACCGAATTCCATTAACAGTCCCATCCGCAGCACAGGTTATGTCCTGCGGTATAATCTAAAGTAAGTAGTTCATCGACCAACAGTCTGCATAGACTTTCCTAGAACCTATCCTAGATTCGCGACTTTGACCGAGCGGAGTAATAATAGCATCACAAGTGTAGAACAGCATAAAAGCCGAAGCGTTTGTGTAAAGCTTCTCCGACGATACGAAACTGGCGAAACGAAATGAATCAGAAAGCAACGTGCGAAGAAGATTCTCATTCGAAATCTTATCGAGAACCAAAAAAGTCAAATATCACAACGATCGTTTTATATCGACTCGGTGGCCACGTTTTCGTTGCGATGGCAACGACCGGAATAAAAGTAGCTGGACAGAAAAAAGAGAGCGTGGAAACCGAAAAAAAGCACTGGCGTGAAAAGCCCGTCTCGGACGATGCGATTCGCCGAACGGAAAGAAGTATCGAAAAATTAGCGACGTGCAAAAAGGAAGCATTACCTCGAACGATGGTTGTGACGGGCCAATCGGAGGCATCGAGCCTCTTACAACACCACATGCCGCAGCGATGGTTTCAACGAGCCAGAAGAAAAAGAAATTCGTTAGAAAACCAGAAGGAAAACGGACGGATATATGATTTTCTCGAGAATGAACCCAGGCGTGGAGGTCGTGTCGCGGCTCGTGCGTGGAAACACACACAGTCCGGCTGGCAGTCGAAAGGGGGAGCGCAGTGAACTTGGTGTCGCGACGGAGCACGGCGCCGGCAAATGGCGTCTGTGGTCGATAGACACATCGGTGGGTGGTTGGTTTCCTCCGTTTCTACGGCAGAACGCAGCCAGGTTCGTATGGGAAACCAAAAGATGGTGTTGGGGTTGGTCGGCTGCCATGCGGCCCGTCACGAAGACCTTGAGGTTTCGCCTCGTGCGCTTTATCCTCCCTGGTTTATACTTTTAACGTCATGGCTGACGCCATTTTTCTGACGTCAATAAGATCCTCGTGGCGTAGCCTAGAAAAACGATTTTCTTCCTTACCATCGAGAACCTTCTGCGAATCGTCCCTTTGACCGTACGTGACATTTATTACCGATTGACGAATCGGTAATTTCTATCGACAACGTTCTATCAATAACATATACACACGCGCTATAAACGTCTCCGGAGAGGAATCCGATATAAGAGAAATTACAGACAGGAGGTGTGAACAATCAGGCGTGCAGAGTTAATATTAACCTCGGCCGGGTCTTGCTTTCAGAGCTAAACGGTACGTATGTGTGAAGAGTTCTGGTAAGTACACCCCTGAGACCTCGGAACACGTTGCTACCGCGTCGATCGATCGATTTATGGGTTCAGCCTCGCGGTTTCGAGACGGATCTTTCTCAGCGAATCAGAGACGACCACCACCTCCACCACGGATACGAGGAAGACTCGATTTATGTGAATTTCGCCTTGATCCTTGTCCCACGACCACCGACGAGATAACGCAGGCTGTTCGCTTGACCTTAAAAATGCTATCGGTTTCTCTTTTCCCTTGTCCCTACTACTCTTACATTCGACGTGCCATCGAAATCTAATCATTTCGCCTGACTAACTCGCGGAAGCACCTATGCGAGACTTTAATTTAAAGCGACGCGAAGCAACGCTGGTTCCCCGATAAAAGACGGTCCAAGAATGCAGTCTGAGAAGGAGTCGAGGTCGTAAGGTGTTCCCTCTTGTTTTGCGTGTTTGCTATCGAATCGGGATGCTTCAGAAAGAAAATGGCGATGATACCGCGAATAAAATAGCCTTGCAGACATAAATATCGAAAGGGAGGAAAGGAGGATAGGATAAAAACTAGAGACGAGCAGTGCTAGATACCATAAGGACATCTGGAGATGCGAAACACCATAAAAGCAGGCGAACGCAACGGACTGACTGCCCTGGACAGGCGCAAGACGAGGTGAATGCACCAGCGTCCTTTCCGAGTCCTTTTATATAGCCGATCCACACACCCTGTCCTACCGTGTATCATTACTTTCCATTCCCCCGGTTATCGATTACACAAGTTACGAAGGCGACTCGCATCATTTTTACATTATTCGTACCCTTTAACCGCATCTGGAGGTCGTGTCGCATCTATAAAATGTACTGTACAGAACTGGAGCAAGGTTAAGAAAAAGACTATGGGTCTAAGTGGTCAATATTTGCTGTAGATTGGATCCACGTAAATCTCGCGTGCATTTTATAAAACAAAAGGATCGCATCTATTAATTACAAAATAATTCAATGGCAAATAGTTCAGCCAGGAATTGTTAAACTATCCTACATCTACTACTAACGAGTGGAACGTGCAGAGTAGTGAGAATTAACGCTAGAATTACCAGGATAGTGAAAATGACTGATCCACGACTTTTCATAAAGATGTTATACAGGGTATTTTATGAACTTTGGAAACTAATTTGAATTATTATCTGTAAATTGCATCGCTTCGTTAGGGAAGCGAGCAAAACGCATTTCTCTTTCCCCTTTCCAACTCCGTGCAGTATTCTCGATTTCGTAACCATTTTCTCAGCTTATAGCAAGTGCCATTGATGCAAATTTCGAATTGGACGACAAGGAGGGAACATCGATTTCGTGATACGATCTTGTTTGAAGCAATGCTTCCTGCTCGTGATGGTAGCGCAGGTTGGTATCATTCGATTGATAACATCGAAATACTTGCGTGGAACAAGATTGCGACACGTCTCGAACAATGCGAACCTCTTTCAACACGTCAGCCAACGTACATCCTTGAGTGTCCGGAATTGCATTTACATATTTTGTACGTTTTATCTTGTACCTACTCGAAACACCTTCGTTCCGTGTAATGCTGTCAGTATCAAAGGAGACGTGGCTTCTCGTGTCGTGCACTGTTGTACTTATGACTTTTATTATAATATAATTTCTGTGTACCTGCGTATTCACTTCTCTTTTATGCATATACTGTTTCTACTTACGAAAAATAAAGAAATAAAGAAACTAAGGACTACACAACCTGACAAATAAATAAAAATTAAACAATAAAACGCGGTAAATAATTTAAAAATTCAATAATCATAACTATCCTTCTCGGTGATTACAAAATTAAATTTGTATTTTACACCCTATTAAATAAAAAATGATTTTTTACTCGATCGTTCACAAAATTTCCTGCATCTATCACTTATTTTCGGAAAACGTAGATACACGTGTTTGCGAAGTTGATAAATTGTACGAAATCAAAAAATTGACTTCCCTTTCACGATTTACAAGTTGAATATCGTCGATGTCGATGCATCCACGTGTATTATGCAGAATCGTAAACGACTCGCGCCTAGAGAAGAAGCTGCAATTGTAGAAGAAGGAGTAATAGACCGGTAATTTCGTCCAGGAAACAAAAGGCGGCGCACAGAGCTCTAAACGAAGTCAGAAGGGTGCGCGAAAAGCTGAGCACGAGGTTGCTTCTACTTGGGCCGAGTACACGAATAGTGGCACGGCTGGATTAAACGAGCAAATTACGGGTTTACGGTGGACCAGGAGGCCTGGTCCGGTGAAAATAAATAAAGCAGAAGACGCGGCGTCCCGGTGAATTCCACGGGTACGCGGACGTGGCCCGAGGTAATTTATTGCACCTGCTGGACCCGGGCGTAATTATCCCCATGCCAAAATCCTCGAACGCGTGTCCCTTTCTTCGACTTCGTGCTGCGTCGATATCTTCGATAAAAAGAAAAAAGAAAAGAAAAAAAGGACGGTGTTCGTTTGCTCCTCGTACTCTCCCGTTAGGACTCCACTGGCCGTTCACCGATATTTCCAACGAAAACTTCGCGTTGGCACAGACTAAAAAAAGAACCAGATGCGTGGAAAGCAATCGTATGAGAATAGTATGTAAGTGAATGAATTCTTACGATATGTATATACAAAATGATCGAAGAAGAAAAAATAAATGAAAAGTGTGTATACGTGGTTGGATACAAGCAGGCTTCTCTAAAGTGTTTGCATAGAAATTCTAGGAATAAGTAATGGAAAGGAAGAAAAACCGACGAAGGGCGGCTAATCGAGTTAAGAGCTCCGGCGTCGATTACGGGGCTCGTGGTTCTATTTATTTCCATGGCGGTTCGAAAAAAAATCTACCATGGAAAGGTGAAGTTCCTCGAAGTCGCTAGAACTCCGTCACTTTCATTTTTATATAGACATCTTGTTTTTGTATAGTGTTTTCTACTGATTATTTTAACTCTTGGGAGCTATCATCGAACGAAGTCTATAATATCGTGGATAAAATTCCATCCCAGTACATACAACGCTGTGACGATATTATTACCGACGATAATATTCATATACACGTGTAGAACTCCTTCGCTTCTGTTCAAATTCCGATCACATTCTGTTAATGCAATAGAACCATTTATGCCAGCGATCTCGAACGGTATAATAGAAACAAAACTGAGAATAAATAGCGAGGAATCAGGATACGATACAGACGATCGGTAGCTTGATTCTGTCAGTGGAAAGTCTCGCGATGTCGAACGACGGCTATCTAACAAAATTCCGAGAGGATCGTTCACCGGGACTAAATATACCTGGCGCGTGCATAATTTCGAACGTGGAACGTAAACTACAACAAAGTCGAGCTGCATCGGCGTTCGCACGCACTCTGTTTCCACGATATCTCATTTGCCGGTACGAGCCAGTTGTCAAGCACGAAAACACGCGGAACTTGCGGATAAAGAGTGTAAGCGCGCATTTGCAGATGGCAACGCGTGTTACCGGGCGTAATATATCGAAGCAGGCGGGGTCGCGAGCGCAACGCGCTGCTAATATCTCCGGCTAGTCGCGTCGAGGAACGCGGGACCGATCTGCTCTTGTTCTGTTCCGATCGTCCCTCTTAAAAATACTTCCCTCGCCATGCTTGACCGGGAGAAAAGAGAAAACAAAGCAACGAAACGACGCGGCTCTATCTACGGAGAGAATACCGTGACGAACAATAAGAGTTCGCGTGTTGATCACGAGGAGAATGCGTGCGCTTCGAAGTCGTTTGACAAGGTAATTATCGTTCGTAAATCGTCATTACGGTTACGTCGCGTTACAAACCAGCTACCGGTTCAATCGTTTTTCCGATCCCGCTACCCGGTGTCACGTTAAGCTCCTGTGTTTCGAATCACGATCGTTTGTCCGTGATTTATCTCATGTTCCTGAGGCTTTTTATCTTTTATTTCGAGCCAATAGCAGTCTAGCTCGATCCTACAATTATTATAAATCAGATTATGATATGGTACGAGAAAATCCACAAAACATATATATTATACGTAAATGCACAAAGTATTTATAGTAAGTTATTTGTTACAACATTCAGAAAATAAAACAAATCTCGATTTAAGTACTGTTCCGCTGCTCGTAATCATAAAAATCTGTATATGCATCAACATTTTAATTATAATAAGTTAAAAATAAACAGACCTTGTAGTCCGACTAACAGTACTTTGAATATTGAAATAAATATTCAAATAGCCAGCGCAGTAGATAATAATCTATAAACAGCACAAGATATCAATTTGCTTAAATTACAGAGTAAATACAAAGTATAGAAATTGAAGGATTAAGCCAGTTGCAGCTATCGGATCGATATAGGATCGATCAATAAATATCAGTTCAAGATTGTTATTATATCGAGCCAATTATTATTATTATATCCAGCTTCTGGGAGATTTACACGAGATTATATTCAATATCGACGCACGCTAGATATTCTCCATAATTTTCATATTATTAGATATTTAAGTATCACCGATCGTTTTATCGTGCAATTATCGGCTCAAATCGGGGATAATCGATATTAATCGTCTTATGTAAGAATGCTTAATTGATCGCACTAGGGTTGTTCGTTCGTTGGATAAACCAGGGCGCAAGTAACAGCTAAAACAGTCTCATTATACTATTTACGTAAGCTTAACCGATGACTTCGAATTGTTGGTTAAGATAAACAAGTGAATTTCTTGTGGGTGCACTTTGTTGCAGCACAACGCGGCGAATTGCGCGAAATTGCTCTCGAATCAGAGCGGTTCTCGGTTGGCAACGATGGCGAACCTCGAAGACGACGTAGAGTGTAGAGAGTCGGTGAAAAGCAACGCGCGATTCGCCGCGTGTTGGCTATTTTCGCGTCTGGGCTTTCCAGAACCTGACCCACCGACTACATTCCTTTCAACGAGCGACTGACGCTGCTGAAAAAATTAGCCGCGAAACGCACTTCGACGCCTACACAAGCGACAACTTGTCGCCGAAATATTGTAATTTCATAAGTGATAAATAGGTTTTCGAAATGGCAGACTTTGCCATAACATACAGGCAAGTCGACTTGTGTTGGAAAGTGTTGAACCAAAAGATGGAGATCGAAAGAGATATTGAAGGCAGATGAAGGCGTTAAGGACGTATTATTTATGTATTATTCCTCTGTGATGAAATCTATGATTTTTGTGGAAAAATTTAAATCTCGAAATGCCATTGGCACGAAACATTCCTAGATTAATTCAATTTATAAATCTGAAACAAATATTTAATGAAATAAATCTATAAACAATGTGTGGATATCATAATGAAAAATAATCTATGGAAATAGTAATTGACTCCGTGATATACAAAATGATTCGTTGTTCTTATCAAGCCACTTAACATAGCCACTGGATATTCATTTATTTTTCGCAACAGAATACATAACTAGTGCTTAAATTAAAGGAAATTGAACGATTAATTCTAAAGGAAGACGATAGAATTTTAAACAAACTATTCTAAACACACGTAACGATCGAAGGAGAATGAAAGCAGAACCCCGTCTTGTTTTCCTACGATTTGCCGTGAATTTTACGCGAACGAATAACTTTCACGGCACCCCGAGGCTCCGTTGCAACGAGGACAAGTTCAAGGCGTGCCGCGGAAACGGAAATATGTTTTCGCGAAACATCCGGTCCAGGCCGGACACACAATTCTTAGAATAGACAGTTATATTCTGCGCCGCTACTAAAACGCAATGGAATCTCGATAACTGAGTTCGCAGATGATCACAGATTACATAAATGATCGATAAGAAGGTATCATCGTGCGATCGCGTGAAATTGAACGATTTGCCCATTGAGCATTAAACGAAAGGAACACGGGATGTTTGTAATTTGTTACGATCGGGATATCGCTCTAGCTGGTGGAATCGGCTTCGCTCGAACACGATTTCGTCTGCCACGTACGATCGTTCAAGTGTATACCACGGCTCAACCAGTTCATTATGAAACCGAAGCTATAATTAATCGCTAAGCTATGTACGCTGTAGTTGCCAAGAGTTCGACGTGTTAGCAAATCCATTAATTGACCCGTTTCATTAACCGGAATATACCTAACGTAATATCCCCTTTGCGATCGCTCTGCGAACAAAAACAGACGAGACGAGAGTTCCTCGTAGAAAAACGATCGGCTGTGGTACCGTTCAGCCTGGTTAAAAATCATTTCGATTCGTACAAGCTCGCAGAGCACCACGACCAATCGATTTTTTCCTCGGGCCGTAACGGTAAAGAGCCCGAAGTGAAAGTACAAAGGCAAACATGCCGCGCTTAAATTGTTCGTAATCTCTAGAATAGCTTTAATGCTCGACAGTGATCTAGTGGCTGGCGCGTGCAACCGGTTTTCATCATTCGATGAGAAAACATTGTTGGCGAAGAAGGGAGGGGAGAAAAAAGTATTCGATTCGCGATATAAATTTCTATGAATGGCCCCGGACATTTAAGTAAGCGCGTTCTTGTAAGCTCTGTGCGCGACACAACCCTCTCGATCAAACGTGACGTACCCTCGCCCGCTTGTGCACGATTCGTGGCACATGAACGAACACGGAGAGAAAGAGAAGGAGAGACAGAGAGAGCGCGCGCGAAGGGGAGATCGTTCGTCAACTATTTTTACGATAAATTAAACTCGCGACTCGCGAGAGGTGACGCGGCGCGAACTCGTCGACGCGAAAAAATTCGACGCTTTCTCCGCCGGCTGATATATCGACGCATAGCTTAATGCCGCGTTTCATAATCCTTGAATGCTACTCGATAGTGGCGATAACCATTTATTATTCGTGGAAATGCAGTTTGAAAAGGTCGTGGTACGGAGCGGTCGCTTGTTGCCGGTCGAGTCGCGAATTCCGCCGGGTTCAATACCAATTCTCCTTCGACACTGAAGAATGTCAAACGGCAACGATTATCGGATTTTCCGTTCTTTAAATACCTGCCGCATATTTTTAGATGCGCGCAGTGGGTTCGGCGCCGTGGAAAGCAAGGGAAACTTTTTCACTGAGTGGAATGAACGCTGAACGACACCAGCGAGCCATGAAGACGAAGAAAAAAAAAAGAAATCGAGCAACGTTAAGGACGATAGATAAGCAAAAGGAATTGAATTAGACGACAGACGTCCTTGAAATGAAGTAGCGTTTAGCTGACCATGCAGTTACCAGTGAGGCTGGCTCCATCCAAGAAACTTACGGTTTCTCGCGATAGACGCTGAATATTCCGAGCTTCCGTACGTAAAAGAATTCGCCACGACTATCTTTACAAACTGAGATCTTCCTCGGTTCGCGCACGGGTAAGCTTCCACTATATTTAACTCGGTTATGCAGGAGAGCTGTTCTTTTCATGATACGTGATACAGAACATAATTCGATATTTGCCTTTCTCATCGCGCATTCTACCGAAGCACATAAATTTTAATACGGACAGATTATCTTGCTTCGAGGTTTCTCGTAAACGATATTCTTTTGGACGATGTGAAACGTGTACAAAAGTTCGAGCCGTCGAACAAACACCGGTGGAAGAATACGGTACGAAACGAAGCAGAAGCTAACACAAGGTAAATTAACGATAAGAGGAAGATTAATGTCCCACAATTCCGTTGTAATAGAATCAGCAACAAGAAACTTGTTCCGTTAAACTCGGTTAAGTGTTTAATACGTAATTCCATCGTCCCACGAGAAAACGCTTTGAACCCTTTAATCATATCCAGCCTTTGGAGTCAATGAAACGTAACCGTTTTCAAGTTTAAGCTAGTTTGAAGCAGCGTAAAGCACTCACGCTTTGAACATATATTGCAAAGCCAGGTAGGTAAATAGATGAAGTTTTGTTTGAAGCACTTTATAGAAATGCCTCGTTGAGAAATGTATCGTCGATGACTGCTGGAAATTCGAGATATTTATTACGTCGATGTCGCCAGGTTCCATAAGAAGAGACACGACAGGCAGCGTGGTGGACACGTCAGGTGGTACACGAGGAACTCCGATCGAGTAGCTCGAGAATCGTAACAAAGAGATTTATCGGTCGATCGAGCGCGTCGAATAAAAAGCAGGAGGGGATAGAACAAGTTGAACCTCGTACCAAACGCTTCCACCTGGTGACTGAATAGTAAATCAAACTGAAGGAATTCAGCTTAGAAGGAAAACAGATCTGCCTTCTGCAATGAAAGCAAATATCTATTCAACGGAATACCAATTTCGCAATGCATACCGATCTTCTGATAAGCATCGTTATAAAGAAAGTAGGATATACAATTGATAGTAATGCTTGAACAAGGCAATTCCAGATATACGCAGATTTTTACCTTCGAAAATTTAGGTCAATTGCGTGCTGATTTCGTATCAATTTATTCAACTTTTCACTTACTGCGTTGTCTATAGAAAAGAGGACAGAATGAAACCTCTGCAGTAACTATTAACATTTACCGCTATCGGAAAGTCACGAGAGACACGTTGTATGCCATCGATTTATATTCTCAACTATACGCATGTAAGTACGCACAATGTTTTTTTTTTTTTTATCGTCACAGAATTTACATTAATCGTGAAAATAGACGAATCCCTCGTGAAGACAGCGAGGATAAATACGACGAAGATAGAGACTCTTAATCAACAAATAAAAAATTCTACGCGAATTTTCAACATTTAGTTCAAAGATTTACCACACGTTGTTAAGAAGATAAGTAAAACTGAACTAGAAAGAAAATAAAATTGTAAAGCTAATACATCACTACTAGAAAAAGGAACGAATAGTAGTCAGAGGGAAACAACTAGTTCGTCCATCCGGTCCGACGACCTAGACCGAGTGCCGAGACGACGGGTTACGAGAGGCCTTCACCTTGACCTTGAAGAGCACCGACCGTCCTAGCAAAGGTGAACCGGACAGACAAACCGAGAGGAGCTTTTACCTGTCTTGTGTCTGCTCAACTCGCCACGTAAGTATAATGCACGATTTCCGTGCTTATGTAAGTCGAAACATTTTTATCACGTACACGTCATCATCGCGGCCAGAGTCTTACCATTGCCTGCCTCTTCCCCACCCTTTGCCCGATAACGTTGTTCTATGCATCGGCATTTGCGCCATGTTAATACGATCTTACTGTTCATTCTGCTACATGTGACCTTCATTAGCAATTCACTGAATAATGGTTTCTAATTACGCTGATTGAGAGTAATATATTTGTATTTCATTTACTGCCGAGTTACGCGTTAGCTTGGCATTCTTCCCCTTCTAATCGAGCCATCCTTTGTAATTGGTTTTAAATAAGCGACTAAGCAACACAGAGCCACTCTTCATGTTGGTAGAGTTTTAATTAGAATCGCACGTTTACAGTCAATGATAGATTCCAATTGACCGTAATAAACCTTTTAAAATAACTTCTGACAATTATACGCTAATTTAGAAGAACGAATCAGTCGATACAAGTAACGCTTCGCTGGCCGTCATTGATTGAATCATTACGATCAAGATCTTCTATAATATTCCTATCGAGCCAAGTTATCGAAACTTTCTACAATTATCAATTATCCGCAACGCATTTATCCACGAATGTGCCTAGTACCATCTAATAACATTTCTTACATTGGTTTGAAAAAAAAATGGCTATCGGGATAAAATTTCTTTTAACGTCTGACGGACCTCAAACACCAGTTGTCGAGTCACACTCGCCCAGCAGCATTCCATTTTCAGGGTCATCGGCAATTTTCGCATGTTTCAATCACTCGATTACGCGTCCCCATGATTTCGTTAGTATGTTACGGAACTAATTACCATCTACATTTCGTTAGTATGTTACTTCGGCAAGTTTTCCTGATCGGCTGCAAACAAATTAAGAACAAACCGTATGGTATCAAACGGCCACGTACCGATACGTTATCAAGCAACCATATGTCGCCCGAAAGAAACTCGACTGATATCTTCAATAAATGTAAATAAAAAGATAACCATGATTCATAATCGTACAACAAAAAATCCTCGATTATTTTAAATTAACTTTCAATGGTGCGCATTTTGTATGCGGAATTTTAATTCAAAATTATGTCACCTCCGAAGAATCGCCATTTGTTACATAATTACACTGGGTCTTTACGTAGATTGATATTTTTATGGAAACAGCTAAAGAGATGGAATTTACAGACAGATTTGTTTCATGTACTGAATATCGTCACGGATGCCATATTCCGGACATTCTATGTATCCTTTACATTGTATACATTCTATGCATTTTTGCAATTTTAATTTTCCTAATTACAACAATTCGGATATCTTATATATCTTTGCATATTATGTACGTATATATCTATGTGTATATCATCGCATATATAAATTTTCTATAAATGAATAAATCTTCATAAATACCCTAAGCTGAGTGGTACGTTTAAATTAACCAGAGATAAAAAGAAAAGAGAGAGAGAGAAGGAGAATTATGTCACGAATCGTTTTTTCCCAGATATGGTCAGAATGCATAACTCGAAAGAAGGGAAACTTGAGGAACGACTTTCTTCGAGACGTTTCAAGAGATTTCGTTCCTTTCAAGGAAGTAACGACAAGATGCGCGTCGACATTTCGCGAAATCGGACAAGTGCTCGAGAAGAGTCGAGTTACTCTCACGATACGACGCACGATGCTCCGTGTCTAACTCACGGAAGACCACCCATAAACTGGACAAACGAGTCGAAAGGGAATTGAATCTGAACAAGTAATTAGCGCTGTAGTCGTTCGCCAAAGACTCTCCTCTATCGTTTCGTTCGCACGACTCTTTTTCTCTCGGACAATATATATAGCCCATAATCTACTTTTCTTCTAATATCGCACGCAAGCTTGCCAAGTGTCTAGATGATTAACGATACCGCGATATGCATCAACGGTGAGCGATTTGCAGCAGCACGCTAGAATCGAGCATGGTAAATCGTACAGAACGTGGACAGGGAGGTAATGAGCTAATTCCATCACTAAGTTAAGCGACCAAACGCAAGAAATGCCGGACAGTCGAGTAATTTTCTTTGATCGTTCCTGGAATTCTTACGACGACCATCGTCGAGAAAATATGAGATACCGTCACCTTCCATGCATACAGTGTCCTTGAGCAGCGTTCCAGAACTAACCTTTCCCAGTATTGTGAGAGCAATACTTGGAAAATTGCGACCACGACTCTTATACAGCAGCTTACCAAAGCATTCGGACATTCGTGAAATCTTTTATGAATATATATGTCGGAGCGCACATTAGAATTAGGGTTAGGGGCGTGAAACGAATCTTCGTTTGGGTTACACGTTGTCGTTATGCAATGGAGAAGACATTGACTAGTGCAAATACGATTATCATAGAACCGGACAAGTAACCGTGGTAATTAGATACTCGAGAAACTAATGACAATGATCCTAGGTTCAATAACGAATCCGCGGTCGGCGGGATGATAGATGAACGTATTCACAAAATCTAAGTCGGATGCGTGATATTCACTGGTCGCAAAGGGTTACTCCTTTCATCAGTGAGACCGCGAACGAGAATGCCTTTCCTCTCCCGATGATGCCACAGAGGAAAACTATAATGGGGTGTGTCTAAGGACACGAGGTCATCGGATTCGTCGAGAAAAGCCTTCGTTCAGAAAGTAAGGGAAATTGGCGTTGCTGCTAATTGGTCAATCTCCATATCGGTGGTTAGAAAAGGATGTTAGCCGCCCTCGAGGGAAAGCTGCTAGTGGGAGACGCCACTAGTTGAAAAATATGTCTCCCCTATCTTCCCGTAGTTGGGACAAAGACTGTTTGTCTGTTTGAAGGACTTTAGTTAACTAAACCTTAAGATTTATAACGGGCTCTCGGGCTAGCCGAACATGTCCTGCGGAGACGCATCGACATCTGGCAATCATCTTACTCGAAGAATAGGGTCTGCACGTGGCGAGCCACGGGACAGAAACCGTTGGAATGTTTATTGTCTCGTGTCGCCCCGAATATTTCTTTTAAGGAGAGCTATAGAATTACTCCATACCTTGTTAGGCAAAACGTTCATCCCGTGACCGCGGCTACGTTCGGCGACTGACTGTCGCCTCGAGCCCAAGCTCATTATCACAACTCTCGAACAATTACAATCGGATTGAATAACTACAATTGTTCAATTACAGACTCTGGTGTTCTTTCATCTCCGACATATATATATATATATATATATATATATATATATACAGATGTATTACGTATATTATACGAAACATTCTTCAAATTCATTGCATTTGATTGGAAGGTAAATTTGGAAAACAGTCTTTGCAACGTCGTTCTGTACTCTTCGATTTATGGAGTTGATCAATGTCGCTTCTGAACAAGTGAGGCCAATCCTTAGCAACAGGATCATGACAGTCACATACACATACAAAAGCCTTCTATGCTAATTGCTACCACATGCTACCACCGCAGATCGTACATTCGTAGATTACACTCGATATAAAACCGATAGAAAAGAAAAAAGAAGGTAAAATCGAAAGTTGCTGTGTATCGATCGGAATGGAATGCGATGGAAATAGTTGTTGGATGTTGATCGAAATAAAATAGTCAAGACGTCGGCAGTACGCGAGGCAAATTAGCATGTCGCTCATTGACATCGAGGTATATAGGTTGAAGCATCGTATCGTGGCGATAGCGAAGGCAGTCACACCCTGCTGACTAAAGTGACGTTAAGTAGGCCTTTGCATTTAACATCATTGGCCTCCACACGTCGCGGCATTGGCTGGCTGAGTAACTCGCTCGTTCCAGCCATTCTACGGAGTTCTGTGTCTGTCAGGTTTATGTAATCGGGTAATGGAACGTGGGCGAGGTCGTCCATCCTGCCTTTCCTCGCGTCTTCGACCATATTACGTGAAACGTCGATGGACGCCTGATGGATTCGTTCTGGTCAACGAGAAGTGTGAAGAACCCTTCAACAACGATCATTACAAATACCGGTGCTCGTTTGACACGATTCCCGTGTCTTCACAGTGAGAAACGATGTTGTTCATCAGACGTATAAAAGACAACTAAAACCGCATTCTTCGATAAACTAGCGATTCTTTGTGGTTTCTCTGCCTAGTGTTTCTACATAGTAAGATTGCTGTCACCGTGATGAAACTGTTGGTCGAATCATTTGTGTACAGATTAACACACCGACGTATGTTCCAAATACCATTTAGTCATATTCCATCTACGTTACCGAATAAGCAATTTCGCGGAGCACAATGGAAATCCACCAAGGTGAACGACCTAGCCGAACCGCTGTCGATATCTAGAAAACCGTTCTCAGAAGTTTCCTCGTTTGTTAGCATTCGATCTGCAATGTCGATTGCACAAGGGTCGGCCGAGGAGAAAGCCTCGAGGCAAGTTCGTGTACACGTGGGTGGTTTCGGAGTCTCGAACGCCGATTAGAGAATTAGGTGTCTTATTGTACCGGGCGAGTCGTTTAACCCCGGCACTAGTCGATTATCGACGAACCAATCGCGTATTTATCGGAACGTGTTTAACCATACGAAACGTCCAAACAACATCTGATAGCATCGACTTGTCGCCGTTAAGAATCAATGAGATTTTTAAGCATCGCCGACTACGTATCTTTATCTCTGATCTGACGCACGACAGGCCACCGAACATAAAAAGGATACCAAAAACACAGAACAGGACCAATGAACGATACCATTTGGAACTATACGAAACCGCATTGATAAATAGCTGTTTCTAGAATTATCTTCAGATGCACGCAATTCGAAAAACAGATCAACAAGAATAAAACGTAGTTAACGTGTCCGTCAGCGAAACCGTGTCGTTTCAGTTTATCGATGTTAATTACAGTTATAACTGACGATCTATCGGAAATCGTGATCTATAAATGAAGGTCATAAATCGAACACGTCGTTCGAGCGACCGCCTATTTATCGAGACACTTTAATTAATCACGCAGAGTGCCTCCAATCATAGCAATGTATGATTAAATGAAAATAAGCTAGAGAACTGGCATAAGAGAACAAACGTCCGTGGCGATGCTAATTAAGCCATATAGAGGAACGATAACGTATCCTGTTCCAAATATTGCCACTGTCTCTACGAATCTAAGCTCACAGACACTCCGTCGAGAAAAAGCACGAAAGCCATTCGGGCCGCGCGCGCGAGCTTGCCAAGCAATTAAAAGGAATTTAACGAGCCCCTTATCTTCGAGCGGAGTGCGATTCAGAAAATTAGTCGGACACGCTTAAGGAAGCTCATCGTTTCCGCGGGAAGTTTAATACCTCTCTACCACGAAATTGAAGAATTCCATCGGCGATTGACCTTCCTTTTCCCCTTTCTGTACTCCTCGTGCATATATACGAACACGTCACGGTGGAGTCTAACTTATTCAACGTGGAAATAATGGAAATAATTAAAGTTCTTCTGTTCACGGATACTAATGAGTAGCCGAAACGGCTTGCTGCGTCTTTTAATATGACTCTGGCCGTGTATCTCGCTCGTGATTCGCGCGGACACGTTTTAACAAGGTCGTTCTACATACAATTATTACGTGTTTTTACTAACAAGCTTACTAACAACTATCCATCGTCATTTATAAACCTATATATTACACGTACTTTTTTATCATATTATCGAACGTTATCGACTAAATAGCGAGATACTATAATCAAAGGAAATTTCAATCAAAATATGTGATAATTCTATATTCGTACGTAATAATTCTTGGAAATATCGTGCACAAACTGCTTACGATTTTTCCAAGATACTACGAGTCTTTCGACAACTCTAATTTACCAGTAAATAATGTTCGTAGCCGTTCAGTCGGATAAATTGATTTAAGATATGGACTCGATTGGTATTTGTCCATTTTCATTCCTTGTTTCCTAACTTGGTGCGCAATGCTTGATCAAGGAGAAGGTAATTCTGGCGTGCTTTTGGTGTTAAAGATCGATACCAAAACGCAATCAGGGTACGATTAGCCGTCCGTACGTGGGAGCTGTTCAAATATAACAGCGAGAAATTATTGGCCGAGATAACAGGCTGCACAGTACCGTTTTCCCCGGCATGGATTCTGCGATTACCGATACGAACTTAAGATCGGTGGCGCACCTCCTATCGTGAGAAACTTTCTCAGGAATTAAGCCTTCTCCCTCGACCTGTACGCGAGTGTCACGCCGTCTAGGTGTCCCACCTGAACACGCCTATCCTTCAACCTCGAAAAACCGCAACGAGATGCTTGCAAATTGCGTTCGTTAACCCTCTTTGCACCGGTATCAGCTTCGATCTAGCTATCTCGGTCGGCTTGGAATTAAACCCTGTGAAATGTCCTCGGCATGGGAACGAGGCATCGTACCGATCTCGCGTAACGTTTTATTCGTTGCACCGTTGAAATTGTCAAGACTCGTTTAGACGACGGCGACGGAATTCTGTCACGAAACGATGAACGCGTTAATCGTCGTGCTAATAGCACACCGTATTGAGGCGCTGTCATCGAGAACCGAGGCAAAAAAGAGAACGATTTGTTTTTCATCGTGGTCGATTCGCAATGTAGCGGATGTAAACATCGCGTAAAACGAGTAAAATACAAGTTTAATTCCCGTGACCGAAAGCGGTCGAGTACGAAATATTAACACAGTGCAAGATCTCCTTATCCTCGAATCATCGGATTGCTCGTTGCAAGAATCACTCGATCCTCGAGGATCACCATACGTGGCGATAATTACATTAATTTTCTTCACGCGGCATGAGCTCTCGTATAAACAAACAGAAAAACTTGCAGCCAAGATGAAACTTTAATTAGCGAATCTCAGCAACTGGATCTCTCGTTACGAGGAATAGAATGGAAGCAACAACCGATACGAATTACCGTAACTTACGACTTGCCGATACGAAAAAAGGCACGGCCAGTTTTTATGTGAGACGATTATATACATTATACGTATTAAACTCACCGCGCGCAAGACTAAGTTTACACTGAAACCATCGTTGGAAGATCAGCTTTTATTTGCTTACCTGAAATAAACAAAACATATTTTGATTAACACGTACACAATAATCAAGATTAGAAGAATAATAAAACATTCGACTTAATAAACAACTCGAACTAGCCAACCAATCAAACAGCCATATATCGCGGAACACCACATCGGATCACCATGCTTGATAAAGAGTAACGCCTTTCGCGGAGCCTAGAAAGCCTCGACCATCCCATTAGAAACGCACGAAAACAGTCTCAATAACGCCAATTAATAATACCACACGGAACTTTCTATTATATATTACTGACGAGGCTAACCGGTAACCCTAACGTGATCGTGACCGCGATTTCTACGCCAAGTTTTCTGAGAAACGACACAATCCGCCTAATATGATATACATAGGCACTCGCCGATTTACCCAGCTAAGTTTATGCATTTCTACGAACGTCGGCTTGAAGCGGATCTCCGTGATCTTCGTGTATCGTATCGTTCCATACACGGCGATCAAATCATCGTAAAAAGCGTACAACGTACCAATTCAGTTTAGTTTCACGCTACGCTTCGTCGTGTATACGGGTAGCCTCCGGAGAAATATATGCAAACTCGAGGAGTCGATTTGTTCGATTTCCGGATTCGATATCTATACCGATTATTTTTTTTTTTTTTTTTTTTTTTGTGGCAATATCGCACACGCATTACACTACGAAGATGGAATCAAGCGTAGCTATGGTCGAAACGATTACAGTCGATATATCAATGATTGGTCTCGATATTCCCCGTCCGTTTTCTCCGTCACGCGATATTACCGCCTCTGGCTACCGAATTAACATCAGTAAAAATGTCCGATCTTTTTTTGAAAATATGAAGATACCATTGAATATCATTTTACATTAATAAAACTGAGAGGCTCGAACGAACTCTATATAATGGCAAGTTTTATTAACTACCGCGATATTGTACACTTATATGTAGATACATATTAATACATTTCGTGCCAGGTAAATGAGAATATTTGTTTTTCATACAATCAGTTTGCAGCTAGTAACATAAAAGTATATCTTCCTCCTATTGATTGAAATATTTTTTGTAAAGAGTAATTATCAATTTAAATATAGAAACTTTCTTCTCAAATACATGACATTTTACGTAATAGGATTAAGTAAAGGAATATACACATGAAAAACACGTACGTTGCGTGACCGACGCGAAACATCTACATAATTTGCATTTCCTTGCAATACTTGATTACAGCTCGTATTCATTTGCGCTTCGCATATACTGCATATACAATCGTATATTTTATCCTTTCATTAATTTGTTAAACATCTGGAATCTTCATCTTGTGAATTGGATAATATGGCAATCAATTTAGATTTGTCTAACAATGAAAGAAACTACCTACTGCAGTCTAGTACACACGAACGGATCTATATAATTTTGTAACACGGCGTAATAGCATATTAACTGCGCACATAATTATCTACGTATATAGATACAATTTGAACAGTCAACGGTAATTTTCATGTTGCAGTTAAAAGAATGAAATTTTTGCATGATCTTAATTCGACGGTCAAAGACCGTACGTATAAATGTGATATTTATAAAATTTTATTTGCTTTATAAATATGATATTTCTTTCCATTCGTGGTAAATTCACCTATCGACTCTGGCCAGCCTGAGACTTTGTAGACCTCGAATACTCGTTTGTTCGTAGCGTTTCGTGCTCGTTACATCTTGCCACGGGTCACGAAGGCGTAGAGCAAAACGGGGAATGATGTAACGCAAAAATACGAGCGCGAACGAGGAGCGGGCACTCGCGGCAAATTAGTCGGCTTCTAACGAGAGAGGCGCAGCAATTTGTTGAGCGTTCCACGCAAATAGCTGTGCGAATAGGTCAGCCGTGTAACGCGAGTGCCGACCAGCCACGCAACGCTCCGCGAGATCGGGCTACGTAAAATCGATTTATTATCGAAAACACGTCAAAGACCGACGGCCCGTTCGAGATTCCTCGATCGACTAATGCCATTTATATTCCGTCTCTTTTTCACTCCTTCTCTCGGTATTTAAACTTTCGGAGAGAAACCCCAGATTGCGCAATTGCAATTAATTAAAGCGCGCCGCGTTGGAGAACCATTAGGACGAGCGATCATACCGTATTTCGTGAAGAAATAGATTCGATGGAATTTTGTTACGTCGACGTGTGTTTCACCGGACACGTTTCTAAAATTTCCTCGCTTCTCGAGCGTAGTTTAGCTTAGCTCGCTATAATTGAATGCAGATTTACACCCGGCTCGGAATTAACGTGCAAACTCGAGTAATTGTTTGCAGGCATTTGCTAAATGTTGTAGCAATATCGTTGAAATACATGATTAGAGCGGACACGTGATTTACAAGTGACAATATTAGAGTGTGATTTAGCTACGATACGCGAAATACGTAATATTTGTAGATAATAATGAAAAGGGGAAACTAATCTAATTCGAATCTAAGTCAGACACAAAGTACGAGACCACAGTGACATAAGAGTATGATAACTATTGCTCAATATGTGTGCCAAGTCTCTTCCATGTATATAGTCGCAGTTGATTCAATTCAATTCCTACAGCTGAAATTATTTATGCAATATGGGAAATTTAAATAATTTTTCTAGTGACACAATGGAAGAAATTTCAGGAATTAGTTTTCGAACACGTATGAAATATTTTTGTTTTTGTTTTTATTATGAGTTAAAAAATGTTGTTAATATATCCTATTATTTTAGTAAACATCAAAAGCATTTAACTCTACAATAAGAAAGAAAGTAAAGAAGATAATCATAGTAGCGATATTAAAATCACAATATTATACAGTATTTACGTAATATCAAAACGTATCAGATTTAAACGAAATTTCGAGTGTCCGAAAAATAGCAAATTCTGTATGGATCTATTATATAAACCTTATCTAATTATGTAAGCTTCTCCCTGGTATAACAGAGATTAAAATACTCAAATAGCGTACATAGAAAAAAATACATTCTTTGTAAAAGAAACTGCTACAAAAAAAATAACTGACCTTTACAAGAGATCATGGTTGTGAAGTAAAATATTTATTATTCAGCAGTCTTTGATCGGGACTTTATATAATCTTCTTTAATAATATGTCTGACAATTTCGTGAATTCCTATTGACTTTGTAAACCGTTCTGTAGACCGTGAAACAACATCGACTGTCATGCAGCGAAATCGCGAAGCTTCTGACACGCTGCACGCCGAAAAGAGGAAAACATTGCCCGGAAACGAAATCATATTGCCTCGCTATACGATGACCCCGATCATAAACAAAACATGATCGTAACGAAGATATCTCGAGCGAATATCTGCAAACTGTGTCTTATTCGTACTTTCGGCTTCAGCTTAGTCCACAATGGTCATATCGTAGTGATTTTCACTTCACAATTCCTACCGAAAACCTTCCAAAAATTACACATGTGAACCTTACTCGAGAAATACTCGGATAAGGTACATATATTGTAGTACGTGGAATACAAAATGTTTGGTCTGGGTGTGTTTTCTTGGGGATACCTTAGGTCGCCAAAGCCAAGAAGGAGGGTCATTTTTTACAAAAATGAACGATTTTAAAAATTCGACAGAGTAAGCCGTACAATCGATTAAGAGTACCAAATTCTAAAAAAGATACTGTCCATATCCATGAGAACATCACGCATCAATAGGTCATTGATTTTCGAGATTAGCCGACCGAACTTACCGGGAACTTTATTTTGTACTATATACATACTATAGATCGTACGAATCAAAATATGGATATGTTAATATACGTGCACCGATGTATTAAATTAAAAGTTACCGATTAATACACGGATATATTAATTACACGTGTAATAGAGACCTCTAATTAAAATCCATAAACTACCAATTTATTTATGCTACAGAATGAATGTAACTATACCCTATGGAAATTGGAGAGTTTACTCTTTAAAAATTCTTCAATTATTAATATTTACTTGCTATAAAAACCGTAACTATACGCTTTTCTATACCTGACACTTTTACCAACGTTCTTAAAACACGTGGTTATAAGAAATATATTTACAAGTGACAATATTCCAATAGACTTGAAGCACGATACATGAAATACATAACACTTGTCAATATCGCTTTTCTAAACGATCTAATGTAATTTGATTCTAAGTTATAGACAAAATACGACACTGACATTGCGCTGTAACAATTTGTAGCCTTTTATACGTTTGTCTGGCTGCTTTCAATCACAGATACATACATATTTAACGCCACTCACATGATTCATGATACGTGTTTCTAATATTCAATTACGCGGCGTGAAGTCACTGATTACGCCGCGGAACGCGCGCACATTACAAAGTACGGAATAATAATTCTCTTCTGGCCAACATCCGCTCGCCACAGCTCGCGTGTGGGACGCGTTACCGCGAGAATCGTTTCCGCGTTTCGGCCCGTTGCCAGTTATGCAAATGCAATTAGAGTAACGGACAGATGACAATCGAGTGCAGAAATTAATCAGATCTCGATTAATCAGATGACTTTTAGTCACCGATCGTATCAACTGAGGATAGTTCATGGACAATACTTCAATTATTGCGATTCAAAGGGTTATCTGAATAATCTTTTGACTCAAATTGGAAATATACTGTTACCTTGAAGTGAAAGATTGGTAATGTTATATTAGTCAAAATGATTAATTCGCAATTTTTCCTAAAAATTTTGTAAATTTAAGATGGTGTATTTCTGGAGATTCTTTAATGGGACATATTATCAAGCAGAGGAAGGTAATTGAGGAGCTCGTGACAAAAGCGGCTCTTGTCAAATTTTGTGACTTGGAGAATAACGTATTCTGTTACACAGAAGTTGAATTCACAAGAGATAGTATTTTATTGAATTAGAATTACCTTGTTTTATACAAATTTTTGTCATGGGATCCATAACTTTAAGATTTATATGTTTAAATATAGTTCTCCCGCGACATAGTTATAAATACCTACTGGTATTATAAGAATTATATAATAAATATAATTTTAAATAATATAATAAATATTTTGTTAAAAGAAAAATCGAAATATGTATTTCAGAAACTATAAATGCTAGAGTATCTTTTGTTTTCTTACAGAAACACGAAATAGACCAGTTTGTCTCAACGAGGAAGCAATTTAAAAATTAATTCGTTCGTCATTTCTCGTAAGAGGACAATACATTTTAACACAATGAAAGAGTACATTTGTTGAATTTAATTTTAAATTATAAGTGCACAAAAATGTACTTTGTACCGTGTCTGACTGACAAAATTCAATACAAAACGAGTCTATTGTATACAGAAAAAGAATCTATGCTTCTCGTTACATTATGCAGTATGCAAAATTCATACTTTAGCCATTGATAATTCTATCAATGACTACTTTATCTGGGATCGATAGCACATACAACTGTGATGTATCCTTCTGGTTACCACTTAGAATATTTAGAAAGAAAAAGTATGGTTCGCATCAACCTTACACCCAGTCGCCGATTAAATCATGCTTTCGGCCAGGTCCGAGCCAAATTTACAGTGGAGAATTTACATGCGTTCAAAGGGATTTCGCTTATCGGAAGAAACACGACGAATGCACGAGAGGATTACCGAGATAGGAGAAAATTGAAGAAAGGTAATATAAAGCTAGAAGGAAGAAACGTCCGCGGAGGCTCTCCACTTACCGAAGCATTTCAACGGTGTAATCTATGATCTCGCGAAATCTAGACTATCACGAGAATGGCGCATACAAAAGGAAAAGGCAGCTGTACTTTTCTGGCCTAGCCTGAAAAGCACGAGGAACAATGCCCCGTGAATCGCGGCGCGACAATGCACGCGTAGAATGCTTTGGCTCTTTCTAGATTTTGGTTTGTCGTATCGTAACGCTGCCAGCGTGCGGATCTGGATCAACGTATATTGTACTTATACTTATTTAAATATATTTCTATTAAACGTTCATTCACGCGTTGTTCTAGCGGATAACCTCAACACGCTTCAAGCTGCTTATAGAGCAACTACAATTTTTTTGTTAGTATTAGTGCTTAGTACCAAGCACCAAGCACCAAGCACCAAGCACCAAGCACTAAGCACCACGCACCAAGCACTATAGTACTTTAGTACTTTAGTATTCAGCGCTTCAGCACTTCAACTCTTCAGTACTTCAGCACTTCAGTACTTCAACTTCAACTTCAACTTCAACTTCAACTTCAACTTCAACTTCAGCTTCAGCTTCAGCTTCAGCTTCAACTTCAACTTCAACTTCAACTTCAACTTCAACTTCAACTTCAACTTCGACTTCGACTTCGACTTCGACTTCGACTTCGACTTCGACTTCGACTTCGACTTCGACTTCGACTTCGACTTCGACTTCGACTTCGACTTCGACTTCGACTTCGACTTCGGCTTCGACTTCAGTACTTTGGTGCTTCGGTGCTTTAGTACTTTGGTACCTTGGTGCTTTGGTGCTTTAGTACTTAGTGTTTAGTGTTTAGTGTTAGTGTTAGTGTTAGTGTTAGTGTTAGTGTTAGTGTTAGTGTTAGTGTTAGTGTTAGTGTTAGTGTTAGTGTTAGTGTTAGTGTTAGTGTTAGTGTTAGTGTTAGTGTTAGTGTTAGTGTTAGTGTTAGTGTTAGTGTTAGTGTTAGTGTTAGTGTTAGTGTTAGTGTTAGTGTTAGTGTTAGTGTTAGTGTTAGTGTTAGTGTTAGTGTCAGTGTCAGTGTCAGTGTCAGTGTTAGTGTTAGTGTTAGTGTTAGTGTTAGTGTTAGTGTTAGTGTTAGTGTAAATAGCACGAGACTTAAAGGACAGTGTTGTCTCTGTTACAAAAACACGCACGTTTCATGTTAATTGGTGAAGTAACTTTACATGTGAGAACGACGAATATAATTTCTCTTTAATTGACAGAACTGCTGATCTGTTCAAACTCTAACCTTAAAGACGAGTATCTATTTAGAAGCTACATGAGGAAAATATAATAATACGAATACATAATGATGATGACAGGATAAAATTACACACCGTTGCAGTTTCACGTAAGCAACGGGTAGATGCCGGCCTCAAGATAAAGCTACCACGAATCGCGACAATCAACGAACAAATATTTGATTTTACCCGTCAAACATGACGGAGCGTACCAAGAAACGATACCACGAGCACGAAGCCTTTTGATACATTCGAAAGGTGAACACGATGCAAAGCACAAATTTGGAACCAGCCTTCCGATGTGTAAAAATCTTCACATTCCCAAAGTACCAGTACAAGTACAGAAAGGAAAACAAGGCGCCAGCTGTGCTTCGATCCAAAGCCGTTAGAACAATGCTAAGTAAACGTAACAATACGACCAATTCTGTGCTTGCACAAACGAACGACATGAAACGTGTTCCTTTGAGCAAACGATGAACATGTACGGGGATGGAGGAAGAGAAACGTTTGGGTTTTTAAATGTGCAGTACGGCTTCTGTTATTGACCTAGGCCACGACTTATGAACACGCCTTGCGGCAGCATGCGTCACTCATCGAGCAGGGCACGTGCGACGTCTTTGAATAATCGCTAGGGTGGATTACGAGTTATTCGTGCGATGTGTCGTTGTGACCATAGGGCAATGAGCCAAAGACCACTGATTCACTTATCTCGCAAGATCTTGCGTTCAAACGTAAAATGCAAGATAGTTTGCTTGATGATTCATTTGCGAATCTGTACGGTCACTTCGTTAAGCTTCATTTACAATGATTCGTTTAATATTCAGAACACTTACAAATGCAAGTAAAATTTGTTAATTTTGCTACTGCATTACACGATCAGTGTTTAATTTGAGAGAAACTAAGTGGTTAATACTTTTGCTGATATTGACGTATAAACTACATCATTTCGATCATTTAACAATACGCAGTTGTGTTGATGCAATTAGTGCGATTTTTTTTCTATTTATAGAATAATTTAGAAAGACAATCGACAGTATATTGGAACAAACGTTATTGCTTAAAATAAAGACACATCCCTAATGAAAAAGATACAGGATGATTCTAAAAAGGAAGTAGCTGTATTTTGAAATTTCATCTAGTTCGACTCATTTAAAGCGGAACGCTAGTTTTTAGTTAATCCCATCAAACGATTCGCCACGTTTACCGAACCATTTTCATGCTTTCTATAGTTAAAAAAAAATTTCGGGTCAATTGCTGAAGCACGTGTCCGGGTTGTGAAAGCGGCGGAAGCCATGTCGGAACCACGTCGAAACGCGACAAAGGATCTCGCCTTGCTGCCGCCTTAAAAAGCACGATAATATCAAGGAGACAACAGAGTACGGACATATGGCCTTTGTTCCACCGTGAAACCAGTTCTCAATGCAACGTACAAAGAATTTCATCGTGAAATCGATTAGTCGGTAAATGGTCTTTGCCTGATTCGTACCTCGTAACAATGTCACTAGTGTCACGGTGGTTCGGAGCGCTAAATAGCTCGTGGAATTTTTATCATCGCGGTGAATTAAACGGCAGGACGCTCGTTTCGTGTACCGTTGTCTGTTCTGTACAATTTAACGGAATAATCCATAGGACCGGTTGAACATTGCGAGACTGCAAACTCGCCGCGACGAATTCAAACTGAAAGTTTCTCGACCAGTTTGCATAAAAACTTCCGCTCTGACAATAACGGTCGTTCGCATAATTATTCTACCTTTTTCCTCCATTTTCTATCGAACAGTGAACATATTATTATACAAGGAAATAGCTAGATTCTTCGAAAACATCGATCGTGTTTTCTAGCACGTGTTTCCATGAACTTTGCGTTATATTCAGCAATTTTCTAAAGAGAGAAGGAACGTACGTGTGTTTTACGTACGTGAAGCTAGAGAACAGTTGCAAAAACTAGCGAACGATCGATAGCAGCATTACAAAGTTACCCTATAATAAACGTTCAGGGAACGTGAAACGTAACGTTTGTTTGCTACTTACGTTGCATTAATCATGCCTCTGCTACTTTTAGTGTCATTGGAGAAAATAATTGTGTCACACTGCGTGAATATGCAAATTGATATGATATGAAATTGGTATGAAATGATAACTAGGTCTCGTTATAGAACAGCTAAGTTAAAAAGAAACGGTAATCCATTTACACGAAGGTTTGTTGTGTATCACATACCTAAATCAGTTTGACCGTAGTCAGCAAGCATCGCCACGACCATTGCGAGCACTCACGAGTCTGCCTGGATGAACTGTTTCACACCAAACATCGTTTAAAATCGAACGTGACGACGAATATAACAATTGTAACTAATCGAAATATCTCGTCGAGAGGAAAGAGGAGACGAAAATCCCGATGACAGCAACTGATTGACCGAAAAAGGTAACTAGGACAAATTGAATATTAAAGACGGATTGAACGTAAGCGATGAATCATCTGCCTAGAATAACGTGTAGGCACATATTGTCATAGAAACTCTACGTCCGACAGTTTCTTCGTTTTCCATTATCGACTCGAACAAATACCTCTCCGAAATAGCACAAACTCGTAGATCGCGATAACCTTAGGTCTTTGCAAACGATTCTTCCTTAAGGAACAAATAATGGCACGAGGTTAGAGATCAAGAAGCCGTGTCTCCTCTTTCCTTGCGGAATAGGACGAGTAACATACGCGGAAAAATAACGTCGAACATGTGCCGTACCAACAGACGACTACTTTCTCGATTGTCTCGCGTGTCTCGAGAATGCGAGAGCGGGAATTCCGTCGGCTCGCGTCCTTGACTTTCGCGTGGAAGACGCGTAACTGGTTCGTCCCGCTCGTCCAGGATCGCGATGAACGAGATTCGTTCTACGACTGCGTGAAGCTGAGTGCGGCCTCCACGATGAATCAACCCCCTTCCCTCATGTCGAGTCGATGCACCATGCTTCCCCCTTCCTCTCTTTCGCCTTCTCGCCACCTCCACCCCCCCATAACCGCTTCGCGGACCTCTACTCCGCCCCTTCACCTTCGCGATTCTTTCACCGTCTTAGTAAACGTACCAACGTGGCCGTTGCGTCGCGACGCCAGGCGTCCGACCAACCAACACAACCCTGCTCCAAGAACCACGAAAACATAAATATTTCCCGTATACCTTTAATTTATTAATCGGAGAAGACGAATTAACTCGCCGCCCGATTTCGCTCAGTTTTCTCGAAGATAACGAAGGCCATAAAATAAGTCTATTTAAAAATAGAATTGCCTTCCTATCGCCTGTAATTTCTTTATTTATAGATGTCCTATTTTTTTACTGTGTCGTTTCATATTTGTTTTAAACAAATTACGTTCCATTTACATTTAAAAGAACTGAAATTCAACTAAAACTGATTTTCTTTGGTATCTATGTATTGATTCCATAATTGTAATAATGTCGACAGTGACGAGGGAATCCGTTTAACAGATTAATCCACAAATTCCTTTAATGTTCTACTACTCATTCACTTTTCCCCTCGCACGTCAAACACACGCACACCTATACATATATCTAGAGACGGAGGTAACTGAATGTCTGCCAGGATCAATGAACCGTTCAACAATTGTTTCGCCTCCAGCGAAATCATACGACGCATAGAACAGCTATCGATTCTCTAATAAACGAGAAACATTTATAATTCTTCGATGGGCTATTAAAATTGCCAAAAGTCTAAGAATCTAATACTCGATCGAGTAGCACACAACGCAATAGAAACTTTAGATGTATTTATTCGTCATATTCCAATGCATTATCCTGAATTTCTAATAAAGTAAATTAATTGTTGTAAGTTTCTTAAATCGCTCCTGCACTGTTCGAAGGAAGCGTTGGTCCTCTCTAGCGTTACCCATACGCACCAAACATTGGAAAGGTTACGGAAAAAGCCAATTGAGATAATTCAAGACAGAACATTACTGGCGGAATTTCTGTCAGGCCGAGTGCTATAGGAAGACGAGGGAAGGATGCATACAGAAGGTACGAAGGTTGCGTACCGTCTGCGGATGCAGGCAGCTCTTCTTTTTTCAGTCGAGCCCTGGGACATCGTGTGACGACACTAAACAGGCAACGTGCCAACGACTGAGTCAAGCAATGCGTCAAGAACGCGCGCAGGAAGCACCTAAAAGTTGGAGAATCGTGGCCCCGTCCCTACGACACGCGACATCTGGTCGGTTTTACGATTCCTAGGAATTTTGTATCGCCAGCCCTAACGAAATATATGTATATCGTGCACGATATATATACATCGATTTTAAACAAAACGTCACGTTGCCGGAGAAAAATATTTGTACATTGAAGTTAAGTATGCTCGAATATAACGCGAATGCTTCTTCTATTCACATTCTGACTATCCACCGGCGAGACTATAATTATCACATGCCTGAGGTTCGTAGGCTAACACGTTCAAATCGCCACTCTTATTCAGCTTTCCCTAAATATAACTTACGTAACGAGAACTAGCTTCAGTGACGCGCGATATCCAAACTTTCCGAAACATAACAGTCACGCAGAATTTTGGCAAAAAATATGATTTCCTCTGCGATGCATTATTTGGACAACGTATAAACTGAGGTTTTTAGAAATATTTATTAATCCTTAAAATCCGTGATTTCCAGCTGAGCTTATTCCTATGACTCGAATTTATTCAACTTCCCGCTATTTTCACGTTCCACGTCAAAGTTACTACCAGTTTCACAGTCATTTTAAATCGATACTAGCTTAATCGACTAGATAATCGTGTACACACTCAGACATGTAATCGATAAAGCGTAGGTTAAACAGAACTTGGTTAAGATCGTTGTAAATTTCCCAACGTTCTTCTGAATCATCCTCTGCAAACAAAAATACATATTGCAATGATAAGACAAACTTTTACGAACCTTTCGCTTCAAGATCATCAAGTAAGAATTCGCGTGGATGACGAATGATTGAGAATAGAGAGGACGTTTCTGCCAGAATAGTGATAGCAAGAGCGACACGATTCAGAGAAAACACGAATAGACTAGGGCCCATGGTGGAAATTTGGCTGCACATGGCAAGAATATATGCTGTACGTGTGAGGTCTCCAAGAGCACATATGATTGAGAAACAAAATCGTTGAAGAGTTGAGAAAGAACCAAAGCTTAAGAGATCCTGGTCGTGTTAATCTGATTATTATTTTCTCAAAATTATTACACAATTCTATACATTTTCGTTGCTTTTCAACGAATATAAAACATTAAATGTATATATTTTTTTCTTTTTTCGATTTAACCTATTGTATTAACTGCGAAGTTCAGTTTGAAAACTCCCTTACGGGGTGCGCAAATAAAATCAAGCAATGACGAGTATACACGTCGACCGCAGAGTAAATGCTCCTATCATAAAATTTAAGAAAAAAGTAAAGCAAAAAGAGGAAGGATTACATTCTTATTGGATAAAATATTAACGAATCATTATTGGAAAAATGTATTGTTATTAAAAACTTAAAAATTGCCAAAAAATTATAAAGTACACAAAACAATTTGAGAAATAGCCGATGCATTGGGGAAAATAATCAACTCAATTTACAAAAAGCAGTACATTATAACCGAGCATAACCGATATACCAAAGAGGATAATCAAATAATCAAACCTTTTTATTTAAGCACACTTTGAGTTTTTATACTAAATGCTAATTTTTTTTTTCTTTTTACACGACGAGTATACACGTCGAACGGAGTTAACTAGTTAAAAAGATACTCGTATCAAAACTCCCATCGAAGCTACGAAATTTGTACAAGTTCCTATTTAATTCTGCATATTTTAATCCCTAAGTGGGCAGTAATTAAACGACAGTCATTAAAGAGTTAAATTGTTATTATCTCCATCTTATCGTTATATGTATAGTTCCTATTTTATATTTAACGAGTGCGAAATCTGTCCGCGGTTCTGCGATCATACAATTTCGTTCCAAGGAGTAACGAACGAATACAGTGGGCCGATGACACAGAAATCGTCAAAATTAAGTCCGAGTTGAACAGACGCAACACGTGAAAACGTGGAGTATATGGGTTTCTCGAGAGACATCGAACTTTTCTCCGACGATTTCTCGTGGGGCCTGGCCATCAAGAGATCGCATCCACGCTGCATACCGCATGATCCACGTGCGTTACCGTGGAAGGAAAGTTCCGGTTAGTCACGTACACTGTGTGACGCATGCGCCAATTTAAGCCGTAATAAATCGTACGAACAGCCAATTTGCTCGTTCTTCTATGCACCGAAGTCAGCGGTTCTTTCTACTTTCTGTAGAAATGACATCGATAATCATCTTATCTGGCTAGACACATTGATATCGAATACACTTCGATCGCGAACACATCGAGCGAATCGTGACGTTGAATTTTTACCACGGTCGCGATGATACTCGAAGAACTGGTATGATAGGCGAGATAAAAAAATCAACTTACGTAAGCAGCGCCTCGATTGAGTCTATTAAACCACAGATTACAAATAATTGTCAATATAAATAAATAATGGATTAATAAGTTATTAACAGTTATCTGATTATACCAGGTCTATTATTATGGAACTCTGTATGTAAGTTTTACAGTAGAAGTACGGTTTGTAGCGTTGCTAAACACTACTCATGTTTATAAACATAAGAGCGGCGAAGAATTTATGGAATAACTTAGTGTTTATGTTTACCGCAAAATACTACATATATTTGAAAAGAGCGTAGTGTATTCTGTTTACTTACGTAAGAAGGATCGTGACACGACTTGTGAAAACGTTCTTGACAATTTATTTCGAGAACGTCCAATTAATTTCGAAAACATTTAAGTAGAAGGCAAACGCGAGAGTAAATTTTGCTAAATTAACGAAGCTCAAGACTATCGAGAAGATCATTTGCTCGAAAGGTAAGCTATCTATATGTAAACGAGGACGTATTGGTTCTTCTCCATAAAAATCGTTCGGTGACGAAGCAACTCTCCGACGAGATTCGACGTCGAAACAAAAGAGGTATACATTGTGGTGGATGAATTTGTCGCGACAATACTAAAGTACGTGTCCATTGCACGAAACAAACAAGTTAGAGGTACGAAAAATGCACGAAGTATCTATCAAATAGTAAAATATTATAATACTATAATATTATAATACAAAGCGAATTATTAACTTAGCATAACTTAGCGTAGACTAATATAACGACGCAACCGTGAGCAAAGATTGCGACGTTAAAACATAAGGCAGAATGACGAAACGATGCGTAAAAAATCGAATTCGTTATTACTCGTTATCGACGCTTACAATTACAGTCTTAATTACTACCGTGATTATCTCGCGAGTTTCGCTTTTTTCTCTCGCCATACCGAGAGATCTTCAGAGAAACGTCTAGATCAAGGCAGGAAATGCTGATCGAAAACGGTGTTCGGTCAACGATTACGTAACGGTGTTAAAATAATTAGTGCATATTACATAGCGCAGCGTTACACTCGTAATTAGTATGGTCATCTCGTATGGAGCAGCTAGAACGAAGCGCTGATTTAGATCAGTGCAATAATACCTTGTGTGTCTAAGGACTATAACATACGGTGTATTCGTTGGAAAACCCGAAGGTATCGTCGAAGATCGAACGCGGCAAAGTAAGTTATAGAACAAAGTCGTAGAGATCGTATTCGCACAGGACAACGAAGAGAGGGCACGATATTGATTCTACTAAAGCACGAAGAACGCGCGTGGAACTGCGCCACGTCTCCCCAGACTAGGTACTTATCAATAGAATGGGACGATTTATTAAACGGTCAGAGCTAGAGCCTCCCCTTCCTTTACCGATTCAGTGTCGGACAAATGCCGACTAATTTAAAACGTTCTGCATCGTTTCCTGTTTATACCATCCCCCACGTGGCCGTGGCAAACCATCGAAACTTTACACGACACAAGGACACCGCGCGCTCTTCGTTCCCCGTTCGTCCTAAATATTACACGATATCTACGCTAAGACGGTGAATGTCACGAAATTAACCATGAAATTCAAACAAAACATTGATCTTGCGTATCAAAGGAAGAAAATACATAGGTGGAACAAAGATAAGGCTCGTCAATGAGCCTGAATGAATAGCGTCTATTTACATGTCAGAACGAAAGGACAGATTATCAGCGATTCTGCTTAACAGTAACTGGCGCGTACTTTCGCGCGTACCAACCATTCGAACCACTAAAGTGGAACGAGACGAGGAGCATCATTTGCAGCACGCACGCTGTCGAGCCCTCGAAAGTCGATAATTTGCTCGTTTAAGGATGCGTACGATGTGTACGAATCGGAGGGTTAAAAAAAAAACTGAACGGAACCGAGAACGGGATTGAAATAGGGAGAAAAGTTATTTCAGCGGTTACTACATCGTGGCTTGACGTTGAAAACGCGGCTTCTGACCACGCCAAAACAATGATGTACCGTTACCGAACGCGGTTCTACGCCACCACGAATAAATAAATGCAACCTACTTGAGTATCCTCCGTCATCTGTTGCATCCTGTGACCGGCTCATAGCTTATTTATGTTAGAGAAAATATCGAAAGACACAGGAAAATGAGGAAACGAATGCGTAGAGATCTGCTGACATTTCAAAGGCTGTCTGTGCGTATTCGACTTGCATTCGAACTGTACTAAATGTGTATGTGTATAGAGGCAAATATTAATAGAAAATATAAAAGACGCTCGATATCGCGTTGTTTTTGCTATTGCCAGCACGTACCATGCGCACGGATGGGACGGCAAATAGAGCAGATCAGCGAAGAATATCTATCGAGGCTTCGTTTATTGACGCCGCATCACCGCGTGGAAAGTCACGTTCATATTATAATACGAGTACTCGTGCCTCACATAATACTCCTGACATTCATGCAACCGCTAACGGGGTCGGATGGTAATTTCGGATTATGATTTAATTGTGTATAATTCTGCATTCGTTACCGCTAATTAGGAAGAACAAATTTGATCAATCAGATCGCTGGACCGTGATTTAAACTTAGATGGTCTATTCGCTAATTAACTATTCCCTCGATTAGGTTATTGCAGGTCGTGGATGAATTGAATATTACAAGAAAGGATACATCGATGAGTACATTTTTGTTCATTTCCTGATCTTAATAACGCTATGTAGAGATTTTAATACGGCATAATTGGAGATGGAAACAAGCTATTAACTATATTTTAAAAATAGCTGATTAACATTATGGTGAGATACATTTTTAAAATTCTGAAGGGTTACAATTTTGGTAACATAATGTACAATATACTGAATTTTAAAAGTTCCCTATGAAAAATAAGAACTTCTCCTGTGGTCTCCGATTTAAAAAACTAAGATATTTGTGTCACGACAAATTTTAAAATGGATAAAGTTAAATATTCTAATATCTTCCTCCGAGCCGGAAAAAGATAATTTACGTGGCGATTATTAACCAGGCTATTAGTAAAATTGAGAACGCTACCGACTCATAAACCCGACGACCTTATTTTCGAACTATTCGCTCGCGGTTCGTAGACCTTCCTACGCAATATACGAACACAAATGAATACCTGGTATCACGTGCAGATGAACACCGAGAACAATTTGGAAAACCTACGTTATTACAGTAACTAACGTTCGGTTTCCAATAAAACCGGAAACATGTGCATTCGTAAACTAGCATTGAATAAACAACACCCGTTAAAATTCCCACCAAGACTATGTACGTATCTAACGTCAGCTGACCGATACGATCCAACGATAGGGTTTTAGATTTCATAAAGATACGTGTAAAGCGGATAATTAAAATTATTTCATATACAAATAGAATCTTAATTTGAATTCAAATATTTTCTTTCCAAGCTCTAAGATTAACTGTCAGTATATCTCGATTTGAATATTGCATTATACATGGCCTCGTTAAGAACCTTAAAAAATACAAAAGAATAATGGCATCAAGCATATAATACATATTTCAAAAAATCAACAGTAAATACATAACCAGAGCACGCGTGACTCGCTAGGAAAATTGAAACGGCACACGAGTAAAATACTTAGCGAGAATATTGATCCGTTAGTCTGCATAAGATCGTTATCATCGCGATATTTCTGGAATATCAGTGGAACGAACAACGACAAAGAAGTAGCCGAATGGATTTAGCGGATATTAAACGGAAAAATATTGCGAGGAACGGAGGAACAGAGTCACGCGAGGTCTGGGAGCGCCACATCTTAGAATTTACGCCGAAATTAATTGTTCGCCGATATCCTTGGTCTTCGCCAAGATGTACGCTAGAACTGATCCACATTAAAAGCACAACCGAGGAGAGACGTCCAGAAGAAAATTCTAATAAAGACGCATGGGAACTGGTTCGACGAGCACCGAGGCACACGGGTGCAGGACTAGCCGCATAATACCGCGACGCATGTAACAGTTAATCGCATTATGTAGCAGAGACGAGCAGAAATCACGATTGATCACTGTGCGAGGCTAATCGCGCCGGTTGATCGTTCTACTCTATGATCCGTATACGATTTATGTTTAAAAGTATCGTTCCCACGAAAAAAAGAAAGAATTACCCATTGAAGAATAGAGAAACAACGATCGATATACGGTGGAAGCCAATGGAATGCCGATAAACAATAATCACGTATCGAGCAAACGACTGGTTCGCTAATTTACATATACATACATTCACAAATGACAATATTAAACACGCACTAGTCTGATAAACATACACTAGACCGAAGAAACGAAGATTAAGAATAAAACGGTTATTGCTCTATATAGAGTAGTAGATTGCTAAATTGTCGAAAGATACACCACGTGTTACTATACACAGTAATTTTCCCCGATATCAAAACAAAGCTAAGAACTATCTCAATGTGCGCGTAATTATCGTACTCTTATCAAAGTTGGAAACAAGAAAATGTGCAAATCAAACAGTATGTAAACGTCGGCGATACATCAAGTGTCACGTAACGGCAATCGATCATAGAGATATTTCTGTCAAAGAAAAATTTATAGTGACATCGTGCATTTATTGCTAGACGATTACGATCTAACCACGTTGCGCCTTCGAAACCATTGGAACGTTCGCTTCCCGTTGCTGATGTTCCCAAATACCGAGATTGAAAACCTAACCCATGGACAACACGCGCACGCTAGAGAATCGGTAGGTGTTATAGACGAATCAACCGGCAATAAATTCGCGGTAAGAGATAACGGTAATCTCGAGTGAGATTACTTCAACGACGGTGCGAATTGCAAGGCCGTCGGCGTATGACCTTAATGAGTAACAAGCATAGCGCTTAGGCGGACACACGAGAACGAGCACGGTATTCTGTCTGCTCGCACGTACTGAACACTGTACAAAGGGTATCGTGCAACCGAATGTGCACGTAGCCTGTCAAAAAGTGGCATGTTTGGCTCCGGTTGAACGTGACGTCGCGTTGACACACACGTTTCTGTCAACGTAACCTAGGTTAACTATCCGTGAATAACGTGAATATCGTGAGAGACACGGGAAACAGGCCCGATTCGTTAGTATATTCACGTCGATTTTCGCGATCATTCCTCCTGAACACCGTGCGTGCAGATGGCGTGATTTTTATCGCAACTACGGATCATATCGTCTGTCCGAGATCACCGACACGTTCGCCGTGTATCGAGCTTTTATTCTAAACGGTGATCACAAAAAATAAATCGTGCAACTGTAATAAATACCTCGCTTTTCGACGAGCTCCGAAATCTCCTCCTTGTTGTCGGCCATCTTAGCACCAGTCACTATTCACAATGCACGCTGGGTAAAAACAAACGAGCACCACCACGACACCGCGATTGGTGGTTCAGCGCCACCTGTACGCCGAATTAGAAGTCAGTCAGCCGATGACGTTGGTCAGGAACGTATCACATCTAAGGCAGTAGAGGTTCGGATATAGATCAAATAAAGTGCTGGTTCAAATAGCGAAGTAAAACATAATAAAATAATTAATCTGATAATTGATTGCAACTTGATTGCAGTAATACTAATTTTCATCGTCATATTAATTTAAAAGTATCAAAAACCATTCATCGAGACGCGGAACTATCTACCTAAAAATGTGCCTACATTTCGATTGACACACTTTCAATAAGCCGTTACTGGCATATATTACTATATAATACTTCTTCTAACTTATTTCCGTTATACTGGATCGTGGCGGCAGTCTTCGTTCAGTTCTTCGCAGGTTTACACGTATTTTTTAATAAGTTTTCAACATGAGCAATAGCGACGTTGTAATAATATCGGCGGTCAGAACACCTATAGGTATAAATTTATTCCTTACAAGTTTGAATGATATAACGGTTGAAAATAATAACATTTATTCTATATTATACTAATAACTCAGTTTAAATGTCATTATACACTAAAATTTTCAATTCGCAATAATTTTTGTTATACGTAATAAAAGCGTGTTTTATTAAAAAAGCACATCATTTACTGTTTTCTTGCTATTTTATTTATGCTCTAACAAATTAGATATCTTTTCATTTAAAAATACATCATACATCTGCACATTCGTGACAAAATTATTCATATCATTTTTCTTAAATAATATTGATCTAAAATGCAAAAGTTGTATACAAATCATAAGCATATTATTATGATATTGCTAATTTCCATATTCTGCTTATTTTCATCCCTATATCACTACTTTTATATTGCTTTTATTTCTGTATTTTATTCTTATTGCCTCTACCATATAACATAAAATCATTAGAACTTTAATCAATTAGATTAATATAAATTAGATAATAGATTAGACAATATAGATTAATATAGATCTTCTTATTATTTTATAAAATACTTCATCATTTTTAGGATCGTTCTGTGGTTCTTTATCATCATTGAAAGCATCAGATCTAGGAAGTATAGTTATTAAAGAGAGTCTTGAAAGAGCTCATATTAAACCTGTGGATGTTTCTGAAGTAATACTAGGACAGGTAATCTATATTAATAATTAACTTCGATGTTTATATGCACTAATTATTTTAAATTATTCAGTATGTAAGTATTTTTTGTCAAACATTAATCAAATACTAATTCCTAAATCTACAAAAAAACCTGTGATAATATATAAGATAATGTATATATAATTCTTTTTGATATATTAATAGCTGAACATAAACATAATAAAATTAATTATTTTAAAATATACGTAAGACTTCATTGTACAGGTATTGACTGCAGGTCAAGGACAAAATCCAGCAAGACAAGCAGCAATGAAAGCTGGTCTTCCTATATCTGTACCTGCTTACCTAATTAATATGCTATGTGGTTCAGGTTTAAAGTAAATACAGTTTTGCAATTCAAATCTTATTTAGTTGTACAATATCATGCATATTATTACTTCATGACCACAATTTTTTTAAAAAATCTTGATCTTCTCTTAGTCACGTTACATCATGCATATCATTACTTTATATAATGTTGTCATACTAAAAGTAGTATTTTAATGAAGTTCTTATAATTTTTAACTTATTCCATATGTTGCAATATGTCCAATTGCAATATCTTCTGAATAAATTTTACAAAAAAACACATGTTTTTAGAGCAATCTTGAATGGTTACTTATCTATAAAAGCTGGAGAGAATCAAATAGTTGTAGCTGGTGGTCAAGAAAGTATGAGTCAATCTTGCCATGCATTATACCTTAGAAAAGGTGTAAAACTTGGAGATTGTAATTTAATAGACACTTTATTAATCGATGGCTTGATAGATGCATTTCATGGCATTCACATGGGAGTAACAGGTATAGATTGTAATTGATACATCTCTATCATATAAAAATTATTGTATTACGATTGTATAATTTTGTGAATATATATATGTACAGCTGAAAATATTTCTAAAGACTACACTGTAAGTAGAAAAGAACAGGATGAGTATGCAGCTAAATCTCAACAGAAGGTAGAAGCTGCAATTACTGCAGGCTATTTTTCCAAGGAAATCATTCCTATAACTGTACCTACTAGAAAAGAACCTATTATTGTGGATAAAGATGAATACCCTAAGTTTGGAACAACTGTAGAAAGTCTTCAAAAATTAAAACCTGCATTTCTGGAAGTATGACTAATTACATATTTTTTTTCGTAAATTGAAATACTTCGTTATATAATAATTATACATTGTCAGGCTAAAGGTACAGTTACAGCTGGTAATGCTTCTGGCATCAATGATGGAGCAGCAGCAGTAGTTCTTATGTCTGCGGATACTGCTATACAAAAAGGACTTTCCCCATTAGCTAAAATTGTTGCAGTAGCTGAAGTTGGAGTGGAACCAAGAATTATGGGCATAGGTCCTGTGCCAGCAGTTGAGTTAGTGGTTAGTAAATAAAGTTTAGTTACGATATGTAAATTCATGTAATGAAAGAGATGAATATTTTAGTTACAAAAAGCAAAGTGGACAAAAGAAGAAGTAGATTTATATGAATTAAATGAAGCTTTTGCAGCGCAAGCTATCGCTTGTGTAAAAACTCTTGGTTTAAATCCAAACAAAGTTAATATAAACGGTGGAGCTATTGCTTTAGGGCATCCTATTGGTGCATCTGGTATGACAGCAAAATCATAATAATCGAAAATATTATATACTTGTAGTATTCTTGTTAATCTATGTTCTATTACAGGTGCTAGAGTATTAGTAACTCTATTGCATTCCTTAGAAAGAATTGGTGGAAACAAAGGTGTTGCAGCCTTATGTATTGGTGGAGGAATGGGAATAGCAATCGCTGTTCAAAGAAAATAACAAATACTTTATCCAAATAGGTATTACATTTCATTAATACTTGTGCATTATTATTTTGCAACAAAATACTATGTGGGTGTGTCACATAATATTTTTATTATCTTCTTGGATTATTATGATGAAATATTTCTTTTATTACACATTTATTAAATCATTAAAAGTTTATATATTATTACAACAAATATTAATTAATATTATTCTAAAAAATATACAAGGCCATAATAGGAAGTTGAGAACATGCTTTTATAATACTATTTATTTTGTATCATTATAATAAGGTGTTGACTAATATAATTAAATAGATTTACTTTGTCTATATTTACTTATATATCAGTTATTGGCAACTGTACTTACAATTTGTACAAAACAATCATTTTTATGCTAAACTTGTACACTATATTATGCAATATAGGTTTATATAGAAGTTATTTTCGTAAATGGAAAATGTAATTGTTAATAAAAATATAAAATTATTAATTTGTTATTAATTAGTTTTATTTTTGTTCAATCTCTGCTCTGCCTTTTTTCTATCTTCTAAAATTTTCTCCACTGCTGCTAGCCCCTCTCGGTGTTTTTGTTCAGTATGTTTTGATTTAAATGTACGTTTAGTACGTGCTACATCCCTTGTATGCACTAGCAAATGTTGCAATTGTTCCTTGATAGCTGGTATAATACGTATCTTGAATTAAGAATATATTATAAATATGGTACTAATATGTTATAGCACGCAAGTTAACATAAAACTACAAAACTTCTGTTTGGGGGATAATAAATTGGGGATAAATTTATGAATTTAAAACGTAGATATACTAAACGGTACTGCAGGATAATATCCATCATATTTCTTTCCATCTTTATAAAAACATAAGTAAGATTCTTCTAATGGCTGTTGAGCTATTAAATCTATATCAGGTATGCAAAGTTTTGAGTATTTTTTTATAACATGTCCCCATAATGAGTCCATATTAATGTTAGGATCTTTCAAACAAAAATAAGAGCCCCAAAATGTTGAATTTAATACTTTTTCATGAGGATGTGATAAGTTTTGATAAACCATTCCCTCAGACATTTGTTCCTCAATTACAGCTACTGTATCACATTGTACATATGAATTTGGTACATAGATATCTTGCAAAAGATTATCACCAATATATACATAACGAGGATTTTGTTTTCCAGATACATTTTTAAGGAATTCAGTAAGTCCTTCCCAATTACCTTGACTATATATACCACCTCGTTTTAAATCTTTACTTTCTATGATATTATTACCTTCTTCATTATTTACAATATCAAGAAAAGGACGTTTTTCAATGAAAAAAGCAGGTTTCTTTGCATAACAAATTACAATATCAAATAGAGATTTCCAATCTTCTCCAAGAGCATAAGTAGCATTAAAATCAACAAAATCAACATTTGATCCAGTGATAAGGAAAGTAATACGATGTCTTTTTAATTCTTGAAGCCATGTTATAGTTCTTGCAGTACATTTATGCATATATTTATGAGGATTCTCTCTGAGGCTAGGAAAAAAGTACCCTCTGTTCATTTTAAGATGATCTCTGTTATACATTTCAATCAATCCATCCAACATATTAGGCCAAACATTATATGCATTCAAAGGTCCTCCTTGTTCTTCATCAAGTGTATCTATCAATCTTGCAAAAATTAGAGATGAAGAAACATCAAAATAATCTAACAAACTTCTCATTTTCATTGATAAAGGACCGTTCCATGTGGATAACATGTCATTACAAAAAGCATCTGTAGTCTCCCATCTCTGCCCAGGGTATATCTTTTTGATTTCTTCAGTACTTAATAGATTACTTCCATGGCATGCTCTTTGAATTATACCATCAGCATTTATTCTAAGTATATTTCCTCTTTCAAAATCTAAGAATAATCCTTTTTGCATAAAATCTAAATCTTTATCTTCTAATGGCTTTAACAAATATTTGGAGTTGTACCCCTTTTCTGTAACTAAATAATTGGCTAAAGTTTCATATGTCAAGTGTACTATGTTTGTCACATTATAACGCAAAAGTGTATTGTCTAAATCAAATCCAATACAGTCATAATCAAGGAACTTAAATGCACTCATGTTGACTTGTGTTGATGGACTAATTGAGGCTGTTGTAGAATAATATTTCAAATTTATATGAGCCCGAAAATGTGTGAAAAATTTTAATTTGTCACCAGTGTTATACCACAAAATACTTTGCACTTGTGAATAAGATGCTAATGATTTGTAAAGCAGATGCCAAGATTTTATCATTTCTCTTATTTGTTTGTATGTATATGTTCATATACAACTAAAGCACTTAACACATACAACATACACGACACATATCCATTTTTATTAGTAAAGAAACAATGTTTACACAAAGATAAAATCATTCTAAATTTATACTTTAACTTTCCGTTATCTGATATACAAGCAACCTATAACTTCAAAAGTACCTAGACAACGCAATAATGATATACATAAACGCAACAACAAAGTGATACCTATTTTTTTGTAATACTCATCCCGTAAGACATTTTATGTAAAACTTTCATACAATAACAAGTTTAATGAATTTAACAGAGCATATTTTAAATAATGTACAACGTACAATATACATTCGACAATTGCAATAAAATAAAGTTGACTCGTATTCATTTACAATATCATTATCAAATATTAAATATCATGTACTACAATTAAACTAAAATGTTAAAATGTAGGACTTATATTTTAAAATTACTTACTTTTGGTGGAATATGAACGAACCGGATATTTCTTGCTTGCACAAAGAACATGTCGTAACTGTACGAGTCTCCCCTAGGGTCTGTGAAGATACAATCTCTCATTACGATATTCATGTAACTGCAAAAAAGCAAAAAATTTAAATAGTCCTAGGTCAATAATGATAACATGTAACGGAAAATTACTCACGCATCTGTGTGCTCTACAATTCCATAAACTGATGCTTCATTTCGAAGATCTATTGTCGTACGTTCATTTTGGACTGCTTTTAATAAAATGGCTAAGGTATTAAAATAGAAATACCGTTCTTCTTTTGAATCAGGAGCCATAATGCCATACAAGTACAAACATAATAATATCAATCTAATAATATACGCCGGCAGATATTTAGTAGAGTATGTGTTACAAGAAATATTTATACGTGTTACAAGTGTAGCCAACTCTATAAATATAACCAAAAGGAACGATGCCTTTTGAACACAGTTAACGAAAAAACGATTAAATAATCGAGAAATCATTTAAATTTCAATATTTATTGTTCCAAACGAATACATAATGCAGTACATAAGTGCATAACTTACTACATACTTTATGAACTTTATATACATACACATATGTAGGTAAACATATAGTATCGTAATTATAAGTGACGTGAGTCAGTAATATAGATAGGTTTAATTATTTATCGTAAAGACAAGCTTTTCTTACAAATGGTCCATCATGTATTCTTCTATGACCATTAGGACATTGATCAGGTAGTAATACTGAGTTTATCTCGTGTGCAACTCCAGCTTTATTCAAAATGTTGCTCTTTACAAGAGTGGCATCATTTACCTGGAAGGAAAAATTATATTTTGTAAGGCATTTTATTATTTTTATTATTTTTATTTTTTTTATTATTTTTATTATTTTCTCATTTTATTATTTTTATTAAATCACTAAAAAACTATGTCCTTACCAAAATTCTGTTATTTTTTCTCATAATATTTATCGGGTTTCCTTTAGTTCTGACGGTATACTGTAAATCTGGCATGAAGCTTTCAGCAAGTAACATATTATCCACGATATGATTTTGTAGTGTCTGAAAGTGAACAACGAAAAACATTTTTAATTGAATCAATCAATTTGTTCATAAAAATAGTATTACCTTTGTTAGATAGTTTCTGTCTTCCAATAATTTTTGAAGTTTGGCATTTCCTAACTGTTTAAATGCTTTATCCGAAGGAACGAAATATGTACACGAAGAATTCGCGCGCTTAAATTGGTCATACATTTGTGGTTGAATGCCTTTAATTCTTTCCATAGCATCTAACCAAATACTGTAACAATTTTCCATTTATATTTCTCAGAGTCTTGGAATTTTCGTGTATAGGAAAAGAATTACCTGAAATTGCCTTCTTTTCTCAAAATATAATCTAAAGATTCTTCTGCTGGATGTAAAATGTGACTTATAATGTGTAAAACGCCATTGCTGCATTCTCTATCAGCTTTCATAATTAATGCGTTTTCTATTCCAAAATTACCACGATAAACTTGGAAGCGTAATGGAACTCCTATTTCAAGCGTTCTAGCGATCTATAATGAATTATAATCTTTAAAAGTTATTGAGGAATATATTGAAATATTCAATTTTACACTTAACTTACTTGATTGCTACTAATCTCATCGGTGAAATACGTTCCCGTAACTATATGATTAAGAACAAAGTTCCGAGCACTCTTTTGATTTCTTTGCAATTCTACAAGTTTCTGATTTGATAAAGCTATAAAAGAGCATCTTATATTAAGAAACAAAATACGTTTGTCTAGTTTTGTCAAGAATAAAGATCGAATATACATACAATACATTGCTGTCTCAGAGGGAGCAAACATTGTGAAGTGTTTCAAATGTCTCAAACTTTCTTCCAATTCAGCTGTTTTAATTATTTCTAAAAATTTAAATAATCCTTCCTCCTTGATCACATCCAAGATAGTTTTAGCTGCAATATGTTATATTCGCAATGAAAGATTCTTAGAAGATCTTCTTAAATGCCATTCAAGTAAGAATTATTTACCTCGATCCGGAAGTAACACACGATCAACAACGTAAAGTAATCCATTTTTTCCATGATACATTTCATTCCTTATATTTGCATTGTCTACGATGGGTCCATACGGACCGCAATTTAATTTTAGTTCTTGTCGTTGCATCGTGCTTGCATGATATTCCGAAATTATATTTGGTACGCATACAGGATGCGTTACGATATGATGAGCAATTAATGCTAAACGAAACAATATATTATACAGAAGAGAAAACTTACATAAATGTATTCGGCACAATTCAATTACCATTTAACGCTGTCGGATTTTCCAACATATCGGTCAATTGTCTTTTAGGAATATGATGAAAAGCTTGATCCGTGGGTGCAAAAATAGTACAGGGTACTTCACTGAATCTAATTCTATTTCCTAACTCGCTATTTTTAAGAGCTTTTGTAAATATTTCGAATCTACCGTCCCTAGAAGCGAGCTCGATTATGTCCGAATTTTGTGCCAAAGCAAGATCCAAAACTCCGTCGATAACATGCACAACTCCATTAGTGGCAACTTGATCCTTGCGAATAATTCGATGACAATTCACTGTTTCCATCTGTGAAGATGGAAGCGTTTATTGAACAATTGTGCATATATAAGCTTCTACGATTCAACATGTTACTTACTCCACTGGAAAATTTGTTGATTCTTAAAACGTTTCCTTGTAATCGCGATGGAATTAAAAGATTTGCTTGCCATTGATTTGATAATACGCGTCTGTCTATTATATGATTCGCGATTAAATTTACATATCTGTTACCGCCGTATTCTTGGTGAATACCTTTTACTTTTAAGTAGTGCTGAAAAGGAAAATGATTAAAACATATTAGATGATATATTAGATGATTACACATCACATATTTTCGTTAAACATACATCAAAAGCATCATCGGATGGTACGAATAACGTTAAGGGTGGTCCACTGATCATTTCTTCCGCAAAGGACGAACTTTCGATTAATTTTGCAAATTTCGTAGCACCCACTCGTCGCGTTGTTTCTATGAGATTTATTAATGGTTTTACTGAAAGGGATAATAAAAATATAATTCAGTTTGGAGACGAATATAAGACTCGACAATATGCAATTGCATCTATTACCTCCTGTGCATCCAATATATCCAGGAACTCTATAATATCCTGCGCAGCATTCGTATCTTACGAATCTGCGAAGCGAATGAAAGCAGTAAGGTATTCAAATATGTGTCATATCTAAAAAGTATAATTATACTTACGTAGGCTTGCCACAAATTTTTCGAGGATTCCACTGTTTGCTTTCAGTGTAATAGGCATAGCTTATGTCATCGTTTACTTCTACGGCGCATACGTTAGGTCTACAGAGATTAGAAATATAAAACTAGTTTCATAAACATTTACTACTAATATAAATTTTAAAAAATACATATATATATATACAATTATGCAAGTATTACCCTTGTCTTTGCGAATTGTCAACCTTCCACCAAGAATTTCCTTGATACGCATAAACTGTATTAAACACCATTAATGATACGAATATTTTTGTTATAATTTCACTGAACATGTTTTCACTATGATGAAAATATTGGCACGATAAGATGAAAAGACTCGCGGCACAAGCGTAAGTTGCTTGGTCGAACAGAACATCTGAGAATGACTCGGTTCGAAATGCTTCGTATTTTAAGGGCTATGTTCTCCCATCCCATCTGGGAAATATATCTGTTAAAATGGATTTCGATGTTATCTACGTGAATTGATATTGAGAAATCTAGTACATGTTGCATTTCTCAATTTTTAGAAACCATTTGCATCGGGTAGATGAATTTTGCATATGTTAAGACTTGCATAGCAAAGTATTGCACATTGATATGCAATTTTATCAGAATATAAATTTTAAATGATGGATACGACTGACCTTGAAATGCCTTCGACATTCATATTTATCAATTTTTTTATAACACTATCTTCAACGGCGAAATTCACTCCTACGAAATACACGTTTTTTTATATTCACGATTTCTTGTTACGCATGTGTAGCAAAATATTAAACAGTTCCTCGAGGTGACAGATAACTTACTCTTGTATTGTACATCTGCTCTATGAACTGCTAGTGTTATGAACTATTAGTCTGTATATAGTCACTCATAGCCATCATTGCAAGAGAAATTGGGTTACCTTACAACGGATATACAAAGGGGCCCTATAAATTGGCCCATATCCTACATGCTTTCAAAATAATTCATTATGAACGTTCCAATTCGAATTTAGTAATCGCAGTGAAATACATCAGATTCCAATTAATTTCGAATTTCATATTGCATTTCAGTACGGATATATGTGGTTTATGTATAAATAGAATCGCATAATAATATGACGATGCATACGACTGTTAATGCACTTTCCATGATTCCATGAATTAACCAGGGCAACACAGATTCGAATTTCCCGTTAAAATAACATCAAGCAAGGGAAACTGATACGCGGCGTCCATTTTCGTAGATATGATCGTAATTTACTTTTCAGTCTAGCATTATAACACGATTTACGATGTTGCTTTTAATTCGATAAAATTAACGAGTCTTGCAAGTGGCATGTATATGTGGTACATAGCGTTTACGCCCACAACCACGCTTTTCTCTCGAATGTACTTTTGTACTTAGAACGTATTAACCTGTTAAGACGCAACGACGTCTTTCAAAGAGCTCCTATTTTATTTCAAATGCATCTTACATATAAGAAAGAGAAAACGTAGAAACAGATCATGCAACTACAATAGTAAATGTCGGAACGTTTCATAAGAGGTAATGCAACATTGTAATACATTTTAATCACTTCGTAAGGGGTTGTGCGTCAAGGGATGAACTGTTCAAGTTCTCCATTTAGAACAATTTAGCCGATGCCGTAGATCCAATAGAGACGGGTCTATTTCTGCGAAACAGACGCGCGTGGTACACATTTTTCTCCCTTCTGCTTATTCAGTGCCGTGCGACCCGTTCTGATGAGTGCCCTCTTCCTGTAGCCGACTATCTCTGTTACTCTCCGATCTGTCTCCCTTCACTCTTACGACGTTCACCCTCTGACCCCTCACGAGCTCTAATCAGCTTCCTGGATGGGGCATATTATCTGCGTGATGGCAGATCGTAACGACGCGATACCCAGCCAGGTCCCGGGTATTCGATCATACGGTAGTCACTCGGTAGTCCATTGCGCGTAAAAGACCTGCCAAGATCCACGGTTACGGATGCCATTTAGCTCGTTATACGATTTCATCGCATTGGTGCAGTGGTTCTGAAACTGTGCATCTGCTACTAAGGATTCAGGTGTGGCCTCCTATGGAAAATCTACTTTTCTACGTTTTAGCGCAGTGTCGATCTTCCATTATGCTTTTTAATATTCGCTTTTTAACTTTGATCGATTGATAAACGAGCCACAAGGACTCTGTGTTATATACGCATAAGAGAACGTGTAGTTCTTTAGTCGTTAAAGGGAATTTATACAATGACGATCTCTTTGGTTTGTACAGACATAGACGCCAGAGCGGTGGTAAGCCGCGGGATGAACGAGTACGAGTTCTCCGTCATCTTCCTCGTATACAGAGGAAGAGTAATCAAGAAGTCTTAAAAGTGATATATTACCAAATTGACCAAAATGTCTCTTGGAAAACGTATATCTGGAGCCGTTGCGGTCCTCAGAGGCGCTTCGGAAGTTAAAGAAGCACAAACGTAAGACTTGCGAACTGCTACCTTCTTCGCAGTTTGATTTTTTACCTAGAACAATTTCTAGGTCATGTTCCGATGAGATCGAGAAAATAACGACCGTGGAAGAAGAAAAGATTTGCCCCGATAAGAAGACACCGCTTGACAGATTACAACTAGTTAGTTGTATTCATATGTTTTTCTTCTTTCAACATTTCCTTTATATTTCATTCGAATTCTATTTGAACATGAATATAGGTAGTGGATTGGTTCGGAGAGAACACACTCTTGGTTCTTACGATCATTGGAGTGTTGGTGGGTCTTGTTCTTGGATTTCTTGGTCGATTAGCCAGTCCTTCGCCGCAAACCATTACTCTTCTCAGCTTCCCTGGAGAACTCCTTATGCGACTGTTGAAGATGTTCATTCTGCCACTCATTGTTTCGTCGCTTATCTCCGGTGATTATACAACATCCAATAAATCATTGCATTCAGCTAGTCTCTCTCTAAGTTATCCTTTTTTGTAGGAATGGCGCAATTAGACCCTAGGGGTTCGGGAAGAATGGGATATAGAGCATTGATATATTACACCGTAACGACCATTCTTGCGGCCATAGTTGGCATCGCAATGGTGCTTATAATCCATCCCGGTGATCCTAGAATCAAATCCACCATAACCGCGCCTAAGGCGGATATCGCAAAAATGTCTACGTTGGACGCAATTCTCGACATAGTTAGGTACGTGATATACATGATACAGATCGCATAAATCGTCATCGACGAATACCATTTCTAGAAACATGGTGCCGGAAAATTTGGTGCAGGCGTGCTTCCAGCAGGTGCAGACCACTTACGTGACGACGGAAGTGATTGCCATAGGAACAAATGAAATCAGTCAAGTTCTCCAGCCAACATTAATATACAAGGATGGAACGAACGTGATGGGAATGATAGTGTTCTGTATTACGTTCGGCCTTCTCGCTGGACAAATCGGCCCTCGAGGAAAATTGATGGTCGACTTCTTCGTGGTTCTGAACGAAATAATCATGAAGTTCGTCAGCATTATTGTGATGTGGTGAGCGATCGAGATACGACTTAATTTCCAGCCTGCTACGATTGCCTTGCTGTTTATCTGATTTGCGATTTGACATAAAGAAAAATCTAGAAAATTCGAGTATTAATATTATGCAGGTTCTCTCCGTTCGGAATCATGTGTTTGATAGCTGGTAAGATAATGTCGATCAACAATTTGGCGGCAACTGCTCAGATGTTGGGCCTGTACATGGTGACGGTCATCGTGGGCTTATTGATTCATGCTATAATCACTATGCCAGCGATATTTTGGTTTATAACTCGACAGAATCCTGCCGTGTTCTTCAAGGGTATGATGCAAGCTTGGATTACAGCTTTGGGAACGGCATCAAGGTACCTGATGATAACTTCTTTCTTTTGTTTGTAAATAAGCTTATGTAACCTGTACGATATATTTTTTAATGTCTTTAGCGCTGCAACTTTGCCTGTAACTTTCCGATGCCTCGAAGAAAACAATAAAATCGATCCACGTGTAACGCGATTCGTAGTCTCAGTCGGTGCTACGGTGAACATGGATGGAACGGCTCTTTATGAGGCTGTTGCTGCAATTTTCATCGCCCAAATGAATGGAATCTCGTTAGGAATAGGTGAAGTTATAACAGTCAGGTTTGTATGATCGATGTGACAGAAATATGCCCAGGTCTATTACTTACTTATGGTTCTCCTTCGTCTATATAGTCTCACAGCAACCTTGGCCAGTATAGGGGCAGCAAGTATTCCCAGCGCAGCTTTAATTACGATGTTATTAGTGCTCACAGCTTTAGGTTTACCGACGAACGACATTTCTCTATTATTTGCAGTTGATTGGATGTTGTAAGTCCATTATTTATATTCATATACGACAGGCGACAGAAAACCAGATTCAATAACGTATCTTATTATTCGAAGGGATCGAATCAGGACTTCGATCAACGTTTTGGGTGACGGGTATGGAGCTGGAATAGTTTATCATTTGAGTAAACACGAACTGGAGAAAATGGATCAAGAAAGGAAATTAGAGGGTCTTGAAATGGGGACACCTCTTGAGGACATTTCAGAGAGTTGTCAACGCGAGAGCGTACCTGCTCCTGAGGAAAGTTCCGAAACAAAGATTTGATTTGGAGGAATATTGATCTTCTTCCGAACACTCCCTTTAGCTCCTTGTACGGTAACATAAAAGAAAACTCTGCTCACTCGCACGACCAAGGAATTATCACCACGGTATCGAATGGAATTGGTAGAAATGAAACTTTATTTTCTCACTGCCAACAAAGTTTTGGATTTTTGATCAAATAAAAATTGTTGATAAGTTACAAATGTTTTAAGACTATTAAAAAAAATATTGTCAAACTATTATTGTTATACAGAGTGTAATAAAAATGTGAGCATGTTAAGTACAAAATAATATCATTCTGAACTGTTTTCTTGTGGTATATTGCAATATATTAAGTACTGATGAAAATTAATTGAAAATTGTATTGTACAAAGGATTAAACGTAGCTTTTATGTATGAACTGAAATGTTTAACTTGTTATGAGATTATGTATGTGTTATCATTTATTCATTTTAATAATCGAATAAAGAATTTTATTCTAACTATGTTTTGAGAAACTGTGTTCAATAGATTGTTATTGTATTAGATAATTCATCCTTGGGATTTTACAACGCTTTGTTAACATTGTTTATATACCATGTTATTTATTATATGTATATTATAGAAACAGAAGAATAAATACAGAATAACTGCATTTATAATTATTATACACATTAGGAATATTACAATAATGAACAAATTCAAGCAGGTGGAACAGACGGAATAAATGTATTTTCGAAAGTGTTCTATGTACATACATATACAATAAATCACATAGTGCTTTATCAACAATATTATTACTCTGACCAGCAACTGGCAATTGTTTGTGATATATTTAATTAGTTAACGACATATTTAGTTAAAAAATATAAACCCTTAAATCTAAACATCCTTTTAATCAGTATACATGTACCATACCATATAAGAATCTAATATATATTAAGGAAAATATAAAAAACATAAATTTGATGCATAGCAATGAGTTAGGCAAATATGTCATTTATTCTTGTATTTGAATAAGAATATTCAATTGTTTATAAAAGGATACGTCCAAAACAGCACATATGTCTGTTGTATGATTGTAATAAGTTGTAATAAGGAAAATACTTGCCCGTTTTAATAGGTATTTAATATTTCAACTTCTTCTTTTAATAAGACTATGTATAAAGGATACAAAAAGGCCTCCAAAAAATCCACTAGTTAAAAGATTTCGTCTACTTATAAAATATTTTTTCCATTGACCTCCAGCTTTTAACAATAACATTGCCTACAAAAAGCATTTTTTATTTAGCGTTTATTACATGACAATAATATTTTTAAAAATTATTCTTACCCATAATCCAAATACAGCAAAAATGTAGAAACCAAAACCATATAATCCAGTTAATCCTAATAAACCGGCTGTGCCTCCTGATAATGCTGCCATTGATATCCTACAGTATTCTACCACAGCAGCATTATTTACAACAGCTGACTCACTATATGCAATAATCTCTGAAAAAAAGAAGATTTAGTACCAGACAGTAAGTTTACTTTATATGAAAGTAGTATTGTTTCTGAATAATTTAAAAAATTAAAAAACAGAATTATTTAATAAATGACAAGATGAAAATAAAATGTAAATAAATTTCAATGTTGTTTAAAAAGCTATTTTACAAGATTTATTTCCTATACAATTTAACGTTTCTGGATTTATATATAATATTAATAAATAAAAATATAACCTATGAGAGATGTTACAAATATTTAATAAAATGCATTCAATATTGAAATAGCCTTAGAATAATCGATACTCTGTTATTTACCTCCTTTCTCCTGTTTTGTTTTAATTTTTCCCAACATTGTTATATTTCTGTTGATATTAGCAAAAGATTTTTATAATTTAACCTAACACATTCGTTAATGACTATGTATATGTGTACATTAAAGTTCGTTTGTCGGCTGCTATAATAAAGTACGCTTAGAGTGCCATCTACCTGCTATCAAGATTTTGTTACGCGTGACGTTGGGTTATTTAGATCATTTTTGTTCATTCTGTTGGAAGTTTATCACGCGGAAGGTAAAAATTTAATATGCCATTATTAGTCTTTCCTGAGTTCTTAATTAAATAGTTAAATTTATACATTTTATAACCAATAAATTTAGTTTTGAAATGTCCTTTATTTGCACTAGCTTTGTGATACTAGTACGATCGATCCAGTTGTAACTTCAGATTATATAAGATGTACGTCGTTAAACGTTTGCATATCTAAAAAGATATCTGATTTGTTCGCATGTCGACTGCTGATCCATGTAAAAAGTTTGCATGTAAATTACAGCAGTGTTTAAATGGTTTGTATCGTAATTTTGCTTTAATTTTCTATTTCTAATTTTTATGATTGTATTTATGATTATACATGTGCTGATTAATTATTCAATTTTAGACAACGTCTATCAACCATCACGGTGCGAGTACGTTATAGAGGAATTAAGACAGTGTTGTATAAAACATTCTGCTATTTCGTTAGTCTGTGATGGTATAGATACTTCCAAACCATACGAACATAATACAGTCGATTATGTATGTACAAATAATTTTGTCATGTATAATTATTTTTGGAAATTTTTACTAATTTACTGTAATTTCGTTTTGTTGCAGAGAAAAGCTCAGAAATAAAATTCATTATGGATAAGAAGTACCAAATTGTACGCTTGCAAAACAATAAAAGATTAACGACTATTAGAGTGTGTGCTGCGATATCAGTAACTGTTATTTTATCGACATTATATCAATGGACACAAACACCGCAAATTCCAAAAAACAAAGGGACATAAATATGTTTTGACATTTTAACACAAGTAATGTATGAATAAATAGCAAATACAGATATAATAGATATTAATATGTGGTAAATAATAACACGTAGTTGAAGATGGAAGCAGTAAAAAAAGCAAAAGAACGATTTAGAAAGTACCCAATTATCATTGCGCAATGCCATGAATCTGGAGCTAAGTATGCTGCATGTGTATTAGCAAAATCTAATTTGCAAAAGGGGGACTGTGAAAATGAGTTTAAGGAATTTAAGACATGCCTGATGAGAGCTGCTGCAAAAAATAATACAAAACTATAAAGTAAAACTTTATTTGCTATAAAGAATTGTTTATTTAAGAAGAATATTTAAATTCTTAAAAATGAGTGAATTTTTGTCATTTAAGGCACACTGTGTATTAGCATTTATTTTTAGAATAACTTTAGTTTTTTACTCAAATTTTCATGATAAAACATTTAATGTTCCATATACTGATGTAGATTATAAGGTATTTACCGATGCTGCGAGACATATGGTAGAAGGATCATCGCCGTTTAAACGAGACACATATCGCTATACACCATTGTTAGCGCTTATTTTAACACCTAATATTTTTGTAAATGAAAATTTTGGGAAAATCTTATTTTCCTTTATCGATATTTTGGTAACAATTTTAATAAAAAAAATTGTGGCTCTACAAAATTGTAATGAAAAATTACAACGTATGTGTGCCTTCACGTGGCTTTATAACCCTTTTACAATTGTAATTTCAACCAGAGGGAATGCAGACACTGTGACAGTCCTTTTAATTATGCTAACTTTGTATTTATATCTGCAAGATAAGTTCATTCTAGCAGGTTTATTTCATGCTTTGTCAATTCATTTTAGATTATACCCTATAGTGTTTAGTATACCTATGTATCTTTCCCTTCGTGATAAAAGTTATGTCATACCAACCAAAAATCAGTTAAAACTGGTACTTAGTTGCGTATCATTAATAATTTTTGTGACAGCTATAAATTATTATTTCTATGGTTATAAATTTCTTTATGAAAGTCTCATCTATCATATAATACGCAAAGATCCCAAACATAACTTTTCCGTTTATTTTTACATGCAATATTTATCTGCTAATCAGCTACCTAACGTAATTAAAAAAATGTTCACTTTCTTGCCACAACTGATACTACTACTATTATTGTCATATAAATATTCAAGCAAGTCTCTCCTGCCATTTGCAATGTTCACACAAGCCATGGTAATGGTGACGTATAATCCAGTACTAACATCACAATACTTTTTTTGGTATTTGTCTCTTTTACCATTGTGTCTCCCGCGCTTTGGATTAACCTTACGTAGATCATTATATTTGTGTTTTGTTTGGGTTCTCAGCCAAAGCTTTTGGTTATTGGCTGCTTATTTATTGGAATTTCAAGGGTTGAATACTTTTACGTATATTTGGATTGCTAGCTTATTTTTTTTCGTTGTCAACGTTAAAATTTTGAACGACATTATCGTGTACTATAAGTACTAATTAGAAATTAAAAAAAAAGACATTATTATTATCGAAGTTAAATATTAATTAGTAATAAAAATATATGTTATCCGTGCAACGTGAAATGAAGTTTTGTGAAAATAAAAGAGAATAAAATTGAAGTCGAAAAATCTCCAAATCCCTATCCGAAACTATCACGAGTTTAATGACAGTGGTAGGAATATTAGATACGTGGTTAATGATTCGTAATTTTATTCTTGCAGGAATACAAAATACTTATTTACAGATGGTTTCGTAAAGTAATAGTGGTAGATTCTTAAAAGGAATGTAGATATAGTAATAATAATACAATAATAGTAAATCTTAATGTAGTAATCTAGATCAATTGTGAGCAAGAGCATCCTTTGGATCATTTTTAGAAATATTTCTGTCGTTTATTTCTAAGCTGCTAATGTGATGATATTTAATATTATGGGGATATTGCTCATCAAATTATACGAGAATGCTTCTCACAATTTCTAACGACATCATTCAAACGATACTAATTATTCCATTTACACAAAGTATAACAAAATATCATAGATCAAATCACGATTCAGACTGAAAGAAATAGCATTTCTTTAGTAAATATTCGAACGCGATATATTTACGATCACGTTGAGAGACAAACATCGAACGTAAAGAGAAATTATCCGAAGTGCGACACGAAATGACCCTATGGATACATGAATCATAAATGAAAAAAGTAACTCAAGTATAGTTCGTATAACTATAGGTCATCACGGCAGACGATGCAACATATAAAAATAGCATTATTTTCTTTCATTGCTTTCGTTTACAGTTTATTGAACTGTGTGCTATGTGAAATAATCTATTTTATTTCCCTTGACGTGAACAGACAGTTGATTTCTGCCCGAAGTCGGTCTCACCGGCTAGGACACAAATCACCGATAATACAAGGAAGTTAACAGAAGAAGTGATAATTCCAAACCTTGCAGCGATTCTCGAACAAACGCACGAATCTCTAAATAGTCGGTGTAAATTTCGTGTACCGGCTGCAAGGTCCAGAAGTTACGTACTTCGGTTTTAAAGTTTTACGCTATATCGATAAATCAATTGTCACCATTCTAGACAGAAGAATAAGTTACATCTCTGAGAGAATAAGGAAAACGAAGAGAACACCCCGGGTTTGCGTGACGCGAAATACTCCTTATTATACCCAGAGGATTGGCGAATAAAGCCCGAGCGTCGCTCACTCTTATTTCTGCACGAGGGGAGCAAAAGAGTACGAAAGACGGCGCTCGTTAGAGGATATGCGTGCTCAAGTGCATTTACAAGGTCGCAAAGCAACAATATGTCTCGATGTATGCGGCTTTAAGACGTGCGTAGAGAAACGTGAAATCACTCGATATTGCACGTACTCGGCGGTTAACACGCGCGTATTTTTACAATGGAACGATGCAACTTTTAAGCGCATCCGGACCACTCGTTCCTTCTTGCTTTTCCACGCATCGAAAGACTTTCATTTCTTCGATATTATCGTTGTATCTATTTCCTCCCTTTTCTTTCCCTCTTTCCTTTTCTTTCCCTCTTTCCTTTTCTTTTTTTTTTTCTTATTCCTTTTACTCTTTTCTCTTCTTGCCTTCGGTTAGTCCTTTGCTAAAAAATTAAAGCAAATACGATAAAACGTAAAAAGTCCACGAATACGTGCTCCAGAGATAGACTTTGTCGTGGCTGTGGTGCACGGAGATTCGAAGAGGGTTTGGTGAAAAAGGTATTGATATTGGGAGGAGAGTTGCGATTGCAGACAAGAAATGGGATCGTCTTGCATGGAATGAAGGGTGAAAACGTGAGACTACGAGGGCTGTTATATGGCAAAGATTTAATAAAATATGATAACAGCAGTGATACACATTACACTCTACGAGAAGTATAAAATAAACGGCACTGGCTGCTTAATAATTAGTATGTAAATCAATTAACTATAAATAATTATAATAATAATAAAAATCGTTGTTGCGTTATAATGATGGATGATAAAAGTCGCGTAAACAAAAATGTACACCTTACAAGTACGAAATTTTTTGCGCCGATCGATCACGATGATTACGATAATAGACGATGGATACTTATCTAAAAAAAACATACTTCAATATATATATATATATATATATATGAATATGTACTTATGCTAACAATAATAATTAAAAAAAGAGGAGAAAGAATAATTAAAGCACTCGGTGTAACGCATGAATAAATGCATCATCAAATTTATACGACATAAACTCAATTAATATACACAACATTAAAATAAACATTTCTTTGGTCTTGTCGTTTCTTTTCTTTTATTCGCGTTGCAAGAAAGAAAAGAAACGTGTCCCGTCTCGTAAAATTTAGTCCTCCGGGCAAGGAAAAAGAAATTAGAAGAGACAAAAATGAAAATAAAAGAAAACACGAAGTTCGATCAAAGGGTGAGTGTACTTATGGCAGTGAGGGGAAGCGAGTGGGCTGAACGGAAATGATGAAAGTTTCAATGTCAGTTTTATCGGCCAGGTGTACACTAGTGGTAAGGGCACGCGTTAATACCTATCGACTGTCGCGACGCGGAAAACATTGAAAATTTCTAAGCTTCTTCTTATTTTCTTTTCTTTGTTCCTTTGTACTTACATGTCCTTAAGGTTATATGGTGCGCGCGCGCGTGTGTGTATGTTTCGCGAAGTGATCGAAGGGGAATGAGAAAATGCGACAGACGTTAGCTAAACTCGGAATAAAAAGTTTTTTTCATTGGCACACTGTCGATATCGAAGAGTAAGACTCGGTAGTTTCTTCGCGGTACGTTCCTCGATTCTCAAGAAAAGAAAATCTTTATTTAACTCTCTCGCTCCCTTTCACTCTAAAATGCGCGCTCTTTCTCTCTCTCTCTCTCTCTCTCGCTCTCTTTCTCTCCCTGTTTTTACTAAAATTTCTTTCTCGCTAACGGAAGATCTTGTGCGAACAATGCTTTGTCTTTTCCCGTGGGTTTCGTTTTCGCGCCCAATCTTTGCGCTACAGGTATGTACGTGCGAGGAATTTTGGATCGAATTGCGATCGAACCAATACGGATCAAAGTTTCATGATTTTCGAAGCATATATTTTTTATATTTTATATATATATATCTTTCTTTCTGATGCGGATGAAAAATGTGTATCGTTTCTGACAAATCGACCTGGTTTCCGTTAGAACGTAGAGAGGGATGCGTCCAACCGTTAAAGCGGCGATAGCAATTCGTTTGTGCATTTTAGATCCGCGTGTGACGTATCCTGTTGTCACAAAAGAGCGCTTGATCGCGAAATACGAAGCTGCGAAATTCACGATGGCCGGTCGTTGATTTTCATATCGCGTTCGCGGCGATTCAATTCACTGTCAGGCAGCGTGATAGTAAGATCGATGATCGATCGTTAAACAAAAACCCCAGAAACAGCGACTCTCTTCTTCCTTCCCTTCGTTTTTTATAAGGAGATCTCAAAAAAGTGTCTAGCTAAATTGTTTCGTTAGGCTATTATGATACAAAGTAATGTACACTAAAAAGTATGATTCGCTGTTCATAGTCAAATCTCTAGTGTTCGAAATATTTACACATGTTTATTATTCACCCTCCTTTCGTTCGAATTATCCTATAGTCCACTTGGTGCACTTCTGTTCGTTTCGTCAAAGGATCATCGATATTGACCGATTCGCTGATGAAATATCAACGTACCGAGTATCGGCTGCAAGGCGTGTGTACGCGATGTTGCGTAGGTATATAATTATATATATATATAATTTCGTTTTCCCCTCTATTCTTTAACAATTAAATATCAGTTCACTTTCAATAGAAACGGTCGGTTTGTTCGAAAAATCGATCGAGTTAAAAAAAGGTTGCGGTTGGGTGGCTACGCCGAGTTACGCTAAACGCGCGTAAGTAAACGGATCGATAATAACTCGTTATCAAATACGGAGGGAGGAGTCGGGGGATGAATAGTCAGCGGAATAGTATTTCGGCGAACTTCATTCGTGGCGCAGGTTTCGGCTTGTGAAGTTTGCCAATTCGATGCGCGATAGCGTCGGGGATGTAACGGGTTCGCAACAAAAGTTCTTGCATTTAATCGCGTTACGAGAGTTTCCTTCGAGTTTCGGTGTATTTCTTTTAGATCGAGTTACCTTTCGTTCGGTTAATTTACTTTTCGCCTCGGTGTGGCATTTGCGCCACGCGACTCCTCGCGTTACACCTCGTGTGTTACACATCGTTACCGTTTCCTAGTGTCGTTTCTTTTTCCATCGGTACTTCGCCGAACGTTCCCCGCAATTAGCACACGCATTATTACCGTAATCGACCATTATGGCCGGGCATTAGGCGAGCCTTCGCCTCGAAACGTATTTTCCTACGAGATGTTCGGAATTTTTGTCGAGCTTCTTTGTCGAGCCAATTGTCTAATGTTACAAGAACTTCGTTGCATCTCCGTAATGTAATTGAAATTCCATTGTGCGCGGTTTAATTGTATGTATAAGGAAAATTCGATTCGAACGAATGTGATTCAGACATCGTTAGCAGAGGCCGAGAAAGGCCAAGCTGCCGTTTGAAAACTGGAGGAAGGAAAAGCAAAAAAGCAACGAACGACAGAAAAATAATGGTAATAACGTGTTTGTCGTAACATGATCTTTCGATAGATATCGCGAACGTTCCTAATTATTACCACGAGCTATTCTGTCGTGTTCTTTTCTTTCTCTCTCTTTTTCTCATTTTATATGAGAGATTGATCCAAACCGAGTCACGCGACTTGTGCACCGACCTCTTCGTACGCGAATTTATCATGCATCGCTAACGTTCGATGCAGTTTCAACGAGCAGTCGTTTACAGTCTTTTCTTTCCCGTTTTGTTCGTTTGTTTAGTGTACCGGTAAAACAGTCTATCGTATTTGTAAAAGTGGATCGATGTTGGAGGGTGTGTTTGTTTTTTGATGCGCGTGGACCGAAACGTTGACTGGAAGAGATTGTTTCACGAGATGATTTTTCATACCGGGGACGAGTGTGATAAGAGTGCGTTTTCGTTAAGTTGTTCCCAAGCGTTGTCGTTCGAGACGTACCAAAAGTCGAATAAATTCCTGGCGCGTTCGTATCAAAAATTATTGGTCGAGATTACTACACACGGTGTACGTTGAAAAGTTTCTTTCTGTAAAAACGTAATGGATTTGTCGGATGATAACTTAGCGATACTCTCCCTTCGATTTCATACAAACGACACGATCAAGAAGATTATCGTACACAATAAACAAAAGAAACGTCGTTTCGTCGAGAATTCAAAGTGCAAGTCTTCGATCGAACGGATGGTCGGTCTGAATCAGAAGTGCTCGCGTCGCTTCAGAACGATCATCCTTCTTTTATCCTCTTTCCTACCGCCCTTACGATACTCGTACGATAACGATCGCTGTCGATCGGATCCTCACCGCTATATTATACAAACGATACGCCGATTAATTTTTAAAGATTCGCAACGATTCGCTTGAATTCCTTTTCGCAGGCAGCATTACACGCCGCGTAACGCTTTCTGAGAAAAAAGCTTTAACATCGAGAAAAATATGGGGGTATATATCGTATCTCCTATATGTCGCTCAGTCGAATTCGAAATAGCGTTTTTTTTTTTTTTTTTCTTTATACTCAGTAATCGATGCAACGTGTTTAACGTAGCTTTTATGGATAGCACGCGAAAAAGTGTTCATTTTCTAAAAAGTCACTTTCCATTTCACAAATGCGTGGACGGTCGACTCGATCGTTTTTAAAATACATGCTCCCCGATATCGAGCTCTATGCACGGTAATTCACATATCTCGTTTGGAGGTTGACAGTATTTTTTCGTATTTCTGTTTCTTTGTTCGTTCAAGTGTTCTCGCTTTTAAACCCGAGAGCGTCAAGGAGTTATTTACGCAACAAACGGTATGGCACATTTCATTGAATTAAAACGTTGCCTTTTTCGTTCTTGTGTTTCCTCTCGTTCACGCCTCAAAATCGGGAATTCTGATTAAATCGCCATTCGTTTAACTCTGTCGCGTGAAATAGTAAAAACGATCGGATCGCCGGATAAGGTTTGCGAAATAGTTAGTAATAGGCCATAATCCCTAATCGTAAAGTATGAAATGTATCAACAAATTTGAAAAAACTTCCCTCGTTCACCCTATTAGGCAATATTTTCCCTTTCTTCATCCCTTTCTCTACTCATTCTCTTTTCCATTTTCGCGCTCAGTTAGAGAACGCTTAACCGTTCGTCACAGGACTCGTCATAAATTGCCTAACAATATCGCGCTTTATAACACACAGCGTGACCGAGCCGAGCGCGAAGTTTCCTCATCGAGATGCGGCGAACGTTTCGAAATTCTTTCGAGAGGCGCGAGTTTGCGCGTCGCGAGAATAAACCTTTCAATGAAAACAACGACGTCGGGAATTGCACGAAACGAAATGATTGCACTATAGAAAAATAAACTATTCGAAGTTATCGATCATGCTCTTACCCGCGAACTTCCTTAAACCGGAATAAGCGAACAGAAGCTTCGCAGGAAGAGATTCGCGCGCGATATCTCGAGCGCATGCAGTTCGCATGGTGAAATCGCACGGCCGCGTTCGTGGAGGAAACTTCGCGATGGCTCTCGTTCCTTTCTTTGACTAAAGGCGAAGAAATCGATATAATTTAATTAATAATTGACAGATAACCAATTAATACGTATAGGATGGCCCTGCGGCAAGAAGGCGCAAACTCCTAAGGTTCAAACGACATAAACTTTTCTAATTTTAACATTGCCCTGGACCATCCAGTACATTGATTGTAATTACTTCCCGCAGTATACTTCGTTATAACCTACATTTTTATAATAGAAATCATGTGTCTGTATGTATAGATCTCTCTCTTTTCCTCTTTCTGACATGGCCTCGTGCCGTCTGTAAATGTACGCGGATTCGTTTCCACGGATCGAACGAGTGTTTCCACCGTGTACGTTTTTCGTGTCTTTTGTTTCTTCCTTCACCCCGCTGAACCTGTACAATCCGGAATTCCACCAAGCATTTATACATTTACACGTGACGTGTGTGCGATCGTACGCGCAAGCGCGCGTGCCGCGAAACGGCGCCCGGGCCTTCTGGCACACGCGCATGCGCACAGTATTTCGTTTGCGCGCGTTGAATGTGAAAAGTTCAAAATTCTTTCTCTTTCTCTCACAGTCATTCTCGCCTTTTTTGCTTTTACACTCGTTAACACTCACCCACGTACGCTCTCATTCTTTTAAATAGTTAACAGTAACATCAGGATGAATATTGTACAGAATGATTGATGTACAATAATCTGGACTTCCGGTGGACAGTTCCATGGCCCGGAAATGGGAGACTCCGTCGACGAGGCTGGTCGATTTCGCGACAAGAAGAACACGGCGATCGAATTACGAGAGGAAAGATACTTACGAGTACGATAATACTACACTGTGTAATTTCGTTCCGATCTGACCGCGTTCTTCTCGACGAAACGATTCGAGCGCGAACAGAGGAACTGATCGTTTCGTGACGACGGACTGCGCACGATCGCGGTCGATCGTGGGATCGAGAATGAGTTCTCGATAGGAAGGAAGTATTTATATTACGAATACTGATTTTCTTTCTCTTTTTCGATCTACGACGACAGGGTCGAAAACTTTCGAGGGGAACTGTCCGTCGCGAAACTGTCCGCATAGTATCCGATATGCACATAGTGTTTTATCTTTTCATTCTCTTTCACAGTTACAAAACTAACTAAATCTTACGAGATACGGTGAGCAATAATTCCAGTTATGTACAGAAATTATGTTACATACGTCTGAATATAAAGATATTTTCTTCACAATACAAATGTATATTCATTCGCTTTTTTAGCTCTGAATGCGCCACGATCACCGTCATCGTTCGTTCGAATCCCATCGTCGTCACCGACACGTTTGCTCGAGCTCTACATTTCCTTTTCTCCTTTTCCCTTTTTTTTCTAATTCTGTTTTAATCACCGACGCACCACGCGAGTATGGGGCCAATCCGTAGCGTGCAGCCTTTTTCTTTCGAAATCGTTTTAGTAATTGATAGGCTACCCTGTTTCGTTATCGTAATCAATGGTATTATGCTCGCTGCATAGCATCGCGACGTCAATGAGCGATATATCTGTTTGTTTCGTTTTTTTACCGTGTTTTTCTTTGAACTTGAGGATTCTCTATTTCGAGGCTGTAGATCGTCGTCGAGGAGAACTTAATAAGTCTGGATCCTCGTTCGACGAGCTACAGGCATTGCAAACGAACAAGAAAACATTTTCGACAAGAACGAAGATAACTTAATAACGATTGTAATCGAACGAAGAATTCTCGGCCAGTTTCTCTTCTTTTTTCCATTTTAAGTCGCGCTCCATTTTTTTTCTCCCGAAACGAGATACACGACCAATTACATCTAACACGTTGTTTCCTCTGCTTGATCGTCTATTAGTTAATATCGTTATAATATTATTTACACGAAGCTGTTCCATTCACAAACGAGCTTATTCCGATACAGCTTTGCTTTTGTAGCGCCACCAAACTATAGGCCCTATGTTCGTATTGACAACAGGTGATATATTTATATATGTATATATCTAATCATCATTTTAGCTATCTATTTTACAAAGTTCGGCCCGTGGAACGCTTCGATCGCTTTCCAAACGCGCGTATTTTCACGATTGAAAATCCTCAGGCCGGAAGGAGACACGAGATCGCGATCAATCTTGTCAGACAAGCAGCACGATCCGTTCGAAGTGTCCTTTTTCCTCGTCTAGTGCGCTTACTTGCGAATACTGCGCGAGACCTAACATTTTTTCCTACAAATAAAAAAAGGCAGCGAGACACAGCGTGACGTCGAAGTAGCAGCCGAGACGTTATGCCTGTCCGTGTTGACGACGCGATCCAACGATTTCTTCGTATTCAACACGTCACTCTTACCTGGACATCCGTCTACGTATCACATGTTCAAAACGCGAATTATCCGTACGAAGCACAATTATTCGATGTTCATTATTTTCTTGTTCACCTCGTGGCGTTTTCCCTCGTTTAGGAGACTGCTACTACGACCACAATGATCCGCGATGAAATTCGATTCTCGTTTCTTCTTTTTTTTTTCGTTACGTTTCGAATGAACATTAAATACTTATCGAGATCTATAAGTATGCGAATAAAAGATTGTCGATACCGAGTGGTCTGTTCTCGTTCCGAAGAGCTCCTTCGATTTACGAACCTAACCACCGTCCTTCGTTTCTCGCTAATCCACCAACTACCCATTTTCGATGATCATTCCCTTTCTTCTTCTTCTTCTTTTGTTTTTTCTTTTTTTTAATTGATTTCTATCGAACCACGTCGAGCCACGTATTTCTTTGACATTTACGATAACCCCGTTTATCCTAGTCCAGTCTCTTCGATGTACAAAGTCGACTATCTTATTTCTATTAGACGATAGAGAAAAATACACTGTGTTCCCGAGTCGATGAAGGAACCTTCTTATCCCACGATTCAGTCTTCTTAAATGGAGTACCACGCGTAGTCAAGGCTAATCAATTCTTCTCGACAAGCTCGATCGGTCATTGTCGTTACCACAGTTGTTCGCCATTAATTCGATTCTTGTTTCTGCCGTTTCTCGAAGTCGGCCAACAAAATTTACAACTATCCTCGCATCCTTCACGATCTTCCCATACCGGTCGAATAGCTTACAAGTTTGACGAGAGCTATTTTTTGCCAGACTCTATGTTCTCAAGCAGTCTTAAGCGTTCACGTTTGCCCGTTGTTTCACCAGCTCGTAGCGCATTTACTGAATAATCGTAGTGTCAATTCCTTCGTAAGCAGGAACGTATCGTAGACCCTGCCGGCCCGCCACGCTCATCCTCTCGTGGATCCTCCTGGGCATCGTTTCCAGTAGGTAAATGCCTCTCGCGTATGTCTTCTTCTTTGCCAACAGTTTCTTCGTAACATTCACGCCGGGATACTCGGTAAGCTCTTGCGGTTCTTCGCTCGTTCCAACTTCTTGTAACCTTTCGATCGTGTCCCGAGAGATGTCACGGACAATCCGGTTCTCCTCGCTTTGCCCGCGTGGAATCCTCAAACTTTGTACGTTCGACTTATCCAAATGATATTCGTCGATCGTCGAAGACGCAGGAAACGGTTGCACGGTCCGATGACGCTGCTCCACGAGTTGTCGATGATCACGGCTGGCCCTTCGTAATTGTCGTAACACTATCTCGATGTACTTCAATGCTTCGCCGTTTTCAGCCATTCGTTGCGCTCGACCCTTCAATCGAAATTTCCTCGTCTCGTCCTTCGACTTCGTTTCTTCGAGCAATCGTTCGACTTCTGGCACGGGTGCGATCGTGGAAGCTCGCCGAACGATATCACGATCTTCAAATTCGACGCTATCGTGGCTCTGATAAGGGTAGTTCTGCTCTAAATTTTCTGCGAGAAACTTTTCGTGCGACCTGAGCGTATTCGACTGCCGAGTCCATTCGATGGCTTCACGGTTCTCGAAGGCGGTACTAGTTAGGTCCGAACGTCGACGGTTCTAGTTCGGATAGACCCCCTGGCCTCATACGTGCGTCGCTAACGTCCCTACCGCCGAGGTGCGCTTTACCGTCGCTACTCCACCGTTTGGGCCGCCCGTGATGTAGTGCGCCGAAAGTGGTGCCTGGAAGATTATCAAAAGGTTACAGAAAATTAGCATCGAGCTCGTAGGAATTGTAACGTTTGGATCGATAAGGACTTTGCGGTGAACGCACTTAATGCACATAGCACTGAATAAGAGTGGGCGGTGTAACATTAAAAATAAGATTGATTTAATCGGCGCGATTAGAATCAATTGGTTGCACAATTATCTCGAACAAGATCTAAACTCGAACTAGTTCAGGTGAGCGTAGGAATGTACCTGAGATGTCGTAACTGTGCCTCGGAATTTGACACACATTCACTGCCATTGTACTAACCTGCGGTCCAGCACCGTTCAAGGTATTCAAGCTATTCATTCTCATTGCTTGCGTGTAGGGCGGTGGTGCTGGCGTTACTCCCGGCACAGCCGTGTGTGGCGCGTGTCTCAGTTGCTCCGCGGCTGACATTCTATTGTTTGGCAGAGGAAAGAACGATCAGAACAATTTCTTGCGTGATCTATATTATCGTATAAAATATCGCGATTATAGTGTGTATGGATCGTTCGGGAATTGTTTGATCGAACGACGAAGCGCGGATTTGTTCGATTAATATTAAACGTGACTGGGATCTGTTCGAATCGACGTTATAAATATTCAAGACAGACGATTCATAATTTACGTGGAATATAATTAATCCCCGGAAACGATTGCACACGCGGCGTGGTAAATCCGTTAATCAATACGTCGTAAATATTATAACGTTAACGCGTACGCTGTCCCAACGTCAAGTTCTCGAAATAGCGGCCGTATCATCTTCTGTTACCCTGCCGCATCTTTACACCACACGTTCGATCATCCCTCTACGAACTCTATTCTTTTCAACGATTTCCTTTCATCCGCCGTCGATTCATGGAATATCACGTTCCAAACTACCGTCGACTATAATTTCATCGTCTTCGGTGCAATTCGTGCGCGCCTCTGTAGGATTACTGCGCCAAAACACAATTACACTGGGTCAAAGCTTCCTCTATTATCCAGAGCGTCGAACTAGATTGCGGGCTTGATGACACAGGGGGCGCGAGTTCCATTGATACCGTCCCGGCATGGCAGAGGCGGCAGCCAAGTCCCTGAGAACTTTACCTGAGGTAGGGGTTTCCATACGTTGCAGAGAAACGTGGGTCGATCGCTGGGGTGGTTTGCGGAGTGGAGGAGCCCAAATTCGCAGAACTCAGACCGATCTTCTTTGAGGCTAGTATTCCGCCAGACGGTATCCTGCTTAAGGATTCCCGTGATGCACCCACCCCTTGCGTCGTGGGCGGCATATAGTCGCGGGTATAATCTACGTACGGTACGTAACCATTATTGTTACTACCGTCCTGCAACAAACGAAACAAAAGGGCAAATATTAGCGACAGATGTCATGATTTCCCAGTAATTCTTACAAACCGTTCGTTCCAGCACGGGGTGAGTATACCTAACGATCAAAAACACTTGGTAATTACCATATACAGAAAGTTTGTTCTTATTGCTTTATGAAAACACGAAAGACGGAACGTGCGGGCCGTGCCGAATATAAAATTAATTTTCTCGACGCTCGCGACGTAAGGTCGTGGCATCGACCCGTAAGACGTTCGTGCACGGTCGACGTTGGCACGGGTTCCGCGACCCAGGAACATTTCTAGGTCTCGACATTATAATTCGTTCAGTGTGTACAGAAATTAGGATCGGTACAGATTATCATAGTAAAAGGGAGATCTGAGACGTGGTCGAATTCCAAATGTTCCACGCAGCAAAGCTTGGAAAGGGTATTAGGATTCGGTGGGGAAATTCTTAAAAACTGCAAATTAAATCTACACGGTTCGCGTGAGTGCATGCCCAGGGGAGAGATTCTACGCTTTAATATGCACTCTAGAAGCTCGCTGTTTCTTCGTGAAATAAACTAGATTACGCTCTGGCTCCGGTTCTTGGCATCCTCCTCGTGCAAAACGCGAGATTGCGAGCAGAGAAATTTTCGGACGTGAATACTGGTAGTTCGAACGAGTATGGCATTGGTTATATTATACTTACGTTATTCTTCGGCGGGAACGAAGGTTCCGTGTAATCGGCGCTGTAACGATAACCCAAGGGATTGGGTACAGGGCCGGCCAGCGCCAAAGCGTTCACACCTCTCGTGCTTCCTTCGCCCTCGCTGTCAAGCGCTGTCACGCTCTCCGCGTTGCTGACACTCGATCCCGCCCGTATATCCGCTTTAACGTCCGACAGGTTGCTGCTTCTGTCACTTTCTCGATATCTATCCGCGTTCGAATCTGTTTCCTCTGTCGGCGAAAGAAATTCGAAAAGATCAGCATAGAGAAAAATAAGATTCCAGATGAGAGTTATATCCTGCGTGACTGTCCATTGCATCGAGTATTTATCGAGGATTAGAGTACGAAACGGTCTGTAAATGGAGTCGATGCCGATTACGATCGAGAAAATAAGTACTTGGATGTATTAAGTAGAAAAATATATCGGATAACTCTGTTACGAAACTATAAAGCGTATAATCGCTGGAAGAAAAAATTAAGCTGGATCAAGCATAAACAAACGCTTTAGAAAGCTACTGAAGGACCACTAGATATCGCGCGTTGACTCCACCCAAGTACGTTTGAATACCAGCTCGCTACTTATCAGACTCGTTTGCATTCAATGAGCTATCATTCATCCGCGGTTATACGTATACGTTTTTCCGTATCGTTAACGATAGATGCCGAACGATAACGTTGGTGTCTCGTTCATAGACAAGAAGAATTCGAAGCAGTCCCGCGACTGCCTGGAAATGATGAAATCTCGAGTCACGAAAAACGATAAAAGCAATGGGAAACGGACGTGACTAATGACGTTATAATTCGTTCGAACATGATATTTCACTCACGCATATCAGTCTCTTGAGTCTGGGCCGTCCTCGGTCGTGGCTGTTTGATGCGGTCGCGGCAATGTAGAATGAGTATAATGATCACGCCAATCATGATCACGCAGACGATCAATCCACCGATGATGAGAATCAGTTGCCAATCGACTGGAATCAACGCTAAGCGTCACGAATGGTTAAAATCTCGGCTGTTTGGCTCAACGAGTGAAACAATATCGTTCTCATCTCTTTCCTTTTTATATTTTCACTTCCTCTTCAATTTTCCTCTTAAAATTGCGCGACGATCGGTGTTTGCGCCCGACGACGAGTTCACTCTAGTATAAAATTGTCGGACGCGAGTGCGCGCGACTGCTTAACGATGCGGATTAAATTTTTGCAAAGTGCACGCGGAACGCGCGTCGGTTAATTGAATCCCGTGGAATTTATGACGTGGTCCGGAGCGTGTATCGATGAAAATTTACAGAATCAACCGGCTGAATTAGTAGAACGAACGCCGTGCAGTCGAACGGACGGATCTGTGAAAGATCGGTCGGAATTATCGGGGAAAAAAATTGGCTAGGTTCGATCGAAAGTTACGATGAACAAGGATCGCGGCAAAAATTGAGACTTAGAGTGCCATTTGTTTTCGTTATTTTTGTTTCCATCGGACATGTTCAAATAAAAAACTTCGACTCGTATTTTACTACAGCCTGTCTGACTGGCCAACGAATCGCCGGTTCATCTTGTCATTGCTACGATCGAACGTATCAGATACCGACGCGTGTTTCACAAAAATGCAAAATCACCGACCGTACACACACTCTGTGGTTTCACTCGATACTCCGTCACCGATGTTTTTATTTCATCGTAGGACGAACATCGATCGCGATTTGACGGATTTGGAAATGCGGTTGGTTAGAATTCCGCGCCGATCTCGAAGCGTTCGAAACGCGTGACTCCGTCGTCGAACGAGATTCGATTTTTTCTCATTGATATATTTCTCGTCTTGTCCCTGGAACGCTTGCAGCGTTTTTTATGGACCGAAAACGTAGCAGTTTTTCGAGGACGCGTCGCGCATACATGGAAGAAAAGCATGAAATCGCGAGAGGAAAGAATGCAGAGAGCGAGTAAGAGAGAAAGAGAAAGAGTAAGAAAGGTAGAAAAAAGAGAGAAAGAGAAAGGTAGGTCGTTTATAATGGATATGAACTTACTGTGTGCCGTCAGCTTGATTATGACGGAATCCGTGCCGAAGCTATTCGTGACCGTGCAGTTGTAATCCCCGAAGTACGTGGATATGGGATCGAGCAGCGTGACAGTGCTGACGACTCTCTCGCCGGTGTATTCCTCCTGCACATGGAACGGCGTATTGTTCGACGAGAAATTGAGCTCGCGACCGGCGAAGCTCCATACCACCGAGTCCGCTTTTGGCACAGATACCGCGGTACACTTCACCTGCGAAATCGACGAGGAATAGTCGAATAAAAATCGTTTCCAATTGCCAGACATTTGCTCCCTTCTTGCCGAATCGACCGATACCCGTGTGTGCTTCTCTTTTTCGCGTGTCTCGTTTTTTAAGACCATTGCGCGTTGTACATTGATGGGTAAAAATGAAGAATAAAAAAGAGGAAAACAAGCGAGTTAAAAAAAAAGAAAAGAAGAGAAAATATGGTTAGTCGATGGCTGTATTCGCCCTATGAATGTTCATCCGTCTAGTCTAAATTCTGTCGAAAAATATCCGGTCGCTTTGCGTCGCTATTCTAAACCATCTGTTACATAGATTCCGAGGCCGTTCGATTTTCGGAGACACAGAGTCTAGCGATGCGGTTGCGGTTTTCGCATATTTTCCATAAATGCCTCGTTTCTGGTCCCAGCGCGCAAGTTATGGCTGATATAAATCGGAGCCGCGTCGCGTTCGTCGGCTTTACGAGACGTCGAAAACCAAACGAAAAATAACTGTTTTCAATAATCGACAGAAGCTTTGACGCTTTCTTTCTTATTATATATAATGGAACGTACAGTTGATCGCATACCTAAGTATTCGTCCACCTAGCACACCCGGTGTACACACATGTAGGTAAATGGATTTACTGGCTCACGAAATTGTTTCAACACCTACTATAAAAATCTTTCTATCAAATTTGAAAATTACAAGATACTTATTGCAAACTTATATTCAATAAAAATAAGCGTTGACCATAAGGTGGCCACTGAATATCGAGGTTTAATTAATTAATTAATGCAATGGATAAATCATTGCTTAAATACTTTTGTCATCTCTGCGAAATATACATTGTACTAAATAGCTTTGTAATTTCTATATATATTAATAAAATTTATATCAAATTTTATACGTATGTGCATGAAATTGAAATCAAAAGCACTGAAATTATTCTTTTATTACCACGGAAAGAGTGATATTCCTTTTATAACTGTTATGTAATGGCAAAATATTGTATGACATGTCATAATGTGTTGAAAAAGTCGACTACGATAGATGGACGAATACTTATGCATGATTGTAAAAAAAAAAAAAAAAGAAGAAAACAAGAACAGAAAATAAGAAATGAATGTGGATATGAACTATAGATATAAAGGAGAATCTCAATGGCAAAATTACTTTGACAACGCCCTCGTCGGGTACATATTGCACCCTCTGTGACACTATGCTCGGTGACGCCCGGATGTAGATATTCGCGTAGCCCGTCAGCTCCGGAAAACCCGGTACGTGTGCCTTGCAAAAGTACCGTCCGGCTGTCTCGTGGTTCACCACCACGCTGATGTTCGGCGTGCTAGCGACCTGTCGCTCCGAGTCCTCGTGGTACCAACGGATCTCCGGTGTTGGGTTTCCGTCGACGTCGCACTGCAAGATCTCCGTCGCGCCGTACTGCGTCTCCACGGAGATTGGCTGGTGCCGGAACTGTGGCCCGTCTGTGAAATTTAATTTTCACCTCATACAATTTTTCTAGATTGATATGTCAGGGAGCGAAAGAAAAGAATTTCTTTTCTCTCCTTCTAAACTGTTGTGATATCATATACGTATAATATTCGCAAACCGGCCGAATGTACCGAATGAAACGCGCAACGGTCAAAGATCTCTCGTGCGACTGAAGTAATATTATTAGCGAAATGTTACAATTTCACACGTGAAGCCGTTAGCAGTGTTAATAACGATACAGATAATTACGATACAAATGGTAATGAAAGAAATGAAATTTTACAGGTATTTGATTATTTTTAATTTTACAAGTTATATGATTATTCCACATAATAAAGAATTATGAAATCGTAAAAGGGAAACTTATAACTTGTAACTCTTCAATTTATTAATATTGTTATTTGATAAATTATTGTGCAAGAGAATTCTGATCGTACCTAGTTTCTATCACGCGTCGTTCGTTGTATCGTGTTTTACAGTACAAAGCTTTTAACGCAAAACAAGTCACGAAACGCGAATTTGGTTGGTCTGATCTTTTGAAGGAGGCGATGTTCACACAGTGAAGAGGAGATCCATAAATCGAGAATACGATCCGTGAAGAACTACCTCCGAAAATATGACGGCAAATTTTCTCCTAAGAAGTCCAATTTATTCTCGGCCTCGGCTTTTGACAAGCGTTATCCCGAATTTCGCTGATGCCCGCCAACCGGATCCCGACTAAATAACACGACGAAACGACGTCGAAGCACCCTTCCGGATGAACGAATGGGATAAAGAGAGGCCGAGTCAGCGAATACTAAACGCGTGCTTTCTTTCGTATGGGGCAAATACACGAAACGAAATTCTTCATACGAATCGTCAGCGTGATACGACTCGAAAATTATTCCTATTTCCCTTTCTGCCTTGATGTACATTTCACCTCGTTTGCATACTCACACGTGATATCCAGAGTCTCGGTGTCCTCGCTCTTCCCGACATCGTTGTGAACCTCGCACTTTACAATCGCGTCGTGGAGATCGCGGGTTGCGTTGTGGATGATCATCTCCGTGGTGTAGTCGCCGATCACCTTTTTCTCGTTGATGAACCACCTAACGAGTAAAAAGGATAGACCCTTGATGAACGTGTAATTGCTGTATAATTTGCAGGCGGCAGCTTCGCAAAAAGCTGCTGCTACCGGTCGATCGACGCGACGAAAAAGTCTCAAGGAATAATTATGCATTTTTGAAAATTCTTCGCTGCTTCTTTCGATCTTCCTCTTCTTCTATCTCCTCCAATCTATTCTACAATTCGTTTTTCTTACCACGATCGTCTTTCGTTCTATAATACTCGAGCACGATTCTCCTCGTTCATTTTTCAGATTCGATCGATAGGAGTTTTCGGTCGGACCACAAAGGACGAAGGAAAAGCGAGAACGATAACCCCCGTCGAATTAGTGGCGAGTCCTTTAGAAACGATCTTCGTCGAGAGATCGTGGTTTACGGCCGTTCTTCGGCCGCAAGATTTATCTCGTTCGCCGGTACAATCGATGAAAAGAGCGACGAGGATTGGTCCGGATGGCAATAAAAGCGGGGGAGAGGCGGTCTCTTTCAACCGGTCGAATCGCGTGCTCATATACGTTAGCAAAGAACCGAAGAAACTGAATGAAACGATCACGAAACTTTCGTGGCTCGTGTATCCTAGGAAGGATGCCTTTTTCTCGCACCTTTCGTAGTAGGTCACGTTCTAGCACCATCCAAGTCCCGTCGCTAATAGCACTCGGGTCCCTCGGCGTGACTCTTTACCTGGCTTTTATTATTTTCGCGAAATTACACGTCGTAGAAACTTCCGCCGTAAACGTCTTAAACAGTTGCTCGGAGATTCTAGCCGGCTTTTACGGTTTCGATTTCACACGAACCCGAGTAAATCGATGTTTCGTCAAGGGCTATACCTTAAATGAAACCATGTAAAAGTTTCTCGTCTATTTTCCTGCCACTGCTCGATTATTCCCGAATCGCACGTATACGAAAGTAAAGCTATTCACATTGGACAGTATGGTTTCGCTTTCGTTTCGCGATCTGTGTTTTATCGGACTCGCTAGACAAACGGCACAACTGATATACGTCGACGTATACAAACTCGCGTCCACTCGTATGCGCTCACATAGAGAGATCGCTAGGACAGCGAAACAGACAACAAGGCAACGCGTAACGCAACGTACGACCGGTCAACATTGTCCTAAACTTTGCATTGTCCTCTCTTTGAAAGGAGTATCAATTATTTGCTTTCTACGAGCCACGACCGATTGCTTGCTAATTCTCCTTTTGTCTTCGTGTGTGCTGGTCCACTTCGTTCTTTGATAAACCAATGCTTCTCCCTTTCATCCGTCTCCTTCTGTTATCGTTAAAAATCCACGAATTAAGCATTTCCTAACTTAGCGAATAGTACAGTAGAATGATTTGTGTCGCCTAATCTTCGGTATCTTAAACATTGCACATTTTTGAGTATTATGAGACACCGTTAGTCCTTAATAGAGGAACGAAAGGATGAGAAAATTTCGCTAGTATAGTTCGTGGTTCGTTATTGGAAAATTTATACGGATAGAGTATATATCGATGTTCTGTTGAAAGGTAATTGATATACTTGGAACTTTGAGCGAATGACAAGTCCAATGGTTGTTGCTTCTACGATGCTGTTACAACCCTGTTCCATATTCCACTTGCTATTACGCCCATATTCTATTTGAAAACTAGAACAAATTGAAACTATGTTTCGTGTAATAATTTGAAATTGTGTTTTTGATGAAAGGATTGTTTGAAACTATATTAAATTCTGAAATTTATAACAAAATATATATTAAAATATGATATATATAAGTAATATTCAAATAGAAGCTAAAACGTATATCATTCAAGTCCTATGTATCAGTAACCAGATAATAGAAAACCTGAAATCTGTCGTTCAGAAATAACAATTATTTTAATGATATGGCGTAGTTGAAGCCCTTGATCCCTAAGTACACTCGACATTCGAAGCAACGATGTTCTTTTTATAATGAACGTGCTAGAATTGGAGTAGCATGATCTATCAAGGAAGGAACGCTTGTATTCCCAGGCCGTCTATGCTCATCATGTACCGGCCTATCGTCGACGGACATGCAACCATGAAACCATCTACATCGACATCTGGCCACATGCAGCAACAACGCTCCAAATTCGACGAGCGCTCTTGTAGCGGGTATCGATCATCGAAGGATATCGTTTGCGTCTCTTGCCAAATGGGAGGGATATACGTAGAGGAAGGGTGCATGAAAGCAGCGAGGTAGTCGCGTTACTCGCGCGTTTCCCACTCACCTGTACTCGACATTCGGTGGATTCGCCTCGGCGCGACATTTGAAACGGAGCTCGCTACCCTCCACGATGCGGCCATTCTTGCCCAAGCCCGACCGGATTCTCAGAGACACTTTCGGCGCGTAGCGTACCTGAAACACGAGATACGAGGCGTTCGATATGGATACGCGTCGAATACGATTCAGAGGGGGAGAAGAGAGATGCTTGAAATGTCACGCGAGCCGATGCTCAAATTTTCATGACCATCGTCGTCGCGTCGATCGATCGGCTCTCCGGTTCGCGTCGGCTCGCGTGACACTCTCGAATACCACAAGCCGCCGTTGCACTTTATTTTCTGTCGTCGGACGTAATTTCTCGGCAATTAATATCGCGCGTTGACAAGTCGGTAAGTAAATGATGTAGCTGGCAACCTGCAACCACGCAACGTATCATCGTTTGGTAGCCCGTATACCAGTCATGTCCGAAGCTGTGCAGCTCGCGCGACACACAGGGAGAGTTACGACCTCGTCATCGTGAATCATTAACATCGTCGCGAAAAGTAGCGAAACGATCTTCTCTTTGTCGGCGTCTCTTGATTCTCTTTCCCTTCTGGTAGGTAGCCTGGCGAAACGAAAACCGCAGAGCTTCCATTGTTCGGAGGAAGAAAGCAGAAACCCGGGCCAGCAGGGGGCCAGAGCTTATCCTCTCTGTGTCGGATAGCGATTACGCCACAGACCAGTTTTCGGGACGCGACATTAATTATTCTTTAGCTCGTTACCGCGTTTCTGGCCGGGTTCACGCGCTGCTGCTATGTTAACCTGGTTTCTCTTTTTTAAAAATGGATTGTCAGAAAAAAGTGCGCGTAAGCTAGCCGCCCCAAAACTATCAAAGCCGACGTTTCAATGGTGTTTGATGGCCCAATTTTCCGCAGTCCCTTTCTCTCGTTTTCACTTACCTCGACGCGCAGTTTCGCATTCTGCGGCGTGCGGTCGGCCGCGTTCTGACTTTGGCACGTGAACGTCGTGTTGTCGTGGTCCTTTCGCGGCATTACCCTCAGGATGGATTTCACCGTGTACAAGGGGCCGTCGTCGAATAATTCTTTCGTCGTTTTGATGCCTCTGTGTAGCACGTTCCCCAGCCCGTCGATCCATGTGATCTGTAATTAAACGGCGATTAATTGGATCGGGGATGAAATTTCGATGTGGGCGATCAGTATTTTAGTGTTTCGCCAATTCTACTCGAATGGTGGGCGGCAGATGCAACAGCGAATGAATAATAGGAAACCTATTAATCTGATATCGAGGTTGGTTATCTAATCCGATTAACGAGCTAAGAAGGCAGCTGCGCGGAACAGGAAGCTGAAAAGTTCGAGTTGCCAGATTGTTTATTTTTCGAGAATTCGTTCTTCCGAAGTGTGTTTTCCAGACAATGTGACGTCACGGAACTTGAACTTAGAAATGCATGAGAGATTTTGCCAATTTCACTCGTACCTAAAGCGGTACGCAATTATTCACACGTTAATACGTTTTACAGTTTTACCGTGATTATCTCGTGTGTATATCTCTGCTTAAATTCAACTTAATCGAAAGTCGAAGAACTTTATCAACGATATACAAGGTATTTTTCAATTGGGAGTGGAACCGGGAAGAGGGTAATTTTAAATGAAAAAGTAAGTTGCAAGTATAGCGTATTCGCGTATGATTAATTTCATTGCTTTGTAACGAAGGAAATTTAATTTCACAAATATTTCAAGGGAATTGTACGTTCAGCCGAATGGAAATAGTTTCAACAGTCTGTAAAGTAATAAAATTTATTTTTTAATCTCCTGCATCATCGTCTGCTCTTTGATATCAAAACGTACAATGAGATATGTTATCACTGTTATCAAACGAATATTCCGAATCAATTGCCTACCACGAAAACAAAGACTCGGGTATACGAAAAATATTTTATTCCGCGTTTTCGATTTGTCTTTGCCTGCAAAATCACCCTGTATAATATTCAGCCAGTTTAAAGCGTGCCCTATATCAATCGCAACAGTGCTCTCCCGAAAAATGATAGTTCGTTGTTTTAAACTGCCACAAACTGCCAACTCATTCGTCTTCCCTAACGAATACCAGTTACCACCTACTTTGCCGTGCTCTCGATCATTAATTTAAAAGCAGTTGGCTCGTTTCAGCAAGAGATCCGTCGGATTTTCCGAGTGCAGCTTATCGACCGAACAGAGGAAGAATGCGTCAGAAGTCGAGGTTGAACACAGTCAAGGGGGATGAGAGAGAACCGGGATGGACCGAGCATATCGGAAGTTATTTCATTATAACGGATTCCGTCATATATTTTATTCAATAATTCGGCTACGATCGATCCTCTTGATCGGGTTTCTAACGGGCCAGCAAGTAGTTCGGATCCCTCGGCTTGCACGTAGCTTCCGGCAACCGCGAGCTTCATCTGCGGCTCTCGCTTTCCAAACTTTCGAATTTTCTTCGGAATTAATTCAGCCTGCAGCCGACTTGATTGAAAATCCCTTCTCGTCCCGAGCCGATCCACCAGATGTATATATATATATATATATATGCATAGCACCGTGACACTTTTCTTTTGTTTTTTTCTTTCATCCTTAGTCGACTGGTTTTCCTAGAAACACGCGCGAATCTCGTTGTTGGAACGATTCCGCGAAACGACGATGATATCGTTTCTCCGATATCACGCCCGGAATGCCTAAGTTCGTAGCGGCGATTCCAGCGAGCGGAGATCGATCTAATCGGTTCTAATTAGAAATCTCGTGCCGCTGGGGCAACCTGGCTCGACACCGATACCGATATTTCCGATCAGAAACGCTACTCCGCAGTTTCGTGTAATCGACGCTAATCTGGGATTTCGTGGCTGGATTTCTATCTTCTAGTTAGTATTCTTGGTGTTACGCTATGTACGCTATGTATAGGAGGTTATATGTAGATAATAATGTTATACTACTTCTTATGGTACAGACGAACGACAAAATTTCTTTTGCATTTTTTAATGGAAGATTAATATCCTATCAAGAGCGTAGTTATTAGTAGACTGCAAATATCATTAAATTCTGATGGATATAAGTAAAGAAGTTAGATAGAGATTTACGTTATTTGCTACGAGTATTTTGAATATTTTATATATTTTTGCATATTATGCGCAACCTGTGCGTTTTTGCACCTTTAATATTTCTATAAATACTCGGGAAATAAACTCTCGCAGTCTGGCTATTAGCAACGTTAAGAAGCGCCGCTGGATTATTGTTACCAGAAGCCGTTTATTTTTGTTAAAAAGTTATGAATATCCCGATAAGAAGAAAAAAAAATGAACTGATGCCTCTAGGAAAAATAGAGTGGAAACAGATAGCTTTTCCCTGTATATAAGAAATATAAATTATTCCTTCTTTAAAAGCCTTGAAGTATTCTCCATATTGGAAGGGTTAAGTTGCCATAATCTGTATTGCATTTCAGTGTTTAATAATTTGCACGTAGTAAAAAGTATGGTCTACTTTCCTAATTTGTCCAAAGTGTAATATACTTGACAGCAGATAAAATTTAAATATAGCGGTAATATCAACGATGCTGGTGTGATGTTATTTCCACCAGATCGTAGATAAAGAAGCGAATATAATACGATTACGCGACCCATTTGCACGAAACTGAAACTGTTGCACGAATTCTTCGTAGGTAAACTTTCATCATCACCGCCAGCGAGTAATTTGTAATTAACTAGGGGCGCGATTAAAACGCTACGAAATCGGGAAGAAAATCGGCCGACGCGTCGGCTCCAGCCGATTTCAAACGAAACCGCGGAAACAACGAACTGCATGCAATCTAGCACGAAACTTCTACGATCGAGCCACTGTTCGACTAGCCAGATAATGAAAGTGTATTCGTCAGAGTACGAATCGCCGAAAAAAAATCCCACTAGTGCCTTTTTGACGAACATCGATGCACACTTTCCCTACGGCTCTTCTATTATTCCTCTAGGCAATACGATGATATACGGCTAACCGCGTCTATGTATCGATGCGTGTTAGCGTATGCACCTCTACGTACGGGAAGCAAGCACTGCTCTGCCGTAGCTGCACCGACGCGAATCGATCGTATCGTCTATAATTAGGCATGCTGCATCAATGCTCCTGTACTCTCATATCACTTGGAGTTACGATTCGCTTTGCTCGAATATTATTTACGATACCTGGCGCGATAGCGCGGAACCAGCCGCGTTGTTACAGCGCGTTATAATTTTAATAAACGTGGCGCAATTACGACGGAAGGGTCGCGGACAGGGAGAAAGAATGAGGAAAGAACCGAGCTATGGAAGAAAACGAGAGGAAAAAGAAATAATGATGCAAGATCTTCAGCACTGGATGGACGGTCTTTGAAATTTCTTTCGTCGCTCGATGAATATTCGATGAGCAGGTTCCACCTCTTGGCAACGAACTTTTCTTGCATCTTCACCTCGGAAAATATACGTTCTTCTCTTCGCGCCCTTACGTACGACTTCTTTGAGAACGGTCGCCGACTTAATTCCAGCTGCGTCGGCGATTGTGGCACTGGCCATCCCATCCGATGAATCTTCCTTCTCGAGCGAACAATAACAGTAGAAAATGTCGCGGGGAAAAAATTAAAGGATGCTTCTTATTCCTATTTTGTGACGTAAATTGTTAAAGAAAGCGCGCAATCAAGATGATTTCTCCGGTGATTTCTTAATATTTCCGCCGAGACTCGTTTAACGCTACTTTTCTCGACGACTGCGACGAAAATGACGATTACGAGTTCGCGGATAAATTCATTTGGTTCGTTTTAATTAGAAAATTTTCAGAATCCACGAATCCAGATTTCTGTGGTACACCTCCGTTTCTCATCAATGCGTTTCGAATTGCCGCGCGTATTTCATTTACGGCTGCAGTGGACGAAAGATGATCGACATTCGCGGGTACGTTGGTATTATGATTATAAGCGTTAATGGATCAGTCACACCCTAAATAAATGCTCCGTGAACCAGCCGCGTTCCGTTCACCTATTCTTCCGTTCAGCGATTTTTTACGACCTAAATAACGATGTGAACGCGACAGCCTGAACGCGATCTTCCCTTTTTGTAAAACCGTGCCTCCGTAACCTTGGCTCCGCTCGTTTATTTCCAGACTAGCCTCCCCTGACGCCCTTATATTTTTATAAATCCACGTAAGCGGTTAATTCCGTCTAATGTTTCCGCGCAGGTTCGTTAAAGGATACTTCATACGCTTTTATAGAAATACTTAAGAATCAGAAAAGAGAACGCGGAGGATGGTTCCGCGGAGAGTTGAGTTGCTTTTACTTTCGAATATTTGTACAGTACTTGCCATTTAAAAATAGTTTCAGAGGTTGAAAGAGAGGAATTTGTATCACGAAATTCCGCTTATTAAAAAATTTTAATCAAATACATAAGTTTAAGGGTAGTTAGTTTCTAGATGAATATCGACGATAGAATTTAGAAAAGCAATTTCTTGTCTAACTTTTGATAAAAAAAAGTGACAAGATTTATGAGATAATTTGACGAGAAAGAGATGAACTCGCTAGATCGTTGTTATAAATATAACAGTTTCTTTTAGGAAATCCTTTAAACAATTAATTCTAGACATGTAATTCTGGTCAAAATGTTACTAAATATATACATAAAAGAATTTAGAAGCTATAAGGAGAACAAAAGTTAAAACCGTAAGTGAATTATTTCAAATGCTGAATAATGGAGCGACGGACTGTACAAAATAGGTTTATCGAAACATTATTTGGCAAGAAAGTTTTACAATATCGACTATTCTGAATAAATCGATATCCTTTTAACAAATTACCGATAACATTTTCAGCTCAAACTCTATTCCAGAACTAGCGATAGATTTAAAATAGCAGCAAGTATCTTTATACTTATTACTATTATTATTCATAGAGGATAATCGAAAACGTTTGCACTATACCGTATATCCGAGATTGTAAAAGAAATGGACACGTGTGACTTCGGTTACAATTAGAGCGGCTTTGTGTAATTTATATCTGGAAATTCGTGTGAATTAATCTACAAACTTTACGAAACACTGTCTCTCATTCGGACAATTTGTCACAAAAGCTACAAGCTCGCAATGAACGATATCATATTCATTAGTCGCTAACCTCGCCTCCGTGAGAGTCATCGAAATAGCAACGTCACGTGTATCCCTGCGGAGCCAAGTCGTTCGTCTTTATCACGACGCCTTTATCGATGTTAATTGGGAAACCAAAGCGAGAGATAGCGCGATCCCGTCATCAATTCAACGTCTCCTAGAAGAGCTCTTTTTTGTTCGGCGACCTTTTATTCGAACGAACCTTCTCTGGCATTCAACGTGGACGGTAATTAAATAGAGCCGACAGAGAAAAGCAACGGTTGACAAGGAAAAACAAGGCTCGTACGATCTCGACCCGTTCAACGTGGCTTCTAGTTAGTTCATGACGTTGTTTATTCGCAAATACCCACGGGAAATTATTAGCTAGCCGTTCGACAGTCGAACGAAAATGACCCTAGTTTCTGTACAAGTCGCGACGGTGTACACTGACGTTGATGAATAATTCGAAAGTTGTTTCTATTGATAAATAGAACCGACAAGATCCGTTGGAAAGCTGGAAATATCCGTTCAAATTACGAGAGACGAAATCGAATCGGACGGATAGCTGGAAACATCAACGACGATCCTCTTCATCCTCTGTCCCCACCAGCCTCAGACGGCTTTGCGTTTAATTGCACCCCGCCGAGTAATTTGATCGAATAAATTGGCTTCGCGTCTCTTCCTAACGAGCAGCTTTCTACTTCAACAGTTGGCGAATTAGAACTTTCGGCTAGCGTGCTTGTTTTTGGGCACCCGACAGATCGACCCAGCTGTCGGAACGTCACGTCGCGAGTTTTATGGAAATGCGTGCGCTCTCGCGGCTTGTCGCTAGAATTTTCCTGTTCTCTACACTCCCCCTCTAATGACACACCTACATCTACATAGTTGTGTGTAGACTTCGAAACTAATCGTCAACATTTTCTCCCTCCTATAATAGAAACTTTGCACGATTGTTCATTGTCTGTGACTCGGCTTCAAGTGTTAGGAGCGCGTGCTTGAAATTAGAATGTGAAAGAAAAGTTTATGAACACGTATACGATGCGAACAACGAAGATTATACAATAGAGAAAGAAAGAATGGATGAATATTAGAATATACAACGGTACATGAAAGTATTTGTACATTCGTTCAAACTTTGCAACAGATATCCTTAATTTTATGTACATTTTATATCATAATCATGATAGTCATGCCTCATTATGGTTCGTGAAACTTAAAAAAGTTTCGCACAACATACATAATACACTCATAAAAATTTCCCACGTTAAGTGTTCGAAGAGTTTCGCAAGCCACTGTATAGTATAGAAGATATTAGGTTGTCCGAAAAGTGTTTTTCTTTTACAGACACATCTTTTAAAACGATGCATCTTTATACAAACATGAAACTTAATATGTCGAACGTTGTAATCTTTATCCTGATAGAACAACTTTGATCATACGTAATTCGATAAAATAATATAAAACGGACAAATGTTGTGCATCCATTATTTCCTTATAAAACGAAAGAAACTTTTCGGACGACCTAACGTTTATCTGAGTTATTTTTTCTTCCATGTATGTCGCATCGTATCGTTCGAGCTGGCTGTATTTTTACTCTAAAGTTAAAACCCTACTAAAAATACGACAAGAAAAAATTCCAAAGCTGTATAGTCGAGCCTCATTAAGCAGACGTAGACTGGTCGAAAAAGGTATTCGTAGTAACGAACGAACAAAATTCATCGGGTTTCATTAGATACGAATCGAGTCGCGCGCGACAAACCCGTAAAGCAGCCAGCTGGCCGGCAAAAACGACTGTTTGCCCTCCTAATGAAATTAATTATCTAGCCTGGCGTCATCGAGCGACATACGCGTGTTACACCGTTATAATTGCCGGTGCTCGTCTCGACGGGTCTCGTGTAACTGTTTTCAGCCGTGAAAGGAAAGCAAGCGTGTGGGTGTGCGCTTGACATTAGCAGACGGCGAATGGAAACGGTTTCTCCCATAAATTCAGAGAGTCTTCCTTCGTGGTAAAAGCCGTAGCAAGAACTTCTTTCCCAACACGGTACACGAATTGTCCGTATAGTCAACGAGCCTCGGCTTCGCGTTGGAACGTGTCGCGCAACGAGTACACGTTGAACTTACGCGACAGTTTGCCGAACGTCAGCCGATATTCCAGGCACTACGTTTCTCCGGATATTTCAAGTTTATTATAAAAATGCATTACGCTCTACGGAGGATAAGTCAGAGAAAAAAATTCACGCGCTTTCCTATCAAAGTGCGAGTGTCAGTCTGTTATCTGTAATCTCTTCCCTTCCTTTCTTCTTTTTATATTTTATTATAATCTGGTGGTTGCTCTTTATTAAATGGAATGACGTTTATCGTCGATTATGGATGTGTGCAAGTAAGAAGCTTTCTCTTAACGTTGATACGTATTACTGGCCAAGAATACAGCATCGCTTGATCAATTGCATCTGTCGCTACTTTTGTTATTAATTTCGTCTTTTTATTCGATTTCCGACTTCGATTTTTGACAAGAACGTTCTCTATGATACTAAGACACTAGGCGAATTTCTTTTTAATTTTTGGATCGTACGGAACACGTAGTCATTTGAAATCAGCTAATAGCGTATTTCGTATTCAAAGTACGTTTCGTTCATTCGTCAACAATATATCTCAGAGAGAAGGCACGAGTTACTTCTCTTACAGGTGCTACAGCCGTTCGTAAAAGCAGTAAGTCACTTTAAATATTCTATGATATTCCAACCACGATTGTTAGCTGCTACGAAACCCACTAAATATCCCAAGCACCTAACGTAGCCCGACATTTCCATCGTGGCGTTACGCATAAAACGCTCGTAGTAATAGCGGCGAACAAATATCGCGTTCATTTCATTGGGTGCAATTGGCTCGTATCCAGAGGTCGAACGAATCGTGCTCGTCCAACTCCAACAAGGGTGGCTAATTTTTATCGGGCCTTTCGTTCTCGAGACTGGGATTCTTTCTAATGAAACCTCCGCCTTTGGTCCCTTATGAATGTATGCAGGAGCTACCGGGATGTTTTTCTTTCCTTAAATTCGTCCTATTTGCATAGGTTGGGAATAAGAAGGGGCGAAAGGTCGGCGGAAAACGTTTTCCTTTGATCTTGTACCCCATCCCGCTGGCCATAATAGAATTAAGAACGCGACAGCGATATTAAAATTTTGTTTCGAGAGAAACTTGGCGATGCTTCTCGCGGCAAGTTTCCGCAACAATATGAAAGAAATTCACGGAACTGAGAGAAGTTACGAGGAAATGAAAGAGAAGAGGCGGCTGCCTTTCGCGAGAGGGTGGAACGAAGAGAAAGATCGGGGTTGGTCGGCCGTGTTCGAGAGCGCCAACGGCGTCGATGGAAAAATCACGGAAGCCTCGCGATAATTGAAACTGCACCGGAATCACGGCGAGTCGATGCAACGGCTAAAATACGAGAGAGCAGCTGCTTAATATTAACTTTTGAATTACACGACAAAGACGAGCGGCAATCCTGTGCTCTCGAGGGTCAGAGGGTCCGGCTGATTTATTCACCCACTGAAAATTCATGAATTCATACAACGACCAAATAGGGACGCGTTCTAATCCTATATTTCGCTCTAACGGCTAATTAACGGGCGCGCGATGCTTAACTTCAAGAACGATCGCAGCAAATACAGTTCATCGACTAGTTTTTTGTCTTGTTTGGTAATACAGAAATTGAAAAAGAAAAGAAGAAATTCATGGAAATCGGGTCGGTGAAATTCGTGGAACTTTTGCATTTAACATCGAAACCGTAACATCCGCCCCTCTAAAATTCTTTAACATAATGAAACGTTTATCGAAAAATCTGCATCCGGTTTGAAAAAATACACGAGTGCCGGTGTTTCGTTGAAAGGTAAATCACGAGCGGGTTTTCCGTTAAATCAGTTACTCGATCCGGAAGATCCGGTATTGCAGAGAGGAAACTCAAAAATCTTCGTATTGGAATCGAAACTTTTTATTATGAATGTTTAAGTTCGAAGACTATTCGACATGTGCCATTTATTCACGTACGCAACCTGCGGTTATAATTGCTGCGATTCATTTTACGAAGATTACATTTTATTACGACTAACCAGATACAATGAATTTGTATCGATACATGAGATTGTATCGTATTTACACACGATATGGTTATACCAAGCCGATGATTTTGCAAGGCACCTACAAAATTATATCTTTCTAGATATCTGTAAAACGACTGCTCCGACTAAATAACTCGAGTCGTTTCAGACTCGTTAGAAACCGGTTATTTTTAATTACCTCCATGATTTTGATAAATCAGCCTCCTGTCGTATTTCTTTCCTCCTTTGTTTTGCTTTTTCGCGAATATCTTTGCCGTAACGAGACGTTACAACGTGGTGAAGTAAAAATAATTCACGAGACCGTTCGAGCGATAGCAGGCAAATCATTGGAGGATATCGGCGATATCTCTGGCTCGCTGGTAATCGATACAGACGCTGTTAGTCGTAACAAACGTTATTTGTAATCGCGATTGTTCAACCACGGCAGAATAAATGCCACTTTTCGTTTCTCTCGTTCTCCTTCGCAATAGCTTTTCCCGCAATTTTTGATTATACGCGTAATTCATCGGATATACGCCATTCTAACGGTAACCGCGACAATTGTAGTCCTCGTTTCACCAAGTTCCGGCGCCATCGACGAGCAGACGGCTATGATGGCGTCGCAGTTCCGACGCGTTTCTCCACGCTACTTTAACAGAGAGGAAAATTTGAGATAATTTGTCCCGATGCACAACGAAAAGTATTTTATGCTTTTTTTTTTTTTAAGAAAAAGAAAAATGAGCACGAGCAGACTGCATCAACGAGTCGGATTATCTTAGGGATCAATCCACCTGCGTTTGTGTACCACCGCGAAGCTTTCAGCGGTCGAACAATAGTCGGAATTTTTGCAGAGATTTTTCACGATTATTTTCTACGCTGCGCCGCGCCGTACCGCCGAGGACCGCGCGTCATTGATGAATTACAATGGATCGGAATGCATCACTCTGTCGTCGATTAAATTCCCTCGCTTTGCCTTTTATCCTTCCATCGTGATTTTTTCTGCTTTACTTTTCGCTTGTTGTTATCGGAGAAAGAGAATGGAATCGAGAGTTCGGATATGTAGAGGCTATTCCTTTTTTTTTTTTTTGTATAACGCAAACCAGAGAATAACTATCTTTCCACGTGTGTTACCGTATGTTGGGCAATGATATTTTTTTCACCTCGCGGCGTGAAGCCGATTTTGAAGAGGGGACGGTGAATAAAATCACTGTTTCCGGACCGACTGCAATGGATCATTCGCTGTACGATCCATCCTCCATGTTGCAACATGTTTTCCTTGTTTTTTCGACTAAACTAAATAACGTTCAATCGCGTGACACGCTACTATAAAAGAACAGAATCGTCTGTATGAAAATTAATCACTGAATAATCTGTGATTTAAACTAGGTAAGGTATCTATTAGGAAATCCGTGCGCAATAACTCTTTCTTATTGAAACGAATGAAAACAAGAAAATTATCTTTCCAGCTAACATTTCACTATTGGAAACGGTACTACTACCATACGCGATCAACACCTACTATATACATAGCCGTGTAACAGATCCACGAACCGCAAGTTCAATCGCTTTCTCAATTTACATGTTACCGGTATAATGATGTAACCGATCGCTATACCATGAGTTTCCGCCTTTTAGTTTAGAAATTTCGGTATAACCTTTCGTTTGCAACGAGTTAATTTCGAAGGTATGGAATAACACGACTCGCAGGACGAGGGTCGCGCATCGATAATATTTACGAAATCGGCGAAGCGCCAGGCTTCGAATGACCAGGCAAACGATTATAACACACAGCGGTCGGTGATAATTGAATCTCGTTCACGGGTCGATTCGCAACGAGGCACTCGCGTATCGCGTTCGCACTTTGGGTACTTCGATCCGAAAGAAATTTTCCGAAATCGGATAAATCGGTGGATTTTCAGATTCGGCGATGTTCCGGGCAAGGGGAGGGGTAGGGGCAATGTTTGCCAGCACGTTTTGAGTATCGTTCGCATCACGAATCCCCATGTAACGACATTAATCAAGGGATTCGCGTAATTTTAATTAAAAACCGCGCCAGACCTGCGAACGACCATGAAACAAATTTAATTAATTTTTCACCGGTTGGCGCCGCGGCTCGATTCCCCGCGTCGACGACAATCCCGGCAACTCGTTATTTATCTAGGCCGAAAGGAACAGCGGCTTGAACGGTTCGACCGCCATCGAAAGCGGATTTCTGTATTAAAGTGACTACAATCGCGACCGAACGAACGGTGAATTAGCGGCGAGGCTGGCCCACCGCGAAATTGTTCGCGGTGTCGCGAATCGGCCAGCGCATTATCGCCGCATCATCGATATTCCTACCCTCTCACCCTCGACCTGATCTTTATTACGACGGGGGTTCAATAAGCTCGCGGATGAAAGCTTGACGAGTTTTCGTTATAACTAACTACCTATACGAGGTATTTTTATTATCAATATATTTATATTGTCTATCTATAACTAAGTTATTGCCGCTTCGCATGCGCAACGATATAAGACAAATATATGAGAGATTGACTTCGATTGAAAAATGTGGCTACCGAATAAATTCGAAAGCGTTCTATAAGTGATGTCTGTTTCAATTGTCTATTTCTCAGTCTTCTTTGACTTTTATCACTATTGGCGTGTTGCTATTGGTGAATCTTTGCTTTCGCGAACGCGCTGTCGCCTTCTTTATATGGTGATTCCGCCAAAGGGCGAGAAATAACATTTCTGTTCTCAGTAATATCATTAATAACACCTTAACTCGCTGAGATTTAAGCGACCATTACCGTACATATCTTTCTATCACCTTGATATCCACGTTGTGTTAGAGTTATCGAAGATAAGAAAAGAAAATAGGCTCAGATGAAGATTTAGGATTTCCAGGTTAATATTCCTCGATATCTAACGTTCGATTTTTAATCAGCAAATAGGTCTCTAACGTCCAAAGTGTTTCCCGAAGGTTTCTCGCCTGCGTGCTCGATAATTCGATAATTCGATCGAAGCTGGCTCCGATGGCGCTAGCGTACGTGCACCGCTAGCTCGCCGAGGGATTAATGATACCATTATTCGAGCGTCATCGCGTCTAGGTGGAATCGAAAGGGTGTTCCTAGTGTGGCGCCGCGTCGCGCTTCGCCATTTCACCGTGCACACGTACCTACGAGCTCAAAAACACCGCCGTCAAAGTAAATAGACAAAGACGAGCGGATCGAAGCTGGGTGGTCGCTTTTTCCCCAGCGCTTTTTACCTCGTGCCGGTTTTTTCTCCTCCCAACGCGATGCACGCAGTCCCTCTGCAGCGCCTTTAAAGATCTCTTTTGCGTTCCCCTTTCTCTTTTTCTTCTCTTTTTTCTCGCATGATCCAACCGTACGTAGTAGTTCGAGCCGCGAAGCAGATCCGAAGTCGGTCAAGCCGCCATATCGTCGAGTCACTTCTACTTGCCGGTTTAAAAGCGTTTCGGCGCGCTGTCCCGTCATCGCCGCGAGACGAACGCCAACACATCCATCAAAAGATATCGCGGTCTCTAGCTGGTTGTACCAACGTCGACAAACCCGAACAATCTCGCCTCGGGTTGCTTTCGCGAAGATTTTTCGACTCGTGGCACAAGCGCTCGGAGAGAAGGAGCCTTTTACGATACGCTCCGTGGAAAGGACAAAGCCTTTGCTCCGGTAATTATGTGTCTGGCGTAATGCGGTTTAACGCGTTATTGCGGCTCCTAGATTTATGCATTTTCGTTGCCGAGCAGCTCTTTTCTCCGCTTTTAAATTAGTACCTACTCGTTTTACGAGCCAGGACCAACTGGCTCTCTGCTGTTCTTATAGAGCTTTTACTCGAAGTTTATGTGAATTTCTTCGCGCTTTGCGCAGGATCTTACTCCAACAATGACACCACGATTGAGCATTAAGAAATCCTTCCTTTTTCGACGATTAATTTTCACGTGGTTATGTATTTAAAAATATAACACGACATAATTAGTTCGATCAAATTCATGGAGATGCAGGATCGTAGAACGATCGATTTTCGTACTACAATGTGTCGGTACCTACAAATTGTTGACCGATGTAACAAGGAATCTGCTTCAAACGTTTCTATCTTGTCGAATGTCTCGTAAGGAGCAACAATTATCTTAAAACCAATCTTTACGACAGTCTCGTACAAATAACGCATCGATCTATGATACCTGTAGAATATTTTTTCGCTAATGCCGTCTGATTGATGCAACAGAATCATTAATAGGGATTCTCTGATACTTTTAGACAGTGTATATACCCTTTGCTGTTCGCGAGATGCTCAACGAGATAGAAACGTTTGAACTCGTACAAGTTCCTCTTTTATCTCTCTCAGCAAACAGCTCACCTACGTCGGTGTTCGTAAATCCTCGTACAATCTTCCACTTCTTACCATCCGGTTCAATCGATATTCAAAGTAAAAGAGAAACGAGAGACTTACCTCCGCGGGCGGTTTGCCAGCCACGCTGACGCACTCGATCACCAATTCCCGGTCCTCGGTCGTGATAAGAAAGTCGCCCTGAAGGATCTTTGGTTTCTGAGGCGGAACCAGCACGCTCAGCTTGGCGAATCTCGAGCGTAATGCTGGCTGGCCGTCGTTCGTGGGCGATGCCTGGCATTGGTATGTGCCATCGTCCTCCAGTTCCACCGGATAAATATGTAACGAGAAATCACCTGGAACACAAAGACAGACACGATCTTTTTCAGTTGTTGTACATTAGCGTAGGAATCTGTTTCATACATTTTTTGGAAATGTGAAAATGTCAGAATACGTTACTAACCCCAGGATTGTTAGAATAGCGCGAAAATAGTAAATCCTCATTTCTCGTGGAAATTTTATAGATCCGCTGAATTTTTAGAGATTCGGAGGAATTTTTAGAAAACATACGAGTAGAAGTTAATGAACATTTTTCTCGTTGTATTTTGTCACAATGCATGTCATTTTGATTTCTTTGTTGCATATTTTCATGTCATTGCCGGTTTATCTAACGTTGAGAGAATTTTTGGGTAAAGGTATAAAGCAATTCAATGATTATAGTTTAGAAATTGTCGCACGCTACGCATCTCTTTCCACTATTCGTATATTCTCTTTATCCGTATATTACAATCTCTTTCACTCACTTCGGATAAACTACGCAGGCATTTTCGAAACGTATTCAGCGACTGGAATATTTCGGCTTCGCTATACGTTCGCTTTTCATTCCGTAAATTCAAGCATACGCTTTTTCCACAGATCCATAATACTTGAAACTCAATGAAAGCTACGCGAGAGATAACCATCTAAGCTGGTGCTCGCATTACGTCTCTACTTTGATGTATCTTTCGTTCATTCGCTTCGAATAAATCGTGTCTCGTGCAAATATAGAATCCGAAACAACTCTATCTCCCGAAATCTAAATTTAAATTCAATTCAAAATCCAACTTCTTCGGTCCACAAGCTCCGATCGAGCTGTCTGACCAGCACGTTCGGGCCGATGAATTTTTAGCCGGGCCAGGTGTCAGGCCACCAGCGGAATTCCAAAAGTTCGGGGTTGGACCGCGTGCAAATTGAACCAGCCGGAGATTTTCACTTTATACGCGGCCGGTATCGCAACATCGGGTACTAGGAACGAGAAACGGTGGAGGAGAGGTGGACCAGGGTGAGACGAGGTGACGGGAATGGGGGTGTGCTCGGATAGAAAACCATTTACCCCCGTTGATTGAAACTAACGGTTTACGAGCGTCTGCTCGATCGTATCGTGTCGGCCCGTACGTAGGAAATTTCTCCGACTGACGGTTTTATTTTGAAATCTCCACATATACGTGTAAGCTGTCAGAAACAACGCGGCTGCTGTGCAGTGCGCGAATCGACGCGAATTAGAACGGCCCGTTGCCGGCCGCGTCAGCAAAATTCCAATTTTTCTCTCTTCCGCAACCTTCCTCCCCTTCCATCTACTTCGTCCTCTTTCCTTCTCCACTTTCGTCCTGGTTCCATCCACTCGTTGATTTCTTCCTTTTCCTATCATTCCCGTCCGACGGTCCAGGTTCTCGATCGTTGAATCACCAGGATACACCACGAGACCGCAAGTGTTCGAACTTTTCCGCGAGAAAGTATCTCGGGCACCGATTATCGCCGCCAGCAACAACCGATCGCGATCAAGTAAATTCGTCTGGCGCGTGATTTATTTGCACCGAGTATCCCCCTCCTCCCCCTCCTCGTCTCACTCCTCTCTTACCACTTCTATCAGCCGCTATCCATCCATCCATCTATCCATCTAAACATCTATCATTCTGTCCCCCCCATCCTCCTCCTCTTATCCCTATTGCCGTGCCACAGCTTCGTCTCATCTATCCACCCAATTCCCTCTCGCGTTTCTTTCATTCCATTCATGCAACTTTCACGAGCCGCTTCTCTTCGTGGCATGCACGACGAAGCAATTGTGCTTCGGCTCGAACGAACGAATGAAACCGAAACGAACGAATGAACGGTACGTACAACCGGACGATCCCGATGGACGTGGATCCAGATGCGGAGATGGGGTTGACGTTCGGGAGGACAACGGGCTGCGGTGACGAGTGGGCCGCTACCAGTAAATGGAAAAATGGAATCGTCTCACTTGTACGCAGCGGCTGATCGTTCCAGCGATAAATCGCGCCCTTGCGGACCTAACTTTCGCTCTCGTTTTTCGGCTTTTGTCCATAGTCGTTCGTCTCTCGCTGATTTCAAGTGGTACGAGCTTCGTCGCGAGATTTTTTCAGGGATTTGTCTTTGTACTGTTCGATCGGTGCTTTCGTCTACTTAGATACATCTACTAAGGTGATATCTAATAGCGATATTGGAATGAAGCAAGGGAAGGAATAAGGAGGCAAGGGAAAAGAAAAAGAACGCGAAAGAAGCAGGAGAAGAAAGGATAGGAAAAGTGGGCGTTCTTAGAACAGCGATCTGCACAGTGACGAGAAGTTTCTTTCGCTGAACGAGCAACTGTCTTTGCGGACTTGTAATCGGACTTTTGAAATTTTAAATTACTTGTTTAGAATACAATCTTTATGGGGAAACAGAAGAATGGATGTACGGATTATTCTGGTTCTCAAATGTAAATACGTATATTATTTTCTAGAAAAATAGAATTTTCTAACAGATAAATCCACGTTATCGGCAGAAAGGATAGTTGTAAAGAGCTTTCGTTTTCTCAGTCGCTACATCGCTTTAGCCATTCCTTTAATTCTTATCCTTTAACGCTATTTGTAAAATTATTAAAAACGCGATGAGATATCAAAGAAACAACACGGTTATATAAAACACGGTTTATTTTGTTCACACGTTTTTCTGTTTTAAGTCAAACGATAGCGTGAGTGATTTAGCCACGTCTCAGCGTATTTTTTTAATAGAAGCCACGTGTATCGTATTCGCCTAACCACTTACGCCACACTAATCCTACAAACGGCATACCATTTGCGGAGCTATAGACCTGTTTTAGCAGTGCATAAAGAGTTGTTTGAAAGTGGATCAACCGGGGCCGCAAGGTTTCTCGCACGAAACGCAAATATTCATAGGGGTTGCATGGGCTTACTAGCCAACGAGGCAATAAACATCGCATCTGCGTTCCTTTCATGCGCGGCACAGGGCTGAAAACACCACGAGATGCGTATTAGCGTGCCATTGCGAACGAAAAAGGATTTCAGCTGCGGAGTCTGACTGTTCCGCTGCAATATCACGGAAGATTGAACGGAAAACGTTTCACGTTGACGATAAAGGCGCGCGTTATCGTATAGCAGACTAGACGCCGTGAGGAACAGATAGAATTTTCATTCTCATCCGTTATTGCATTCTATTCGTTTATTTGTTTGTTCTGTGTACGCTATCATGATAAAGCAATAGCATCGATCGAATATACAATATCGTAAGTACAATATGCATTTCTTACGTATCCGTGTATTGTATCATCGTGTAATATCAATGTAGATACTTGTTCGTAATTATCAAGGCGTTTACAGGAAAAGGAGATTAGGAAATTAATACAACTTTTAAGAATTATTATTTAGGAGGCTCGATGTTTATATACAGGCTCTTCATATTCATACATGTATATGTATATACATAATTTTCCTCTCGTTTATTTATATTAATTCATTGCTCTATACAATTCCTACACTCGTGTTATTAATTCTTTTTCTATCTGTTTTCTTCCGTAAACTTTTTCAATGAGATTTAGATTAGGGGATTGCAAGGACCAACACGTACGATTCTTAATTTGCCATATTCTTCCTGCTATTGCGACAGACAGTCATCGCAAACATTCGCATCGTTAATTGTACGAGTGCGAAACTAAATACGAAATACCGATGTAAAATATGGATGCAAAATAAATTAGAATGTGTGAATCGGTAACTAACTGGAGCGATGAACTCGCTATGCATAGTTTCGGAAGAAACTAAAATCTTTCCCGTACATTTTCAAACCAGTATCTTCTGTCTTGAAATACGCAGTTATGGTATGAAGCAAAGTTATAAATCGTTGCATTGTATCATCAAATGATAATATGGAAATATTAAACAAATAGATACGAATCTATAACTGCAGCAAGGTAGAAGGGTTCTCCTAGCGAGAATTCGCCATGACGTTATCGTTTTGTGCGATCTTTTGTATTTATACGGTGTCTCTGTCTAACGGAACACAAAAATAACTCTTGGCCTTTCTAGCGCGCGAATGCAGCTCGAAGGGATTCCGTTGCATTATGAGGGACAATAATTAGCGCTCCTCTGGAGCTCATTTAGCCAACTTTGGTAACTTCGGTGGAAGCAGCTCGGCGCGACGTCTCCTTGCAGCCCTGCTTTGGTAATTGCTGGTGCGCGCACGGAAGTGCTCGCGTTTCTCGCAAACGACGACGACGACACCGACGACGAGGGCCAATGACTCGAAGAACCAGCTGGAACTTCCCGACGAACATAACTTTCGCGTAAACAAAGCTGGCGGTCACTGGCACGATCGGAAGTCTCGCTAAAAGTCCGCGAGGAATTTCTCGAAACATGCAACGTCATTAACTAAAGAGAGTCGGCGGAAGAAAGAAAAAGAAAGAAAGACAACTACGAGTATCGTTACATGTTAATTTGCAGTGAAATTTTCAACTTTTCTCGGCAGTTATCTCTGCACCGATATTACACCACCTTTTTATTTCAATTTAATTGATATTTAAGAAGTAAAGTGTACATGCATTTCAACTATTCAGAATTTATGAAAATACTTAAATGAATTTGTAAACACGGTAAAATAAAATAAATGTAACAAGTGTAGGAAAGTAAAATCTACCGATCGAATCCGATCCATGTAATGTTTCTAACAGCGGAATCGCACTTTTGCATTATTGGAAACATAAATGCAACGAATCACCCAGGAATTGCAACGACGTCGCCGTCGTTCGTCTGCGCCAGATCTTAAAGTGAGCGAATGGCTTGCAGCAGAAGCTGAACGTATTCACGAAAAGTACGGTATTCATATAGCTCGACATAGAACGGACAACAAGCAATTCAGGTCAGAAATCCTTGCTCTCTGAGATACAATTCCAGAAATTTCCGACCACGTGTTTGGACAAAGGTGGACAAAGCGAGGAAGGAAGGCGAGGATGAGGCAAAACGGATGAGCGGAAAGCGAGAGACGCAACCCTTTACGTGGAGAAGGCACTAGAAGAGCTTTAACGACTAACTGGATGCGGCGAAACAATGCATCACTAACAATTAGTTAGTGCGGGCGCAGTCGGTGATATTACAAACGGCCATAATTAATTTTAATTATACGGAACAGGTAACGAGCACTCCACTACAGACAACTATGATTAATTGCGTATAGTCAAGCTGGAAGGCATAGATCGTTGCCTGGATCCGCTGGAACGTTTCTACGTTATACGTTTAGGTTAACCCACGCGTCTTAATAGTTCACTCGTCTTGCTGTCACCGATGTTTTCCAAGCTTATTCCTCAGTTTTATAGACGACATCCATTATCAGATAGAAGCTAGTATTACGGTTAAAGCGAAACGCGGCCGGTTAATCGATTGTCACGCTCATAAGCGACTTTAAATAGCAATTTTATACGAGGGACATTAAGCTCGTGAACCTTTCAACGTTCCGACATTTCGATATAACTACGCTTCAATTACCATCGAGGTTTAGAGGAAATCGAGAAAATTAACTCGCCCGAGGAATTACAAAGCTTAGTCGGTTACAGGAAAGGAATCCATCCACGGTTGGCTTAGAATTACTCAATTGGTTCGAGCTCTCTTGTTCAAGGAACCAATCGCAGACGATTCCCTCCCCTTCGATCTCAACGAGGAACGGTTTCAGCTCGAGATCGCTTAAAACGCGAAGACCGCTTTAAAAACGAACCGAAAAACGACCGGACACTATTCTCCTATCTCTTCGGGTCACGTTTCTCCCTTGAAAAGACTTTGAGCTTGGCTCGCACGAACCAAGAACGAACGGAGAAAATTTCCAGCGAGATTCTTCGAAGTTCCGAGGTAGAAGATATAGGCCAAGGTCGCTTTTATCCGATAGAAAACGAAGGACGTGCACGCGGGGAGCCGCAATATCCGGAAATTTCGTATTCAAAATCGGACGATTTTTCCGGCCAGATTTCGATGGCGCCGGTCCAATAATCGGAGGACGAAAAATTTAAATAAACGTCGAAAATGGCTGGGTTTGCATAGCTCGCATTTTCTCCGAAATGGACAACGTGGATACGCGCGTGTATACATAGGTTATGTACATATATATATATATATATAGATTACTAATCCGTGTCCCGTTTTATACATATACGAAAACGAATAATCCAGATTTGCCGCGGCGGTATGTCAATCAGCGTAGCTATTACCATCATTATTATTTCGGTTAATTGGATCGCAATTTTCCGTTACAATCGCATACACCAGGAATTATATGGTATTATCGTTTTGAATCTCGCCATACTGAGAGAAACCGCGACACAGTCGTGCCGCGGCCTCCGTCTGGCCATTTCTCGCCTTTTTTTTCCTTTTTCCCCTGCTGCTTCTTTTTTCCACCTTTTTTTCGCACTTTTTTTGTCGTTTGGTATAATTACACCGTCAGCGGAATCACGTGCGTTCCATTAAAAAGAAATGGAACGAATGGAACCATTAAAAAGAAAAAAGAAAAAAAGCAACATGCCCGCCTACGAATACTCGAGAAAATAACGAAAGAACCAATGGAAACGTTTCGATGATTTTTTCGTTACTCGATAATGAAACGTACACACGTCAGGAGCAGACAGGGTTACGATAGTGCTACACGACTACCATTAAAGAGAAACTGTAGCATAGCGTGTTTACTTAACGCCCCGTAAAGTGGCCCGTTTCTTCGTGGCACCTTCCGCGATCGGCAATTAGCCGTTATGAAATGCTAATATTCTCGCGGCTATATCGCGATATCGTGTTACTCGAGGTGAACTAAGCGGTTGAGTCGATCGAACCGGCGCGATATCCATTAAACGGTGTCGACGTGTTCACTGCCGGAGGTATTAAGTCCTTGCCCTGATGTGCTGGGTTGCTTTTATCGTAGATGAAATCGTAGAGAAACGTCGAATCATCATCATCGTGTGTATGTGTGTGTGTGTGTGTGTATGTGTGACATCCGTTCTCTCGCCGATCGAGGCGATCCTGACCGAATCACCGACATCACGATGTATAATCACGAATCTCTTGGCACAGACCCACTAATCCTTTAATCAGGAACGTAGCTCTGGTTCGCCTGGCATAATCATCGACCGTTTGGTGCCGCAACTGGGCAAACAACGTCTATACTAACGGCACGCCAGGGCTACGCATAGCATTTATTGCTACGGTAAATCAAACGGATCTCGATAATGCACAGTTGACCTTACCTATAAGGGGCAGGCTAGCGTCGTAAATTTCGAAACGGCCGTGATAATTTCTTAGCTCCGACCTATCGTCGAATCGATACCTTGATTTTCCTCGCTTCCTCCCCTTCGTTGGAAAAGAACCTACGACTCACGGCTTGCCGATTTGATATCGCGTGAAATGCTGGAACGAATCGGTGCCAAATGAGAAATCGATCACCGCTAATTTCCTCGGTTAACGATCGTATCGTGATTCGACCAACAGAAATTAAAAGGCAATCGTTTCTCCCACTGTTTAATCGACTACGTTATTCGGGCGTCATCGAAAATTTTAAAGCTGGAGCGAAAATTTGCGACACTCTAGAACGAACGAGGTACAGTGACTAGAGAGAAGGAAGCTTTTCCACCGAGAATAAATCAACGAGCCGTTGATAACTCATCACGACAGGTGTATAGCCTGTTTCATTAGCCAGTTTACCGATTTACATCACCAAGATTTTTCTATGCTCCTCTTTATACGCGGAACGAGAAACACATTCAAGTTTTTCTCGCACGAGAGCCAAAGGCACGTGCGAGTTGTTCGTGAACTTTAAATGGAATTTGAAATTAATGAATTATTAATCCGAATAAGTTTCACTCGAGTATAAGCGTTAAAAGTTTCGGAGATATAACCCTCATAATCTTCGTTCTAAGTGGAAAGTGTACTCTCTGGTATAATGTGCGACTCTTCATATACACAGTTTCTTTATGCTCTGCCGCATTAACTCTCTACTGACAAAGTTGGATTAATTCCGATCCTTATTCTTTTGCGTTGTATTCGTCGAAAGTACGTATTCGTTGGTGGTATTTCAGAGCGTGAGCCGGTACTTGGCATTACAATCGATTGATCTCGCTTACTCTCGCTATTTCTACTGACTCTCCTTGTCATACAACGAGCGATAAGAAAACGGCACATTTGATCGGTGGCACGCAAGCGAGCAAACAACTGAGAAACACTGTATTTCGCAGCTCGTATCTATCGAACCAGCAACGGGGAAACGTGTAAGTATCCTTGTTAGTATGTTGCTACATCGTTTTCTGTTTTTTCTCAAATATTTACTTTCTGCGCTGTTCTAACTTTCTGCAGTTTCCTGTCCTGTTGCTTTACTACACTCAAAGGTTCCTTGTTCGACAACCCACAGTTACAATAGTATACACTTGACGTGAAAATTCGCGAGAATTCGAAAAGATGCTCACTGTTTTCTAGATTTCTTTTATGGAATTTATTTCAAGGAAAAATGCATGATTAATGGCGCGGTGATGTCGCGTATATTTTTATCGAATATTTTAGTAATATCGTATATGTATTTTATAAATTTATGACGCATATTTGGTTTCAATTAAATCATGCATCTGTACATCATAAATACGCTTGCTTTTTCCATCCAAATATTGATTAACAACACTTTTCGAACAGAGAAAATAGTTATTGAAAATTGTAATTTACACTGTCAAGATAAAAATTGGATAGAAAACAAAGCTATATTTTCAAACGCAAAGATATCAGTTTCAAACGTGTATCGAAATAGCGACCTGACTGCCGGTTTTTCACGCGCATGCCGAATTTCTCGTCCATTCGCAACCGTTAAAGTAAGTACAAACAATAGATCGTACGTTTTGTTGCGCTTCTACGAAACATTTTTCGTACGGATCCTCTTGAAAACAATTCCGAAAGTATATTACATGGATTAATATATTTTGAATGAAGCGCGTAAATTTTTCATCAACTTCGTTCGAAGTTTTTTATTTTATATAGAGTGCAAAATTCTCTGCTGTACGGAACGGTGCTCTACGAAATATTCATGTCGACATCGCGCTTCTGCGCGTTACAAGCGTTACTCGAAACGGTTTTTAAATAATGCATGCATTAGAATCAGCCAGGTATATTCCTTCTTAGCTTGGCGAGGCAAATGCGTCTGACAATGAACGATCCGTCTGCTTTTTCCGCTTCTGACTCACGGCCTAACCGTCGATCGCGTATTTTCTCATGTAACTTTCAATGCATGCATTATTTCTCTTATTCTGATCGATGTAAGCTTGCAAAAAGATGCAAAAACCGTCTCGGTTATTCTACTCGCTATTCTTTTGAACTTTCCTTTACATTTTGTAAGACGTTCCATACGACGTACTTGAATTTCTGAACTATCAAAAATTCGAACGATTAAATTCAAATTCTTCATATTTCAAATTCAAAATAGAGAAAAGGAAGATAGAACAGAATGATCATATTTTAAAATATTGTAGGAGAAAAATGGGATTCGAATTAGGCTTTTACTAGTTATTTATTGATAGATGGCCAATGAATTCTGTCTCTCATCGATTATTTTAAACTTCGATGGACCTACATTTCCACCTATATACGGAAGTATACATATATGTATATACGTCGTAATCCCCTATTCATTCGTGGTCTATTTATCGCAATGAAATTTTGGTAAGTATAAATGGAGAATTTCTGTTATATGAATGAAAAATGTTAGATTAATCGGACTCCCATTACACCCACTCCAGTATACGTAGATAATTTATTCATCGATGGATTCAAATAAATAGAGTTACGTTTCTCGAAAGTTTTAAAACACCTATTTTTATAAAACTCAAGTATTTCGTGTAAATTATATAACAAAATATATATGTAACAGATAAATGTGATTGTAGTACAAATACGTAAATTGTGATGAAGATATAAAAATAAGCCATAACATTCGACTTTGACATCGTCAATTCTATATCAAGAAGCAATTGAAATTTTACTCTTTTCAAGTTTTCTATTAATTCTTTAAATATCTTACGATTTGTATCACCGAATTTCCAATAGTTCGTAACAAAATATCTAATACCTACTATGTAAGAGACATTACATTATTTCAAAAGCTGTGACAAGAATTCTCCTGCATATCAAAGCAACGTTTTATGCATGAAAAGCGAGTATACGCGGCCAGGCAATAATTCGACAAGGAAATTAGTAACAGTTAGGCCTACAAACGGCATTTAAGCAAACGAGTGACCACTGCGCCGGACGAGCCAGTCGTGACATTAATCGCGTCTGTAAATTTCAGGAAAGCACGGTCGGCATAGGTCTCTGTACTTGGAACGCAACTAGGTGTACGCGCGAGCACATCGCCAGGAGTACGGGCTAGTAGCTGATCGACGACATGAAAACACTGGCCCCGCCTGCTCGACGCGATCCTACTACCATCGTTGATCATCGAACCCTGAAAATCGAGAATTGGAAACGGTGCAGCAGGAGCCAGCGATTAGGGGTTTCCCTCGGCTTTGCTCCATTTCTTCCGGGAACTTCTCAGCGTAAATGTTAGATAAAGACATCCGGTCCTCCTTCGAGGTTAAACGTTCCTCCGGAACGTCGATCCACGGAGATGGTTTTTTAATCCCGTCCAAGAATGCCGAGGAGATAACTTACTCGAGGGTAATGGAAATTCAGATAGTGCTGCATCGGATTTCGAGACGTTTAATAGAACATCCATGGATCGCTTTGTGCAACTCGTGATCACTCGTGGGATCACGAGAAGATAACGAGGAATTTTTTTATAGGAAAATCATGAAACCTTGTGACAGTCACTGTGAGACAGAAAGTTTATATAGAGCCAAATTTTGGGATAACAATTTCGACGATTAATTTCTTCTATTCTCTTTGGATTAATTACAGTCGATTGTTGTGAAGAATTATAGGCAATTTAAGTTGACGCGAAACAGATTAATTTATACGATGAAACCTATTATGTAATTCTAATGATTATGTCTGATGGTTAGTCTATGGGTTTTTCTGTACTGTCTGTCAGCCGAGTGATTAACGACAAAGGGTTCGAATGATTCGTTAAGCGTGCGGTATATCGGTTGCTGAATTTCGAAATTTCTTCTTTCACCGTGGACATCTTTAAGTCACAATGAATTCTTTTATTGGTAACGTATTTCAGATTGGAATTTTTGAAGGATTTCGATATTACGATGCCTGACTGTGTCCATAACAGGAGAGTGATAAACTTTTTTTCTCTCAGCGTAAATGAAATAATATTTAGAATGTTTCTAATAGAGCAAGGCTTACGGAGAACATGACGAGTTTTGACACGTGGCTCTAACGAGGATATGGAAGCAGAGGAGCAGAGAGGGAAACCGATACTCAGAAAACTATGCGTATTACTAATCCATGCCTTCCATCTCAGTCACATTTATGTTGCTTCCCTTGAACATAAAGCTGTATAAATTTTCAATGTTTCATAATCCGTGTTTTCGTATTGCGTATTACGTACTTTTATTCCAATTAGCTCGCTATCACTAAGCAGAGATTCAAGTATCATATTTACGGGATTTGTTAATAAACTTTTAAACAGTTTCACTCTCAATTTTAAATTATGACTTGAAAGATAAATTAGATAATTGATTCGTGCTATTGTACAAAAATGAACGATTCGTAGCTCGTATACAAAATACGAATACCAGCGTCAAGAGGTTAAATTACCTTTCCATCAATATCTCTTAAAACCATTCGTTTTTCCAGTAACCACAATTTGCTCGTATTTAAATGCCACCGTAACGAATTCTTCGCCAGACGAACAATTCATAGAATGTTCGATCGCGAATGTGACACGTGTTGGCTGCCGGCAATTATACCAGCCGCTTGTAGCAGATACCTATCGGGTGTCCAAATATTGTTGCCACCAGCAAACACGTGCCATATTCGGGAGCGTGCGATATTAATCAGATATCGCACGGACGCGCGCTACGCTACTGGAATATTGCCGACCGCGGTGTATCTAATAACGGATGCCTTCTGAAGATCAGGCTTCGTCGTTGTTGGACATTGTCCACAGATTTATGGCGGACGTGATAACGGATAATTAGAGCAGTCGTAGGTCGCAGCGATACCGATCTGTTACGGTTATCGCTACTGATTTAAGTGTCAGAATTTATACGGACTTATACACCAACCCCGGTATATAAAAATGCACCATCGTCGCTGCAGGCCGAATGACTTTCAGACATTAGCATATGCATAGGGAGACGCTAGATTTCAGCGATATCTCGCGGTTGAAACGGCCGTGAAATCAAGAGGAACTTTAGTGGCGTCAATATGAAGAGAGCATGATAACCGTCCGACATCCGGTCTCGCTTTATCACGGCAAATCTGCGATTACGGAACCGCGCAACCTATTATTCGCGGAACCAATTGTTACTGGTCGCAATTTCTTGTTTTTCGGCTCCGTACTTCCTCACACTGGCATTTTTCCAGGAGAGATAGCACGATTAATCGGGCCGCGTTCGCACGGTACTCCTCCCCCACCTCTTCATCGTTCCGTTGAAATCTCGAAAACGAGACAGTCTTATCCGTTGCTGTTTTCCCCTCTTACGTTTCATTACCGGCACTGCTCATAAAATTGCGTTGAAACGCTTAAATGGAGCTTTTGTTTCGCCCGCCACGCTCTACCCCTCGGCCACCACACCAACGAAGTAGCGAAATTTTTTTTCAGTCTGGCTACCGCAAGTTTTAAAACCGAGTTTACTGTGAAATCGTGGTATAAAATATTCTCTAGCGTGGCGTCGGATTTTCCAAGAATAAACAACATTGGTAGGTGTTACGAGGAATTGGATATGTATCGGCCAAGTCGTTAACGAATATGGAGGATCGAAAGAGAGAGAGAGAGAGAGAGAAAATGCGAAGCGATTCGAGGAAGGTACTACTCGGTGGTGATTCAATAAAAGGTTGAGGATTCTTTTAACGCGAGCTGCGTAAAATGCAATGTACATGTTGAAGACAATTTTTAAATATTAGTATAAAAACGAAGTATCTTTATACGTAGTACTTCGACCGTGTTAAAAGAGATGATATTCTTTTACACCGAATATTCGCCATTTCACGAAAGCTTGTTTCCTTCGAAAAATCAATAATGGAGATTAGTAGTAGTAATTAGGTTTATTTGATTCCTTGCAGTTTCAAAATGGGGAGTTTACATTTGTTACTCGAGTAAGTGTGTGTGTGGGGAGAAAGGAGATCTAATTCCAAGAGTTTAATTCTGTTTCTTCCTTTCCTTCGAATTATCCTTCCTTAATTCTCCTTTTTTTCAGCACTAAATGCATCCATTCCGCCACTTTTTCCTCTCTCTTTAGTATTTCTGTTACTGTTAACTTCCTTTCGGCTCTTTACATTCAGGCAGCATATGTTCTAGTGACTCTCTTGCCCATTCACGTAGTCTGCAGATTGTAATCTTCTTCCAATACGTATTTCCCTTTTCTTCGGTCCCACATCTGAACCTAGCAATCATGTTTTGACCTGTGCCTTTGCGATATTGGGAGTTACTATTCTGAATTGCTCAAACAATTTATGCCATTTTCCACTAAATCAACGGAACAAAAATTCGTTAACCGTGCGGTCGATAAAAACAGTTCTCGACTAACCGCCTGTTCCTTAACAGAGTTGGTTCTATCAAGCGATCGTCGTTATGCCTGTGACACGCTGTGATCGCAGTAACGCGCAATCGAAAGATCATTTGAACAAATAAAAGGTTTCGGAACAAAGAAGTTAATCTGTTATTCACACGAAGCGTAGATTTCACGGTGCTATAAAAGGAGATCGAGCACGGTTGGATAAATGGCCGAGGATTTGCATCGGGTCACATTGTCTCACCTGCTTCGTATTTTTCTTTCCATTGTAATAGTTCACGGCCACTATGGCACTTTTTACGGTATTTGTTCCGTAGCTTTCCATGCCGTTTTTCTCGTTCGTCACGTAGCAGCAACAGAGGGACAAAGAACAGGAAAAGGAGGTGGAGGAAAGGGAGATGGCAATTTAAAAGGGCAAGACACGGTGCAGATGTGGTACCTGTCGAGAGAGCCGCTGGCAATGAGAGAGACGCTCGGTGAAAACCGGTAAGACCGATTAATCGAGTCGGTTGCAGCAGCAGAAGCGGGCGGAGCCGGTCGTGCAGGTTGCTCGACCCGCAACCACCGCTCCTACCGAGCTTGCTGACGATGTTGCTGCCGTTTTCTGCTGCCGTTCGCGCAGCCCTGCCACCGTCTAAGCTGCGCGGACGCGGGTAATTGATACTCCAATCGACCGGTTGGCCAGCCGATCGAAAAATCCTTGGATTACCTTGGTAAGGCTATAGAGCCGCGGCAATTAATATACACGTCAGTTAGAGAATTTATGCCCGTGTGGGATCGCGTTCGTAGATTGCCTCGTTCCGACCACAAATTTCTCTGTTACCCGGCAAATGTAAAGATACCGGTGTTAATTAATCGTATTTATTGGGCCCCGATCGATAACGAGCCGGATGAATAAAAGCACGCTCGAAACCATCAGTCCTGGCATAGCGTTCCACCAGGTATTAACGAGCAATAACTCGCTTATTTATAGGAAATCACCGTTTCAAGGGCTTTTATTTTATGCTGCTGTGTTCGACGATCTGTTCTCTTTGCGGATTTAGCTTAATAAATAAACAACCATTGCGACGTTAAGTGGCCGTAGAAAATTACGCTCCTTTCACAGTCTTACGGTGGAAACAGCTGGCGAAAAGGATGATGATATTCAGGTCCGCGTAGCGTTTCGTTCTTCGTACACGAACGGCGGCCTTCCTCGATGATTTCTCGTCAATCTCCGCGGAAACCGACGAAGCCGGTCGTGCCGGTTTCGCATCCTGTTACGGGACTGCCGCACCGCAACTGTGGTGCAATCCATTTCTACGCGAGGCCAGACGCGAACTCCATCGTCCTCTTCTCGAGTTCGTGAACGAGAGCACGAACGAACTACGACGAGTGATCACGAAATCGAGGCATGTTTCAGAGATAAAAACTATCTCGTCTGATTAATGGGCAAATAAGACACGGTAGAAGAAAGAAGAAAAAGTTGTTAGAAATTTAATCGCCTATAGATATAAGCCAATGGGAGGTACTGGCAATGGCTGCAACGTCCTTCTCGATATGATCACGATAATGCCTCGTTTGCCGAACGAGCTGTCCGCGGACGTATCCTGTAGGAGATATATATTGATCTTAGTTACCGATCCTCTCCGCGATCGACCCTGTCCTCTTCTAATCCCCGCTTAGAGACAGATCGAAGGACATCCGGTGGGGCAACCGGTTGCAGCTTGACGCGGCTGCCAAGCGATTAGCGCTACCCTCATCCTCGTAACACGGCCATTTCCAACATTCCGCGATCTCCCCTATCGATCTCCAGCGGGCTGCATTAGCCGGGTGCGGCGTATACGCGACAAATGTTTCGGAACTAATTTAAAGTTATCCGCGGGTTCGGCGTAGCCCGGCCAACACACGTCGCGTACTTATTTCTTTCGAGGATTTTGCAGAGAATGCAACGTGTAACGGATATGTGCGACTCCGTCGATTAAAAATAGAGACACGTACATGACACCGGCTGCGATCGACCGGATGAATCAGAAACTGCGCCACCGATCATCCAGCCAGACCTCTCGCAACCACGTCGATGCATCGATATGCTCTGCGACACTGTCGACAGCTCGTTCAACTTCGCCGGCAAGTTACTTCGTCGCCTTCGCGTGTCTCCGTTATCGTTTTGCTTCGCTTTGCTCAGCCGTAGCACTGCAGCTGTTTACTAATCTGCACGGGACCGCGCAAATTGAGAGTAACTCGAGCGTAAGGAAGGTTCGAACTCCATTGTTCGCGAACTCGTGTCGTGGGCACAATCTAGGAGGGACCGGTAGTAGTGCGGTCCCGGAACCGGAACTGCTGAGTTCCGCCACCCTCTCGAACCGATGTTTGCATCTTTAAGCGCGCTTGATTGCGATTACTTGGTCGGAACTCGCGACCGAGCCAGCGAAATCGACGAGCCGCAGGGATCGTGCTCTGTGCCTTCGACTTTCCGATATCGACTTTTGGAAGCGTCGCCGCTTGTATCGACAGTTTTCCAAGCTTCGATACTCTGCGCTCGAGGATTTGTTTACCGCAGGCAAATCGCAAGCAAGGCGAGACGCGGAGAAAATATTTGTTCCCGTGTTTCGAGTCTGATGGGAAGTTACGAGTTGTGTAGTACCGAAGACATTTTGGTCACTGTGCCGTACTATTTGCGGAAGAATGGAGGAACCGACGTTTAAAGGAACTTATTTAACCGAAATTCTCTGTACACAAACCGAGGGATACCTTGGTTCTATTCTATACGGAAGATACACTGTCTTTGGGGGAAGAAAATCAAGACTCGCGTTAACTGGAAGAAACAAACAGGACGCGTCACAATTTACGGTCGATTCGACGCTACGGTGTCCCTATCGGGAATTCGTAAAACCGAAACCCGACGATTCTTCCTCCGTTGCAACGAAACGCTTCTAAATTAATTAATCCCGGTGGAATTAAGAGGAGTTAAACGGCGGGAACTTTGCCGGGACAGACTCTTATCAACTTTGCAGCCACGGTACTGGGATGTTACCTTTCCGACAACAGAACTCGACCAAGTTAAAGACCGCTGTCGATCGTCGGACAAACAACAGGAACCAATATGGATCGTGTTGTGTGCGTTCTACGTTTACCGTACGAATGGTCACTGTGAGGGTTGCAGTAATGTTATGGAAACTGAGAGTAACACATCGTTTCCCTTGTTACCAACGAAACTCGCTAAAGGAGAAGAGTATAGGGTGTCCCAGCTGACCTTATCGGCTAAAGTGCTTTCGCTCCGGGTACAGCTATTGAGCCATTGAGTGGATATCTTCTTTCTTCCATGAACGTAGGAGTGTCCGATGGAATTTTTAAGACAAGTTGAATGGCCGATGATTCTAAGGTGCTTCCTAGGTGAACGCAGACCGCTTGTATTTTTATATAGGTATATCTAATAAGAAAGTTGCAGGGTAAGGCTTCTCATAACAAGATCTACGTTTTCCTTACAACTCTACAGAATTAGGAAACTAACAGTACGATGTACTCGCGAGTCGCTGTCTTTGTTGAAAATAGAAATCGCGCGAAATAAAACGGCGCGGTGACCCCGATATCGGAGCTTAATGGCAACGAAAATGTTCGGCGTGCAACGGGGCCACGCACGCAACTTCCGCGAACCAAAGGTTCGTATCGTCTGGAAACTCGAAAAGTAAAGGGAATAGCTCGGATAATAGAGTTAGCTGGTACACCTTGTATATCAGGTGGCGTTGGCTTAAATTGCCTCTCGCCTGCCACGAATCTTATCGTTTCGAGCCGGCGTGATTGTTACGAGAGCACACGGCGGCGGCTGCATGGCGTGCCGTTGATACGTCGCTCCGCTCCACGCTGCTGGCTTTCGCTCGCGTTTGGCGTACACGTATATACGGTGAGTTGTACGCGAGCACTGCTTACATAATATCGATACAGAGAGAGAGAGAGAGAGAGAGAAAATGCGCATAGAGTGTGTATCGTAGAATCGGTTGTTGGACTAATCCTTGCCGCGCGAAATGGGTAGCAGCGTGTAAATAGAAGGCAAAGGAGAGCGTATGGCGTAACTGGTATCGAGGAGAGGGAAAAAGGGCCAAAGCTCTGGCCGATACGCGTGTACCGTACGGCAAGCGATGTTTTATCGTGGCGGAACGTGGAAATTTTTCACTGGATAAACCTCGAAACGTTGCAGCTTTTTGTAGCCTCGCTTTTTGCGGCATTAGATACGGACGAGAGGAGGGAAAAAGCGTCGCGTGAATTTAGCTGTCGAGCCGAGACGAACACGAAAACGCGACAGAACGACGCGTGCGCGCGTTCGCTCGTTAAATCGCGACCGAGCAGCCACGATAGTTCCCCGTGTATTATGATATTACGGTATCGGTAGGATGGCCGCGCAATGACACACATTCGCAGCCGCACGTCGGTCACGGAGAAATTGCTAAATCTGTCGGCCAGCACGAGCGACGCCGTGCAAAATAGCCTGCGGCTGCGAATCGATTAGATTGGCCGTTCCGCGTTCTGCCAAAGGAATTCTTTGCGGCCGCGCACGGTGGTTAATTGGCAGGTAATCGAATAAACGGTCGGTCCATCCTTGCTGGATGAGCGTAACCGGCCAATTTCCAATTGCCTGATACGGCCTGAAAAAGATCCCTCGGGGGCCTTTCAATTTTACCGATTCAGCGATCTCGAACGAACCAAAGAAAACTTTCGCCGGTGAATCGTCGTTAATTCCAACCCTGACCGATACCACCCTTCAACGTACCCGCCTCGTTGATGGCTGACTGCGTTCGTTCGAGAGCAACGCTCGCTCCGGGCCACGACGCGATGCTACGATGAACGCTCGAACGCGGACGAGCAAATGTTACGTCAGCGGAGCACACATTTTTCGGAACTCGTTAAAAAGGCAATTTAACTTGCCGCTTGCGGCCCATTAATACCACCGCGTTATCGACTCTCTCCGCGACTTTCCCGCTTCGAACTTTGCCCTCGCGAGTATACTGTTATTCCAAATAATGTTCGAAGGGAATCCATTTGAATTTTTCTCTCCACACTTCGGCCACGTCTTGCATTCTATGATCCTCTACCACCCAATCTTGCTTCTTCTTTTGAAATACACGTATAGATACTTTTTTCTTTTATTTATTTCACCGTTCGATTCGCCCATGTATATATCGAAATACAATCGAGTTAAAACGTTACGCGGAGAGTCATGAACGAAACAAGATGGGCGAACGTACGATTCCATTCTGTGTGAAACGTCAGGTCGTTCGTCGTCCGTCCCGTATGAATTTCGCACGACGATTCGACCTCCCGAACCGACCCGTGTACACGCTCTACATAAAATATTTCGTCGCATCGTGCAACTTTTCCTCTTCTTCTCACCCCTTTCGTTCTACCTTTCTTTCCTACTCACTCAGTCGCTCATATTTTTTTCGTTCTTCCTTCTTTTTCGCAATTCCACGACGCTACGGGAAAAAGGCAAAAAGAACAGCTAAAAAAAAAAAAGAAAAAAGGAAAAAATCAATAGGCCGCAGGAAATTGAATTTGGTCCGTGCAAACTGACCCGTCGTGTATCGCAGCTGCGTGCCGCCGCTGGCCAACGGCGCCGGGGAAAAAACGGAAAACGAGCGCGAAGGAAATGGCGCTGTCGGTCGAACGCGACCAAGCCTCCATCGAGATTCATTCGATTTCTAACTCACCCCTGAAAATATGTTCTACCCTTTGCATCCGTACGTCTGTTACCGGTCATTCAGTTGGATATATATTCCCACACTGATCCCTTGCATCGCGAAATACGGTGCTGAATACGATGGATGAAAAGGGAACTATTTTCTTTTTCATTTTTTATCCTTCGTACGGCATATCTGTGGACGCGTATTCGATTCGATTATATCGACACTTCTCTGGCTTTCCCCTCGAAATCTGCGGTTAATTTCATCGGGCGGTTCGCTAGGGTGGGTCGTTATCCTGAGCCGAAGCTTTATCCCCGGAATGAGTTTAGACTTCGGAAGAGAGGAGGGGGGGGGGTTATCGCAACGCCGTGAAATTCAGAATTAGGCAAACGAAACGGTAATCTCCTAGTTTCGGAGAAACTTTAAATACGTGGGCCTCGCGGAAGTAAGTTTAGCTTAAACCGAAAAAGAGCCTCCTCTTGTACGACCGAAGAAATAAAGGAGAGACCGAAACAGGGAGAACAACGTCTTGGCCGTTTTCTTGTCCCGCTTGTTTGCAAATACGGAGTTTCAATTTGTTCGTGCACATAAGCATTTTCCAATATCGCTGTTCCTTCCTCGTCTCCTACGTGCAACAAAGGGGAAAGCAATTTCGCGAATGCCTGCGGAGATACCGCCTCTCCTTAAGGACATCGTGTAATTTAAACGCAACAAACACATCGGAAAAGTGGAACGCTTCGTTCCCTTCCTTTTTACAGACTGCACGAAAGAAGAAAGGATGGATTTTCTAGTCAGTCGTAGCGGATTAAAAACAAGCGGCGATACAGAGGGCATTTGGCCAATTGCTTTGCTCGATATCAGACTATTTGACTGTCCTTTTTAATTAGAATATGCATTGGAGAGATCTCGACTACCGAATTTTCACCGAACGACGGGAAGTCATCTTCGTATAAAAATTTTCTCATTAATTCTCATCATTACAATCCTCATTAATTCTCGTATGCGTCACGAAAGTTCGCGAGCTTTCACGCGCATATACATAGTGTAGTATGGAAAAATAAGAGGATGACTAACAACATGATAATAATATTGTTATTAGATCCCGGATATCTATGTAAATTTGTATTTTTCGAACACTATTGATTTTCAAGTTTCATTCGTTAAATATTCTAACCAGTGTTTTACTTTAAATAGCTATTGATTAACGTTATATATATTTGTATGTATTATATAAATACTATATTATATATAGTATTTTTCGATATTACTTGCATTCTGTGCATTTTCGCAGCTTTAAATTTTCCAATAAATGCATAAAAATTTGCGGTTTAGTTATTACATTACGATCTTATTCGTAGATTTTTTTCGGCCCGTAGGCGTGTCTATATTTATAATTGTACTGGCTCTATCAGGAAATAACCAATCACGTATACTCCATAATCATTATGCAAATCGATTGGGAACTTACAAACATGCGTTCTCGTGAAACTCGCTCCACTCATTCCCGCATGCAAGCTTTATTTTCACGCATATATGTATATCGACCTAGTAATATATAGCTTAGACTATAATATTCTAATCTTAGATTTAGCTATACAGGTAAGAATAGAACAGAGAAATTTCTATAGGTATATGAAGACCAAAGAGAAAATACATGATAAGTTTGTTCGTTTTGATTTTCTAATTCTGATGCTATTTGCCGGCAAGAAGAGAGTATTTTCATATACTTACATAGTTGGAGAGGGATGTCTTAAATCCAAACATACAACTTTTTAAAAATAGCTAGTAAATCTACAAAGTTTCATAAGAAATCAGTGGTATAATCTTATGATAATCAGTATCTTTCAAATGTCTAAAAAAGTGTCAAATACACATTGCATTTAATATTAAAACCATATAAAATGAGAAAAATTGGTAATGTAAAATTAACAGACAACATGTTGAATTTTTAAATTCTACTTCTATAAAACATAAAAATTGTGAGTTATTGCATTTTTCTCCTATGATCTTTATATTGGATCGAGTTAGTTAAGTGAATTTCACTTACCCTCTTCGTCGCTGCCGATCATGGCGTAACGCTCGTATCCCGTGAGGTTTCTGACGGCGCCAAGACCGAAGTCGTCCTTTGTCCATTGAATAGGTCCCTTCTGGTCGAGGACCCGGCAAGGAAGCGTCACTCGGCTGCCAATCACGGCGGTCTGATCCATCGGTTCAATCGCGAATCGCTGATAAACTACTTCCGTGGTCGTGATCGGCTTCACCGTCGAGGCCAATGGTGACACGTTCGTTATGTTCGTCGCTGATGACGTTACCCTCGTTCCTAGCGTCAGTAGCAACGATAGCCAGATTATAGATGGCGTTGATCTTGCTACGCCTCTTGTTCTCGTGCTGAAAGCAGAAACGAAATAATTCTGTACTCCTTCGTTTTACGTAACGCGATATTGTATTTCAACAAGTTAGTAATTAAATAAACGATAAAACTGCAACGCAACAAGTTACTAACAAAGCTATAAATGTATTTCTTCCGAGTAAGACCAATTCTAATATTTGTTATATTCTGTCTATAAAAGCCTTAGAGAAAACACGATTCTATCATTAATAGTTTAAAACGTTTTTCCAACACGCCGAAAAATATTCGATGCCGAAGGAATTGCAGAAAATAATTTTATTCCAAGTACCCTTCACGATGGAAAAAAAGAGAGAAAAAAGAAATAAAGCGATTCCAATAATTACAACCGGTTCCTAATCCACGCAATATACTTTCCTCGCACTATACTATAACTGAACCCTCTTCGTCGCGTAAAAATCACCCCAGGTGCCTTATGTAAGCGTGGAACTACATTACCACGTTAAACTTTACGGTTGATTGCGCGAGAACGAGCTGTCGTAAATTATGACTTGGACCGCCGGCAGAGCAACGGGGGCAGAACAGTCGATAGTCGAATTACGGATCAGAGGGGAAAATAAAGGGTAGAATTAATAGCGGAGCGGCGATAACGCACTTACGGCGTCGCAATGATATTCCAGGGTTGGTTGTCGATAAGAAGTAAAAAGCGTCTAAGTTCGTTATTTAACTTTTCTCCCTACCCCGCCCTTTTCTTTCTGTCTCTTTCTCTTCGCTTTCGCGCACCGCCTAGTCCTCTAGCCGAGGATTGTTTAACGACCTTGCAGACGGCCGTACGCTGCTCCGCCCGTTTACCTTCGAACCGTCCTTATTTATCTTTATAGTCCCATCGGATTAGAAGAGCGGAGACCAAGAAGTCGTCGCCGTAAATGAAACGATAAAACTATAGCCAGTACAGCAATTTATTATTGCGTTTTTAGAGCATATATAGCTGTTAGTACACGTGATGCCACTGTTATGACCAGGTGAGACTATATCCTTCTTCTTCCTCCTCTATTCTCTGTTTTTTTTTCTCTTCCGCTTCTTTTACGACGGTAATACCGTTTCGTCGATGCAACGAAAAAAAAAATATACCCGTTGCTGGCAATTATTACGGTAGCCGTTTTACGACGACAAAGGGATCGGTGGCATGTTGTCGAGGAGAAGGAAGACGAGAGGATGAGCACGCGTTAAACGATTGAGAAACGCTTTAATAAAACTCGATCAATTCGCTTTCTTCCACTTTCATCGTTGTTGCTGCGACAATTTTATTCGAGACTCGGCGTGAGCGGTGATCGATATTGAAATTCTTGGTCGGGACGGCCCCGCGCGACGTACGTACTTCCTATCTCCAACGACCAAAGAAGCACGCCGATCGACGATGTTCGATCTTCTATCACTCGAATCGAATATATCCACGGACATGTTCGCTTCGGCGCTCTAATAACATACGTGAACACGTTTCTCGCGTTGCAATTTACGCGACAATTTCTCCTCGGTGAAGTGTTCCCCCTTGTTCCTTATCGAGTGACGCGAACACGTTCAACGTGGTCACGTCGAGAAACGCGCCAGTCAGCCGACGAAGCGTTCGTTTAATCGTTTCATCGACCTCTCAATTAACTTTTATTCGTCTGGCTTACGCTTGAATCGGACCACGTTGCATCTTCATCGTGCGAGTTCTTCAGACGGAACGAAGAGAAGATGATCGCTCTCGAGTTTTTAACGCAGCGATATCCCGTCTTCAGCGAACAATTCAGACCAAAATACACCTTTAAATTTTAGACACTGTCAACCACGATATTTCGAGTACGAAAGCAATCCCCATCCGCCTTATCCCGTCCTGTCCGGGCACACCAACTTCCTCCGTGGCTTTCGTTCCGGCAGTGAATCGTGGTGCTCGCACCCTTTAAGAAAACGGCCCCGCTCGTTACACGTCGCGTTCGTGTTTCTCGTTGAACGAGTTAGACGACGTTAGCAAGGAGGAGGCGGACGTTTCTTGTCGCGCCATGTTCCGTTTGCTCGACCAGGGGGAGGATGTCGTAAGACGGTCGTACGACATCGTGCGGCTCAACTGCTTACGAGCTCAATAGGATAATAACCTCAGCCTGGTCGTTACCAGTCGAACCATTTCAATGGAATACAAGCCTAATGGACGTAATAATAATTGCGCTTGTGCCTCTCGGTTTCGTCGTTGCTGTTTGCCCCTGCAAGCTGCCTCGACTCTGTACGCACCACGGAACTTTGAAATGTGTCCGGGTAACGCGACGCGTCCTATGTGGGCCACGTTTCCTGTCGTCGTTGACAAATGCCTGGATCGGCTGCGGCTTTGCGGCTTGAATCGATAAGCGCCACTTTAACGCGTTCGCCGATGTTTCTCTCGTTTTACCAACCTATTCCCGTCTAGCGCCGTGGGAAATGAAAATATCACACGAAACAGTCACCTTACCCGAACGAAACCTCTCGCAGTCTTGTCGAGGAGTTTTAAAGAAATAAGAAGGAAATAGGAGAAAGGCGAGAGAAATACCGATCTCATAACCGAGTCTACGTTTCAATCCGCGGAAAGTAAAAAAGTTTGAGGTTAAAGTGGGATTTTAATAAATTCCGCGATATTTTCCTCCTATTTTCACAGTGAAAATAATCGCGTCACGGTCGGTCGCGAATCAGCCTGTGGGCGAATTACGAAACAGTCCATTAACGGAATACAACAATAACAGAGAATCATTCGATTTTTCGTTCATATTAAAATTGATAAAAATTGAATTCCGGCTGACAGTCGGTTAACCGTTGTCTGATATTTAATTTAGAAATACCACGTTTTACCATTTCGAACGTTCGTCTTTCCAATGTTATCGTCAAACACCGTCACACAAAATGTTATCAACGTGCAACATTTTTCGTTCCATTTTCCAAATTTTAATTGCCGGCGGGATTTTTTTTTTTCCTCAAACCGGTACTAACCCGTTCTAACCGGAGCACGAAGTTACGATTCGAAAGTGCTTGTTAAAACAAAGCTCGATCACGGATTACCTGTTCATTCGTTATAATCACGTTTAATACTTTTAATTAATTTCAATCTAAACCGAACATCAACCGGTCAGACATCATAATTCAGGGATAACGGTGTATCTCCTCTGTGGCGTGATAAATAATCATCGGACCGGAGGCAAAAATTTCAGAATATTTATCGTCCAGCGATCAGTACTTTTTATCCCGCTCCGTTACATCGATATCCCAACCTACGAAACGATGGTTCGCAAATCAACGATTTTTAACCATTATACCAGCCACCGCGATCCCGAATTTCGATACGATCGTTCATTATACGTTCGGGAATTTTGGCATAATCGCGCCGAGCTCGGTAAACAAGCGTTTCGACGAATAGTTAACGAAAATTCCCGATGCACGTACCCGCCAGATGTAAGAGAAACAAGGAAAATATGCGGCATAATGATAAAGGGAATTAAACAAATGAGACACATTCGTTACTCTGTTACGCAACGGTCGCCTGTAAGGTAATTAAAAGTTTCGACGAGACACGTAACGAAGATAATATGATACATCATGGAGGGAGTTTATAAAAGTCAAGTACGGATTTCAATTTTATCGGAATATAATCCGTCGATGACTGTAGATCGTCGAGGCGAACCAAGTGGCGTCGGCACGCGTCTATCCGTTTGTTATCGAGATGGAATTCGTTTGCACGTCCCCTTTACTTTATATCGTTGACCCGCGTTAAAATTTCGTGCGATTGCAGGGCACGTGTTCGATCGGGTCTCTTGCTTTTCCTAGCCACCTATATACCACTTGGTTATTACATACGCTAACACGTCCCTGAGTATAGATATTCCTGCCAACCACCATGTATTCGTAGATCATGCGCCGCCGATAAAACGGCGCTGCCCGGTCGGTGCCTCGTGATAATTAATTGGCCGCTGTTCATCCGAACAATTACACCTGAATGCCGCGGCAATTATCAGCGTGCCGCAGGGATGACGCTCGCCGTTGAACAAACGCACTCGTTTGTCGCGTGGTTGCTTGCCCATTGTCATCGAAATTTTGACGAGTCTACCCTGTCTCGCGCGACTTTTCCATCCCTTTTTCCCTTCGTATTTCCCTGTAAAAAGGTTCATCTAGAGGTTCGTAATCAAGTAGTCATCGTGAAACACGCCGAAGAACGACATTCACGCTACGGAAATTGTGTAATCTCATCGTGTCTCGATAATGGTGACGCGTTTTTCCGCATGGAAAAATCCACGTCGACGTATAGCCAGGCGACGCGGTACAGCGACTGCGTTTGACAGCTGAAAATCGAAGTCGTGCACAAACCCGACCGGGTCACTGGAAACACGGTCGTAGCCGTCCTCGAGTCGTCGAACAGAGACAGTGCGTCTCTGATCAATTTGTCATCGCATGACCCAGAATCAAAGATACGAGTCCCACGGGTCGTCGTTTCTGGAAACGTCCGATTGATGTGTACACGCGCTTCGCAATCGGACTGCTGTTCGATATTCGTGGGGATCGACAGAGCCTGTTGGAAACGATACACACAAAGCGGTCGATTTCGATGCCTGACTCCACCTACTCTCGTTTCATAGCTCTATAAACGATGATACGATCAATCGTAACCGATTTTCGTTTATTTTTTTTTTTTTTTTATCTTGTATAGTAATCTGATCTGAGCTAGCTAAATGGAATACGGTTATTGTCGATCAGTTTGTTACCGGACGAAATTTGTTAACGCGACATGTTGTGTTGCGTTTTTAAGTATCGTCAGCTAACGACTACGATTGTCGTTTGATCGGTAAAGTTAAGGCATGTTTGGTCACAGTTACCGGCAATATGGTTGATCATCTGGGAACTTCGTGTGCTACTGATATTAGTGTTTTGGAACTCATCTGAAACTATGGGTCCCCGGCTAGCGATCGCAGCGGTTGCCACGAGGTAAATTAAATACAGTGTACGATCATTTTCTAATAAAATCGGGTTAACGTTATTTTAACCAAATGTGTCACGAAAAAAAGAAATAGGCGGGAAGATATGAGAAATCTAATATTACGACAGGTTGTTGAACTCTATAATCTGAACGAATTTAAAACAGTAAGTGGCTACGAATAGCGACTATGTCATGCACGGAAATAGCCGTAGCAATTGAAACATATTTGATAATTCGCTTATTTTAACCACTGTTGTTTACGAATTTCAGCTATGATATCACATTTTAAATTGCAAAATTGTACAACTGTTTGACAATTTGCTTATCTTATCTATTGATTATTACGAACTTAAACTACGATATCTCACGCTAAAGTTTATATTCTACAAAGGATATATCACGCTCATTTTCATTATTCAGTTGACAAGTACTTGGCCATTTGTTTATTTTAGCCTTCATAAATTCAAGCTACAATTCCCCCTTCTAAACTATATCATTTATGAAAGAGATACACCACACTCGTTCTCACCGTTCGTTGCTTTTTATTACAAGAGTCCAATCATTTCCACTGACAATCCGAAAAATGTTCCTGTTTGCGTGGGTCGAACACCAGATCCTCTTAATTTCGCCTACGCGCTACTCATCATCCTCTTCGAAAGGGATGAAATTGTTGGTCGTCCACGATGATGTATCCTCGGCTACCTTTCCCTTCAGTTTCGCTTCAGCCTTGGCACGCCAAACGCCGATAACTACGAAACCGCAATACCTCTGGCGTGTACGGCTTTCAATTTGAATAATCCGATGAATAAATTTACCCGGCCATACAGCCCGTTACAATCGCAACGTGCCGTTTGGTGATCTCTCGCTTTTTCTCTATTCGTCGTCAAACGTTTCTGGGCCAATCCCCCGAGTGTCGCCTAATTTTTGATCGAACTCGAAATAACGCGTCATCTACGACCACAAAATCGCATCTACAAGCAGACTGGCAGATATTACGCTTTTGCGGTGAAGAGCTGAAAATTCGAGCTCCGTTCTCCGACCGATTGCACGGCATTAACGAAGCCATTAGTACTTTCTTAACTTTGCAGCATAGCCGTTCAGGCGGATTCCACGAGCAACGGAGTTCCTCGCCAACGACCAGCTGACGCGCGAAAAACCCTCAGCTTCGAGAACCGGCTGAAATATATCATTTTTATCGAGCTACCGGGCTCCTCCTTCCAGCGATAATCTATAATCGGTTCGACGGATCCCGATTAAATATCTATTAACTGGGAGATTTTTGACTGATGCAGCAAAAAGCACATAGAGGATAAAACTAGGTCAGACCAGGGATTTTACGAAAGGTCCCCTTCGAACTCGATGTTCTTACAACGGTCCCAGTCATTTCGTGCGTTACCACGTTGCGCCACGATTGTTTTTTCCAATTCGGCTCCCAAGGCGCACGTGTCACCGGAAAATTGATTTATTATCGCGTAACCGTTTTCCCGGACCATGTTTGCCCGTATCAGTATTCATGGTGCAACGAAAACTGTCAAGCCTGCCCGTACGCAGTCTGGTCGGGCTAGATGCGGCTGACTGTTACAACGGGGACGCATTGTGTGCTCACACAACAATCAACATTGGCTGTGTGTGGTCCGCCGTTGCATACGGACACCACAATGCCAAATTGACACACGTCTCTGTGCAACAGTGTATACATATATAAGTTTGTGTGTGTGTGTGTGTGGATGCGTATACGAGAAATGCCGATACAACCAGGAGCTTCGTACGCGAAAACTCGAGGCACAATCTCGAACGACCGACAAAGTCATAGAGCTCGGAACGAGCACGAGGTATCGAGAGCTGTTGCGGTTTCCGCTGTTTCTGGCCAAGCCCTCGATTCCGTAAAAAGGACGCAGGCGTTGCAGAGTTCGCCGGCCTCCTCCAGGGAGTTCCCCTGGTTCCGTTCGATCTCGTTTTAATTAACATCGCGCTCGACTATTTTCTACTGTCTGTAACGCGCGCTGCAACCGCACCGGAAGTAGCGCGGTACCTTGACGCTCGCGGCTGTTACGCGGTTCACAAGCAGCGGCCCGGTTTCGTTGTTTATTTAAGCGACGACTGTTGTACTAACGTGGGTGAGATCCGATACCAGTTCGGCTGCGAACTACTATTTTTACGGAATCCATAAACATCGAAAGTTTTAGCCTTCGATAACTCTGTTTCTATTACAGATGATACCGGAACACGTCATACACGTTATACACGGAACGCGTCTACACCCTGCAGGGAAAGCTGAGCAGAGGAGAAGGGCGTGAAATGCTGCACACTATCATAACCCATAATTCACTGGACATTCACTTTACTACGTACACGTAGTATAGACGTAAATGGATGTTGTAATTATAACATGACGTTGATACTTATTAACCGTGTGTATTAACTTAATTATAATGTTATTTTATTAAAGCTAATGTTTAAAATTAGCAAATGCCCCGTTATGCATCCGAGTTCGACTTTAATCGACATCTAATCGTGTCACGAATTAAAATCATGCCAAAGGAATAAGTTGTAATTGCGGCTGTATTTAATTCTTCCAACTGTAGAATTCCATTTGCGGTCATTATAATTCCTTTAACGTTTGCAACTCATATTACGAACTCGATGATTTCATGTGTCTATGATATTGGCCTTATTAGTAATTTTTAGATTTCTATCCTTCCCATTTAAGAGAGACAATTCAGATCGAAATAGGGCAAGGTTTGCGTCCCTCAGATATAACGATCGCGTTCTTTTTATTGACTTTTCTTTCTTTCAACACTCTCATTCTAACAACGTCGTTCCAGTGACGATCCATCGTACACCGAATCTCGCTCGAATTCCCTTTTTAACGATAGCTTTTAACATGGCTCGTCGGTATAGCTTATAACTCGATACCACGGTTCATTGGAAGATACGAAGCTAGGTGTGTCGTGTGTACGGCACCGCTTTGTCGGCGATCGACAGCTTTAAGTTGGCCTTTCAACAATTACCCTGTGACCCTTGGAAACATACAGGTGCACCGTAAAGAAGCTGCTGGCCGGTTTGTGTAAATGTCACGTACGCTATTCACGACGTTGTGGTAACTCCGTTAGAAAAAGCGACACAAGCTAACAGAAAATACGCAGGGAACAAGATGCTCGAGTTACAAACTTTTGCAAGTAAAAAAGCAAACCATCCTTTAAAACACATACTGACTTTGAACAGTCCTTTAACCTATTACCCAGGAAAGACGAGTTAATTTGTCATTTTTAGATCGTCAATCTTTTGAACATAATAGTTAGATGTTTTATCTTCTCAGCTGATATTTTATTTCTATAAAAAATATTTGAAGACTACAGGTGAAAACCTGATAAGTTATATTTCTCTATCTATTCATCGAAGCTTTCACAATTTTCTCATTCGATTTTGGGATTGAATATGTGTTGTTTTCACCTCCTTGAATGTTTAAGAGATATTGATAACATTAGTTACGCAGATTAATATTAATTGAATTAAACTAACGCAATGATTAAAGCTATACAGATGGATTTTTCACTTATTCTCCGAAGACTTACGTATTCGAGTCTCTCTTCTTCGACTATTTCATGGCCACGAAATGTCACAAAAGTTAGAAAATTACACAAATCGACCTCATCTTTCCCATAAGAGCATCATTCGCAAGCATCAGAACCTCGCGGAAATTAATCTGTTCCTATTAATTTCCAATTTCGCGACGAAAGAAGAAGTTAAGCGTAAGATTTGACAAACAAGTTAAAGATATCCCGTTTTATCTTCAACGTGAGCTCACTTACATCGTAAGTGAATCAGGAAGTAAGAAGAATTAAGCTTAGGAGACACTATGATCCCTATTTTATCTGGTGGAATCGTTTTCTACAGAGAAAGAGAGAGAAGGAGAGAGGGGGTTCTCGAGTTCGGAAGGAGACACCTGACAAGACATTCCGTGGGACACGGGACAATGGACAGACGGATTCCGTGCTCCATTCCACGCGTATGTTGAGGGGCTTAAGCGCGTTACGTGTTCCCTTTATGCACCAGAAAACATCCTTCGACCGCTAACCGTTCCACCGTCGGGTCGCGTCGTATCCTTTTCTTGGACGTCGTGATTCGACGGGACGAACCGAGTTACAGGAGACTGGGGAAAGCCGCGCGCACACCCAGGACACATATAATATCGAAGTTATGCACCGTGACAGTACGCTGGCTGCCTCACAATGAGGGAATCCTTGCTTGTCCGGGCTCAAGCTGCGCCCGGTGATTTAAGATCGTGAACTCGCGAAGCGGATATCGATCGTTCAGGAGAACGTAGCGTCGACTCTCTTTCGCTTCCTCTTCGTCACTCCGTTCTCTGTTCTCTAGACGAGGATGTTTCTCATTGTTTTTCCAGTAGTATTTAGGAAACAAATAAAAGGGAACGTGCATGTGTACGAGCGTATACGCGTCATACGTGGAAAGATATAACGGTATCGATACGAAGATTTCCCATGGTTGTAAGTGGAACGGTCGCGCGGCAGAATGGCTGACTAATGGAGGTTATTCAAGCCGTCGCTAGACTTCTCGTTTTCCGAGTTTAATATTCCAAATTATAGGAGGCGGCAGCAATTTTCGAATATTCAACGGAGAGGAAAGGAACCTGTCGGTGACCTAGATATCTGGCTCGATTCCTGCAAGCTGGATCGTTAGGCGTACGAAACAGCTTCCCTCGTTAAACTACAACCTATTAATCCAATTGATTAATTCTCTCGTTCCCGCTGTTGCTAATTAATTGATATGATTGATACGAGAAACGGCAAGTACAAAAGGTTTACAAGTATGTTGGCGAATGAAACGGTCGAAATATTGCTTCAACTTCGTAATTCGGGCAGATACGATGGCGAACCACGTGGATGTAAATTATGAACGCGTAAACCAGTGCCGTTACTGAGACGCTGTCAAAGGGTGGAAAGTTACGCGATACGACGATAAATATTGTTAACGTTGTAATCAAGGCTGCTTAAAGAACGGTCGTCGGTTTGCGATGGTACTCGAGAGCGGAATTAAATCGTAGCGAGACAGAAGGTGGGGGCAAGGGAGGGGGATTCGTTCCGTGAGTCAGATTTCATTAGACACGAGTTGATACAACGAGACCGCGAGACTTGGTCGCAAAGAGGCAGTAAACACCGCTACAGTACCCCCTACCATCTATCTTCGTGTTCGCATCCATCTCTCTCTCTCTCTCTCTCTCTCTCTCTCTCTCTACGTGTCCTAGTACATGCATATGGTACATATGTACGAGGCCGCGGTTCACATCCCTAGAGCGTATACATCTGCAATGCAGAAACGAGACGACCATGTAAATTCAATATTTGCGCCGTGATGGAATGATCATTTCGCGGAGGGAACGATAGTCGGATACTTAAGAGAGAGAAGCTTTCGTATATAGCATATACGATGGAAGACGACAGTGTCGGTGATGGAGCGGTTTGCAGTTTCAACGAGTAGATCATTTCTACGTGAAAATAGCGCGATAACGGTCGAACGTGGCAAACTTTCTAGCGGCCCAGCGTATTTTGCTCTTGTATCACGATATAATCGTGGATTTCGTCGAATATTCGATGAAAAACTCTACCGACGTTCCAGACATTCGTCGGGCTATCCCCTTGAATTTTTATAGCGCCACGATCGGTGTATACGCGAAATTCTCTTCCAGCCGAAACCCGAGTACGTATATATACGTGGCGTCGTAGTTGTCGATCGATCGGTTAATTCATATTTAAATGGTGGCATCGCCTGGCGCGAACAACGAAAGAGAGAAGGGGCGGAGAAAGAGACGGAAGAAAGAAAAAGAACGTGACACGTAGAACACGGTCCTTCGATCGAGTACTTGTTACCGCGAGCTTTCGTGTTAATCACTCGCAGGAGGCTGTCTCATTACGAGAATCAAAATATCCATAAGAGACGCAATGCTCGTATCGGAGCGTATGATACGCTGCGGCGCGGCGTGTAAGTATGTAGATAGGTGGCAGGGGCGCATGGCCGCGCGTGTGCTCGCCGGCCCGTGTACGTGTGCGCCTCTGTGACGGAGGGTTTGTCAGCCGGCAACCCCTTCTAGGGTTGACCTTTCGCCGCGTGGATCGATATCGTGAAACGATATTTCCTCATTACAGTCGCGCGCTGCCACCTCGGTTCGCGGCGGGTGTATAAATTTCCTCGCCGAAAAAACGGTCAGACGCGTCTCGTCGTCGCTTGACCCCCGCTGCGAGCACGCAACCTATTCTAGGTTGTTCGCGTCGCGCGCGTCTGCCACGAATTTGGGAAAAAGCCCGGAAAAATGGGGATTGTCTATTACCGGTGCGCGTTGCGTCGCCCGCCAGAATGATTCATGCGAAACTACTGTATGCCAAATACGTATCTATACGTTCACATACATACGTATATATGTAGGTGTATAACTGGTATGCATGTATGTATATACTTGCATATTATATTGAGCGAAGAAAAGGTAAAACGTAGAAATACGTAGAATGGAAGAAACGAAAAATCTGTCTCGGTTTCCGTTTTTGTATAGCCGGAGAAAGCTGTCTCGGGGTAATTACACCGTCTTTCTGTGATTTTAATAAACGCAAGGATGAGTAGAAACAGAGCAACGTCTCGTCGCGAGTAATTCTTTTAGCGGGATGAAAATTTAACGCGGCGCCCTGTAAAAAGAGGTAGAAGAGCAACGGTGGCGGGTCCGCGCGCGCTTCATCTTATCCACCGGCGGAAATATGAAATACTTCTGCGCGGAATAAAGTTATTGCGCGTCCAGCGTTATTTTGCTCGCTGCTTAAACGACTGTGTGCCGCTCGTTACGACGGCTACGCTACCCATTTCTACTACCTTACACTCCATTATCATAGAACAGCGCTTCGTTATTCCATTATGATCCACGCGGGCGTGCGCTTCCATTTACGTCGCAAATTATTTTAACTTCGAAAACGACCGCCGGAATGAATCGGTTATCCCGTAAAGCTTTCCGGTTACCATCGTGGATCGTCGTCGCCTATAGCGTTTCTCATTGTTCTCCCTTCCTAAGCGAGGCGTGTCGACGCTCTTAGCCAAGCCGATTAACCAACGTTCCAGCTTCGGACTCGATGTCCTTTCGAACTGACATTTCGATCGACTCGAAGCTATCATGGCCACTGCAATACCAACTAATTCCATTGATTCTCTATTAATTACGAGCTTCGCATCGTAATTAATTCGTACATAATGGTTTGCGCCGCGAATGCTAACATAGCAACGATTACTAGCAACGATTGTATACGTTACAAGACAGAAGTACATACGCGTAGCAATTCACCTCTCGTCGACGTAAGCTTCTTACGTCGGATCGCAATGATGAAAGGTTGAAACAAACTACGAGGGCGTACCCTTGGAACGAGAAAATTCTTTATTGCGGATGACTTAAGTGTCTGCGAAGAGAATAACGTTCGGGCTTACCGCTCGAGGGGTGGCTGCGGTTTCATCCGAGTAAATTCCAGACGTGACGCCATACTTAATGGACCGTTTTGCAAATAGTCGAAGGTGATTATATATACGCTATGATCAGTCCAAGGATATCCCTGGAAGGAGACGAAATCGATCGGTGTTACTTAATCAAGCGCAGGTGCCTGCAAAATTAACGCATCGTTCTCTTCATTCCATTTCATTTTCTCGGCATCGAACAAATCGACTTGTCTCCGTTAACACGTTCGCCTCGAGTGTCGCGAGCGTTCGATCGATCCGCGAGTTCAGCGGTTTTCCAAGATATTTAACGAGCTCGATAACGAACCGAGCAGCCCATGCGAACTAGGTGAAGGACGAAGGATCACGGAACGATAGGGCAGAGCAGAGAGTGATTTCGAACCGCGTCAGCATCGCCGCTGTTCAAACAAACGATTGATCGTACAATAACATCGTTAGGTCGCGCAAGTGAAGTAAACCAAGTATCGATAATCCGTTTCGCGCGGACAAGTGGTTCGCGAGAGCACGCTTCATTGGCTAGCTTCGCGAAGATTCTCAATTTGTCGAGGTGCCACGGCGCCATCGTTCGCGTGGCAATGTCGTCTCGTCGAGTCACGACTGCTAATCCCCGCCGAGTAACGATATTCGATGCGGTGATTAAAAAGGATTTCTCGGTTAAAACTTGTTAAGGATTTGCCTTAGCGGCTAATTAATCGGAATGGTTGGTTTCTGCGACGGCCGTAACGCCGAGCTACTCTCTTTGAATCGATTACGAAGCGGATACACGTGCACGATAAAATTAAATGGATTATGAATGAACGTTTTTCTCTCGACTGAAAATAATTGAACGACGAAGAAGCTTTCACAGTATGGCTAATTTTGCCGACCCAGTAATAGATTAACACGTCGTCCGAAGAGCAAGGAAGGGACAAAAAATGTAGATGCAACGAAGCGAAAGAATTACCCTATGACAGGATGGTCGTAGAAGAAACGCGACATAAATAGACTTCCATTATCGAAGATGGCTAGGCACTTCTATTATATATACATATATATATACATATATATATATATATGGTATTTATTTATGCGAACAATAACGCGGTACGAGCACTCAACGACGTCGTAGAAACTTTGTTTTCGTTGCGT